>NC_082704.1:81711229-82311229 GCF_949987515.2 Delphinus delphis
GGAGGTCAAGATATCAGTGAAGTCTGTTTTAGAGAAGGTGGGGACTAAAATCAGACTGCAGCAGTGGGTGAGAAAGTGTACACAGCAACTCAAAAAAATTCTTTTTATAGGTTTGGCCCTGGTAGAACATCTCTGGATAGTACAGTGTGGCTAGGAGTAGGAGAGAGACTTTTCACTGTATACGCTTCTGTACCTTTGGAGTTTCATAAAATGTATAATCAATACCTATTTAAATAAAAGTCATTGTGAAGCTGCATAGGATTAAACAAAGAAGATATTTAGCTCTGAAGTGGCAGAGAGGGGCAGAAAGGAGGCAGGGAAGGTCTTGCAAAGATCAGTGAGCTAGTTTAAATGCTATTGTGAAGGGGAAGGTAGAGAGGGAGAGGTTGAAGATACTGCAGAAAGAAGAGGGAATTTATTGAGAAGGTAAAAAAAAAAAAAAAAGATGTGACCCAGGTGGAAAAGCTGACTTTACAAAGAAGGAAAGATAGTTCTTTCGTTGTAACAGGAGGAAAAGAAGGATGCAGAAGGAGGTAGATTTGGTGTGAGAAGTTGAGGTAGTTCCCATCTGATTACTTCATTTTGTCTAAGAAGTAGGAGGCAGGGTCATTTGCTGAGAGAGAAGAGGAAGGCAGTGGGGGGTCAGAGATTTGAAATAGCCATTGTGGATGATGGTGGAGAGAACTGAGCAGGGAAATACAGGAGAATTGTCAGGCAGCATGACCCAGATTTTTTAAAATAGACTTTATTTTTTAGAGTAGTTTTAGGTTCCCAGCCAAGTTGAGTGGAAGGTACAGAGGTTTCCCATATGCCTCCTGCCCTCACATGCATAGCCTCCCCCGTTATCAACATCCCCCCCCACCAGAGTGGTACATTTGTTAAAGTAGATGAACCTACATTGACACATGATTATCACCCCAAATCCATAGTTTACATCAGGATTTACTCTTGTTGTTATACATTCTATGGGTTTGGGCAAATGTATAATAACTTGTACCCACCATTATGTCATTTTAGTAGCAGAATAGTTTCACTGCTCTAAAAATTCTCTGTGCTCTGCCTGTTCATCTCTCTTCCCCCCCCCAATCCCTGATGACCACTGATCTTTTTACTGTCCCCATAGTTTTGCCTTTTCCAGAATGTCATGTAGTTGGAATCATATAATATGTAGCCTGATTGGCTTCTTTCAAAGTTTCTTTCATGTCTGTTCATGGCTTGATAGCTTTTTTTTTTAGTGCTGAATAACATTCCATTGTCTGGATGTACCACAGTTTATCCATTCACCTACTGAAGGACATCTTGGTTGCATCCAAATTTTGGCAATTATGAATAAAGTTGCTATAAACATCTGTGTGCACGTTGTTATGTGGACATAGTTTTCAATTACTTTGAGTAAATGCCAGAGAGCACAATTGCTGGGTTGTATGGTAAGAGTATGTTTAGTTTTGTAAAAAACTGCCAAACTGTATTCCAAAGGGGCTGTTTTTTGCATTCCCACCTGCAAAGAATGAGAGTTCCTGTCGCTCCACCTCCTGGCCAGCATTTGGTGTTGTCAGTGTTCTGGATTTTTGGTTATTCTCATAGGTGTATAGTGATATCTCATTGTTTTAATTTGCATTGTCCTATTGATACAGGATGTGGAGCACCTTTTCATATGCTTATTTGCCATCTGTATATCTTCTTTGGTAAGGTGTCTGCTCAGATCTCTTACCCATTTTTTAATCAGGTTGTTCATTTTCTTATTGTTGAGTTTTAAGAGTTCTTAAGAGTTCTTTCTGTTATATTTTGAATAACAGTCCTTTATCAGATATGTCCTTTGCAAATATTTACTTCCAGTCTTTGGCTTGTCTTTTCATTCTCTTGACAATGCCTTTCACAGAACGGGTTTTTAATTTTAATGAAGTCCAGCTTATCAGTTCTCATTTTTCATGGATTGTGCCTTTGGTGTTGCATCTAAAAAGTCATTGCCAAACCCAAGGTTATCTAGATTTTCTCCTATGTTGTCTTCTAGGAGTTTTATAGTTTTGCATTTTATATTTAGGTCTGTGATCCATTTTGAGTTCTTTTTTGTGAAGGATGTAAGGTCTGTGTCTAATTCCATTTGTTTGCATGTCCAGTTGTTCCAGCACCATTTGTTGAAAAGACTGTCTTTGCTCCATTGTATTACCTTTGCTCCTTTGTCAAAGATCAGTTGACTATATTTCTGTTGATCTATTTCTGGGCTCTCTTTTCTGTTCTATTGATCTGTTTATTCTTTCATCAGTACCACACTGTCTTGATTACTGTAGCTTTATAGTAAGTCTTCAAGTCGGGTAGCATCAGTCCTCCAACTTTGTTCTTCTCCTTCAATATTGTGTTGGTTTTTCTGTGACTCAGATATTTTGGACAGTGTGAATTTATTGTGGCACCAATCCAATGGATGATTTTTCTCTAGCCATGTCCAATGGTCCAATGTTATATAGTTGGATTGAGCCAGGGTTGGGATTTGCACTTGGGAGTGATGTAAAGGCAGTGGGGCAAGTGAGTTGAAGGTATCTGTAAGAGAATGGTTGAAGTGAGGAATGATGAAATCTATGAACTAGATAGGGAAGAACGGTGAAGGCAACAGCAGTTGAACAGGTGAAAAGTAGGATCAAGGGATTTTTGAGGGCAAAGAACAGGTGTAATGAATGAGAGCTGGATGGATGTACTTGTGGTCAGAGTGTGATGTATGCATTTCATATTCCAGAGGTGAAGCAGTTGCAAGTGTTGACAAGGTCTGGGTGATGGCCATGAGAGTTGGTAGCTGAAATGGGAGTGGAGGCAGCAGTCTCTGAAGATGAGAAGGTCAATGAGCTAAGAGGCTGGGATATTAGGCCTTTATATCCATAATTATGTCACGTGGGAGGCTGGCAGGACTTGGGATGAAGAAGAATCTGTGAGCAGGTTCTTCAGTGAGTGAAGAGGGTATGTTGGGGAGATGAGTAGCTGATAGTGAAGAGGTATGTTGGGGAGATGAGTAGCTGATAGTGAAGAGGAGTGGGAAGAGCTATTGTTGGATGATATGAAACTCAGAGGAATAGGAGATCTTACACAAGGATAGAGGAGAGATGATCTCAGAGTCTCACTGGAAAGTCAGGGGGATGTTCACCCCCAGCCCAGCCCTGAGTTAGAAGGGTCTGGGAGAATGTACAACTTCTACCTGACCGGGTTCTAACACAGTGCTTCTTAGATTATCTGAGGTGAAGGACCCAGGGTATTTTGGTTTTTTTTTTTAAATTTCCAATTCATAATAGACCAATCCTTTTATAAAATAAAATGTCCTCAATTTATTGATGTGCAACAGGTTTACAGGGTTAGCACTCGGGAAGGTGGTGGGGTCCTGATCCTAGGAAGTCAGTCTTAGCCGAAATGGTTGGAACTCTGCCTTATTATTATGCTCCCTGTTCTCTGTGGCTGACCAAAGATTTTAGGAGATCTTAGCCAGAAGTTTTTTGGAGGGCTGCCGATGACTTCTTTGACGAGGAAGGCTTTAAATTTTGTGAGATTACCAGCTCACATACATGCAAACTCAGATTTTCAAAATTAAATAAATCTTTCTCAGACATTACAGTATGAAATAAATAACACATGTTCATTGTAGAAAATTAGAAAATACATTTAAGAGAAAAATGGTTACCATAATCCTTCACTCAGAGGGAACCACTGTTGACTATAAAATACTATTTTCATTTAATAAAGTAAATAGCTCAATAAAGTTTAAATGTTTGATTTTATGTTGAAATAATATTTTAGATATATTGGTTAATAAAATATTAAATAATTATTAAACTTAATTTCACCTGTTTCTTTTTACCTTTTTAATGTGGCTATTAGAACATTTAAAATTACATATTTAACTCACATTATATTTCTACTGGACAGCACTGCTCTAGAGTCTCTTCCAGCTTTGACCATTCTGAGTCTTAATGAAGCTTTATTGTCTGTACATTTTTAGCTCTGTCATAATTATTTTAGACCATTTGGTCCAATAGAACTTTTTGCATTGACAAAAAAGTTTGATAATCTGCCCAATATGGTAACCACGTGTGGCTACTGAGCACTTGAAATGTAGCTAGTGTGATGAAGGAACTGCATTTAAAATTTTACTTAATTGTGTACTGAACAGCACAGTTCTAGACCTTACGAAAAGTAAAATTTCCACAAACCTTGTCTGATTTTCTCTTTTCTAGTTGTGTTGGTGTTGAAGAGGAGAAGGCTGCTGACATTGACCTCTACCACTGCCCCAATTGTGAGGTCTTACATGGGCCCTCCATCAGTAAGTAGATCTTGGAGTTTTTAAGAGAAGGCAGTCCAGAGGAGAGACAAAGCAAAGGAAGCTTGGAAGGAAAATTGCCTTTTTGTCAGTGCTTCAGATTTGTCTCTCTTGGGAAATAGCAGAAGCCTGTGTAGGCCCTGCAGGCCAGCAGCTGCTCCACTGAGAGGGCAGAAGTGCAGAGTTTCACCTCCCTCCCTTACTTAGGGATTCCCCAGAGGAAGCACCTATCCTCACCAAGAGCTTTCCTGAGACTGTGAGGGCCTCCTTGACTCCAGATGATGCAAGGGGTTGTTAGATTGGAAGAGAAGCAGGATCTGCTGAGGCGTTTGCTCTTGGAACCATAGCTTGTAGCCATTTTGACTGACAGTGTCTTGTCTTTTACTGACTTAGTGAAAAAACGCCGTGTATCTTCAAAAGGCCATGATACACACAAGGGGAAGCCAGTGAAGACGGGAAGCCCTACGTTCATTCGAGAGCTTCGGAGTAGGACCTTTGACAGGTGAGGACCCCGTACTCCAAGGGCCAGTGAATGCCAGGGCTCTGGGAAGCTGGGGCCCATCTCTTCCCAGCTTTCCCACTGGCTGTCGCACTGGGTACCTCCACCATCTGGGGATGTCTGCAGGCCTCTGTGAGTTCCCTCTGGGGAGGGATCTTCTGTTTTAGTCAGTTTCTGAGAAACATTGCTAGAGTTTCATTTGATGTGCAGAGTACATTAAGGTCCACTTGTAGAAACTTTTGGTAGATAGGCAGTTTTCGCCTCAGTCAGGAGAGGATATTTACATGCACCCAGGGAATGCTATAACTAGAAGGAGTCTTAAAAATCAGACAGTTTAATTCTCTCATTGTAGAGAAGATGAAACTCTTTGGAAAAAAATTTTTTTTGAGTAGTCATGTATTTCTTTGAAAATCAAGAAAAAATTTTTTTCTTTTAGAAAATTAAGATGGGCTTATTAAATAAATTACTTGAATTGAGCAAAAATAGTGTTAGAAAAATTAATGAATAAAGCATTCTCTTTTGCTTAGTTTTTAATTCATTTGACCTTTTCCAGCTTTCCTATAATTGAAGTGTTATTTAGGATTATAAGTGTTTCTTCAACTTAATAAATTTTGTTTTATTTATTTAAAGGCAGTGAGTCCCCTTTCTACCCCAGACCCCTCAGGTCCCTTCTCCAGAGTCAACCAATTTCTTGTGCATTCTTTCAGAAATAGTTTTTGCTTATACAAACATATGTGTGTGTGTGTGTGTGTGTGTGTGTGTGTGTCCCCTTGTTTATTAAAAAACACAAACAGAAACACTTATTGTTCTACATCTTGCTTTTTTTAAAATCTAAATTATGGAGATCAATCCATAACAGCATATACAGATGTTCTTCATTCTTTTTCATGGATGTTTAGTACTCCACTGTATGGATGTATAATTTATTTAACCAGTCCTCTGTTGATGAATATTTAAATCAATTCTAGTGTTTTGCTATTAGAAAAAAAATGCACAGTGAATGTCTTTGTACTTAGGTTTTTGCATATGTGGGTGAGTATATGTGTAGATTTACTACCTAAAAATGAAATTGCTAGGTCAAAGGGTATGTGCTTTAAAAATGTTTATAAATATTGCCAGATTGTTTTCAAAGTGGCCACACTATTTCATACTCCCACTAGACAATGTGTGAGGGTACCTGTTTTCCTATATCCTGGCCAACACTGTTTATTATCAAACTTTTTTGCCTTTCTGATAAGATAAAAAATGAGATTTCATTGTTTCCACTTGCATTTCTTTAGTTATGAAGGAAGCATGTCTGTTATCGTACATTTATAAGTCATCTTTATTTCTTTCTCTGTTAACTGCCTTCTCAACATTGTTTAACAGTTTTTCTGTTGGGTTACTGCCTATTTCATACTGATTTGTAATAGCTTTCCTTGCAGAAAATTTTAATTTTTACTTAAATTTACTATTACTATTTATAATGATTACTGGGCCTTGTCTCTCCGATAATTTTTCTACTACTCTATGGCCTTATTTTTTCTAATTTGATCTTTGTTCCATCTAGAATTACTTAAAGAGTGAGATAGACTTTGATCTTAATATTTTTCCAGATGTTTGTCCCAACACAATTTGTCAAAAAGCCAGTCTTTTCTCCAGCATGATTTTAAGAAAACCAGAAACTCCTGTTTTCTAGTTAACGAAGTATGTGTGTCAAGAGAGTGGCTATAAAAATTGTTTTTGTTTTTAAATCAGTCTTTTCTCTTTATTTGCCAGTGTTTAAAATGGGGTAGTGCTGCTCTGGGTTAGAGTAATTTAGCTAAACTTGTCAGGTATGTCTTTTCTTCCTGGGCAGGCTGTTGAGTGATTTCTTCCTTTGTCATCTAGAGAAGAGCACCATATTGACAGGCTATCCTGGATTTAGCTTACCACTTCTGCCAGTGACCTGGCTTCTTGCCTTCGATAGGTCATTTCTTCCCTGGCAGGTGAAGTTTATGCCACTCATTAGTTGCCAGCCAACATTAGGTCCCCTCAGGAAGACCCCACCCTTTGGGTGAGTGACAGCATCCAGTGAGGCCTTCAGTAGCAGGGCCTCTAGGGTTCAGGCTTTCTCTCATGTGGCCCACAGCTCAGATGAAGTGATTCTGAAGCCCACTGGAAGTCAGCTGACCGTGGAATTCCTGGAAGAGAATAGCTTCAGTGTGCCCATCCTGGTCTTGAAGAAGGATGGATTGGGGATGACGCTGCCCTCACCATCATTCACTGTGAGGGATGTGGAACACTATGTTGGTAAGCACCACAGACCCTCTTAACTGTGACATTGTTCACTCCCATCAAAACGTATGACCCTTCCCCTCCAGTCTACGTTTTGCATTTCCTTTCTAGCCATCTTGGGAATTTGAGGTGAAGTGCCTTGCCCAGAGTCATTCTTTTTTTTTTTTTTTTTGCGGTACACGGGCCTCTCACTGTTGTGGCCTCTCCCGTTGAGGAGCACAGGCTCCGGACGCGCAGGCTCAGCGGCCATGGCTCATGGGCCCAGCCACTCCACGGCATGTAGGATCTTCCCGGACCGGGGCACGAACCCGTGTCCCCTGCATCAGCAGGCAGACTCTCAACCACTGCGCCACCAGGGAAGCCCCCCCGAGTCTTCTTAGGCAAAGCTGGAACCAAAATCCTAGCCTACCCTTCCTTTTCCTCCTAACACACCACAAAACCCCAGGCTGAGCCCCATCTTTTACCTGGGGAATTCCAAGGATTGTTATGGCCTCTCTGTCCTCTGTTGAGACGAAAAAGCCTTTGACTTTTGCCCTCACATGCTAGTTGTGTTCTGGACATGAGTTTTGGGGGATAGGAAGAGAAGTGAGGAAGCAGGGCCCAGGCAGGTGGATAGTACTGTGAGTGAGACTATGTGTCAGGCAGTTCTGTTGCCTTAGCAGGCCTGGACCTGGCACATAGGTCTAAGTAGAGTGTGAGGAATACCTACCCCCACTTCCCATTTATGCACATACAAATACAGTGAGAAGTTTTCAGTGTAAGGTCATTTTAGGGACTGGTTAGGGGATGTAAGAGTCTTCTCTGATCTCTGGGACTTGGTGCAGAATCCATCTCTTTACTCCAGGTTCTGACAAAGAGATTGATGTGATTGATGTGACCCGCCAGGCCGACTGCAAGATGAAGCTTGGTGATTTTGTGAAATATTATTATAGCGGGAAGAGGGAAAAAGTCCTCAATGTCATTAGTTTGGAATTCTCTGATACCAGGTAAGAGGGAGAGGGGTAAGTAAAAAGCCTCACAAAGTGCCTAGGACTTGTGATATACTGAGTGTATATTAGTGTTCCTTTCCCTTCTTCCCGGTGGTTTCTTCCTTTGGGATGAGGAGCTGGTTTATACTTTCTAGGGTAGCTGCTCACATTATAACAACCAAATCATATTTCTCCTTTACAATTTCTAGCATAGGATAGATTATACAGTAGCTATTTTAATTTTTGTTTCCTTCAAGATTTAGGACAGCTTTCTTAGACCTTTTTTTGGTGTTTAGATTGTGGCATGGTCACCGTTTAACTCCCAGGATAGGTCCTCTGTCCCAGGTAAACACTTCTTTACCTGGAACTGAGCCCTGAGAGGTTTCTCTAATTGTTCCTCATAAAGAAGACACTACAACATGGGGACAGTACAATACTGTTATACACCATGTGCCAAGTGAGTGGACCCGGGTGTGGAGATTCTGAGCATTTAGTGGAGGAAATGATCACCTTTGACTGGGGAAGGCTATGGAGCTGGGACTTGGGAATTCCAGAGCTGAGTGGAATGAGGATGCTGACTGGACTTACAAAAATAAGTGTCCTGTGTGCTCTTTGGGATTCTGTGGAGAGAACTTCTTTCTCTTATCTGAGTCTCACTGGGATGGGGGGCATTTTATTCAGGCTTCAGCCTTCAATTCCCAATCAGCTGACATCTGCTCTCCACCCCTTCCTTGATAGGCTTTCTAACTTTGTGGAGACACCCAAGATTGTTCGGAAGCTCTCATGGGTGGAGAACTTGTGGCCAGAGGAGTGTATCTTTGAGAGGCCCAACGTGCAGAAGTACTGCCTCATGAGCGTGCGGGATAGTTATACAGACTTTCACATTGACTTTGGTGGCACGTCGGTCTGGTACCATGTGCTCAAGGTAAGAATGGCTATGGCTTCTGAAGACAGCCAGGCCTTGGGCCTCCCTGTTTGTTTCAGGTGGCAGCATAAAGACAGGCTGCTAGGGCCTACCTGCATCCCAGATTCTATTTGGGTGACATTTCAACATAACTGCTCTATCAGGGTTGGGTACTGAGTGGATATGCCATATAAATTGTCTCTACTTTACAGTTTTGATGGTTAACTTTTATTTTTTTTTAATAACAGCAGATGCCTAAGGTTTTCTCTGACTGTTATCTTAATTGAACCAATCTGTACTCCTAGCGCTATGTATGGAAATGTCCATATTTACTGCAGACATTTCTGGTAACATGAGAAATTCCCTTTCCCCTCCAAGTTTATTGAGTTATAATTTGTATACCATAACGTTCACCTGTTTTAAGTGTATAGTTTGATGATTTTTGACAATTGTATAAATAGTTGCATGACTGCCACCACCATCAAGATAGAGCACGTATGAGATGGTTTTTTTTAATGTCAGCCTTTCTATAGTTTCCCTTTTAGTGGTCATTACAATTTTATAATTAGCATATTGATTGTCAGTGACTACAAAGGATTTTTGAGGTCTGGAAAATAAATTTCTTAAGTAAGTTTTATTGTTCTCCACCACTGTTCATGCTATTTAGCTTTCTTATCAGAAACGCCAAGGAAAGAGCAGAAAACTTGGATATGGCTCTTGTCCAAATGATCACAAATCTTGAGCTAGTTGTTTTCATTGGTTTATCATGAAGAAATTGGAGTGTGTAAATGAAAGTGCTATTATGCAAATGTTAGATTTAACTTTTTTATTTTTAAATAGTTTCTTTTTCATAGAAAAATTGCAAAAATAATAGGAAGATTTCCTGTGTGCCCTTCACTCAGATTCCCATGTTACTATTTTATTATACTCTTTCTTTCTCTGAAGCAAACATAATAAAATGGTTTTATATAAATATTTTTTCTGAAACACCTGAGAGTAGTTTCAGACAAGGTGTCCCTTTATCTCGTAATAATTCAGTGTGTATTTCTTAAAAACAAGGGTATTCTCTTATATAACCACAGTATAGTTATCAAAATCAGAAAATTAATATTGATATAATACTGTTATCTAATCTACAGATCTGATTCAAATTTCTCTAATTGTACAGTAAATAATTTCTAGTAGATAATTTTCTACATTGAAATGTATTATGAAATATTGGTTAAACTAATCAAGCTATGGGTTGGGGATATTTTTGTGCTAGTGGGGTTTTTTCTTTTCTGCCAAATTATCTATCTGGTGATTATCCAGGCAAAACATAGTTAGGAAATAATATGTTCTTCCAACAGATAATCATCCAACATATAATCTTACAGAAGTCCTTGGGTGATTACTGAACTTTTAAACTTTTATTAGCTTTGATTGCAGGTGTGAGAAGGAATGCTCTCTGTAAATGGCATTTAAAGGCAAATTCAATTTTCTTCTCATTAGTAATGTGGCCTTAAATTCTCCTAGGGCTAGTAATATTGATCTACTCATCTATAGAGGCCATTTTTCATTTGGCATTGCATCTAAAATAGGAGCCTTTGGTGTACATTTGTCTTAAGTTGACAATTTTGTTTGAAATGTCCTTTCCAAATTGTTTTTGTCAGTTTTATAGAAGCTTAAAAGTACAAAGTGCAAAAGGACTTCTGAAGTTTTCCAAATATATATATAAATGATCCTTGGACAGAAGGAATTCTAGCATACTACATGGTCTTGGAACATGAGAGAGAGAATATTCTTTTGGAGACTCCCAGAAGACTTCTCTGGAAACCTTTGATATTTTTGACATGTCAATCTTTCTTTGTTTCAGGGTGAGAAGATCTTCTACCTGATCCGCCCAACAAATGCCAACCTGACTCTCTTTGAGTGCTGGAGCAGCTCCTCTAACCAGAATGAGATGTTCTTTGGGGACCAGGTGGACAAGTGCTACAAGTGTTCTGTGAAGCAAGGACAGACACTTTTCATTCCTACAGGTCTTCCCTGGGCTCCTCTGGGAGGGTTTGAGGAAGGTGGGAAGAGGAAGAGAGCTTGTGGCACTGGAACCAACCCCTTCCCATAATGTGTTGATCTGATTATGTGAGATATCCCTCTCATATCAGTTGAAGGCTCAGAAGTGGACATCAAGAAAATTCGAGTGGTGGCCAGTGGGCAGTGTGGTTTCTTGGGGAGGTCCAGGAGGAAGTTGATAGCTCCTTTGCACTGGACTGATGTCAACTTGGTGGACAGATAGAAAACAGGACTCTTAGCCCCATGACTCTAGAGATAGTGACTGAGAGACTGGCATTGTAGACTATAAGTCAGAATGACCTGGGTGGGGGTAGGGTTTTTTTTCCCCAAAACAATAAAGGCCTAGGCTTCACCCCTAGAATTATGAAATCGTTGGTCTGGGGTGGGATCTGAGTGTATTTATTTTGAAAAAGTCCCCATAGTTGTCTCAATTTGGGGAAAGTTGACATCTTTAGTATGTTGAATCTTCCATGAACACATATGTCTTTCCATTGATTTAGATTTTTCTTGACTTTCTAATTTCTTAATTCCTTGATTTCAGAATTAGTGTTAAATTTTCTCAGAATGTTCAATAGAATTCTCTACTGCAGCCACATGGACCTGGAGATTTCCTTTTTGGGAAGTTTTTAATTAACGTTCAATTTCTTTAAACCTGTATTAGGCTATTCAAATTATCTATTTCATATTGAGTGAATTGTAAGTTTGTGCTTTTCGAGCAATTGGTCCATCTTATCTAAGTTGTCAAATTGATGTGTGTAGAGATAGTATTTCTTTATTATTCTTTTGATATCTTCCAAGTCTCTAGTGCTACCCTGTGTTTCATTCCTGATGTTAGTAATTTGTGCCTTCTCTTTTATTGTGTGTTAGTCTTAATGGAAGTTTGTCAATTTTGTTGAACTTTTTAAAGAATCACTTTTTGTTTCACTGATTTTCTCTGTTGTCTTTCTGTTTTCAATTTCATTGATTTCTGCTTTTATCTTTGTTTTTCCTTCTTTCTGCTTGCTTTGGGTTTATTTTGCTCTCTTTTTCCTGATCTTGAGATGAGAGCTTAGATTATTGATTTCAGACTTTTCTTCTTTTTTTATAATAAATTTATTTTATTTATTTATTTTTGGCTGCATTGGGTCTTCATTGCTGCGGATGGGCTTTCTCTAGTTGCGGCGAGTGGGGGTTACTCCATTGTGGTGCACAGGCTTCTCATCACGGTGGCTTCTCTTGTTGCAGAGCACGGGCTCTTGGTGTGCGGGCTTCAGTAGTTGTAGCACGTGGGCCCAGTAGTTGTGGCTCGTGGGCTCTAGAGCACAGGCTCCATAGTTGTGGCGCATGGGCTTAGTTGCTCCGCAGTATGTGGGATCTTCCTGGACCAGGGCTCGAACCTGTGTCCCCTGCATTGGCAGGTGGATTCTTAACTACTGCGCCACCAGGGAAGCCCTTTTCTTCTTTTTTTTAATATAAGCATTTAGTGCTATAAATTCCCCCCTTAGCACTGATTTAGCTGTGTCACATATTTTGATATGTTGTATTTTCATTTTGTTAAATGTGCCTTTAAAAAAATTGAGATATAGTGCACATACCATAAAAATTACCACGTTAAAGGGTACAATTCAGTTTTTAAAAAAATATTCTTGAAGTTGTGCAAACATCACCACTATCTAATACCAGAAAGTTTTCTTCACTTCAAAAAGAAACCCTGTACCTGTTAGCAGTCACTCCCCATTCCTTCTTCCCCCCCAGCCCCTGTCAACCCCACTTCTGTACTTTTCTCTGTGTATGAATTTGCCTTTTCTGAATATTTCATGTAAATGGAATCATGCAATATGTAGTCTTTTATGTCTGGCTTCTTTCACCCAACATAATATTTTCAAGGTTCATCCATGTTATCAGTACTTCATTCTTTAAATGGCTGAATAATAATTCCATTGTATGGATATACCATATTTTGTTTATCCATTCATCATTTTATAGACATTTGGGTTGTTTTCACTTTTTGCCTATTATGAATAGTGTTGCTATGAACATTCATGTACAAGTTATTGTGTTAACATATATTTTCAGTTCTCTTGGGTATATCTACCTAGGAGAGGAATTGCTGAGTCATATATATGGTAACTCTGTGTTTAACTTCCTGAGGAATTGCCAGACTGTTTTCTAAAGCAGCTGCATTTTCCACCAACGATTTATGAGGGTCTCAATTTTTCCACATCCTACCCAACAGTTGTTTTTGCCTGTCTTTATGATTATAGCCATCCTAGTGGGTGTGAAGTTGTAGCTCATTGAGATTTTAATTTGTGCTTCTCTAATGGCTATTGATTTTGAACATCTTTCCATGCACTTATTGTATGTTTATATATCTTTTTTTGAAGAAATATCTATTCAAAACTTCTGCCCATTTATTTATTTATTTATTTACTTGATTGTGCCAAGTCTTATTTGAGGCAAGCAGGCTCCTTAGTTGCGGCACACGAGCTCCTTAGTTGTGGCATGTGAACTCTTAGTTGCGGCATGCATGTGACATCTAGTTCCCTGGGCAGGGATCAAACCCAGGCCCCCTGCATTGGGGGTGTGGAGTCTTATCCTCTGTGCCACCAGGGAAGTCCCTGCCCATTCCTTAATTAGGTGATTTGTCTTTCTATTGTTGAGTTGTAAGAATTCTTTAAATATTTTGGTTTAGACCTTTATCAGATGTGTGATTTGCAAATACTTTCTCTCATTCTGGAGGTTGTCTTTTTACTTTCTTGATGTTGTTCTGTGAAGCCCAAGAGTCCCGTTTATCTGTTTTTTTTCTTTGCTTGTGCTTTTGGTGTCATATCTAAGAAACAATTGCCTAATTCAAGGTCATGAAGATTAACACCTGTGTTTTCTTCTGAGTTTTCTTTTTAGTTCTTACATTTATGTCTTTCATCCATTTCAAGTTAATTTTTGTATATGGTGTGAGATATGGGTCCAATTTCATTCTTTTGCATATGGATGTCCAGATGTCCCAGAACAATTTGAAAAGACCATTCTTTCCCCCATTGAATTGTCTTGATACCTTTGTCAAAAATCAGTTGACCATAGGCCATGTATTGGTTTATTTCTGGACTTTGAATTCTATTCCATTGATCTGTATGTCTGTCTTTATGACAGTATCACACTGTCTCAAGTTATTGTACACTTGTAGTAAGTTTTGAAATTGGGAAGTGTCAGCCTTCCTGGGCCCCTTGAATTTCCATATGAAGTTTTCAGCTTCAGGTTTTATATAGAATTTTTTTTTAGTGTTTGCTCTAGTTTTATGTATATATGTATACATATATAGATATATATGTATATGTACATAGACATAGACATATACACATATATCTATGTATATGTACATATATAGATAAATATGTATATGTATATATATGTATATATGTACATACATATCTATATGTGTATATTTATATATACATATATATCTATCTTATGACAGTCTACTGGTACTGACATTTTACCAGTTTGAAGAAAGAGTTGAAACCTTACCTCTTTTCACATCTCTTTACCCTTACCATATGTAATGTATTTGTCTTAAATATTTCCTCTGCATACATTAGAGCTACATCACATAGTGTTTTAATTTTTGTTTCAGCTGTCAAACATAATTTAGAATATCCAAGAGCAGGAAAGTCTATTGTATTTACCTGTATTTTTACTCTTCCATTGTTCTTCCTTCCTGGTGTTCCAAGATTCCTTCTCTTATCATTTCCTCTCTGTTTAGAGTTTCAGGGTAGATCTGCTGGCAACAGATTCTCTTAGTTTTCCTTCATCTGTAAATGTCTTGATTTCCCTTTCACTCTTGAAGGATAGTTTTGCTGGGTATAGAAATCTGGGTTGATATTTTCTTTCAGCACTTGAATGTTGTGCTGCTTCCTTCTGGCTTCTGTGGTTTCTGATAAGATTTTGGCTACCCTTTAAATTGTTTTTTTCCCTGTATGTGTCATTTCTTGCTACTTCCAATATTTTTTCTTTTTTATTTAGTTTTTCAGCAGTTTGACTATCATGTGTCTTGGTGTGGATTTCTTTGGGTTTATACTGTATATGTTCATCAAGCTTCTTGAATGTGTAGGCTTATGTCTTTTGCCATATTAGTGAAATTTTTAGGTATTATTTCTTCAAATACCTTTTCATTCCCTCACTCTAACTTTTCTTCTGAGTCTTTGATTATACAAATGTAACACATTTTGCTGTAGTCCCACAGGTTCCTGAGGGTTTTTTTTCTGTCCCATTGCATGGTTCTTTATTTTTTTGTCTTTTTTATTTTTACTGGCACATAGTTGATTTACAGTGATTCAGGTGTAGAGCAAAAAGAGACTCAGTTATATATATAGTATCTATCTTTTTTCAGATTATTTTCTATTACAGGTTATTACAAGCTATTGAATATAGTTCCCTGTGCTATACAGTAGGTCCTTGTTGGGTTCCTGAGTTTATTTTTCTCTCAGTCTATTTCTTCTCTCTTGTTCATACTGGGTGCTTTCTATTGTTCTGTTTTCAAATTCTCTGATTCTTTTCTCCATTGTCTCCATTCTTCTGTTGAGTCCATTGTTTCATTATATATTTCAGATGTAGTATTTTTTAGTTCTATAATTTGTACTTGTTTCTTATTTATAGCTTCTCTTTCTTTTGTTTGTTTGTTTCCAGCATGCTTGTAATTGTTCGTTGAAGCATTTTTATGATGACTCCTTTAAAACTCGTGTTATATAATTCTAACATCTTTGTCGAACATTATATTGTATAATTCTGGATTTTCTTTTCTGTTACTCAGATCTGTTTGTCTATTCATATATCAGTATCATATTGATTTGATTACATTGGTTTTATAGAATGTTTAATATATGATGAGGCAAGTCATGCCCCCCTCCTCCTACCCCCATACCCATCTGCTTTTCTCTTTTATAGTTTTCTATTCCCATGCATTTATTCACCCATCTTTGAATTCTTTGCTGGGTCTCACATGATGTTTATTTTTTTGTACACTGGGCACTTGGTAACTGGTGAATTGAATTTGTCTACTAGAGATTTGAGTTGGATTCATTTGCATCTTGGTAGAAATTCCCACAAACTGGGTGCAATCTACTGAGTTCCACAAGCATTTCATGTCTACTGTCTGCCCCAACATTGGGCTAGGTGCTAGAGATAGAATATGGATAGGCTCTTCAGTACTAATAGACACAATAGAGATATTCACCAGAAGTTTTGGGAGCACAGAGAAGAGCACTTAGTCTGGCCAGAGGTTTGTGAAAATCTTCTCAGAAGAGTGACACCTGAAGAGTAAATAGAGACTGACCAAGGAAAGAAAGGCAGGAAAGCGCTCTCAGATAAAGGGAAAGGCATAAACAAAGCAAAGATGTGTGAAGCAGTTTATGGATACTGGAGCCTAAAGACCAAGGGCTGGGAGCAGATGAAGCTGAAAAGGTTGGCAGGCTGAACTTACTTCAGAGGCAACTGGGGACTACTGAAGATTTATTTGTTTATTTAATTTCTAATGAAATATTTCAGATGTAGCAAGAGATATAAAGAATAATATAATGAACATTTATGTGTTTATAACTGAACTAAAAATATAACATATTACAAACATATTTGAAGCCTTGTATATACCTCTCCTCAATTACATTCCCATTCTGCCCTCTCAGAGCTAGCTGTTGTCCTGAAGTTGATGATATCATTCTCATGCATTTTTATCCCTTTATTACATAGGTATGCCTTAGTAAGCAGTATATAGTATTGTTTTACATGTTTTTGAATGTTATATAAATGGAATCAGATGTATTTTTCTCAACTTTTTTCTCTGAACATTATGATTGTGAGATCCATGTGGATCTCACATGGATTGGAGATCCATTATGATTGTTGATACATGTGGCTATTGTTCATTCATTTCACTTGCTTTCTAGTATTCCATTGTATGAGTATACAGCAGTTTATCTATTCTTCTGTGGATGTACATTTCATTGAAGAGTTTCAAGCAGGAGGTGACATGGGCAGATTTGCATTTCAGATATATCACTTAGGGTTGAGATGTGGAGGATGGACTTCAGAGGTTGAGATTGGTGTGGAGCAGTGGTTTACAAACACTTTGGACTCTGGACCTGTTTATACCCTTAAATATTATTGAGGACCCCAAAGAGCTTTTATTTATGTGGTTTATATTTATTAATATTTACCATATTATAAATTAAAACTGAGAATTTAAATATATTTATTAGTTCATTGAGGAAAAAACAAGAATAAACCCATTACATGTTAGCATAAGTAATAATTTTTATGAAAAATAACTATTTTCAAACTAAAAAAATTTAGTGAAAAGATTGACATTTACATTTCTGCAAATCTTTTTAATATTCGGGTTAACAGAAAACTTCTGTGTCCTCAAATCTGCTTCTGTGTGTTGTGATATCATGTCATGTACCCCTTGAAAAACTCCACTGTATACTGAGGGTTAAAAAGACAAATAACATCTTATTATCATGAACATAGTTTTGACCATGCATATGCTCTGAAAGAGTCTCAAGGAGCCCCAGGATTCCCTGGATCACGCCTTAAAGAACCACTGGTGTTAGAGGAGCCAGTTTGTAGGCTGTTTCAAATAGCATAGGTGAGAGATAATGATGGATCTGAACCAAGCCATTAGTAGGATGGATGGATGAAGAAGGGGAGATGAATATGAGAGAGATGTAAGAAGAAAAATCAGAAGGTCCCAGAAGGCAGTATAGGGTCAAGGGCAAGGAAAATAATTTAGTTTCAACTAGGTACATCCTTCACAACCAACCTGTGAAGTGGATATTTAGATATAGAAAACGGCAAGATTTGAACCCAGGTCTGTCTAACACAAAAACTCTTTGTTTTACCTAGCGCAGAGTTAGAAGGGGTAGTCATGGCAAGGAGGTGATGCCTTTCTTAGCAATAAGAGAGAGGGTGGGTGAGGCAACGAAGAGATTTTGAAGTGCAGAGAAGGGAAGTAGAAGGAGTTTATTAACCCCCAGGTTGGTCCAGTTCAGGGTTATAATGATGGCAGACTTGGCTAGGATGGGCGTTGGGAGAGTGGAGGAAGCTAGAATGTTCTGAATTACTGCCAGGCTGGCTGGTCTAAGGAGTTGTGTTTGAGCTGAGTGGGCAGTGGTGATGTCCAAAGAAGAAAGGCCCTCTGCCAGCTATGTTTTTTGCCTTGTTACACTGCAGGATGGATCCATGCTGTGCTGACCCCCGTGGACTGCCTTGCCTTTGGAGGGAACTTCTTACACAGCCTTAACATTGAAATGCAGCTCAAGTGAGTCCTGAAGCTCTGGTGATCCCGAATTGGCCATTCCCATCTGCTAGAGTCCTCAAGTTCTCCGGTATTGTGAGGAGTGCAGCATAGAAGGGAGGCAAGATGATCAGAAAGGAATGGATACTGGTTTCTGATGATGTTCAGTCTGAAGATGAATACCTCTTCCTCACTTAGTAGTTATGTGAATTTTGTCAAGTCACATAAACTTTGAGCCCAAGTTTCCTAACCCATAGAGTAAGGTCTTAGAGGGTAGTTATGAGGATTAAAGATAATGGATACAGAGCATCCAGAGCAATACCTGATACATAGTAGGTGCCTAGTAAACAGGGTCCTTGTTATCATTGTTATTGTTGTGCCTACTTCCTCCAGAGCCTATGAGATTGAGAAGCGGTTGAGCACAGCAGACCTCTTCAAGTTCCCCAACTTTGAGACCATCTGTTGGTATGTGGGAAAGCATATCCTGGACATCTTTCGAGGTATGGAGCCCTTTGCCAACTGTCCTTTTTGCCCTGCTGCCCTGACCATGTGTGTGTGCACATGTGCACATAACCATCACCTCAAATCAAGATACAGTACCCATCACCACAAAGATCTTTGTAGTGTTACCCATTTATAACCTCACCCACTCTCTCCCCCTGAACTATCCATAACTTCAGGAAACCACTGATCTCTTTTTCATCTCTGTAATTTTGTCATTTCAAGAGTGCTATAAAAATGGAATCAAAGGATGCGATCTTTTGAAATTGGCTTTTTTACTAATCGTAATGTAGGGTAGGGCATGGATTTTAACTTTTTTATTTAGCAAAGGGGACTGAGAAAATTGGATCACAGTGAAATTATTCCTATTTCCTGCCAATTAAAATAAGAAACTCAATCGGTATAGTGTCAGAGTTCCCTGGATGTGCTTCCCCTGGGGACAAGGCCCAGTCCTGACTACCCATCATTGGTTTGGTTCCTGGGTATCAGCCCAGGTAGAAGCCAACCTGCTGGGTTTCCTCTTTCCTGGTCTGCTTGGAAATAGAGTGGCTCCCTTACTCAGACCTGAGATTCTTCAAGGTGACTTGGCCAGGAAAAGTTACAAAGAACCTCAGAGGCCAATGAGTACACTCTCTTATGAAGTACCTCAAGCCCTTATTCTGCCATCTAGACAGACGGTCACTTAAATGTTCATTCAGAGGCTGGATGACTAACTGCTTATTATTTTCTGTTCTGAACAGCTTAGTTCAGTAGAAAATTCTTTATTGAGCCTAAATCTGGATGTTTGTTATAACCTCCTCCTGGAGTAACTCAGAACAAGGCATTAATGGCTCTTCAGATCTGTGTAGGTGGCAGTTGTCCTCCTGAGTGTTCACATTTTGAAACCCAAGAGGCAGAATAGTGTAGAAGGAGCACAGGCCTCAGATTTAGACAGATGAGGTTTCAGTCTTGGCTTTGGCACTTACCAGATGTGGCCTTTGGTTGTCTCTTTGCCTCTCTGAGCCTCATTTCCTGAACTATAAAATGAAGATAATGATATCTGGCTTATAGGGTTGGGTATAGGATTAAATGAGATAGTAGATGTCAAGGTAGTCATAAAATGAACACCATTATAAGAACTGAGATATGGAGTTGGGCTCAGAACCTTGAGCATTTTCTCTGGTTGCCTGAAAAAAACTAACAAGTCCTTCACTTCCCTGCATGGCTTCTTTGACACTCTACCTTCCTCTTTCCCCCTTTAGGTTTGCGAGAAAACAGGAGACACCCTGCCTCCTACCTGGTCCATGGTGGTAAAGCCCTGAACTTGGCCTTTAGAGCCTGGACAAGGAAAGAAGTAAATATACTTATTTCTCTACCTACTTTAGAGGTCTACTCTCAGCAGGGACTGGCTTTGGGAAGATCCTCTGGGGACGTGGAGGAAACTAGGGAGGTTTGTGGGCTCCTAGGATTAGAGTAGAGGACTGGGCTAGGACTCCTTGGATTATATTTTTAAACCTTTCTTTCTGATTATGAAAAGTAATACCTGCTTACTGTAGAGAATTAGAAAAATACAGAAGAGTGTAAAGAAGGAAAAACTTCACCTGCAATTTTAACTCAGAGGGAATAAACATTAACATTTGGGTATACTTTCTTTTGTTTTTTTAATATTCATTTTTAAAACATGATTGCTCTCACCCTGTACATATAATTTTGTATCTGAATTGGTTGGCTTATCTTAATTTTTCTGTGTCACCAGAGTTCTCCACAAACATTAATAGTTACATGATATTATTTTGCAGGGATGTACCATCCTTACCTAACCACTTGTTTATTGTTGCTTATTTATTTATTTGGGGGATAGTTCTAGAAAATCGTGCAGTAAATAGCTGTTTGCATCAGTCTTTGTTTCTCATCTCTTGATTGTTTCTTCAGGATAGATTTTTAGAAGAGTGATCACTAGATCAAAGTATGTGAAAAAATGTAAGACTCTTGATGCATACTGCCAAAATGGCTTTTTAGGAATATACCAATATCCATCTATCCAATTGAATACTAAACAGCTATAAAAGAGATTAAGAAAGCTCTCTATTTACTGATTTGGAAAGATCTCCAGAATTTATCATGTAAAAGTGTAGAACTGTGTGTATAGTGTGCTACCTTATGTGTAAAAGGGGGGAAAAGAAGAATTATATTTGTATGTGCTTGTATTTGACTGAAGACACAATCTGGAGGGATGCAGAAGAAACTAATAAAAGTGGTTACCTGTTGGGGTGGGCTAGGGGAGCTGATGGCAGGGTCAGGTAGATACTGAGGCTTTTCAATATATATCTTTCTATATTGTTTGATTTTTGAACTACGTGAATGGATTACCTACTCAAAATGTTGAATTTATTTAAAAACCAATTTTAAGAAATGCAAAAAAAGGAAATATCAATATATTCTTTTATGCTTCTGATACTCTTTGTAGATTCCTTCCCCTGCATACAGTAGCCTGAGGAAACTTTTCAGCCACTGCAGGCTTAAATGTGCACAATCTCCCCATTTCCTGTTGACAGCCTTCCCCCCAGATATCCTTGGACTTCATGTTTTGGGCCTTCTTTTGCTCCCTGGACTCAACTGCACCTGGGCCTTAGCCTTCGATTCTGTTTTGCCACATCCCTCAGGTGTGGCTACCTTGGGTTTCATCTCTGACTCTGCATCCACACTGACCCTCCCGCGAAGTGAACTTCAGAGTGACTCTGTCCCAGGAACACCAAAAGGGAGGGAGGTGGGTAGGTCCTAAGCACTCATGTCCTGAGCCAGGATGGCCTCAGGGACCAAAGGATGGCCCCAACAGTGTGACCAAAGGGAGCTGGAAGAGAGTAGGACACAGAACTGAGGAGCCACACTCATGGGAGAAGTCTTTTGTGAAGTGCAGACGACTTCTCTTTTGTGAAGAGAAGCAGTTGCTCCTTCACCCTTCCAGAGCCCCTGGGCTGGGAGGAGGGAGCTGTCAAGGTTATCCAGCTGGGTCACATGGGTTCTCAGCCCCCATTACTGCCCAGCCACCAAAATAAATTCCAGATGGATTAAAAGAGTTAAAGGAATCAAACCATGGGAAGCAAGGAGGAAATGCTGAGGAATTTTTATCAGTCCTCTGGATACAGAATTCAAGTCAAAACTGGTGGAAGAAGTCACAGAGGAAAAGTTTGAGCTGTCTGTCTGCATAGAGATGTATTGATAAATAAGATTGCAAATGAATTAAAAGAGAGACAATCAACAGGTCTCTCCCTGGGTTGCTGTTGGGCTAGCTGTGGGCTTGTAGCTGCTCAACATTGAGTTCTATCCTCACAAGTGGAGAGGCTGGATTGTCCCCAGGGATCTTGCTGAGGTTCTTGACTTTCTGAGGGGTGTGGTTCAAGCCACAACTAAGTTCCTCACACCTCTTGACACTGTCCTTTATCAGGTATATGTTTTGCAAATATTTCCTCCCAGTCAGTGGTTTGTCTTAACAGTGTTTTTCTAAGAGAAGTTTTTATTTTTTAATAAGTCTAATTTATCAGTTTTTTCTTTTATGGTTCATACTTTTTATGTCCTAAGAAATCTTTGCCTAACCCAAGGTCCCAATGATTTTCTCCTCTGTTTCCTTCTAAAAGGTTTATAGTTTTAGATTTGACATTTAGGTCTGTGATCCATTTTGAGTCTGTGTGTGTGTCTGGTGCAAGATATGGAATGAAGTTCTTGTTTTGCATATGGATATCTGATCAGTCTAGTACCATTTGTTAAAGAGACTACCCTTTCTCCATTGAATTGCCTTGGTAACTTTGTTGAAAATCAGTTCATTTATGTGTGGATCTATTCCTCATGCCTTTTGTTTGACAGGCTCTGCCAGACCACGAGGATGAGATCCCAGAGACAGTGCGGACCGTACAGCTCATTAAAGATCTGGCTAGGGAGATTCGCCTGGTGGAAGTAAGAAGCATGGGAGCAGGGGAGGCGTTTGGGAAGGGCTCAAGGCTCAAGTGGCAGGTCAGGCTTTTGCAGTTGGCATGAGAGCTCAGGGGAAGGATTGGGAAGACCCCACCAAGGACCCTATTCATTCATTCATTTATTCATTCATTCAGATAATTATTATGTACCTCAAGCGTGCCACATGTTGGGCTAGGTGCTTAGGATACATAAATAATACAGTGCCTGCCCACAAAGAACTCACAATCTAGTAGAGGAACCTGGGCAAAGTTAACCTGTCTAAGCCTCAGTTTCCTCATGTCTAAAGTGGGGATAACTAATAACTACTGAGGGATTATTAAGAGGATTGAGTAAGATAATACAGGTTGAGCACTAAGTATAGGGCTTGGCACACAGTAGGTGCTCAGTAAATTCTGCTGGTGGGTCATGGTGGTCGTGGGTGGCAGAGGTCATAGTAGTAGTAGTAGTAGTTGTTGTTATTAATATTTTGACTCAGTCTCTACATTCTACAAAATGACAGTTCTCCCGGGTTGAAGATGATTACAAAGCCATGTTTCAACAGGTGGCATATACCACGAGACAGTAAGGTGCAGTGGTAAGAGACTCAGAGAAACTTGGGTTCTGGTTCCTGCTCTGTCATTTGCAAGCCTTTCAGAGCCTCAGTATCCTTATCCACCACCTTTTCACAGTTTTGTTATGATTAAGAGCTAATGTATATAGAGCCCCTCGCACAGTGCCTGGCAGAGTAAGTACTCAATAAATGTGAGCCATTGTTATTAATAGACTGCAGCAAAGAGAGAACTCAGTGTGGGCTGGTGAAGTAGCAAAGGCACCAGAGGAGAATTGGACTTGAGGAAGTTTCAACTTTCCTTTAGCTCAGAAGCTGTAAGGTTCCATTTAGTGCCCAGGATATAGGCACTAAATCTGTGCTGAAGGGTGGTCAGAGTGAGCTACTATGAAGTTGGGGTTCTAGCCTCACCTCTTGCAGCATGTTTCACTGCCTACACCATAGCTTACATTGTCCACCTCCTACCTCATTTTCCACCACTTCCATCTGTCAGAATCCTTCAGGGTTTTAGGCCTACCTTTTCTCTGGCTCTTCCCACTTAAACGAGTTTTATATACACAGAACTTTGGGCTGGTTGGAAGAGGACTTAAGAGATGGATCATATATTTTTCATTGGCTTTCAAATGTTTTGAAGCAATGAAATCCTTTTTTTCAAATGAAATCTTAATGTGGAAGCTCAATATATACAACCAATCAAAGCATAACTGCTATGAATAAGATGAAGGTGGGAGGCTAGTAGCAGAATTAGGACTAGAACCGCTCTCCTGCTCTCAAATCCTGTGGTCCTTAGAGTTGGAACCACACATTTTAGTACTCAGTTATTTTCTGTCTCATGTCAGCTGCACTTGGAGTCTTTTCCTTTCCGGTTTTGACAGTAGTGCTGAGCTTTTTCTCTGCTCGTCTTCTCCTTACTCGTCAATGGCTAGGTAAAGAAATGCCACCCAGTAAATTCTTGATGACTTATTGTGCCAAAACTAGGGTGTGCATAAGTGCATATGTGGAGCATCTTTAAGCCCCTTCATGGCAGTACCGCCAGTGCCATAAACAGACCTCTGCTCTTAGTGCAGAGTGAACCCTTGAGTGAGCTCTAACCCCCTCATGTACTAACACTCTTGTAGGATATCTTCCAACAGAACGTTGGGAAGACAAGCAATATCTTTGGGCTGCAGAGGATCTTCCCAGCCGGCTCCATTCCCTTAACCAGGCCAGCCCATTCCACTTCAGTATCCATGTCCAGGCTGTCACTGCCCTCCAAAAGTGGTTCAAAGAAGAAAGGCCTGAAGCCCAAGGAATTCTTCAAGAAGGCAGAGCGAAAGGGCAAGGAGAGCTCAGCCTTGGGGCCTGCTGGCCAATTGAGCTATAATCTCATGGACACATACAGTCATCAGGCACTGAAGACAGGCTGTTCCCAGAAAGCAAAGGTGGGTGCTGGCCCTTGGGTTCAGCCCAACCCTTTTGGGTCCCTTGGAAGAGCAGGGTATAAAAAGGATAGGCTCTCCTGTCCTCCCACCTCCCTTAGGGCCCCTGGTGTTTGGCTACCAGTCCCACTCATTTAACAGACATTTATTGAGATCTTGTCTATGCTGGGCACTGTGATAGGTGCTGTGGACATAACCCTCAAGAGGCTGACAGGCTAGTGAGAAAGATAGGCATAAAAAGAAATGAGTGCAATGAAGCGTTGTGGATGCCACGATCAAGGGTATGTGTGGGACCCTGAGACACGGGAGGGGATGATTCTATCTGGGTAGGGGCGATGGTCAGGAGCTCTTCTCAGTAAACATGACACTTGAGATGAATCTTGAAATGCTGGGATGGGAATGACATTTGAGAGCATGGTATAGGAGTGGCAGGTTGGAGTCTTGAACAGGTTCTTGAGAAAAGCCCTCCTCCAGGGCTCCACCTTGCTTCAAGATTGTGGTGCCCTCCATAAGCATGTGAAGATACTCCACCTCTTTTTAGGGAACATGTTTTGCAAGATGGATAGGTTTCCCCTGAGCCAGCCATACATTCTCAGCCTTCTGCTCCTGTGATCATTTGGGTTGGGGGTGGGGGGACAGCATAGCAGAAGGCCTTGGTTCAGGTGGTTTTGACAGTGAACTCAACCAGTGAAACCAGAGGGAACTGGTCATTCTGATTCACATGGGAGTTCCAGACAGGTGACAACTGAGCCTCCTCCTCCTACAGTTCAACATCACTGGTACCTGCTTGAATGACTCAGATGATGACTCGCCAGACTTGGACCTTGATGGGAATGAGGGCCCGCTGGCCCTGTTGATGTCTAATGGCAGGTGAGGTGGGGAGAAGAAGCAGAGATGCTGGGTGTTGGTGGCAATATGCCACTAAGACAAGGCATGGAATTGGGACCTGGGGCTGGGACATGGGTGAGGGAGGGACTGTGCTTGGGGAAATAACCAGATATTATCAGATAACATTCCTTAGTACAGAGAACCATGGTAGTGTTGGGGTGGGAAGGGGGAGAGGTCTGGAACTAATTGGCAATCCTGCGAAAAATCTTATATAAGTTCTAGAAATTTCAGCAAGTCAGTGGATCAGAACTGTTGGTGGGAATAGGAGGTAGTACAGCATACTGGTTAAGAGCATTAGTTTTTTATATACCTTTTGCAATTCAGTTTTTAGGAACTTATTTTGCAGAAATATTTGCACAGGTGTGTAAAGAGAAATATTTAGTAGTCACCGTATCATTGTAATAGTAAGCAATTGGAAACGTTCATCAATAAAGGTTGGATAAATAAATTATGGTACATCTATGGAATAGAATGCTGTGTAACTTAAAAAGAATGAGTTTACTATCTATTGACGTGAAAAGATTTCCAAGATATATTTTAAGTGAAAAAATCAGGTTGCAAGATAATATATAGGAATAGTTCATTTTAATTTTTTAAAAAAGCACGTATGCACATATGTGTGTGTGTGTAAAAAAGCAACATACAGACCTTTTCCTTTAACCTTTTTGAAGAGGTTTAAAATTTAATTTATGTGGTTTAAAATTCAAAAAGTGTGAAAGAATACATAGTGAAAAATTTTGCTCCCACTTCTCTCTGTTCCCCAGTTCCCCTCCGCATGGAAAACCAGTGTCAACGATTTCCTTCCAGAGATGTTTATACACATCCATGCAAATAAATATATTTGTCACATATTTTATACTTGTCACACCAAACTTGTAACAGTAGTTATCTCTAGAAAGTAGAATAGGGGAAGCAAGAGAGGAAATTTTCACTTCAAAAGCATTTGAATTTTATACAGTGAGCACATATTACTTTTCTTAAAATAATTTTTTTTTTCCGGTACGCGGGCCTCTCCCGTTGCGGAGCACAGGCTCCGGACGCGCAGGCTCAGCAGCCATGGCTCATGGGCCCAGCCGCTCCGCAGCATGTGGGATCTTCCCGGACCAGGGCACGAACCCGTGTCCCCTGCATTGGCAGGCGGACTCTCAACAACTGTGCCACCAGGGAAACGCTAAAATAATTTTTAACAGAATGTTTTCTAAAAGAATAAAATAAAAGCACATCTTGGCAAAAAGCTCCAGCTTGGGAATCAGACAATCCCGAATTTGAATCCCTGCTCTGTCACGTATTTGCTATGTGACTTTGACAAGCTAATTAACGTGTCTGCACCTCTCTGTCCTCATTTTATCTATTCTATAGATAAAACTTATCTTAGGGTTGTTGAAGGACTAAATGAAGTAATGCATGTAAAGTGCCTATCACAGGTTCTGGCACATAGTAAATGCTTAATAAATGGTCGCTCTTATGAATATGATGAAGTTGAAGATGAAAGGTGATGGTGGTGGTGGTGATGATGATGGTTGTGGGTATGGCCAGAAGCTAAGTAGGTCATCAGAAACCCTCAAACATGTAGGGAGGCAAAGGAAGACAGTAAAAGTTACCATCTGGACACTCAGAACACCAGACAGGAGCAGTCAAGAGTTAAGTACAGAGTATGAACAGTGTAGGAACATAAGCGACAAGGATACGTTAACAGCCTTTTTGTAGGAAAAGATTGTTTTCAGATCCCAAGGGTGAGTGTAGTAGGTCTACCTGGCCGGGAAATAAGGGAAAAGGGAGTGTGAGGGCAGGGCAGATTCTGAAAGCAGCAGAGCTATCCTTGTTAATTGAGAACATAGTTACTGAAGAATAAGATTAGAGAGACTGTTGAGCATTGCCTTTGTCTAGAACCCGTGGTTGGTCTGCTGGGGAAGAGAAAATTGAGAGTCCTAAGGGTCCAGCCTATAATGGCTATTGAGGACACAATGAGACATTTTTCCCTTCCTCACCAGTCTTTCTTGTGCTGCTTGTTACCTTTTTGCACCTGCCAGAGGCTGCTGCTAAGTGAACCTAGGGAGTGAAGGTATAGAAATATTTATAGATGATATGATATTATGTCTGATCTTTTCTCCAGAATAATGCCATGTTTTGTGGGGACTGAGGTGTAGATGAAACAAGATTGGCTGTGTGTTGATAATTGCTAAAACTTAGCTGGGTCATAGGTACATGGGAGTTTTTAATATTTTATATATGTTTGAGATTTTTCATTATTAGAAGTTAATAAAAGATCAGGGTTAAATAGCTACCATTTATTGAGCACCTGCTCTGTGTCAGACTCTGTCTTAGCCATTTACATACATTATTTTATTTAGTCCTCACAACAACCCTGAGGGTAAGTGTTGTTATCCCCATTTTACTAATGTGGTAAAGTGAGGCCCAGAGAACTATAAGATTAGCTACCATTGGGCCACTTGCCATGTGTCAGTCTCTACATTAGCTCATTAATCCTCCCAGCAACCCTATGAGGTAGAAAACAGCTAATTCACTAAAATCCAGTTCACCAAATGACTGTTTGCTGAATGTGTCAAGTGTACTGATTTACCAAAAACTTGTTTCTCTTAACTGTAAGGCTTATTTGAGCAGTCTGTACTGGTTAATATTGTTTACCATGTGTAACAGGATTATTTAAGCCACTTTTGAGTTCTTTCTACTTCCTTTATATATTTTAACAGCTTTTTTGAGGTATAATTTATATACCATACAATTAACCTGTTTAAAGTGTACAATTAAATGACTTTTAGTAAATTTAAAGAATACGCTGCCATCACCACAATATAATTTTGGAACATTTCTATCACACCAAATAGATCCCTCATATCCACTTACAGTCAGTCCTGGTTCTCTTCCCCAGGCCCAAGCAACCACTAATCTACTTTCTATCTCTATGGATTTGCCTTTTTAGACACTTCATATAAATGGAATCACACATATGTAGTCTCTTGTGTCTGGCTTCTTTCACTTAACAATGTTTTTGAAGTTCATCCATCATGTAGAAGTATCATTAATTTCCTTTTTATTGCTCAGTAGTATTCCATTGTGTGGCTATACCACATTTAGTTTATCCATTCACTAGTTGATGGTCATTTGGATTGATTATGCTTTTTGGCTACTATGAATAATGGTGCTATGAGCATTTGAGTACTAGTTTTTGTGTGGACATGTTTTTGTTTCTCAGGAGTAAAATTTTGGGTCATATGGTAACTCTGTTTAGCTTTTTAAGAAATTGCCAAAATTTATCCCAAAGCATGTACCATTTTACACTCCTAGCAGCAATTATGAGTTTCTCCATATATTGACTAATGCTTGTTATTGTCTGTCTTTTTGATTATAGCCATTCTGATGGATGTAAAGTGGTATCTTATTACGGTTTTGATTTGCATTTCCCTAATGACTAATAATGTTGAGCCATTTATATATCATTAGAGAAATGTCCATTCAGATCTTTTGCTTACTTTTTAATTGGTTTTGTTTGTCTTTTGTTGCATTCTAAGAGTTATTTAAATATTCTGGATACAAATCCTTTTCTAGATAAATGATTTACAAATATTTTCTCCTAGTCTGTGGCTTGTCTTTTCATTTTCTTAATGGTGTCTTTTGAAGCACAAATGTTTTGAATTTTACCTAATCTCAAGCCACAAAGATATTTTCCTATATTTTCTTCTAGAAGTTTTATAGTTTTAGCTTTTACATTTAGATCTATGATCCATTTTTAATTTTTGTGTATGATATGAGGTAAGAGTACACATTCATTTCTTTGCATGTGATATCCACTTATCTCAGCATCATTTGTTGAAAAGACTATTCTTTCTCCACTGAATTGCCTAATAAGCACCTTTGTCAGAAATCAACTGACCGAAAATTTAAGCGTTTAGTTCTAGGCTCACAGGTCTGTTCCATTGATGTGTATGTCTATCCTTATGGCAATATCACATTACCTTGATTACTGTAGCTCAATTTTGAAATTGAGTAGTATAAATCCTCCAACTTTGTTCTTTTTTGAAATTGTTTTGGCCATGTTAAGTCCTTTGTATGCCCATGTACATTTTAGTATCAGCTTATTAATCTCTACAAAACTAGATGGATTTAGATAGGATTGCATTGAATCTGTAGATCAATTTGGGTAGAATTGCCATCGAGTGTGACTGTTTTTATGTTCACCTTCACTCTCTCTCCAGTACCAAGAGGGTAAAGAGCTTATCCAAGTCTCGGCGAGCCAGGATCACAAAGAAGGTAGACAAGGCTAGGCTGGTGGCAGAACATGTGATGGAGGATGAATTTGACTTGGATTCAGATGATGAACTGCAGATTGACGAGAGACTGGGAAAGGAGAAGGCAACCCTGATAATAAGACCAAGTGTGTACTTGTTCTTTTTCTTTCCTGCCCTGCCCATTTCAGTTTGTTTTTGGTCTGCTTGATAGACTCAAGACCTTAGGCCTGAGCTTGTTGACATTCTGATTTACCAGCTCTGTAGGCTTCCATGTGTCCTTTGCTCTAGAGATTTATTTCCTAACCTCCCTAAATTACTCGTCTGTGGTCATTACTTTCAGGAAAATTATAGTCTTATTCTCTTTCCCCTGGGTGTTTGGCTCAGATGCTAATCTTAGCTTCATGATAAGTGCATTCCATTGCTTTCTAGAATTTCCCCGAAAGTTGCCCCGTGCGAAGCCTTGCTCTGACCCCAACCGAGTTCGTGAACCAGGAGAAGTTGAGTTTGACATTGAGGTAGGGGCCTGCCCTGTTTCTAATCTTCTGCTCATTCTGGTTACATAGACAGAATACAGATTGTCATTCTAGTTGAGGGTGGGGGAGAGATCCTATGCATTCCATTCCTAAAATATTTATAAAGTGAAAGATTGTGGGCTAAGTGTTCCTGAACATATAAATGGAAGATTATACTTTAGTTGAAATATTTTTAAGATTCTTTAATATAGAGTAGAATAAAAGGCAGTGTGATGTAGCAGAAAGAGTATCTGATTTGGAATATCTGATTGTGACTTTACACAAATTATTTAACTTCACTGAGCCTTAGTTTCCTTATCTGTAAAATGGGAGTTAGACTTGCCTCACAAAGATGCTGTGGAGATTAAGATGAAAGAACAAATATTCTGCTTAGTAGTTGGTAGATACTTGGTGCTCAGAAGATATTAGTATCAGGAGTGAGACTGTCAACCCTTTATTGGGGCCTTACCAGACCAACCCTGGGCAGCTGAGGTGATATCCTTTTTCTCCAACAGGAGGACTATACAACAGATGAGGACATGGTAGAAGGGGTTGAAGGCAAGCTTGGAAATGGGAGTGGAGCTGGTGGAATTCTTGATCTGCTCAAGGCCAGCAGGCAGGTGGGGGGACCTGACTATGCTGCCCTCACGTGAGTACTGGCTTTTATCTCCCCTTTCTAGGTGTTCAGACAGCACACATCCCCACCTGCCACCCAAAGGGCTAGGTCAACCAATCAGTAGATATTAATTGGGTCATTTAAAGGGACAAAAATTAGCCAGGGCATTTGGGCTGAAAGAATAAAGTAGACATGAAATCTGTCCCGAGGTACTTAATATCTGACCGAGAGAGGATAATACGGACTTCAAGGGTAATAAGTTTGGGGGTTTTTGGAAGTTAGAAGAGGCATGGAAGGAGAGCTGGGCCTTTTCTGGGCCTTGCTTTAAGAAAAAAGAAAAAGGAAAGAATGCAGCATTGGTGAACAGGAAGGGAGGGGCACCCCTCTTTTTGCCATCTTGCCTGCTGTCTATGGAGAGACGAGTCAAGAAGGACTGGCCTTTTTATGAAAATAGTCTTTGATACTATTTTGATCTTTAGTGTGGTTTCTGGTTTTTCGCCTGGGATGGTTCTCTCCTCCTTCCTCCCACCCTGACCCCGGCAGCTGTTGTCCCTCCTCCCTGACTCTTCTGATGACTGATTTCCTCTGACAACTAGAGAAACTCCCTCAGCATTTCTCCTCTGTCCCTTGCAGCGAGGCCCCTGCCTCTCCCAGCACTCAGGAGGCCATCCAGGGCATGCTGTGCATGGCCAACCTGCAGTCCTCATCATCCTCGCCAGCTACCTCCAGCCTGCAGGCCTGGTGGACCGGGGGGCAGGACCGAAGCAGTGGGAGTTCCAGCAGTGGGCTGGGCACAGTGTCTAGCAGTCCTGCTTCCCAGCGCACCCCAGGGAAGCGGCCCATCAAGCGGCCAGCGTACTGGAGAACCGAGAGCGAGGAGGAGGAGGAGAACGCCAGTCTCGATGAACAGGACAGCTTGGGAGCATGCTTCAAGGATGCAGAGTATAGTAAGGGCAGCTAAGCACTTGAGTCCAGGCCAGGAGGGCTCCCCACTAGCCCCAGTCTCAATCCCAAATCCAATCCAGGACAGCCTGTAGTGAGCAAAGGCCTGGCCTTAAACCTGATACTTGGTTTTTCTGTGCCGTATTTTCTTAATCCATAAAATGGGGATATCTCACAGGTTGTTGTAAGAATTAGAGATGATGCTTGCACAGAGCACCTGGCACCGTGTCTTGTTCATGGGAGGCCCTCAGAAAATGGTAGCTATTATAATTAGCTATTAACCATTTTTAGCATTGTCCAATCTTCGCTGCTGGTGACTCTTTTTTCCCTCTTGCCTATTTTACTTCCATTACCTGTATCATTTGTGTTATGTGTCATTCAGTTCATCCCTTGCAAAGGTTTATGATGACTTTTCGGTGGGCTTTTCACATTTAATAGATGACTCCTTTTTTGTAAAGTAAACTTTGTTGAGTACTACAATGTATGAAGCACTTTTTTGTATAGTGCAGCTGACTTTAATGTAGGTTTTTGTTTTAATATTATTTAAAAAATTAATCCTCATTGACCAAAATTAGAACAAGACAGAGAAGGCAGAAATTTCCTTTGACTAACACTCTTCCCCCTCTGAGAAAGGTTATCCAAAGGTAACCTTTGTTATCAGTTTGATGTATACCTTTTATTTTCTTGTGTTTATACCCATATGTAGACATAAATAGATAGAGGTATAGTTTGGTTTAGTGTGTGTGGTTCTACAACTTACTTGGATATCTTTCAACATCAGTACCTAGAGATACATTTCATCAATGCATTGAGATCTACCTGCTGCATAGTAGTCTGTAACATAGGTATACCATCATATGTTTAACTATTTCCTACTGATTATCATTTAGGTCGTTTCTAATTTTTAGTGTTTTGAAAATTCTTATAAATAACCTTTTGTGCCCATGTGCCCGTTAACATTTCTGTAAGGTAGCTAGACCTGCTGAGTTGAAGGTATGTACAACATAAATGTTGATAGTGCTGAATTCCTTCCAAAAAGGTCAGTATATGAGTGGTGTATGAGATATACCTGTTTTCCCACAGCCTTACCAACAGTGGATGTTATCAGCCTTTTTAATTTTGGCCAATCTGATGGCAAAAAATGGTGTTGCAGTTTGTTTGTTTTATGTTTATTGACTCTTCCTTTCCCATGAATTATCTATTCAGTTTTTCACTCATTTTCAGGATGTTAGTTTTTCTTATTGATTTGTAGGAGTTCTTTATGTATTCTAGATTTGTTGGAGTGTTTTTTATATATTCTGCAAGTATTGAAAAATATTTTCTCTTAGTCTGTTGTTTGTATTTTAATTTTACTTATGGTATCTTTTAGCATGTAGTAGATTTCAGTTTTTACATAGTTGTCTTTATCAATTTTCTTTTGTATTTTATGTTTTGTGTAAGAAGAATTTCTTATATTTTCACCTAAAACTTGTACAGTAGTTAAAATTTTAGCTTTTTTTCTGGAATTAGGTTTTGTGAATTGTGAGAGGTAAGAATCTGTATTTTTTCCCACATGGATAGTCATTTTCCCCAATACCATTTATTGACTAGTTCATCAATTATCCTCCTGATCTGAAGCTCCGCTTCTGTCCTAAACTAAATTCCCATATATATATGGATTTGTTTTTCTTTTTTCCTTTTTTTTTGGGGGGGGGGTGGGTCGCGCTGAGCGGCTTGTGGGATCTTAGTTCCCGACCAGGGATTGAGCCCACCCCCTCGGCAGTGAAAGTGCAGAGTCCTAACCGCTGGACTGCCAGGCAATTCCCTGGGTTTGTTTTTCTACTCTGTTCCCAGTTCTGTTCCTCAATAGCTATGTAACCTTGGGCAAGCTAATTAACCTCTCTGTGATAATAGTACCTACCTCATAGGTTGTTGTGAGGATTAAATGAGTTATACATAAAGCACTTAAAACATTGCCCAGCACATGGTAAGTGCTGTGTGTTAGATGTTATTAATATTCTGTTCCATAAAACCAACTTGTCCACTCATGTGGCACTACCTCATAGGTTAGTTACTCTAGACCTTGTGTCTGGTAGGGCAGATTCCCCTCTGCATAACTTGCTTTGGACCTGAGGAGAATACAGATGTTCAGCAAGCCCATCATCTCTGGGTTGAGCTGTGATTGGTCTTAGTTTGTTGCCAAGTTTCCCTGGCTATCCATCTTACCTTCAGCAGACAGTCACATTGACCTATAGCCAAGGCATCTGGACCTGGTCTCACTAGTCCTACCTCAGGACAAACAACTCACTCAACCTCTGTCTGCTTCCCCCTATCCCTGCTTTGCCCAGCAACACTAGAAAGGCAGTTTAATGAGGAGGTACCCAACTACTTGTTCTTATTTTTCCAGAATTTCTAGGCCATTATTGAGCTTTTTCTAGTCCAGATGGATTATAGAATCAACTTGTCAAACTCCATGAAAAATCCTATTAGGATTTTTTATTAAGATTGCATGGCATTTGCAATTTATGGATTAATTTATGGAGACTAACATCTTTCATCAGAGCCCTTTCTGCTACAGTGGGATATACACATTTCTGAAAAATGTCCTGAAGATTTGTACACTAAAAATAATAGGGCTTACAAGAAAAAGAAAGGGGTATACCCCTCAAAATCTCTGTGGCTTTGAAGCCAAAACACTGGCCCAGATAATGACAGTCCTAATAGTAATCCTTGCCTGGTTAGAGCCCATCGTCATTTGCACCCAGCATTGTAGTCAGTGGATCCTTTGTAGCCCTAAACTCTGCCTGGGCTCAGGTTCCTCCTTCCAGATGTTGGTTCTTGAGGGCATTTGCTTACGATAAATAGCAGCTTTATCAAATTAAAATCTGATCCAGAGCCTAGTCGTCAGCAGTCTTTTGTTGTTGTTGTTTTTATTTTTTTAAATTATTTATTTATTTTTGGCTCTGTTGGGTCTTCGTTGCTATGCACGGGCTTTCTCTAGTTGTGGTAAGCAGAGGCTACTCTTTGTTGTGGTACGTGGGCATCTCATTGTTGCGGGTGGCTTCTCTTGTTGCGGAGCACAGGCTCTAGGTGCGCGGGCTTCAGTAGTTGTGGCGCACGGGCTCAGTAGTTGTGGCTCGCGGGCTCTAGAGCGCAGGCTCAGTAGTTGTGGCACACGGGCTTAGTTGCTCCGTGGTATGTGGAATCTTCCCGGACCAGGGCTCAAACCCGTGTCCCCTGCATTGGCAGGCGGATTCTTAACCACTGCACCACCAGGGAAGTCCTTTGTTGTTTTTAAACACAGGGGAAAGTGTCTTCACAACGTCTTCAGCTGCACTCTCCACCATCCTCCTCTCCCAACAGAACTTAATTTTGTAGAAAACAAAGCCACCATTTACCCTTCCTCTGACGGGAGGCACTATTGCAGGATTTTTAGCTTTTGTGTGTAGGTCTTCATATATAGCTAAGGTTTTCTCTGAAATATGAGAAAACTCACCACTGATTGGTTAAAAACAACATGCCAGGGAAAATTGCTTTTGAACCAGTGCAACTTCTGGATGACATTGCTATCATTCTGCCATTTACCTTTGAGCAGCCACAAAACAGGCCATCTTGTCCTTCTGTCTTCAAACATGGTCTGCTATTTATTCAGGCTTTCTTGTATATCTCTTCTTCAGTTTATTACTAGGTATTTTATTTTATAGTTTCATTCCTATTGAAAATGGCATCTTTTTATCTATTATATTTTCCAATTGGCTGTTGCTAGTATGCAGGAAAATAGTTGATTTTTCTATATTGATCCTGTGTTGGATTGCCTTATATGCTCTTATTAGTTCTGTTAGTTTTTCAGCTAATTGTCTTGGGCTCTTGAGGTAGGTGATCTGTGTCCCCTATCTTAGTTTGCTAGGGCTGCCATAACAAAATACCACAGACTGGTTGGCTTAAACAACAGAAATTAATTTTTTCACAGTTCTAGAGGCTAGAAGTCCAAGATCAAAGTATTAGCAGGGTTGCTTTCTCCTGAGGCCTCTCCTTGGCTTGCAGATGACCTCCCTCTTGCTACTTTTTCACATGGCCATCCCCTGTGCACATGGGCCCCTGGTGTCACTCTCTATATCCTAATCTCTTCTTAAAAAGGCACCAGTCAGATTGGCTTAGGGCCTATCCTAGTGGTCTCATTTTAACTTTCTTTCAAAGCCTTATCTCCAAATACAGTCATATTCTGAAGTACCGGGGATTAGGAATTCAATATATTTTGGGGCGGGGGCACAATTAGCCCATAACACCCCCTTTCTTTCTGGTATTCATACCTCTAGATTTTCCTAGTTTTATTACAGTGTTGAGTAGTAATGGTGATAGGGGGCATCCTTGTGTTGTTTCTGACTTTAAAGGTAATGCTGCTAGTGTTTGTCCACTCAGTATGTAGGGCTCTGTAGGTCTCTGTTAGACTACTGTCATGAAGTTCAGGGGAGTTTGAGAAGTTTTTGTTTGTTTTAAAATCCAGAGTGGAATTGGGTTTTATCAAATGATTTTTGGGCATCTTTTAATATAAACACATAGTTTTCTGTTAATTTGCTAATGGTGATTTACATTAGTAGAATTACTGGTTTTGAATTGATATTTCCTTCTTGAAATTAGCTGTATTTGGTTGTGGTGTTTAACATAGTTTGTCTAGTTTATTTGATGATTTACTAATTATCTCCAGTGTTTGGTGTTTGTTTACTGTTAATTTCTGGTTTTATTTTATTCCTTTTTCTTAATGTTCTTTGTACAACATCTTGAGTTGAAAGCTCTGTTCATTTATTTTCAGTCTGTTTTCCCTTTTGATAAAGGGTTTTGTGTGTGTGTGTGTGTGTGTGTGTGTGTGTGTGTGTGTGTGGTATGCGGGCCTCACACTGTTGTGGCCTCTCCCATTGCGGAGCACAGGCTCCGGACGCGCAGGCTCAGCAGCCATGGCTCACAGGCCTAGCTGCTCCACGGCATGTGGGATCTTCCTGGACCGGGGCACGAACCCGTGTCCCCTGCATCGGCAGGCAGATTCTCAACCACTGTGCCACCAGGGAAGCCCGATAAAGGGTTTATTTTTTAAATTAACATTAAGTAAAATTGGCTTTGTTGGTATACACATGCTTAGATTCTTGTAACCACCATCACCACCACCACAATGAGTAGAACACAGAACCCCTCCAGAGTCCCTTATGTTATCCCTTAGTAGTCATGCCCTCCCTCTACCCCTAACTCCTGGCAACCACCATTCCCCATCACTGTGATTTTGCCTTTGCCAGAATGTCATATAAATGGAATTATACAGTATGTAATATGTTGAGACTGGTATCTTTTACTTAGCATAATGCCTTTAAGATTCTATCCATGTTGTTGCATATCAATAGCTTGTTCTTTTTTGTTGAAGAATAGTTTTCCATTGTATGGATCTACCACAGTTTTGTTTTGTTGTTTTGGGCTTTTTTGGCTTGCCATGCGGCGTGTGGGATCTTAGTTCCCTGACCAGGGATTGAACTCATGCCCCCTGCAGTGGAAGCACAGAGTCCTAACCACTGGACCGCCAGGGAAGTCCCACTACCACAGTTTCTTCATCCATTTACCCACTGAAGGACATTGGATTGTTTACAGCTTTGGGCGATTATGAATTGAGCTGCTGTGAATATTTGTATGCAGGCTTTTGTGTGAACATGAGTTTTTATTTCCCTAGGATAAATACCTAGGAATGGGATTCCTGAACAACGTGAGCAGTGGATGCTTTAACTTTATTGGAAACTGCCAAACTGTTTTCCAGTGATTGTGCCATTTTACATTCCCACCAGCAATGTGTGAGAGTTCTAATTGCTCTGCATATTCATCAGCACTTGGTATTGTCAGTATACTTATTTCAGTCATCCTAATAGGTGTGTAGCAATATCTCATTTAGTGGCTCATCTGATGGCTAATGATGTTGAACATCTTTTCATGTATTTATTTGCCAGTCATATACTCTTTTTTGAAATGTCTAAACAGGCACTTTGAACAACTGCTGCCTTTTAAAACATTAGGTTGTTTCTTAACTGTTGAGCTTTGAAAGTTCTTTATATAGTCTGGATTCAAGTCTCTTGTCAGATAAATGATTTGCAAATATTTTCTCCCAGTCTGTGGCTTGTATTTCATTCTCTTAAGACTTTCTTTCTTAAAGTAAACACTTTCACTTTCTAGAAAGTCCAGTTTATCAGTTTTATCTTTCATGGCTTATGCTTTTAGTGTCTTATTTAACAACTCTTTCTGTAAACTCAGGGCACAATTTTCTCCTTTTTTTTCACCTAAAAACTTTATGGTTTTAGGTTTTACATTTCTATCCATGTTCCATTTTGACTAAATTTTTACATAAGGTATGATGTTTAGATTGAGGTTCACCTTTTTTTTTGCATATGGATGTCCAATTGTTCCAACACCATTTCTTGAAAAGACTATTTTTTATTTTATTTTTCTATTGACTCGCATTTGTACCTTTGTCAAAAATCAAATGACCATATTTGTGTGGCTCTGTTTCTGAATTGTTCTTTTCCATTGATCTGCGTGTCAATCTCTTTGTCAATACCTTACTATCTTGATTACTGAAGCTTTATTAATTCTTAAAATCAAGTAATATGATTTCTTCAATTTTGCCTTTCCATATAAATTTTAGAGTCAGTTTGTCTGAATCCACAACAATTTCTGCTAGGATTTTGGTTGGAATTGTGTTAAATACATAGATCAATTCAGAGAGAATTGTGATCTTCATTTTTTATCGAGGTACAAGTCACATTACATATAATTAAACATTTTAAAGTGTACAGTTCAGTGGCATTTTAGCGCATTCACAATGTGGTGCAACCACCACCTCTGTTTCCAAGGTATTTTCATGGGCCCAGAAAAATACCCGGGATCCATTAAGTAATTGTTCCCCATGCTCCCCCCTCCCCTCATACCCTGGTAACCACTAATTTGCTTTTTGTCCATATGGATTTGCCTGTTTGGGATATGTCATATAAAGTAATCATATAGTTTGTTACCTTTTGTGTCTGGCTTCTTTCACTTACCATGTTTTTAAGGTTCATCCAAGTTATAGGCTGTATCAGTATTTTGTTGCTTTTTATGGTTGACTTAGTATTCCATTGTATGGTTATACCACAATTTATCCATTCATCTGCTGATAGACATTTGGGTTATTTCCACCTTTTGGCTGTTATGAATAATGCTGCTGTAGACATTTTTGTGCATGTTTCTGTGTGGACACATGTTTTCATTTCTCTTGGGCATATACCTAAGAGTAGAATTGCTGGGTCATATGATAATTCTGTGTTTAACTCTTTGAGGGACCAGCAAACTGTTTTACACAAGGACTGCAAGAGAATTGTCACCTTAGGTATATTGAATCTTCTAATCTGTGTACATGGTATGTTCCTCCATATTTACTCTTTAAAAAAGTTTCTTTCATCAGTGTCTCATAGTTTTCAGCATACAGGTTCTACACATGTTTTTTGTTGGATTTATCCCTGAGTTGCGTATTTTTTGGAGATACTGTAAGTGGTACCTTTCTTAACCTTTGGTTTCCAACTGTTTATTGCTAGTATATATAAATATGATTGATTTTTGTGTGTTGACCTTGTATCTTGCAACCTTGGTAACTCACTTATTAATTCTAGGAATGTTTTGTATGTTCTTGGTATTTTTTTGTCTAGATGATCATGATCATGTCATGTGCAAGTAGGTACAGTTTTATTCCTTTCTTTCCAATCTGTATGTCTTTTTTCCTTCTTGCCTTTTTGTTCTGGCTAGGATTTCAAGCACGATGTGGTGAGAGTGAACTAACACCCTTGCCTTGTTTCCAATCTAAGGGGGAAGGCATTTAGTCTTTTCATTATTGTGATATTATCTGTATAGGTTATCAAGTTAAGGAAGTTCACTTCTATTCCTATTTTGCTGAGAGTTTTTTTCTTTTAAATGAATGAATATTGAATTTTCCCAATGTTTTTATTCCACCAGTGGATGTAATCATGTGGTTTTTTCCCTTTAGTCTGTTAATATGGTAGGTTACATTGACTGATTTTCAAATATCAAACCAGAATTGAAATCACAGGATAGACCTTAATTGCTCATGGTGTATTATTCTTTTTATATATTACTGGATTTGGTTTACTAGTATTTCACTGAGGATTTTTGTGTCTGTGTTCATGAGGGATATTGGTCTATAATTTTCTTTTCTTGTACTGTCTTTAGTTTTGGTATCAGGGCAGTCAGTGCTGGCCTCAAAGAATGAGTTGGGAAATGTTCCCTTCTCTTCTGTTTTCTAGAAGCGATTATGTATAATTAGTGGGGTTTTTTAAATGTTTAGTAGAATTTTTGTGTGAAACTACCTGGGCCTAGGGATTTCTTTTTTAGGCTTTAACTATGGATTTATTTTCTTTAGTAGATATAGGATTATTCAGGTTTCCTATTTCATCTTGGGTGAGTTTTGATAGTTCATGGTATTCAGGGAATTGGTCCGTTCTAGCTAAGTTGTAGAATTTATGAGCATAGAGTTGTTTGTAGTATTCCCTTATTATCCTTCTAATATCTGTGAAGTCTTTAGTGACATTTTTTATCTGATGTTATTTTATTTTTTATTCTTTTTATTTTTATTCTTGATGTTAGTAATTTGTGTCTTTTTCTTTGTCATTCTTGCTGGCATCTTATCAATTTAATTGATCTTTTCAAAGGACAGTTTTTTAAAATTAATTTTTATTGGAGTATAGTTGCTTTACAATGTTGTGTTAGTTTCTACTGTACAGCAAAATGAATCAGCCATACATATATACATATATCCCCTCCCTTTTGGACTTCCTTCCCATTCAGGTCACTACAGTGCATTAAGTAGAGTTCCCTGTGCTATACAGTATGTTTTCATTGGTGATCTATTTTATACATAGTATCAATAATGTATATGTGTCAATCCCAATCTCCCAATTCCTCCCACCCTTTCTCTTTCCCCATTGGTATCCATACATTTGTTCTCTACGTCTGTGTCTTTATTTCTGCTTCGCAAATAGGATTATCGATACCATTTTTCTAGATTCCACATAAGTGTTAATATACCATATTTGTTTTTCTCTTTCTGACTTACTTCACTCTGTATGACACTCTCTAGGTCTATCCATGTCCCCACAAATTACCCAATTTCGTTCCTTTTTATGGCTGAGTAATATTCCATTGTATATATGTACCACATCTTCTTCATCTGTTCCTCTGCTGATGGACATTTAGGTTGCTTCCGGAGACATGGTTACTTTTGATCATATTTAAGACAGTTGATTTAGAGTCTTTGTATAGTAAGTCCAATGTCTGAGCTTCCTCATGGACAATTTTTATCAATATTTTTCCTGTAAATGGGACATAATTTCCTGTTTCTTTGCATGCCTTATAATTTTTGTTTGAAACCTAGACCTTTTGAATATTATAATGTGATAACTCTGGAAGTCATATCTTCCTTCTTCCCTAGAGATTGCTGTTGTTGCTTATGGTGAGCTACAGTTATCTATTTATTTAATGACTTTCCAAATGAGTTTTTGCAAATACTGTGTTCCTTGTTGTGTGGGGTCACTGAAGCATCTGTTCCATTGCCTCAGCAGTCAGCTGAGATTTCCTGACAGAATTTTCCTTAAATGCCTTAATTAAGCAGGCTTTTTCTTTGTTAAGCATCCCCTTTGTTGTTATAAGTTTTTGATTGGATTCCAGAGTCCCCAAGAAGCTGATTATTGTAGTTTTTGACAGCTTAATGGTTGCTTCAGTGGAGGGACAGATCCTTGGAGCTCCCAACTCCATCATTTTTGGAGGAGGCATCACTCCTCCCACCCTTGTATTTTTTTTTTTTTTTTTTTTTGCGGTACACGGGTTCAGCAGCCATGGCCCACGAGCCCAGCCACTCCGCGGCATGTGGGATCTTCCTGGACCAGGGCACGAACCCGTGTCCCCTGCATTGGCAGGTGGACCCCCAACCACTGCACCGCCAGGGAAGCCCTACCCTTGTATTTTTTAATATGCGTATTTTAACTTGTATTTTCTTTAAATGTCTAAAATTAATTATTATCTACATCTTATTCCATCTTGAATAAGACATGAACCTTAGAATGGAATTCCTTTTGTATGTTACTTTATACCTGTTATCTCTCAATCCTCAGAACTTTGCAAGGCAGGTTCATCTACTATTTCAATTTTATGGGTGAAGGTAGTGAGACTTACAGTTCTCCTAGGCTACTAAGCTAGTGGGTCAGTCCAGGATTTCAAAGTAATTGTCTAATCCTGAGACTCAAGGTCTTTCTACCATACTACACTTCTTTCCTTTAGGTGGAAAAACCTTTCAAACCCAACAAAATAACATTGACAGCCATTAGTCTAGTAGGGATGGAACCTTTCTCAAACAACTGTTACCAGTAGTCATTTCTTTCTAGGGACAATTAATAAATTCAAAAAAAAATTTTTAATGAGTCAAAGAGGTGTTTTACTTCTTTGCTGAAGGAGGCAGGCCTGAAAAATGGACTCATTTTCCTACAGAGAGACCCTTCTGGAAGGAAGTGGGAGACTGGATTCCTCTGATGAAGTAGAATTCTAGAGAAGTTTGAAGCTGATCAGTAGGAGGAATGGGAGTAGTCATTAGGAGGAAATATTCACTCTCACTTCGCTTCTCTTTTAGGTTTAGCAGTAGCAGAATTTGACCTCATCAGTAGGACCTTTCTAGACCATTTTCCTATTAAACTGTATAGGTGTTGCATGTGTATGATAAAACTGGATGTTTCTATGTATTTATATAGGTTGAGATACTTATATATGTGTGTTTTGTCATTCGCATCATTCAGTTATAATAATCTTGTTCCCAATTCAGCCTAAGTGGTCTTTTTGTTTCCTTTGTGTGAATGTGTGAACCATTTCTTTTTCCATTAATTCAGCAAACACTTACTGAGCACCCACTCTTCATTATGTTCAGCTCCCTTAGTTTAAAATCAAATAATACATATCCTTGCCCTCACAGTAAATTGGGGATGACATTTACTAATCATCTCTTAAATACTATATAACAACTCCAATAGAGGTATGCACAGAATACTGTGGAGAGTGGAGGACGCATCTGAATGAGATTAAGAGAAGAGGGAAGGCTTCTTTAGGATGTGAATCTAAAGCTGAATTTTGTACAGTCATTAACTCATGAAGTTACTCACTAAATGGATGTTGGGTGAGTGAAATCAGAGTTAGGTGATGCTGGGAGAAGGACATTTGCAGCAAGGGTACAAAAGTAGAAAGACATGAAAAGTATGTGGCATATTCAAGAATTCCTACAGTTGAGTATGGATTAAGTAAAGGGTCCACTTGTAGGGGGGTGGGAGGAGCTCAGGTAGGTATCATTCTGTCATCACCCTTCTGGATGAGATCTCATTTTACCCTGCTTTTCCCTCTCACTGCAGTTTACCCTTCCCTGGAGTCTGACGATGATGACCCTGCTTTGAAATCTCGACCCAAGAAAAAGAAGAATTCAGATGATGCTCCATGGAGTCCTAAAGGTGATCCAGTATTCTGTCCTTAAACTCTGTGGGGGTGGTTGGGGGGAAAATATGTCCCACTGGCTAGGTGGGACATTTAATATAGGAAGACACTCATTTGTTTATTCAGCAAACATTTGTTGAGTGCCTGCTGTATGCCAGGTACCATGTTAGGTGCTGGAGCAAAAATAATCAATAAGACACAGAGTTCGTGCACTCAGGTCAGCAAAATCAGAGGTAATGGAGCATGTTGCTTTTGATATTACATGGCTTGAGATGAAAAGAGGAAGACCTTGAGCAGATTTCAGCAAGCAGTCTAAGGCTCCTGAGAACATTCTGCTACCATCATCCCAGCCCTTTGATAATAATATTGTCAAAGGAGGGAAATTCTGCTAACTGTTGAGCTCTACAAGGCCCAAGACTCCTTAGATTATTACCTGTACTGGCTGAGAGGCCATCTCTGAGGAGGGAAGAATGAATGAGTTTTGAGATGAATATGGAATTTAGAGGGTAATAAAAGAATTTTATTCATCTCCCTGGCTGGGTGGTTTTTTCATTGGAGGGTATGTCAGTTGGCTTTTGCTGAATCAAACTATCTAAAACTTAGTGTCTTAGAACAATGGTTGATCATTTCTCATGATTCTGTAGGTTGGCAGAACTATTGTTCTAGTCTGGACCAGATTGCCTGGGGCTGGATGGTCTAAAAATATCTCCTTCAGGTGTCCAGGACCTAATTTGGGGTGTCTGGGGCCTCTCTCCATGTGGTCTTTCACCCACCTGAAGGCCAGCCTAAGCTTTTTCACAAGGTAGCAGAAGGGTGTCCAGCAGCAAGAGAGGACAAGCCCAATATGCAAGCACTTTTCAAGCCTCTGTTGTGTCATGTTTTCCATTGTCCCATTGCCAAAGCAAGTTACATGGCCAAGCCTTGATTCCAAAAGTGGAGAAATAGATTCTATCTCTTGGGAGTGGGAACTGCAAAGTTTTCCTATGCACACAAGGACATGTGAGCAAATTGAGAGCCATTACTGCAACAGTCTGCCACAGAGGGTGCTGGCATCGCAGTACCCCTGTGGTTCCCCAGGAAATAAAGGGCGTGCTGTCCCCACCCAGCCTTATTTGACCTTTCTGGTATTTGCTTGGGATTGGAGGAATGGGGTGGCAGGGCAGTCCTGAAAAGTGTTCTCTTAGTGAGTCAATCAGCAAATGTTTCTTTTTTCTTTCTTCAGGCCTATTTTCTGATTTTATTATCTCCTATACTTTCTGGCTTTTTAGCATAATAGGAAATTTGGAAAATAGAGGAAAGTATAAAGAAGAAATCACCCATGATTCTGCCACCCGGAAGCAACCACTGTTAAGGTTTTTTTTTTTTTTTTTTTTTTTTTTGCGGTACGCGGGCCTCTCACTGTTGTGGCCTCTCCCATTGCGGAGCACAGGCTCTGGACACGCAGGCTCAGTGGCCATGGCTCACGGGACCAGCCACTCCGCGGCATGTGGGATCTTCCCAGACCGGGGCACAAACCTGTGTCCCCTGCATCGGCAGGCAGGCTCTCAACCACTGCGCCACCAGGGAAGCCCCATTGTTAACGTTTTGATATATTTCCTTCTAGTCTTTTTTCCTATGCATTTTTCTTTTTATGGTTGAAATCACAGTCATATATCCTACTTAAAAGTTTTTTTTGCCTTTTAATCAAAATAATGTGTATATCTGGTAGCAAACCAAATAGTACAGAGAGGTTTAGGATAAAATGCAATGGTCTTCTGCCTCTGCTTTTGCTACTTCCAATCCCTTGCCTGAGAGGCAACCTTGTCATTTTCATTTTTCTTGTAGTTGCCTCCAAAATTCAAGATAATAGGGTTTATACCACCATTTCTTGATTTATTAACCTTTTTTTGATTTTTTTAAATTGGAGTATAGTTGCTTTACAATATTGTGTTTATACTGTACAGCAAAGTGAATCAGCTATACATATATACATATATCCCCTCATTTTGGATTTCCTTCCCATTTAGGTCACCACAGAGCATTGAGTAGAGTTCCCTGTGCTATACAGTAGGTTTTCATTAGTTATCTATTTTATACATAGAATCAATAGTGTATATATATCAATCCCAATCTCCCAGTTCATCCCACCCCCCGCCCTTTCTCCCTTGATTTATTAACTTAACCACTGTTTGTCCTCCCATCGGCTTTTGTCAGTCTCTCTTGATTACCCACTTTCTAAGATACGGACATTAGTGCTGCTATTCTTTCTTTCTTCCTCCAGCCTTCTATAAGCTGTACTTTTTTGTTTATATTGTCAAGGTTGTTACCATTGACTTGTAATTAATACTCTATGTTGACTAGAGGTTGACTGTAAAAGTTCAAAACCAGTAAATATATCTGGCCTTTTAAATTAATATTATATCATAAGCATATCCCTGTGCCGTTATTTATAAATAACATTTTAATGGCTACAAAATATTCTATCCCATGGATATACCTAATTTACCTAACCTCTTTAATGTAGGGCATTTAGCCGATTGCCAAGTGTTTACAATTAGTGGTAACATTTGGAGTGAACATTTTTGTATGTAAGTGTTTGTATCTCTATTTATATGCTTAGGATAGATTCCCATGAAACTCTCAAAGGGCCAAGGTATATAAGGATATCCAGTGAAAAGTCTCCCTCCCACCCCTGTTCCACAGCCTTCCAATTCCCCACCTGGAGTCAACCACTATTACCAATTTTATGTGTATCCTTTTAGACGTAGTTTATTCATATACAAGTAAATGCATGTATATATTTTCTTTCCCCTTCTTAACTCAATTGGAGACATACATTACATATGTCATGTGCTTTACTTTTCTCACTTAACAATTACATGTTGGAGATTGTTTACACTCCCACAAACAATGCATGAGAGTGCTTATTTCCCTACACTCTTGCCACTACAGTTTGTAAATGTGAATGTTTTAAAAGTTCTTGGTATGTATTGCCAAATTGTTTTCCAGAAAGGTTTTACTAGTTTACGCTACCACCAGCCATATGCGAGAGTACTTGTTTATGAATCCTCACAGGCATTGAGCATATAGTTAACAATAGTCTTTGCCTATGAGTAATAGGAACCTCTCAGGCATCCTTAGTGAGTGCTTATCCCCTCAGGGTCCCAAGATGGCTGCTTTAAGTTCTACTTTAAAAAAAAATCTCTTTGGCTGAAATTGTGTCACATGGCCAAGATTATCTGCTAGAAAGGCCAAGAAGTGTAGTTTTTAGTTAGGTACATTGTTGTTCCACAAAATTATGTTTTTATTAGTAAGCAAGAAAGGGAGAATGATACTGGGTTGAAAACACGCAGTCTGTATCATGGTATTTTTTTTTTTTACATCTTGATTGGAGTATAATTGCTTTACAATGGTGTGTTAGTTTCTGCTTTATAACAAAGTGAATCAGTTATACATATACATATGTTCCCATATCTTTTCCCTCATGCGTCTCCCTCCCTCCCACCCTCCCTATCCCACCCATCTAGGTGGTCACAAAGCACCAAGCTGATCTCCCTGTGCTATGCGACTGCTTCCCACTAGCTAGCTATTATACGTTTGGCAGTGTATATATGTCCATGCCACTATCTCACTTTGTCACAGCTTACCCTTCCCCCTCCCCATATCCTCAAGTCCATTCTCTAGTAGGTCTGTGTCTTTATTCCCACCTTACCCCTAGGTTCTTAATGACATTTTTTTCTTAAATTCCATATATATGTGTTAGCATACGGTATTTGTCTTTCTCTTTCTGACTTACTTCACTCTGTATGACAGACTCAAGGTCCATCCACCGCATTACAAATAGCTCAATTTCGTTTCTTTTTATGGCTAATATTCCATTGTATATATGTGCCACATCTTCTTTATCCATTCATCAGATGATGGACACTTAGGTTGTTTCCATCTCCTGGCTATTGTAAATAGAGCTGCAATGGACATTTTGGTACATGACTCTTTTAGAATTATGGTTTTCTCAGGGTATATGACCAGTAGTGGGATTGCTGGGTCATATGGTAGTTCTATTTGTAGTTTTTTAAGGAACATCCATACTGCTCTCCATAGTGGCTGTATCAGTTTACATTCCCACCAGCAGTGCAAGAGTGTTCCCTTTCCCCCACACCCTCTCCAACATTTATTGTTTCTAGATTTTTTAATCATGGCCATTCTGACTGGTGTGAGATGATATCTCATTGTAGTTTTGATTTGCATTTCTCTAATGATTAATGCTGTTGAGCATTCTTTCATGTGTTTCCTGGCAGTCTGTATATCTTCTTTGGAAAAATGTCTATTTAGATCTTCTACCCATTTTTGGATTGGGTTGTTTGTTTTTTTTTTGTTATTGAGTTGCATGAGCTGCTTGTAAATTTTGGAGATTAATCCTTTGTCAGTTGCTTCGTTTGCAAATATTTTCTCCCATTCTGAGGGTTGTCTTTCGGTCTTGTTTATGGTTCCCTTTGCTGGGCAAAAGCTTTGAAGTTTTATTAGGTCCCATTTGTTTATTTTTGTTTTAATTTCCATTTCTGTAAGGGGTGGGTTAAAAAGGATCTTGCTGTGATTTATGTCATAGAGTGTTCTGCCTATGTTTTCCTCTAAGAGTTTGATAGTTTCTGGCCTTACATCTAGGTCTTTAATCCATTTTGACCTTATTTTTGTGTATAGTGTTAGGGAGTGATCTAATCTCATACTTTTACATGTACCTGTCCAGTTTTTCCAGCACCACTTATTGAAGAGGCTGGCCTTTCTCCACTGTACATTCCTGCCTCCTTTATCAAAGATAAGGTGACCATAAGTGCGTGGGTTTATCTCTGGGCTTTCTATCCTGTTCCATTGATCTATCTTTCTGTTTCTGTGCCAATATCATACTGTCTTGATTACTGTAGCTTGGTAGTCTAGTCTGAAGTCAGGGAGCCTGATTCCTCCAGCTCTGTTTTTCATTCTCAAGATTGCTTTGGCTATTCGGGGTCTTTTTTGTTTCCATACAAATTGTGAAATTTTTTATTCTAGTTCTGTGAAAAATGCCAGTGGTAGTTTGATAGGGATTGCATTGAATCTGTAGATTGCTTTGAGTAGTAGAGTCATTTTCACAATGTTGATTCTTCCAATCCAAGAACATGTTATATCTCTCCATCTATTTGTATCATCTTTGATTTCTGTCATCAATGTTGTATACTTTTCTGCATATAGGTCTTTTGTCTCCTTAGGTAGGTTTATTCCTAGATATTTTATTCTTTTTGTTGCAGTGGTAAATGGGAGTGTTTTCTTGATTTCACTTTCAGATTTTTCATCATTAGTGTATAGGAATGCCAGAGATTTCTGTGCATTAATTTTGTATCCTGCTACTTTACCAAATTCATTGATTAGCTCTAGTAGTTTTCTGGTAGCATCTTTAGGATTCTCTATGTATAGTATTATGGCATCTGCAAACAGTGACAGCTTTACTTCTTCTTTTCTGATTTGGATTCCTTTATTTCCTTTTCTTCTCTGATTGCTGTGGCTAAAACTTCCAAAAGTATGTTGAATAAGACTGGAGAGAGTGGGCAACCTTGTCTTGTTCCTGATCTTAGTGGAAATGCATTCAGTTTTTCACCATTGAGGACGATGTTGGCTCTGGGTTTGTCTTATATGGCCTTTATTATGTTGAGGTTACTTCCCTCTATGCCTACTCTCTGGAGGGTTTTTATCATAAATGGGTGTTGAATTTTGTCGAAAGCTTTCTCTGCATCTGTTGAGATGACCATATGGTTTTTCTCCTTCAGTTTGTTAATATGGTTTATCACATTGATAGATTTGCATATATTGAATAATCCTTGCATTCCTGGAATAAACCCCACTTGATCATGGTGTATGATCCTCTTAATGTGCTGTTGGATTCTGTTTGCTAGTATTTTGTTGAGGATTTTTGCATCTATGTTCATCAGTGATATTGGCCTGTAGTTTTCTTTTTTTGTGACATCTTTGCCTAGTTTTGGTTTCAGGGTGATGGTGGCCTCGTAGAATGAGTTGGGGAGTGTTCCTCCCTCTGCTATATTTTGGAAGAGCTTGAGAAGGATAGGTGTTAGCTCTTCTCTAAATGTTTGATAGAATTCGCCTGTGAAGCAATCTGGTCTGGGCTTTTGTTTTTTGGAAGAATTTTAATCACAGTTTCAATTTCAGTGCTTGTGATTGGTCTGTTCTTATTTTCTGTTTCTTCCTGATTCAGTTATGCAGGTTGTGCATTTCTAAGAATTTGTCCGTTTCTTCCAGGTTGTCCATTTTATGGCATAGAGTTGCTTGTAGTAATCTCTCATGATCTTTTGTATTTCTGCAGTGTCATTTGTTATTTCTCTTTTGTCATTTGTAATTCTATTGATTTGAGTCTTCTCCCTTTTATTCTTGATGAGTCTGGCTAATGGTTTATCAATTTTGTTTATCTTTTCAAAGAACCAGCTTTTAGTTTTGTTGATCTTTTTCTATCGTTTCCTTCATTTCTTTTTCATTTATTTCTGATCTCATCTTTATGATTTCTTTCCTTCTGCTAACTTTGGGGTTTTTTTGTTCTTCCTTCTCTAATTGCTTTAGATGCAAGGTTAGGTTGTTTATTCGAGCTGTTTCCTGTTTCTTAAGGTAGGATTGTATTGCTATAAACTTCCCTCTTAGAACTGCTTTTGCTGCATCCCATAGGTTTTGGGTTGTCGTGTCTCCCTTGTCATTTGTTTCTAGGTATTTTTTGATTTCCTCTTTGATTTCTTCAGTGATCACTTCGCTATTAAGTAGTGTATTGTTTAGCCTCCATGTGTTTGTATTTTTTACAGATCTTTTCCTGTAATTGATATCTAGTCTCATAGCCTTGTGGTCGGAAGTGATACTTGGTACAATTTCAGTTTTCTTAAATTTTCCAAGGCTTGATTTGTGACCCAAGATATGATCTGTCCTGGAGAATGTTCCATGAGCACTTGAGAAAAATGTGTGTTCTGTTGTTTGTGGATGGAGTATCCTATAAATATCAATTAAGTCCATCTTGTTTAATGTATCATTTACAGCTTGTGTTTCCTTATTTATTTTCATTTTGGATGATCTGTCCATTGGTGAAAGTGGGGTGTTAAAGTCCCCTACTATGAATGTGTTACTGTCAATTTCCCCTTTTTTGGCTGTTAGTATTTGCCTTATGTATTGAGGTGCTCCTATGTTGGGTGCACAAATATTTACAATTGTTATATCTTCTTCTTGGATCGATCCCTTGATCATTATGTAGTGTCCTTCTTTGTCTCTTGTAGTAGTCTTTATTTTAAAGTCTATTTTGTGTGATATGAGAATTGCTACTCCAGCTTTCTTTTGGTTTCCATTTGCATGGAGTATTTTTTTCCATCCCCTCAGTTTCAGTCTGTATGTGTCCCTAGGTCTGAAGTGGGTCTCTTGTAGGCAGCATATATATGGATCGTGTTTTTGGATCCATTCAGCCAGTCTGTGCCTTTTGGTGGGAGCATTTAGTCCATTTACATTTAAGGTAATTATCGATATGTAGGTTTCTATTCCCATTTTCTTCATTGTTTTGGGTGTGTTATTTTAGGTCTTTTCCTTCTCTTGTGTTTCTTGCCTAGAGAAGTTCCTTTAGTATTTGTTGTAAAGCTGGTTTGGTGGTGCTGGACTCTCTCAGCTTTTGCTTGTCTGTAAAGGTTTTAATTTCTCCATCAAATCTGAATGAGATCCTAGCTGGGTAGAGTAATCTTGGTTGTAGGTTTTTCTCCTTCACTTTAAATATGTCCTGCCAGTCCCTTCTGGCTTGCTGTTTCTGCTGAAAGATCAGCTGTTAACCTTATGGGGTTTCCCTTATGTGTTATTTGTTGTTTTTCCCTTGCTGCTTTTAATATGTTTTCTTTGTATTTAATTTTTGACAGTTTGATTAATATGTGTCTTGGCGTGTTTCTCCTTGGATTTATCCTGTATGGGACTCTCTGTGCTTCCTGGACTTGATTGATTATTTCCTTTCCCATATTAGGGAAGTTTTCAACTCTAATTTCTTCAAATATTTTCTCAGACCCTTTCTTTTTCTCTTCTTCTTCTGGAACCCTTATAATTTGAATGTTAGTGTGTTTCATGTTGTCCCAGAGGTCTCTGAGACTGTCCTCAGTTCTTTTCATTCTTTTTTCTTTATTCTGCTCTGCAGTAGTTATTTCCACTATTTTATCTTCCAGGTCACTTATCCATTCTTCTGCCTCAGTTATTCTGCTATTGATCCCTTCTAGAGTGTTTTAAATTTCATTTATTGTGTTGTTAATCATTGCTTGCATCATCTTTAGTTCTTCTAGGTCTTTGTTAAATGTTTCTTGCATTTTGTCTATTCTATTTCCAAGATTTTGGATCATCTTTACTATCATTATTGTGAATTCTTTTTCAGGTAGACTGCCTATTTCCTCTTCATTTGTTAGGTGTGGTAGGGATTTTGTTGTTGTTGTTGTTGTTTTGCAGTATGCGGGCCTCTCACTGTTGTGACCTCTCCTGTTGCGGAGCGCAGGCTCTGGATGCACAGGCTCAGTGGCCATGTCTTACGGGCCCAGCCGCTCCGTGGCATGTGGGATCTTCCCAGACCGGGGCATGAACCCGTGTCCCCTGCATCGGCAGGCGGACTCTCAACCACTGCGCCACCAGGGAAGCCCGGTCTTATGGGTTTTTATCTTGCTCCTTCATCTGCTGTGTGTTTTTCTGTCTTCTCATTTTGCTTATCTTACTGTGTTTGGGGTCTCCTTTTTGCAGGCTGCAGGTTCGTAGTTCCCGTTGTGTTTGGTGTCTGTCCCCAGTGGCTAAAGTTGATTCAGTGGGTTGTGTATGCTTCCTGGTGGAGGGGACTAGTGCCTGTGTTCTGGTGGATGAGGCTGGATCTTGTCTTTCTGGTGGGCAGGTCCACGTCTGATGGTGTATTTTGGGGTGTCTGTGGACTTACTATGATTTTAGGCAGCCTCTCTGCTAATGGGTGGGGTTGTGTTCCTGTCTTGCTAGTTGTTTGGCATATGGTGTCCAGCACTGTAGCTTGCTGGTCGTGGAGTGAAGCTGGGTGCTGGTGTTGAGATGGAGATCTCTGGGAGATTTTCGCCATTTGATATTATGTGGAGCTGGGAGGTCTCTTGTGAACAGTGTCCTGAAGTTGGCTCTCCCACCTCAGAGGCACTGCACTGACTCCTGGCTGCAGCACCAAGAGCCTTTCATCCACACGGCTCAGAATAAAAGGGAAAAATAAAGTGGAAAGAAAGAAAGAGGGTAAAGGAAAAGAAAATAAAGTAGCGTAAAATAAAATAAAGTTATTAAAATAAAAGAATATTTATTAAGAAAAAAATTTTTTAAGTAAAAAACAACAACAACAAAAAATGGATGGATGGAATGCTAGGACAAATGGTGAAAGCAAAGCTATACAGAGAAAATCTCACACAGGAGCATACACATACACACTCACAAAAAGAGGAAAAGGGGAAAAAATAATAAATCTTGCTCTCAAAGTGCACCTCCTCAATTTGGGATGATTCGTTGTCTATTCAGGTGTTCCACAGTTGCAGGGTACATCAAGTTGATTGTGGATATTTAATCCGCTGCTCCTGAGGCTGCTGGGAGAGATTTCCCTTTCTCTTCTTTGATCGCACAGCTCCCAGGGTTCAGCTTTGGATTTGGCCCCGCCTCTGTGTGTAGGTCGCCGGAGGCCGTCTGTTCTTCGCTTAGACAGGACGGGGTTAAAGGAGCCGCTGATTCGGAGGCTCTGGCTGACTGAGGCCGCAGGGACGGAGGGGTACCGAGTGCTGGGCGAGTCTGCGGCGGCAGAGACTGGCGGTATGTTGCACCAGCCTGAGGCGCGCCGTGTGTTCTCCCGGGGAGGTTGTCCCTGGATCCCGGGACCCTGGCAGTGGCGGGCCGCACAGGCTCCCCTGAAGGGAGGTTGGAGAGTGACCTGTGCTCACCCACAGGCTTCTTGATGGTGGCAGCTGCAGCCTTAGCGTCTCATGCCCGTGCCTGGTGTCCGCGCTGTTAGCCGCAGCTTACGCTGTATCTGGAGCTCCTTTAAGCAGCGCTCTTATTCCCCTTTCCTCGTGCACCAGGAAACAAAGAGGGAGGAAAACGTCTCTTTCCTCTTCTGCAGGTCCAGACTTTTCCCCGGACTCCCTCCTGGCTAGCCGTGGTGCACTAACCCGTTGCAGGCTGTGTTCATGCCACCAACCCCTGTCCTCTCCCCACGCTCCGACTGCAGCCCGAGCCTCAGTTCCCAGCCCCACCCGCCCCGGCGGGTGAGGAGACAAGCCTCTCGGGCTGGTGAGTGCTGGTCGGCACCGATCCACTGTGCGGAAATCTCTCTGCATTTCCTTCTACAGCCCTGTTTCTGCGCTCTCCTCCTCGGCTTCACAGCTCCCCCCCTCCGCCACCCGCAGTCTCTGCCCATGCAGGGGCTTCTAGTGTGTGGAAACCTTTTCTCCTTCACAGCTCCCTCCTACTGGTGCAGGTCCCGTCCCTATCCTGTAGTCTCTTGTTTATTCTTTTTTGTTTTGCCCTACCCAGGTACGTGGGGGGTTTCTTGCCTTTTGGGAGGTCTGAGGTCTTCTGCCAGCCTTCAGCAGGTGTTCTGTAGGAGTTGTTCCACGTGCAGGTGTATTTCTGGTGTATCTGTGGGGAGGAAGGTGATCTCCGCGTCTTACTCTTCTGCCATCTTCCTTCCTCCTATCATTGTATTTTTTGATGTTTGGTAATTAACAAGCAAACAACAGAATCTCACTGATTTAATTTGCATTTCTTTGATTAACATTTCCTATATGTTTGTATTAGCTTTAGAATTTTTTCTTTTGTAAATTTTATGTCTGACTTTTGCCCATTTATTCATGTAGGTCTTCAATATTTTCATATGCCCTTTCTATATATAGTAAGAAATAGTCAAATATATATATAATTTATTTATGATATTTTTTCCTCATTCTACATAAAAAATATGAATATTTCTGTATCAAAAGCTGATCTTATCCATTGTTTCCCCATTCATAGAGCAAATAATTAACACTGCTGTATTTTTAACATAAATGTATGCATATATCCATGTATATTTCTCTAAAAAGAAAGCTAATAACTTTTATCACATTTTAAAAGTAGGTTCTTTTTTTTTAACATCTTTATTGGAGTATAATTGCTTTACAATGGTGTGTTAGTTTCTGCTTTATAACAAAGTGAATCAGTTATACATATACATATGTTCCCATGTCTCTTCCCTCTTGCGTCTCCCTCCCTCCCACCCTCCCTATCCCACCCCTCTAGGTGGTCACAAAGCACCGAGCTGATCTCCCTGTGTTACGCGGCTGCTTCCCACTAGTTATCTATTTTATGTTTGGTAGTGTATATATGTCCATGCCACTCTCTCACTTTGTCACAGCTTACCCTTCCCCCTCCCCATATCCTCAAGTCCATTCTCTAGTAGGTCGGTGTCTTTATTCCCGTCTTACCCCTAGGTTCTTCATGACATTTTTTTTCTTAGATTCCATATATATGTGTTAGCATACAGTATTTGTCTTTCTCTTTCTGACTTACTTCACTCTGTATGACAGACTCTAGGTCCATCCACCTCACTACAAATACCTCAATTTCGTTTCTTGTTATGGCTAAGGAATATTCCATTGTATATATGTGCCACATCTTCTTTATCCATTCATCAGATGATGGACACTTAGGTTGCTTCCATCTCCTGGCTATTTTAAATAGAGCTGCAATGAACATTTTGGTACATGACTCTTTTTGAATTATGGTTTTCTCAGGGTATATGCCCAGTAGTGGGATTGCTTGGTCGTATTGGTAGTTCTACTTTTTGTTTCTTAAGGAACCTTCATACTGTTCTCCATAGTGGCTGTATCAATTTGCATTCCCACCAGCAGTGCAAGAGTGTTCCCTTTTCTCCACACCCTCTCCAGCATTTATTTCTAGATTTTTTGATGACGGCCATTCTGACTGGTGTGAGATGATATCTCATTGTAGGTTTGATTTGCATTTCTCCAGTGATTAATGATGTTGAGCATTCTTTCATGTGTTTGTTGGCAATCTGTATATCTTCTTTGGAGAAATGTCTATTTAGGTCTCCTGCCCATTTTTGGATTGGGTTGCTTGTTTTTTTGTTATTGAGCTGCATGAGGTGCTTGTAAATTTTGGAAATTAATCCTTTGTCAGTTGCTTCATTTGCAAATATTTTCTCCCATTCTGAGGGTTGTCTTTTGGTCTTGTTTATGGTTTCCTTATTTGTGCAAAAGCTTTTAAGTTTCATTAGGTCCCATTGTTTATTTTTGTTTTTATTTCCATTTCTCTAGGAGGTGGGTCAAAAGGGATCTTGCTGTGATTTATGTCATAGAGTGTTCTGCCTATGTTTTCCTCTAAGAGTTTGATAGTTTCTGGCCTTACATTTAGGTCTTTAATCCATTTTGAGCTTATTTTTGTGTATGGTGTGAGGGAGTGTTCTAATCTCATACTTTTACATATACCTGTCCAGTTTTCCCAGCACCAGTTATTGAAGAGTCTGGCCTTTCTCCACTGTATATTCTTGCCTCCTTTATCAAAGGTAAGGTGACCATATGTGCGTGGGTTTATCTCTGGCTTTCTATCCTGTTCCATTGATCTGTATTTCTGTTTTTGTGCCAGTACCATAGTGTCTTGATTACTGTAGCTTTGTAGTATACTTTGAAGTCAAGGAGTGTGATTCCTCCAGCTCTGGTTTTTTCCCTCAAGACTGCTTTGGCTCTTCAGGGTCTTTAGTGTCTCCATACAAATTTTAAGATTTTTTGTTCTAGTGCCATAAAAAATGTCATGGGTAATTTGATAGGGATTGCATTGAATCTGTAGATTCCTTTGGGTAGTATAGTCATTTTCACAATATTGATTCTTGCAATCCAAGAACATGGTATATCTCTCCATCTGTTGGTATCATCTTTAATTTCTTTCATCAGTGGCTTATAGTTTTCTGCATACAGGTCTTTTGTCTCCCTATATAGGTTTATTCCTAGGTATTTTATTCGTTTTCTTGCAATGGTAAATGGGAGTGTTTCCTTAATTTGTCTTTCAGAGTTTTCATCATTAGTGTATAGGAATACAGGAGATTTCTGTGCATTTATTTTGTATCCGGCAACTTTACCAAATTCATTGATTAGCTCTTGTAGTGTTCTGGTGGCATCTTCAGGATTCTCTAAGTATAGTATCATGTCATCTGCAAACAGTGACCCTTTTACTTCTTCTTTTCCAATTTGTATTCCTTTTATTTCTTTTTCCTCTCTGATTGCCATGGCTAGGACTTCCAAAACTATGTTGAATAATAGTGGCGAGAGTGGACATCCTTGTCTTGTTCCTGATCTTAGAGGAAATGTTTTCATTTTTCACCATTTAGAATGATGTTTGCTATGGTTTTGTTATATATGGCCTTTATTGCATTGAGGTAGTTTCCCTCTATGCCCATGTTGTGGAGACTTTTTATCATAAATGGGTGTTGAATTTTGTCAAAAGCTTTTTCTGCATCTATGGAGATGATCATATGGTTTTCATTGTTCAATTTGTTAATATGGTGTATCACATTGATTGATTTGCATATATTGAAGAATCCTTGCATCACTGGGATAAATCCCACTTGATCATGGTGTATGATCCTTTTAATATGTTGTTGGATTCTGTTTGCTTGTATTTTGTTGAGTTTTTTTGCATCTATATTCATGAGTGACATTGGTCTGTAATTTTCTTTTTTTTGTAGTATATTTCTCTGGTTTTGGTATCAGCGTGATGGTGGCCTCATAGAATGAGATTGTGAGTGTTCCTTCCTCTGCAATTTTTTGGAGGAGTTTGAGAAGGATCGGTGTTATCTCTTTTCTATATGTTTGATACAATTCACCTGTGAAGCCATCTGGTCTTGGACTTTTGTTTGTTGGAAGATTTTTAATCACAGTTTCAATTTCAGTGCTTGTGATTGGTGTGTTCATATTTTCTATTTCTTCCTGTTTCAGTCTTGGAAGGTTATACCTTTCTAAGAATTTGTCCATTCCTTCCAGGTTTTCCATTTTATCGGCATAGAGTTGCTTGTAGCAGCCTCTTAGGATGCTTTGTATTTCTGCATTGTTTGTTGTAACTTCTCCTTTTTCATTTCTAATTTTATTGATTTGAGTCCTCTCCCTCTTTTTCTTGATGACTCTGGCTACTGGTTTATCAATTTTGTTTATCTTCTCAAAGAACCAACTTTTACTTTTATTAATCTTTGCTGTTGTTCTCTTTGTTTCTATTTCATTTATTTCTTCTCTGATCTTTATGATTTCTTTCCTTCTGCTAGCTTTGGGTTTTGTTTGTTCTTCTTTCTCTGGTTCCTTCAGTTGTAAGATTAGATTGTTTATTTGAGATTTTTCTTGTTTCTTGAGGTATGCTTGTATAGCTATAAACTTACCTCATAGAACTGCTTTTGCTGCATCCCATAGGTTTTGGATCGTCATGTTTTCATTGTCATTTGTCTCTAGGTATTTTTTGATTTCCTCTTTGATTTCTCCAGTGATCTCTTGGTTATTTGGTAACGTACTGTTTAGCCTCCATGTGTTTGTGTTTTTTCACGTTTTTTCCCCTGTAATTGATTCCTAATCTCATAGCGTGGTCATAAAAGATGCTTGATATGATTTCAATTTTCTTAAACTTACTGAGTCTGGATGTGAGAAGAAAGTGTAATCTTCTGTTTTTGGATGGAATGTCCTATAAATATCCATTAAATCTATCTGGTCTGTTTTGTCATTTAAAGCTTCTGTTTCCTTATTTATTTTCATTTTGGATGACCTGTACATTGGTGTAAGTGAGGTGTTAAAGTCCCCCACTATTACTGTGTTACTGTCGATTTCCTCTTTTATAGCTGTTAGCAGTTGCATTATGTAATTACATGCTCCTATGGTGGGTGCATGTATATTTATAATTGTTATATCTTCTTCTTGGATTGATCCCCTGATCATTGTGTACTGTCCTTCCTTGTCTCTTGTAACATTCTTTATTTTTTTTAACAACTTTATTGGGGTATAATTGCTTTACAATGGTGTGTTAGTTTCTGCTTTATAACAAAGTGAATCAGTTATACATATACATATGTTCCCATATCTCTTCCCTCTTGCGTCTCCCTCCCTCCCACCCTCCCTATCCCACCCCTCCAGTCGGTCACAAAGCACCGAGCCGATATCCCTGTGCCATGCGGCTGCTTCCCACTAGATATCTACCTTATGTTTGTTAATTTATATATGTCCATGCCTCTCTCTCGTTTTGTCACAGCTTATCATTCCCCCTCCCCATATCCTCAAGTCCGTTCTCCAGTAGGTCTGTGTCTTTATTCCTGTCTTACCCCTAGGTTCTTCATGACATTTTTTTTCTTCAATTCCATATATATGTGTTAGCATACGGTATTTGTCTTTCGCTTTCTGACTTACTTCACGCTGTATGACAGACTCTAGGTCTATCCACCTCATTACAAATAGCTAAATTTCGTTTCTTTTTATGGCTGAGTAATATTCCATTGTATATATGTGCCACATCTTTTTTTTTTTAACATCTTTATTGGGGTATAATTGCTTTACAATGGTGTGTTAGTTTCTGCTTTATAACAAAGTGAATCAGTCATACATAAACATATGTTCCCATATGTCTTCCCTCTTGCGTCTCCCTCCCTCCCACCCTCCCTATCCCACCCCTCCAGGCTGTCACAAAGCACCAAGCCAATATCCCTGTGCCATGCGGCTGCTTCCCACTAGCTATCTACCTTACTACGTTTGTTAGTGTGTATATGTCCATGACACTCTCTCGCCCTGTCACAACTCACCCTTCCCCCTCCCCATAACCTCAAGTCCGTTCTCTAGGAGGTCTGCGTCTTTATTCCTGCCTTACCCCTAGGTTCTTCATGACATTTTTTTTCTTAAATTCCATATATACGTGTTAGCATACGGTATTTGTCTTTTTCTTTCTGACTTACTTCACTCTGTATGACAGACTCTAGGTCTATCCACCTCATTACAAATAGCTCAATTTCGTTTCTTTTTATGGCTGAGTAATATTCCGTTGTATATATGTGCCACATCTTCTTTATCCATTCATCCGATGATAGACACTTAGGTTGTTTCCATCTCCGGGCTATTGTAAATAGAGCTGCAATGAACATTTTGGTACATGACTCTTCTTAAATTTTCGTTTTCTCAGGGTATATGCCCAGTAGTGGGATTGCTGGGTCATATGGTAGTTCTATTTGTAGTTTTTTAAGGAACCTTCATACTGTTCTCTACAGTGGCTGAACCAATTTCACATTCCAACCAGCAGTACAAGAGTGTTCCCTTTTCCCCACACCCTCTCCAGCATTTATTGTTTCTAGATTTTTTGATGACGGCCATTCTAACTGGTGTGAGATGATATCTCATTGTAGGTTTGATTTGCCTCTCTCTAATGATTAATGATGTTGAGCATTCTTTCATGTGTGTTGGCAATCTGTATATCTTCTTTGGAGAAATGTCTATTTAGGTCTTCTGCCCATTTTTGGATTGGGTTGTTTGTTTTTTGTTAATGAGCTGCATGAGGTGCTTATAAATTTTGGAAATTAATCCTTTGTCAGTTACTTCATTTGCAAATATTTTCTCCCATTCTGAGGATTGTGTTTTGGTCTTGTTTATGGTTTCCTTTGCTGTGCAAAAGCTTTGAAGTTTCATTAGGTCCCATTTGTTTGTATTTGTTTTTATTTCCATTTCTCTAGGAGGTGGGTCAAAAAGGATCTTGCTGTGATTTATGTCATAGAGTGTTCTGCCTATGTTTTCCTCTAAGAGTTTGATAGTTTCTGGCCTTACATTTAGGTCTTTAATCCATTTTGACCTTATTTTTGTGTATGGTGTTAGGGAGTGATCTAACCTCATGCTTTTACATGTACCTGTCCAGTTTTCCCAGCACCACTTATTGAAGAGTCTGGCCTTTCTCCACTGTACATTCCTTCCTCCTTTATCAAAGATAAGGTGACCATATGTGTGTGGGTTTATCTCTGGGCTTTCTATCCTGTTCCATTGATCTATCTTTCTGTTTTTGTGCCAGTACCATTCTGTCTTGATTACTGTAGCTTAGTAGTATAGTCTGAAGTCAGGGAGCCTGATTCCTCCAGCTCCGTTTTTCGTTCTCAAGATTGCTTTGGCTATTCGGGGTCTTTTGTGTTTCCATACAAATTGTGAAATTTTTTGTTCTAGTTCTGTGAAAAATGCCAGTAGTAGTTTGATAAGGAATTGCATTGAATATATAGATTGCTTTGGGTAGTAGAGTCATTTTCACAATGTTGATTCTTCCAATCCAAAAACATGGTATATCTCTCCATCTCTTTATATCATCTTTGATTTCTTTCATCTGTGTCTTATAATTTTCTGCATACAGGTCTTTTGTCTCCTTAGGTAGGTTTATTCCTAGATATTTTATTCTTTTTGTTGCAATGGTAAATGGGAGTGTTTTCTTGATTTCACTTTCAGATTTTTCATCATTAGTGTATAGGAATGCCAGAGATTTCTGTGCATTAATTTTGTATCCTGCTACTTTACCAAATTCATTGATTACCTCTAGTAGTTTTCTGGTAGCATCTTTAGGATTCTCTAATTATAGTAACATGTCATCTGCAAACAGTGACAGCTTTACTTCTTCTTTAACGGTTTGGATTCATTTTATTTCCTTTTCTTCTCTGATTGCTGTGGCTAAAACTTCCAAAACTATGTTGAATAAGAGTGGTGAGAGTGGGCAACCTTGTCTTGTTCCTGATCTTAGTGGAAATGCTTTCAGTTTTTCACCATTGAGGATGATGTTGGCTGTGGGCTTGTCATATATGGCCTTTATTATGTTGAGGAAAGTTCCCTCTATGCCTACTGTCTGCAGGGTTTTTATCGTAAATGGGTATTGAATTTTGTCAAAAGCTTTCTCTGCATCTATTGAGATGATCATATGATTTTTCTCCTTCAGTTTGTTAATATGGTTTATCACATTGATAGATTTGCATATATTGAAGAATCCTTGCATTCCTGGAATAAACCCCACTTGATCATGGTGTATGATCCTGTTAATGTGCTGTTGGATTCTGTTTGCTAATATTTTGTTGAGAATTTTTGCATCTATGCTCATCAGTGATATTGGCCTGTAGTTTTCGTTCTTTGTGACATCCTTTTCTGGTTTTGGTATCAAGGTGATGGTGGCCTCGTAGAAGGAATTGGGAGTGTTCCTCCCTCTGCTATATTTTGGAAGAGTTTGAGAAGGATAGGTGTTAGCTCTTCTCTAAATGTTTGATAGAATTCGCCTGTGAAGCCATCTGGTCCTGGGCTTTTGTTTGTTGGAAGATTTTTAATCACAGTTTCAATTTCAGTGATTGTGATGGGTCTGTTCATATTTTCTATTTCTTCCTGATTCCGTCTTGGCAGGTTGTGCATTTCTAAGAATTTGTCCATTTCTTCCAGATTGTCCATTTTATTGGCATAGAGTTGCTTGTAGTAATCTCTCATGATCTTTTGTATTTCTGCAGTGTCAGTTGTTACTTCTCCTTTTTCATTTCTAGTTCTGTTGATTTGAGTTCTCCCTTTTTTTCTTGATGAGTCTGGCTAGTGGTTTATCTATTTTGTTTATCTTCTCAAAGAACCAGGTTTTTGTTTTATTGATCTTTGCTATTGTTTCCTTCATTTCTTTTTCATTTATTTCTGATCTGATCTTTATGATTTCTTTCCTTCTGCTAACTTTGGGTTTTTTTTTTTTTGTTCTTCTTTCTCTAATTGCTTTAGGTGCAAGGTTAGGTTGTTTATTCGAGATGTTTCCTGCTTCTTAAGGTTGGCTTATATTGCCATAAACTTCCCTCTTAGAACTGCTTTTGCTGCATCCCATAGGTTTTGGGTCGTTGTGTCTCCATTGTCATTTGTTTCTAGGTATTTTTTGATTTCCTCTTTGATTTCTTCAGTGATCACTTCGTTATTAAGTAGTGTATTGTTTAGCCTCCATGTGTTTGTATTTTTTACAGATCTTTTCCTGTAATTGATATCCAGTCTCATAGCCTTGTGGTCAGAAGTGATACTTGATACAATTTCAGTTTTCTTAAATTTACCAAGGCTTGATTTGTGACCCAAGATACGATCTATCCTGGAGAATGTTCCATGTGCACTTGAGAACGCTCTGTTGTTTTGGGATGGAATGTCCTATAAATATCAGTTAAGTCCATCTTGTTTCATGTATCATTTAAAGCTTGTGTTTCCTTATTTTTTTTCATTTTGGATGATCTGTCCATTGGTGAAATTGGGGTATTAAAGTCCCCTACTATGAATGTGTTACTGTTGATTTCCCCTTTTTTGGCTGTTAGTACTTGCCTTATGTATTGAGGTGCTCCCATGTTGGGTGCATAAATATTTACAATTGTTATATCTTCTTCTTGGATCAATCCCTTGATCATTATGTAGTGTCCTTCTTTGTCTCTTCTAATAGTCTTTATTTTAAAGTCAGTTTTGTCTGATATGAGAATTGCTACTCCAGCTTTGTTTTGGTTTCCATTTGCGTGGAATATCTTTTTCCATCCCCTTACTTTCAATCTGTATGTGTCTCTAGGTCTGAAGTGGGTCTCTTGTAGACAGCATATATATGGGTCTTGTTTTTGTATCCATTCAGCCAGTCTGTGTCTTTTGGTGGGAGCATTTAGTCCATTTACATTTAAGGTGATTATCGATATGTATGTTCCTATTCCCATTTTCTTAATTCTTTTGGGTTCGTTATTATAGGTCTTTTTCTTCTGTTGTGTTTCTTGTCTAGAGAAGTTCCTTTAGCATTTGTTGTAAAGCTGGTTTGGTGGTGCTGAACTCTCTCAGCTTTTGCTTGTCCATAAAGAGTTTAATTTCTCCATCAAATCTGAATGAGATCCTTGCTGGGTAGAGTAATCTTCGTTGCAGGTTTTTCTCCTTCCTCACTTTCAGTATGTCCTGCCACTCGCTTCTGGCTTGCAGAGTTTCTACTGAGAGATCAGCTGCTAACCTTATGGCGATTGCCTTGTGTGTTATTTGTTGTTTTTCCCTTGCTGCTTTTAATATGCTTTCTTTGTATTTAATTTTTGACAGTGTGATTAATATGTGTCTTGGCATATTTCTCCTTGGATTTATCCTGTATGGGACTCTCTGTGCTTCCTGGACTTGATTAACTATTTCCTTTCCCATATTAGGGAAGTTTTCAACTATAATCTCTTCAAATATTTTCTCAGTCCCCTTCTTTTCTTCTTCTTCTTCTGGAACCCCTGTAATTCGAATGTTGGTGCGTTTAATGTTGTCCCAGTGGTCTCTGAGACTGTCCTCAGTTCTTTTCATTCTTTTTTCTTTATTCTGCTCTGCATTTGTTATTTCCACTATTTTATCTTCCAGGTCACTTATCCGTTCTTCTGCCTCAGTTATTCTGCTATTGATCCCATCTAGAGTCTTTTTCATTTCATTTATTGTGTTGTTCATCATTGTTTGTTTCATCTTTATTTCTTCTAGGTCCTTGTTAAGTGTTTCTTGCATTTTGTCTATTCTATTTCTAAGATTTTGGTTCATCTTTACTATCATTATTGTGAATTCTTTTTCAGGTAGACTGCCTATTTCCTCTTCATTTGTTAGGTCTAGTGGGTTTTTATCTTGCTCCTTCATCTGCTGTGTGTTTTTCTGTCTTCTCATTTTGCTTATCTTACTGTGTTTGGGGTCTCCTTTTTGCAGGCTGCAGGTTCGTAGTTCCCGTTGTTTTTGTTGTCTGTCCCCAGTGGCTAAGGTTGGTTCAGTGGGTTGTGTAGGCTTCCTGGTGGAGGGTACTAGTGCCTGTGTTCTGGTGGATGAGGCTGGATCTTGTCTCTCTAGTGGGCAGGTCCACGTCTGGTGGTGTGTTTTGAGGTGTCTGTGGACTTATTATGATTTTAGGCAGCCTCTCTGCTACTGGGTGGGGTTGTGTTCCTGTTTTGCTAGTTGTGTGGCATAGGTTGTTCAGCACTGTAGCTTGCTGGTCATTGAGTGAGGCTGGGTGCTGGTGTTGAGATGGAGATCTCTGGGAGATTTTCACCATTTGATATTATGTGGAGCTGGGAGATCTCTTGTTGACCAATGTCCTGAAGTTGGCTCTCCCACCTCAGAGGCACAGCACTGACTCCTGGCTGCAGCACCAAGAGCCTTTCATCTACACGGCTCCTCAATTTGGGATGATTCGTTGTCTATTCATGTATTCCGCATCTGCAGGGTACATCAAGTTGATTGTGGAGGTTTAATCTGCTGCTTCTGAGCCTTTTGGGAGGTTTGAGGTCTTCTGCCAGCATTCAGTAGGTGTTCTGTAGGAGTTGCTCCATGTGTAGATGTGTTTCTGGTGTATCTGTGGGGAGGAAGGTGATCTCTGCGTCTTACTCTTCCACCATCTTCCCCTCTTTCTCCCCAAAATTCTTTATTTTAGAGTCTATTTTATCTGACATGAGTATTGCTACTCCAGCTTTGTTTTGATTTCCATTTGCATGGAATATCTTTTTCCATCCCCACACTTTCAGTCTGAATGTGTCCCTAGGTCTGAAGTGGGTCTCTTGTAGACAGCATATGTATGGGTCTTGCTTTTGGATCCATTCAGCAAGCCTGTGTCTTTTGGTTGGAGCATTTAATCCATTCCCGTTTAAGGTAATTATCTATATGTATGTTCCTATGACCATTTTCTTAATTGTTTTGGGTTTGTTTTCGTAGGTCCTTTTCTTCTCTTGTGTTTCCCACTTAGAGAAGTTTCTTTAGCATTTGTTGTAGAACTGGTTTGGTGGTGCTAATTCTCTTTGCTTTTGCTTGTCTGTAAAGCTTTTGATTTCTCCATCGAATCTGAATGAGATCCCTGCCAGGTAGGGTAGTCTTGGTTGTAGGATCTTCCCTTTCATCACTTTAAGTATATCATGCCACTCCCTTCTGGCTTGTAGAGTTTGTGCTGAGAAATAAGCTGTTAACCTTTTGGGAGTTCCCTTGTATGTTATTTGTCATTTTCCCTTGCTGCTTTTAATAATTTTTCTTTGTCTTTGAGTTTTGCCAGTTTGATTACTATGTGTCTCAGCATGTTTCTCCTTGTGTTTATCCTGTATGGGACTCGCTGTGCCTCTTGGACTTGGGTGGCTTTTTCCTTTCCCATGTTAGGGAAGTTTTCGACTATAATCTCTTCAAATATTTTCTCTGGTCCTTTCTCTCTCTCTTCTCCTTCTGGTACCCCTATAATGCAAATGTTGTTGCATTTAATGTTGTCCCAGAGGTCTCTTAGGCTATCTTCATTTCTTTTCATTCTTTTTTCTTTATTCTGTTCCACAGCAGTGAATTCCACTGTTCTGTCTTCCAGGTCATTTATCCATTCTTCTGCCTCACTTATTCTGCTATTGATTCCTTCTAGCGTAGTTTTCATTTCAGTTATTGTGTTGTTCATCTCTGTTTTTTCTTTAATTCTTCTAGGTCTTTGTTAAACATTTCTCCCTTTTTTTTTTTTTTTTTTTTGTTGCGCTACACGGGCCTCTCACTGTTGTAGCCTCTCCCTTTGTGGAGCACAGGCTCCGGACACGCAAGCTCAGCGGACATGGCTCACGGGCCCAGCCACTCCGTGGCACTTGGGGTCCATCCGGACCGGGGCACGAACCCGTGCCCCCGCATCGGCAGGCAGACTCTCACCCACTGTGCCACCAGGGAAGCCCTGTTAAACATTTCTTGCGTCTTCTTGATCTTTGCCTCCATTCTTTTCCCGAGGTCCTGGATCATCTTCCCTATCATTATTCTGAATTCTTTTTCTGGAAGGTTGCCTATCTCCATTTCATTTGCTTGTTTTTCTTGGGTTTTATCTTGTTCCTTCATCTGGTACATAGCCCTCTGCCTTTTCATCTTGTGTATCTTTCTGTGAATGTGGTTTTTTCCCACAGGCTGCAGGATTGTAGTTCTTCTTGCTTCTGCTGTCTCACTTCTCTGGGGTTTTTTTTTATTCTTTTTTTTTTAGAATGATTAGTTATTATTATTTTAAACAAATTTTTGGCTGCACTGAGCGGCATGCAGAGCTTCCCCGACCAGGGATCCAACCGACACCCCTGCCGTGGAAGCATGGAGTCTTAACCAGTGGACCACCAGGGAAGTCCTGTTTTTGTTTATTTAGGTATATCCTGATTTCTCCTTTTTTGAAGGATAGTTCTGCTGGATGTAGAATTCTTGGTTGACAGTGATTTTCTTTAAGCACTTTGAATATGTCATCCTACTGCTTTTTTTCCTCCATGGTTTCTGATGATCAGTAAACTGTCAGTCTTTTATGTTATGAGTCACTTCTGTTTTGCTGAGTTCAAGGTCCTCTCTTTGTCTTTGGTTTTGGTTATGATATGTAGTCTCTGAGTTTATCTGACATATAGTTTGTTGAACTTATTGGATATGTAGATTAATTTTTTATCAAATTTGGAAAAGTTTCAGGCATTATTTCTTTAAATAGTCTTTCCACCCCTTTTTCTCTCTCCTTTTGGGCCTCCCATATGCATATGTTGGCAAATTTGATCCATCCCACAGGTCCCTTTGGCTCTGCTCATTTTCCTCATTCTTTTTTCTTTCTGTTCGTTAGACTGGATAATCTCAATTGACCTTTCTTGAAGGTCACTAAGTCTTCCTTCTGCCTACTCAAATCTGCTGTTGAAACCCTCTAGTGAAATTTTCATTTCCGTTACTTTTCAACTCGAAAATATCTATTTGATTCCTTTTTATGGTTTCTGTCTGTTTATTGGTATTCTTTATTTGGTGAAACGTCATTCTCATACTCTCATTTAGCTCTTTAGACATGTCTAGCTCTTTGAACATGTTTGAAATAGGTGGTATAAAGTCCTTGTCTAGTAGGTCCAACTTCGTTCAGGTAGTCAGGGAGAGTTTTTATCCATTACTTTTTTCCTGTGTGTGGCTACCCTTTCCTGTTTCTTTGCATATCTTCTAATGTTTTTTGAAAACTGAACATTTAAAATAATGTGGCGACTCTGGAAATCAGATACTTCACTCCCCAGGGTTTGTTTTGTTGCTGCTTGTTGTTATTTGTTTATTTACAGAATTTGTTCAGAAAAGTCACTAAAGTAGAAGTTTCTACTCAGTTAGCTTAGTGGTCAGCTAATGATTGGACAGAGATTTCCTTAAATGCCTAGAACCAGTAAATCTCCCAGTGCTTGACAAGGGGCTCTATGTGCATGTTGGGACATACCTTCAGCACTCAGGCAGGCAATTTACAACTGTGCCTTAGCCTTCACTTCCTGCTTTGCAGCGCCTCAAAGTCAGCCAGAGGTGAGTGCCTGGTATTTCTCAAGTCTTTCCTGATCATGCACACAGCCCCTATGCATGCATATGGTCTTTTAGATTCCCAGAAATACGTGAGAGCTTTTCTAATCCCCAGTGGATATCTCATTCCTCAACTTTTCCTTTTCAGCTTTTGGGTTGGTCTTTTGTTTGCCACAACTGTTATCCATCACCTTAAGCATCTGTGACATTAAGCGCTTGCCTTTAAATATTTTTGATAAATGCTCCCCAGGGAGCACTAGGCTTTGGAAGAAAGCTCCAGCTCCTTTCTGTTCCCTACATCACTGGCAATGTGGCCTGTTTTTTTTCAAGGCTATCACTGAGCTGGGGAGAAGTGGATGGGTCTAGGGCAAGTTAAAATGCCACAAAGCTCACTGCTTTTACTGAGATTCAGCGCTTTTTCTTAAATAAATGCTCTCCAGGTAGCTGTAAACCTTTGGTTAATTTCCAGAGTTCTGAAAAATTTTATTATGACAGTTTTTGCCAGTTTTTTCATTGTTTTAATTCAGAAGTGACGTTTTAGAAGTCCTTAACTTTGCCTTTTTTGTGGATTTCATCCATCATGACATACTAAATATTAGTTCAGTATGCATCTCTATGAAAATGACTTTTTCTTTCATAACCATAGTTCCATCATTTGACACCTAAGTAAAGTAACATTTACTTCCTAATATCATTTAATACCAAATCCTTATTCAAATTTCCTCCAGTTGTACCAAAAATAGCTTTTATAATTTGCTTATTTAAACCAGGATCTATTCAAGGACTACACATTTCATTTGGTTATTATAATCTCTTAATCTCATTCACTATTTAAAATTTTTTATTATGAGAATTTTCAAACATCCATAAATGTAGGAGAGTACACAAACACCCATATTCTCAATACTTAGATCCTACAGTTGTAATATTTTTCTGTATTTGCTTCATTATCTGTATCTGTCTATAGTTTTTACTGAGCTACTTCAAAGTACTTTACAAAGCTACTACAAAGTAACTGAGCTACTTCAAAGTACTTTACAAAGCTACTGCAAAGTAATACTTCAGTATCTCCTAAGAATAAGAATGTCCTCCTACATAACCACACTAACTTTGTTATACTTAACAGTTAATAATTTCCTGAGATCTTCTAATAAACCATTCTATGATCAGATTTTCTCAACTGTCCCTACAAAATGTCTTACATAGTTTTTTTTCCCCCCTAAATCCAGATCTAATCAAGGAGGTTAATTTTTTTCAGATTAAAACAACATGCTTATGTATTATACAGGTCAGGAATTTAGAAAGGACACAATGGGGACAACTTGTCTCTACTCCATGATGTCTGGGGCCTCAGCTGGGATAATTTGAAGGCTGGATGGCCAAGAGTTTGAATCATCTGAAGTCTCATTAACTCACATGTCTGGGGCCTGGGCTGGGTGGACTCAAAGACTAGAAGTACCAAGCAGAGTGCCAACATGTGACCTCTCCATGTGACTAGCTTCCTCACTGCCTGATGGCCTCAAGGCAATCAGACTTCTTATGTGGTTGCTCAGGGCTCTAAGTGTGAGTGTTCCAGGAAGCAGTGCAGAAACTAAAGTTGCCTTTTCTGACCTAGCCTCAGAAGTCATGCAGTGTCACTTCTGTCACATTCTATAGGCTACAAATGATCCTGCTTAGGTTCAACAGGAGGGAACATAGACCCCACCTATTAATAGGAAAAATGTCAAAGAATTTGGGGCCATGTTTTAAAGCCACCACACACACAAAACTATGGAGAACGATATAAAATATACCCAAGAATCCATGACTGAAAATTGTGCGTTAACATTTTTGCTAGATTTGCTTCAGATCACTTTTTAAACAAGTAAAATATCAATATCACCTTTAAAGAAAGGACTTCAACCTCCTGAATTGCCTGTTCTAAAATCTGCATACTGCTTATACAGAAAGTCTCCTTTATAGCAATAACAATAGCTAACCAACCAAGGAATCTTTAAATCTAGGTCAGATACCACCACCACCTCTTTTTTTCCTGTAACATTGACTTTTTTCATTAATTAAAAAGAGTAAAATCCCATACACTCACCAATGAGAATCAACAGTTGTAAAGATTTTGCCATATTTGATTCATCTATAACTTTCTTCTTTTTTTAAAAACTGTCTAAAGCAAATCCCAGATAGTGTCATTCCCTCCCCACCCCACCATGTACTTCAGTATGCATCTCTAAAGTATACATTTTCTCACATAACCACTGTCCTGTCATCATACATAACAAAATTAATAATAAATTGATAATTCCTTGATGTTATCTAATACTAAGTCCATAATCAAATTTCCTTAATTGTCTAACAAGAAAAGGCATTTTCATAGTGGATTTGTTTAAATCAGGATCTGAACAGGGTCCATATGGCATTTGGCTATCACGTTTTTTGAATATCTCTTAATCTAGAGAAATCCTTTTTTGTTTGATGCTGTTGATTTGTTATAAAAACTAGTATAATTGTCCTTTAGCACATCCCACCTTCTAGATTTGTTTGTTTGCTTCTTTGTGACATTGTGTTTTTAAAGAAACCAGGCCAGTTATCTTATAGGATGACTGTTTGCCCTCGGTGTCATTTAACTTTTTTTTTTTTATTTCTGTTTCCTAAAAACTGGAAGTAATATGAACTGCTTACTTGATGTTAGGTCTTGGCAAAACTACTTCCCAGGTAATGCTGTAGATTTCCTATTGAATTGCATTAGGAGGTGCATGAAGTTGGCCATCTTTCTGTTAGTGACAATAAGGGGTGATCCCCTGATCTCATCATTGTAAGGTTAGTTTTTTTTTTTCTCAAGACTAGCAAGTCATCTGTGAGATAATACTTTGGTACTGTGTGAATATCCAATTCCCTAGAATCAGTTATTTCATTAGGGCTTACAAACGTGTGATTTTCTAATTTTGTCATTCCTTTTACATTTATTAGCTGGCATTCGTCTGTAAAGAACAGCTTTCCCTCATCATCTGGGGCTGTTTGGTTATCCTGAAATACACTTCCTATGTAAAATGTGGGATGAGTAACTTTTTTGATTCAAGATTGTTAAGGCATTATATAAAAAGGTTATACAAGAAGGTGATCTTCTTTAGGAACTCATAGCCTGGTTATTAGATAGATTAACACACATCAGCATTAGGGAATGAGACAGGATAGTATGTGCTATGTATTAAGTGACTTGTACCTAAGTTCAGGGGAGGGGAGGGTTCAGTGTGAGCCAAAGAGGTCCTAGCCGTTTTGCACAGAAGATTGATTTCAGCTTACTTTTGAATAATGGACAGGTTTTAAAGAGGTGGAAAAAAGGGAAGAGGGTACTCCAGGCAGTGTAGATGATGAGGATGAAGGCACAGGGAGAGAGGATGAGCTGTACATGTTCTGGAGGTGTAATAAGGAAGCCATTCTGTCTGGAGAAGCTGAGGATATGGGAATGGAAATAAGGTTGGGGAGGTAGGTAGGGAGTAGAACATGGACAACTTTACATGCCAATTCAGGGAAATTAACTTTTATCTTTTAATCAGTGTGTGCTTTGTGTACCTTGGGCATTTGTGAATTAGCTTTTTACCCAATGGGAAGCAAAATCTGGCTTTGTAAAAAGCTCGAAGCAGGAAAACCAATGAGACCACCTTTGGGGGGCTCAGAGGTAGGGAATATGATTGTCATTCAGATAAATGTCTTCATTCTGTTCCTTCTGCAGCCCGTGTGACCCCAACTCTACCAAAGCAGGACCGTCCTGTGCGTGAGGGGACTCGGGTAGCTTCCATTGAGACAGGCTTGGCTGCAGCAGCTGCAAAGTTGGCCCAGCAGGTAAGTGCTGACACTCAGGCAATGGCCCTGCCACTGATTCCAGTTTGATTTGGAGCCTCAAAACTCAGACCTCCAGGCTGACAGGATCTTACCATTGTCTCATTGGGAAGTGGGTAACTTGTGATCTTTATCCATGGCAGTATCCCAGCTCCCTCCTATATCCTACATATACCAACTCAGTGACAAGCTACTTCCACAGAGCACACCGTTGAAATGATTTAGGATGAAAGAAAATAGGGGGCCAGAGAAAAGCCCTTGAAAATATCACTTGCCTTTCTGGGTGTGTGAAAACCTCTCAGATGGGAAGGACCAAGTCTGTCCTTGGGTGAGAGCTCTTGTCTTCAGATGAAGCTCCAAGGAGGTGACTCAGTTGAGTACACTCAGTTTCTCAGTCTCTCATCTGTATCGGAATTTGGTTTTTTCGGAGAGAGGCTTTTCTTGTCCTCTGTACCAAATACTTTGCCTGATCTTCACCCCATGCTTCCCAAGAAAACTTCACCCACTAATTTTTGTCCTAGAATCAAGTTAACTTCCTAGCATGTTATAGTTTTCAAAGTTCTTAAATGTGCTTGGCAACCCTGAGAGCAGTTGGAAGTGAATCTTGTGGTTCTCTCCTTATCAGTATCCCCTTAGATCCTCATGCCACATCCTATAGCTTAGAGCATTTATTGAGCATCTGCTTTATGTTAGGTGCTTCCATGTGTCTCATGTAATCTGCTCAATAACCCTTTTCAATAGGTAATATTTTCATCATTTTACAGGTGAAGAAAATGAGGCTCTCTTTAAGTGACTAGTCCAGGATAATACAGCCAGTAAATGGAGGAGACAAGATTCAAACTCATATCCTCTAACTTCAGATTTCATGTTACTTGCTATTAAAATAAAGTGAAATAGTTAAATGTTTATATAATTCAGTAATTACATCCTATTTAAATAAAATTTAATAGAATGATGTTTTTCATATGATGTTCTGTGGAGTTCCAGAGTTTAGAAATGTTTTGGAGGCTATTGATGGAAGCCAGCAGAGACCAACCAGTACAGGCGGCCATTCTTTGTCCAGAACTTTTCTCTATTATGTATATCCTAGTGCCATGTAAGATGTAATTTGTAAAAAAAGGAAGTTTGACTGCTTTAAATGAACAAATTAATTAAAGGTTTGAAAACTACTCTTAGTGCCTTCTGTGGAGCTCACTTCTGTGGAGTTGATCAGAGATGACCTCAAAGAAGAGATTTGAAATTGGGAAGGGTTTTGCAGGCTAAGCTTTTGGAGGGGAAAGGGAGGCATTCCAGGAGAAGGGGATTCCTTCGTAAGCACACAAGGCCCTCTTGATTTGCCCTCTGGTTACCTCTCCTCCCTGACCTTGTGTCAACCCTTCATGCATGCCCTTTACACCACTCATACTATTGCATTACGGTACTCATTGTTCATTCAATGTATCAGACTGTCTCATGCCTCTGTGCCTTTGCACAAACCGTTCCCTCTGCCCATTGGGAATCATGCCCTCTCAGATGCCTTTACCTAACACCCCTTCACACCATCCACCACCAGTTTATTTCAGTGGCCTTCTGTGCTTCCATAGCATTCTCATGGTACTTACAATCATAAGTGTACTTTTCTTTGTTCCTTATTAAACTGTAAGGGCCTCAAGGGTGAAGACATATCTAATTTGACTTGGTATCCCTACTATGTTAAGCATGTGTTTAGTCATTGTTGGTTGAGTGAATGAATGAATGAATAAAAGAATGAACAGATCTTTTTGGATTGGAGGCTTCTTGTTGGGGAATGGAGTAAGATAAATAGAGGTTAAAAAATGAATTCTGGAGCCAGCCTGCCTGAGTTCAAATCTTCTCCCTCCCACTTGAGCAAGTTACTTAATTTCTCTGTGCCTCAGTTTCCTCATAGACTCTGTCTGAGGATTAGATGAGGTAATATATGTAAAAGCTCTGAGAACAGCACTTGCCACACGGTAAGTACTGTAGACACATTAGCTTTTCATCATTATCACTACAGGTTGGCTAGGTATAAGTGGCCAGACGATGGATGACCATAAATGTCAGGCCAGGGAGTCTGAACTTGGGTGGGGACTTGCTGATGGCCTTTTGAGATAAGGTGAAAGTGGCCCTGTCATAAGATAGTCTAGTCTTCTGTGGGGGGGATCTGGATGATGTATATGAAAGGGAGATTGGCAACAAAGGTAGAAAATTTTAAACTATGTGATCTAGGTATGAAGAGATAATTTCTGGATTCAGATGAGAGAAATGGGGGCAGAAATGCAGTTCTTGGTATGGATGGAGTAACAAGTATTTTGGCTGATAAAAGAGACTCTGAAGACAGATGGCTTGGGTCTGAATCGCAGCTTGGCCACTTACTGTTCCTATAACCTTAGGAAAGTGACTTAACCTCTCTGTGCCAGTTTCTTCTCATAAAAATGGAATTATAATTCTTTTTTTCTCATGCTTCATAGGAGTATTAAATGAGTTAAATTATAGAACAGTGCCTGGCATATATTACTAATATTATTATTCTCGTCCCACAAAAATTCCTAAGGTAGCCATAGCCTGTCAGATCTTCCGAAGGCAGGAGTAGGCCTGTGTTGCCAAGAGAAGGCAAAGAAATGTAATCACTGAGTTGGTCTCTGTGGCTGTGTAGCATTTCAGAAGGTGAAGTCGTTCACATGCTCTCAGCACCACCTTTCCAGGTTCTCAGGGGTCCAGGTGCCCACTATAAAGGTACCCACTACACAGTGGATAGTATATTCATAGAGCAATGGATGGATGAAATCCAAGATATTGTGAGAAGTGACACAACTCCTTATTCATCCCTCCCATCCAAAACTGAGATTTTAAGATCCAGTGACCTGGAAGACTGTCCTCTATTAAAAGAAAAGACCAGCAAGAAGAAGAGAAACCATTGTAAGAGATGAAGATAGAATAATAGTTTCTCATTTGTTGAGTACCTACTATGTGCTATGTGTTTTATGTCATTATTTAATCTTTCCAGCAGCCCTGAAAACCAGCTATTGTTTTGCCCATTTTACAGATGAGGCAATTGAATTTCAGAAAGGTTAGTAACTTGACCAAGGTCATCCAACTTAGGGAGCACAAGCCTAGATTTGAACCCAAGTTTATCTCATTCCAAAGCTGCTACTCTTTCACTCACAGATGTCCCATTTTGAGAATTGTGCAGGGTGGGTGTTCACATAGACCTAGTTGAATCCTGAACCCAACAACTGTTCAGCTGTGAGGCTTTGGGCTCATGTTTCTTAATATCCCTGTACCTCAGTTTTCTCATCTGTAAACTGAGGGATTTTCCTTCTCAGGGCTGTTCTAAGGAGTAAATGAGGTCAAACATATAAAGTGCCTCAGCTGCTGGTGTAAATTTAGCTATTATTATTAGTCATGTCCATGGTTCACCTCATAAGTGGCAATTCTAGGACCAAAACCCAAGTCTCTGAACTCATTTACCCTTCTGTTGCCACTGTACTGGTTAGTAGCAGTGTTGACTTAAGAATGGTTGATACCAAAGGACCTGAGGTATTGGAAGGCCTGTGTGTTGTGTGTACATATATCCAGGCTAAGCTTGGAGTAGGGGCAGGTTGTAGAACCACACTGACCACCGTCTAGATTCCTTTCTGGGAAATTTTCTTCTCTTTTCTTCACTCCTAAATTCTCCCCTCCCATTTGGCTTGTGTTTCAGGAGCTACAGAAGGCCCAAAAGAAGAAATATATCAAGAAGAAGCCTTTGTTGAAGGAGGTAGAACAGCCTCGCCCTCAAGAGCCTAATCTCAGCGTGGCAGTACCAGGCCCAACTCTGGCCACTACACCCCAACTTCTCACCTCCTCCTCACCCCTGCCTCCCCCTGAGCCTAAACAAGAGGCCCTCTCAGGAAGTCTTGCTGACCATGAGTATACTGCTCGTCCCAACGCCTTTGGCATGGCCCAGGCAAACCGCAGCACCACACCCATGGCCCCTGGTGTCTTCTTGACCCAGCGGCGCCCTTCAGTTGGCTCCCAGAGCAATCAAACAGGACCAGGTATGACTGCCATATGGTTGTAGAACTGAGAAGGATCTTAGAGTCACTGGCTTCAAACCCTTAAGCATTCTGGTAAATGAGAACACCTGGGAGGGACAGTGATGGGCAACCTAAGATACTTGGACTTGACCTCATAGGCCATGAAGAGACATTGACTAGTGTTAAGCAGAGACAAACCCAGATGTGGGTTTGGGAAGATCCTTCCGGTAGGCCAGAGTGGAGGGTGGGTTGAAGGTGGGAAGTCTAGGAAGGAGGCACATACACAAGTCCAGGCTGCAGTGAAGAGAGGCTAGGGCTCTGGCAGAGGGAATGAAGGAGGGGATAAATTGATCAAATATGGAGGAGGTCACATGGGACACGTGATTGATGTGGTGATGTGGTGATGAGGTGATTTGATGTGGGGAAAGAGGAAGCGGGGAGGGCTCAAGCCCTCCTTTTCCTCACTTTGGCTCTGAAAGCCCAGTCCCTAGAGTACGCAGCTCAAGGGTGATGAGATTGGTGCGGCATTGGGATGATGAGGATGGGGTTTCTAATGAAACAAGGCCCTGGGAGTGGCAACTTCAGGGACACTGAGCTATAATCACTAACCAGGCACTTGTTCAATCCTGGTGGGCAGGATAAGAAGATGGAGAGGCACAATCACCTTGCAGAAGTTAGGAAGGAAAATGATTGGGACCAAAGAAATCAGTGGGGAAAAGTAACCAGACAGAGTAACCAGGGAGTCTGTAGCCACTGCAGGAGGTCATAGGAGGAAGAGCCAAAGCATGTGGTGTTGGATTGGAGTAGTTAAGGAGGGCCTCTTGGCCCAAGATGGTCCTGGAGCCAGGCATAAGGATGGGGAGACTGTGGGCAGAGGAACAGAGGAGGGGGGTGGCCCAAGGACAGTTGGTGCTGGAGCTGCTGCTGGCACCCTTGCCATACCCTTTGCTTACCTCTCCCTTCCCCCACAGGAAAGCGTCCCAAAAAGGGCCTGGCTACAGCAAAGCAGAGACTCGGCCGTATCCTGAAAATCCACAGAAATGGCAAACTGCTTCTGTGATCCCCTTTGTGTCCTACCCCTCACCCCTTCACCCCCACTGCCTTCTCCGTTGTCAATTCTCGGGGCACTCCTGGATCCTGCCTGCCCCGGACAAGGTGCTGAGGCGCATTGTCCTGCTTTCTTGGAACTGACCAAAGGCACGGACTCTCCCATGGGCCCCTTCACCTACTCCCTCAACTCCCTTCCCCACTTCCACTGGAGCATCCTGCCTGCCTTTTGCATATCTCTGAGTAGCCAGTAAATGGGAGAGGTTTCCAGCTGACTAGAGCCCTCTTTTCTGCTGCCCCAATCCATTTCCCTTTCACCAGCTTTGTCTGCCCTTTACTGTCATCCCCACTTAAAGCTGGAAAGCAGGACGAGGAGAGGCATGAGGAGAGCCTGGGCCCCTCGGTATTTCCCTGGTCATGAAGTGGGAGGCCCAGTGCTCAACACTTTCTGTGGCTCCATCCCTGTCTCCAGAAGCCTGCCCACCTCTGCCCATTCTCCTGCCTCCTCTTAGCCCAATGGATGTGTCCCACTCAAGACTCGTTCCTGGGAGAAGGCTCTGGCCTCTGCCCCCTCTTGCCAAATGCTTCATGGAAATAAAGAGGAGGGCCCAGAGTCTTCTTGCTGCGCCACCGTGGGCCATTTCCAGAGTGGCCTAGAAAGGCCATGGGCTGACTTCATTCATCCTCGGGAGGAAGAGAGATTCCTGTCACTTCTCAAGGTGGGGAGAGGACCAACACCCAAGACTTTGACCGAGACTTTGTAGCCCATTGGAGGAAACTACTTTTGGGTGGCTACAGACGAAGCCACCTCTCCCAGGGTGAGCTCCAGGGATTTGCCTAGAGTTTGAGGTCCTGCAGAACATTATCCACATAGCTTTGGCTGGGCCCCAGGATGCAAAAACCATCTCCCAAACGCCTTGAAATCATCTGCCACTGAAGCAGATAGCCCTTGCTCTACGGCCTGATCCCTTCACCCGTACCACAGAGCACAGCCTGGACCTTCTGGAGAGGATGTGGCAGGACAGCTCACCCCAGGTTCTCCATCAGGAGCCTCCCTGCTTCTCTCCCCACCTTGAGGTCTTGGTCTGAAGAAGACTTCAGAACTCACATCTTCACTCCTGGACCTTTACACTCCCAGATGTCAGGTGGACGCTCAAGCAGAGTGCTGATGTGGGGGGAGCCCGAGCCTAGGAGCGGAGATGCCCACCTGTAAAGGAGCAGATCATCTGAACCTCCCACCCCCTCTTCCCTTTGTGAATGTTTCTATTGTCCAGACAGTGCCCACCCCCTCCCTCACCCTCCCCCAGCTCCCTCCACCTCCCACCTGTCTTGCCTCCCTGGTGACCTGGACTGGATGGAGAATGTCTCCCTCTCTCCATTTCGGCACTGCCCAAGTGGAGTGCTTCATTGTCTTCTACCCCCCACTTTAACTTCACCTCAGTTTTCTCAGTGCTTCTGGGGAACTTAACAGCTACTGTGCAGGCCACAGGGAATATGTGAGGCTTCCCTGGTTGTCTTCGTGTCTCCAGTTTGTCTTTCTTTTCTCCACAGCCCATCTACTCTCCTTCCTTGGAATCAGGGGTCCCTTAGCCCCATTTCCTTTTCCTATCTTGGGGGCCCCAGGGGCCAAGCAGTCCTCCATCTATTCACACCAAAGGCAAAAAAGCCTGGCTACCTCCCCCTTAGCACGTGAGGTTCCCACTCCCCTTCCCTCTGTTTCTGCCCAGCTTTGCTTTTCTTGGGGATTTCAAAGCAACAGAGGGTAGTGAGGGGAGGGAAGGAGGGCAGCCTGTGTCCCTGTGTAGGCAACTGCCTGACTAGGCCCTGACTGCTGTAACCAAGACCAGGACCCCAGCCCTTCTGCCCATTAACACCCCCCTCCCCTTGATCCTTCAAAGGCAGCTAAATTGCTAGCATATCCCCCCTGGTTCCAGGCCTCTTTCCCTTCTGTTTCTTTGTTAAAAGTTTTGTGGAGCTGAAACCCAACCTCCATTTGACTGGGTTTCTGTTTAATTTAGTTGGGCTCTCAGAGCTGGCTGTTTGTTGTTTTGTGTTTTAAATGAAAAGCAAGTTTACCCTCAGATTTACGCTTTTCCAAAGAGGCTAGTGTGCTTTTTTTTTTTTTTTAATGTTTCAGGTTCTAAGTGAAGTGAGTTGGGGAGGGGTTGGGAGTGGTTGTAACCAAGGTTTAGAACATGATGAGAGAGTTACCTCTGGTCTCCAATCCCCAGCACAGAGCTGGGGCTTGGATAGGGGGCAGGGAGAGAGGATTTCTATTCACCTTTAATATATTTTTACAAAAAAGCAATTTAAAAACAAGCCCACCGCTTCTGTACATGTCTAAATATATTTTTAGAAGTGGGTAGGATTGTGAATTTCTGATGCAGGGCCTTTTTATAAACAGGTTAGAATAGCATCATACAGACTTCTCTGTTGGTTTTTTTTCCCCCGTTTTTTTCTTATGTTGTGTTACTAATGTAATTTATATATTTTTTTTAGATCCTCCCTTTCCTATAGAGATAAAAGTGATTTATCTTGGCAATTGCTTTGCTCAGCATTCTTTTTTTTTTTGGTGGTGGTGGGAGTGGTGGGGTGTTGGGGTCCAGGAGTACTGCCTTCTCTTTACATTCTGTCTCTCTCATCAACTCACCTCTTCCCTAGTGCACAGCCTTATGCCTGAGGTGGGGAGGGGACAGGATCCCTGCCCTCACAAGAGACACAGTTCACACACCAAAAACAGTCAAAAGTATAGTGAGCAGAAAAGAAGGGGGTGCAACAATTCAAAGGGGCCTGACAAGTTTGTTGGGAAGGCTTTCCATGGCTTCCATGGGCAGTTTTTACTGACTATACCTGTATCCTCTTTCTGTGAATGTGAAGTTGTGGGGTTTTATTTTTTCTTCCCCTTCTCTCTCTCTCTCTCTGACATGTTTCTCCAAGCTGAACTTGATTACTGTGTTTAGGGCCAGTGCAAGGGATATAATTATTAGAGCTAGCATATCATGCTCATTTCCTTGTGCCAGATACTGCTCTTAGTGTTCTATGTATATTGATTCATTTCATCATCACCAGTATCCTCATGCTACTGATGAGGAAACAGGCAAAGGAAACTTCCGGCATCACACATCATACGTTGTGGAGCCAACCTGGTTCCACAGTCTGTGTTCTTATTACTCTGTTCTAGCACCTCTCACTGATAACCACTACCATTTAAGTGCCTCTTCTGTGCCAGGCGTTGGGCTAGGGATTTTACCTAGGATATGTCATTTAATTCTCACTGACAACCCCAGGAGATAGTTACTAGCCCTATTTTACAGTGAAGGAGACTGAAGCTTGCCACTGGCCTTCCACAACAGGATCTCCCTGATGCCAAAATTCATGTTCTTTCCTCTCATCATGTTAGAAAAATTTCAGCAGCTCAATGACCCAACAGAAGTTTATTGAGCACTTGTGTGCAAGACGTAGCATTGAGAGTTGTGTCCTGAGGAGAGCCCTTGGGGTGATGTCAGAAGCCTCAGTTCCAAATTTACCACCACCTGGACTCTGTGACCGACAGCAGGCTGCTTACTGTCTGAGGGTCACTGTAAAAGAAGTTTGAACCCAATCAGGATTTCTTCATCCTGGAGGTTTTGCTTCTGTAGGCTCTGGGGTGAGGCTGGCTGGGTTTGGCACCTACCGGCTAAATGACCTCCTCCAGCTCTCCCAATGTGAATCTTGGTATTGGGCAGGATTTGGATAGAGAAGGTTCTTGTCTGGGGCATGGGGGAACTGTGTCTCCTGGTAGAGAGGCAACAGGGAAGAGAGGAGGAATTTTAGAGTCCTTGCAGGAATGGTGGGCTGGGTTCTCTCTGTCACCAACTCCCACCCCACCCTTTCCAGTAAGGGGCCAAAGCATTGTCACCAGCCTCAGGTTAGAGGAGAAGCTAGAGTCTTGGTCACCTTACTCATTTATGCAGGAGGTACCAGCAGATGAGAGGCTTCTGTCTAACAAATGGAAGGAGAACAAGAACACCCAACTTCAGTCTTCTCTCTTTTCAATATGGAGTGGGAAAGTGCATAGGACTTGTCACTAAGAGCCTGCCTTCTCAATGATTAACCAAGTAATTTGGGGGAGATTGCTTGTCTTGATATCAGATGGAATGATCTCACCTATGGAGCCCTCTAATGCATGGTCACTCCTAAACTTTCTGGATGCTGTTAATTCCCATACTGAATCCTCTAGCCCTGACCTGTCCTGAGTACACATCACACACACTTCTGCTTGCCTGTATTGTGTTCCCTGCCTCAAGTACACAGGCTCCTCCCTTTCCATCAGGAACCCGTTCACACCCAGTTGACTGAAATGGCACTTGTCTCCAGTAAGCTGAGTGGAGGAGAAGAGCACCATATGGTACAATGTGATGATAGAGACAAGCACAGGATGCTGGTCAGGGAATCTGTCCCAGGGAAGCTGGGAGTTCAGACAAGGCTTCCTGTCAGGGGTGGTGTTTGAGCTGAAGGATGAAAATTAATTAGCCAGTCAGGCAGAGAACAGTGGGAAGAGTATTCCAAACAAAGGCAATAGCATGAATAAAAACAGAAGTGGAGGCAAAAAGAAAAATCCATGTGCATATAGAGGACAGGCAATTTAATATAACTGCAGCTGTAACTTTCATCTGGGGGAACATATGCAGAGTCTCCAAGAAGGAATGTATAGTTTGAGAAGGCATATGATCCAAATTGATTAGTTTTTAGGCACAATATTTATTTTAAAACCTCAGATAATGGAGGATATGTAATTTGATGTTTGTCAAAAGACATAGCTGTATCCCATGAATGACAGAGAATCATTAAAGGGGTTTAAGCAGAAAATGGCATGATCCAACTTGCTTTTTAAAAAGATCCCCTTGCCAGTCATAGGAGTGGATTAGGAGGGAGAGAGATGAAGATAGGGAGATGAGTGAGGAAGTTACTGAAAGAGGGATGGGGAGGGCACCATCTTATCTTCTAATGCCCCATCAAATGCCACTTCCCTAAGGAAGTCTTCACCCAACTCTGCAGTCGATTCTGACCTTTTCTTGACTTCTACATCTCATAAAGGGTGGATATTCCAGGCCATTTTCAGGAGGCATAACCATGGAGTCAGCCACTTATACAACCCAAGTGATAGAAGTTGCACCCCTCTATCCCCATTTTCAGCTTTTTAACTCTCAAGAAAGCTCTCCTTTCCTATAGGACCACAACATAATGCCAGCACTCACCAATGAATGTGATAAGAGAGATACAATACCCATTTTATATTTTCCTTGTCAGGAGTCCAGCAAGCCTCCATCACATTCCATTCCATTCTATCATACAGAGCCTTTCAGGGTTATCTCCCCAAAGTCCTCTCTTCATCATCTCTTCCTGCATAAAAACATCCATGGCTTCCCACTGCTTATTACACCTTCTGGGTTTCAAGGCTTTTCAAACCTGGCCCAACCTGGAGACAATGGGCTGTGGTGGAAGGAGGATGTACCTGGGAGCTGAGAAAACCAATGACTCGATTCCAACTCTGCCACCTATGGGATTTTGAGCTGGCTACTTCATGTTTCCTTGACTCAGTTTAATCATCTATAACATGAAGATACAATTCCTACCTCATAGTATTGTTGGGAGGAATTATATCAGTGTCATTAAAGAACTTAATTCTATGACGAGCACTCAGGTCATTGGTAAATCTAGTTTAATTTTCACCTGTTAAAATTTGCCCAACAAGGCCTATAATCTTATAAAGATTACAGAGAAAGTAAGCCTTTAAAGGAATCAGAATATTTCAACCTGGGGTGGGAAATCAAGTTGGCTTCATGAGGAACATGTTTGAAGGACATAGAAAGATAGCTGAGTCAATAGGTGTGGTGAGCCTTACACTCTGTAGAGGAAATACAACTAAATCTATGACACAAAGTTGCTGGAAGGTGCCAGAGTATCATCCATGCCAGTTCAATATCATTAGTTCAGTTCTACAATGGTTTATCAAAGCTTATTTTGTGTCAGGCCCTGTGCATGCCTTTGGAGGACTTAATCCTAAGGAACATGTGGTTTAGTACACAGACATGGAAACCCAAGTACAGCAATACTAGGATAAATACTGTTACAAATAAGTATAGGGTGCTATGGGAGCATGAAGGAAGGAGACCAAACCCAGTGTGAGGAGCAGGAAAGTCTTCTAGGAAGAAACAACACCTGAGTTGACTATTGAAGGGCAATTCACCAGGCAAGGGAAGGCAGAAGGATGAGTTGGAATAGAGCATTACAAGCAAAAGGAACAGCATAAGCAAAAGTAGAAAATCAAAGCAGCCTGGTTTGTGGGTGGAGCTACAAGACTTTGAGTTGAGTTGGTGTACTGGGGTGAGATGGCAAATGTTGGGAGATGAAGCTGAAGAGGTTGGCAGGAACGCAATCATGAAGGTCTGATTTATGTTTCAGAACGTTCTTTCTGGCAATCCTTGGGGTGGGGAGAGACAAAAGCGGGTTAGTGTGGAGGCCAGTGTGAGGGTGGTTGCAAGATTCCAATTAAGATGCAGTGAGGTCTAAACCAGGGCAGTGACTATGAAGATACTAGAGATGTTAACCCACACCTCCCTTTTTTATTTCCCTGATATTTTACTATGAACATTTTCAAGAATTCAGAAAATCAAAGTAATTATACAGTGAATACCCATATATTTACCATCTAGATTCTACATCAGTGTTTTACTACACTTGCTTTGTCAAATATATCTATCTATTCATCTATCAACCCATCTTATTTTTTATGCATTTCAAAATTTGATACCTGTAACCCATTCTCTTAAACACTTCTGCATGCATGCCATAAACTAGAGTTCAATATATGTTTGTGATTCTTTTTTAGCTAAAATACTCACACAATGAATACAACTTTCACATACTTTAAGAGTATAATTTCATGTTTTCATAAATGTATATACCTATGTAACCCACACCCCTATCAAGACACAGAACATTACCATCCATCCAGAAAGTTCCCAGATGTCTCTTCCCAATCACAGCCCTTCTTCCTGCCACAGTAGGCCTTGAGTTTGAAAGGGTAGGATTTGAAAATAGATGATCCAGGAGGAGGGTCTGGGTGGCTTCCCTTTTCAGCAAAGTCATGAAGGCAGGTAGCCATGGGGTATACACAAGCATTAGTAAACAAGCTTGGATGGATGGATGCCTTTCAACCTCCCTCCTCTACCCCTCCTGAGCCTCATCTTTATGGGTCAATTCATGAAATGGTGAGGCAGAGAGGAATTGAGTCAAGGGACTGCCGGGCCCTCAGGAACTAACAATCTTGTGGGGGAGACAGAGAGAAACACGGTCATAATTCCATGTGACAGATGTTGAATGTTGCATTGTACCAGGGTCAGTGCTATAACAGAGGAAAGAGTGGAAAGTGAGATAAAACAACACAGAAGTTCCACGAGGGTTTGGGGTGTGTGTGGGTGGGGGGAAGGAGGAGAGATAAAGCGAGTGGCTCAGACTCTTGGGAGGGACTGGAGGAGCTCAAAGGAAAAAGGGAGGAAGAGCATTTAGGAGCCATGAAAATGTACCTGGAGGTGAAAGGACTTAAATCTTGAATGATGTTGACTTTGATTATATGTGTGGTAGACACAAAGATATTTTAAGTTGCAAGTAACAGAAAATGCAAGTCAAGCATGGGACATTGGCTTATGTAATTGAAAAGCCTAAAAGTATGTGGATTTTAGGCACAGTTTAATCAGAGCTTTCGTATGTGTTAGCTTTGTCTTCAGGATATTTCTTCATGGTTAAAAGATGGCTTCACACAACAGCAAAAGAAAACATCAAAACAAAACGAAAAGACAACCTACGGAATGGGAGAAAATATTTGCAAATGATATGACAGATAAGGGCTTAATCTCCAAAATATACAAACAGCTCATACAACTCAAGAGCAACAACAAAACCAAACAACTAGGGACTTCCCTGGTGGCACAGTGGTTAAGAATCCGCCTGCCAAGGCAGGGACATGGGTTCGAGCCCTGGTCCAGGAAGATCCCACATGATGTGGGGCAACTAAGCCCATGTGCCACAACTACTGAGCCTGCACTCTACAGCCCATGAGCCACAGCTACTGAGCCCACGTGCCACAACTACTGAAGCCCACACACCTAGAGCCTGTGCTCTGCAACAAGAGGAGCCACTGCAATAAGAAGCCTGTGCACCACAATGAAGAGTAGCCCCTACTTGCTGCAACTAGAGAAAGCCCACATGCAGCAACAAAGACCCAACATAGCCAAAAATAAAATTAAAAACAACAACAAAAAACAACCCAATTGAGAAATGGGCAGAAGAACTTAATAGACATTTCTCCAAAGAAGACATACAGATGGCCAGTATGCACATGAAAATATGCTCAACATTACTAACTATTAGAGAAATAGAGAAATCAAGACTACAATGAGATACCACCTCACACCGGTCAGAATGGCCATCATTAAAATGTCTAAAAATCACAAATGCTGGAGAAGGTGTGGAGAAAAGGAAACCCTCCTACACTGTTGTTGGGAATGTAAGTTGGTGCAGCCACTATGGAGAGCAGTATGGATGTTCCTTAAAAAGCTAAAAAGAGGGTTACCATATGACCCAGCAATCCCACTCCTGGGCATATACCCAGACAAAACTATAATTCAAAAAGATACATACACCCCTATGTTCATAGCAGCACTATTCACAGTAGCCAAGACATGGAAACAACCTAAATGTCCATTGACAGATGAATGGATAAAGAAGATGTGGTACATATATACAAAAAAGAATGAAATAATGCCATTTGCAGCAACATGGATGGACCTAGAGATTATCATACTAAGTAAGTGAGAAAGAGAAAGACAAATACCATATGATATCACTTATATGTAGAATCTAAAATATGGCACAAATGAACCTATCTACAAAACAGAAACAGACTCACAGGGCTTCCCTGGTGGCACAGTGGTTAAGAATCTGCCTGCCAATGCAGGAGACACCGGTTCAAGCCCTGGTCCGGGAAGATCCCACATGCTGTGGAGAAACTGAGCCCGTGCGCCACGACTATTGAGCCATTCCATTGCTCTAGAGCCCTCGAGCCACAACTACTGAGCCTGCGTGCCACAACTACTGAAGCCCGCATGCCTAAAGCCCATGCTCTGCAACTAGAGAAAGCCCATGCACAGTGATGAAGACCCAATGCAGCCAAAAATAAATAAATAAATGTATTTAAAAATACCCCCCCACACACACACACAGACTCACAGACATAGAGAACTTGTGGTTGCCAAGGGGGAGTGAGGTAGGGGAGGGAAGAACTGGGAGTTTGGGATTAATTAAAAAAAAACAGATGGCTGCACACAACACAGTGCTTCCACTTGTGCTCATTTGTCATCTTATACATTCTCTTTGGTGAAGTGCCTGTTGAAGTCTTTTGATTTTTTTTATTGGGTTGTTTGTTTTCTTGTTATTGAGCTTTGAGAGCTTTTTATATATGTAGGATACAAATTCTTTGTTGGATATGTGATTTGCAAATATTTTCTCCCAGTCTGTAGCTTGTCTTTTTATTCTCTTATCAGTATCTTTTGCTGAGCAAGTGTTTAATTTTGATAAATTCCAATTTTATTTATTTTATGGATCATCATGTTTAAGAGTTATTTGACTAACCCTAGGTCATGAAATTTTTCTCCTATGTTAACCTTCTAAAAGTTTTGTGCTTTACATTTAGATCTATGATCCATTTTGAGATACTTTTTGTATACTGTAAGAGGTTTCGGTCAAGGTTCTTTTTCTGCCCATAAGGTGTTCAATTGTACCAACATCACTTGTTGAAAAAAGTGTCTCTGTTGAATTGCTTTTGTCCCTTTGTCAAAAATCAGGTAGCCGTACTTGTGTGGGTCTATTTCTGTCATGTCTAGTCTGTCCCATTAATCTTAGGCTTCTATACTTCCACCAATACCACACTGTTTTGATTGTAGCTATATAGTAACCCTTAATATCAAATAGAGTTATTCCTCCCACTCCATTCTTCTTTTTCAAAATGGTTGAGCTATTCTAGGGCCTGTGCCTTTTCATATAAATTTTAGAATAAGCTTTTCTGTGCCTACACATACCTTGCTGGTATTTTGAAAGAAATTGCATTGAATCTATAGACCAATTTGGAGAGAACTGACATGTTGAGGGTTTTTTAATATTTTTAGATTTTTATATAATTTTAAATTGAAGTATAATAAGTATAATATACATAAATAGAAGGGCACAAATTCAAAATGTACAGATTAAGGAATTGTCATAAAGTGAACACATCCCTGTAATCATTACCCAGTTCAAGAAATATAATGAGTAGCACCCAGGAGATTGTGTCTTAACACAAAAGAGATAAGAGATGAGCTCTTGAGATGAAGAGTCCCTTAAAGAGCTATACCCTCAAGGAAAAGGATGAGAAAATAGCCTTCCTACTGGCATAAGGACACAATGAGGCAGCTTGTCTGTCTTGACTTGGGCTTTGGATGGGGGACAACTTTTTCTTAACTGTGTAACTGAGCTTCACATGTGTTTGTGGTTCAAGCCCATACTACTTACATGGGCTGAGAACCTACAACTTGTAAAATTAACAGAAAACCTGATCTCTCTGGGGGATCTGACAAAAGCAAACACCAAACCTCAGTATGAACATGCTTGCAAGCCAGGCTGAACAGGAATTTCATAGATAAAACCCAGTTGAATGTGAACAAAATAATCCACAATAAGCAATAGTCATCAAACAACAAACAGTAGGATTAAACCTTTATGAACTTCAGATAATTGAAGAATCTAAGAGTTAATTATGTTAAATTTGATTAAGAACATAAAAGAAGAAATAAAAAACATAAAAGAACAAAGCACTATTTTTAAAAAGAGGCAGATTTGAAAAAAGAACTAAAGCTGACTTCTAGAAATGAAAAATGCAGTAATTGAAAATTAAAACTCAGTGAATGAGTTAAACAGATTAGATACTGTTGAAGAGATCATTTAATTGGAACACAGATCTTCGGAAATTACTCAGCAGATAGCAACATAGAGTTAAAGAGAGAAAAAAGAGGCTAGGATATATGGAAGACAGAATGAGAAGGTCTTACAAAGGAGTAATTGGAGTTGCAGAAGGAATAAATAGGTGGGAAAGAGGGGAAAGGTAATATACAACTGCCAACTCAACATTTTCACTTGGAAATATATCCAAAATGTAACGCCTGATCTTCCCTCCTCAAAACTGTTTCTCTCCTGGTCTCCCTCATATTAGTAGATGGCAACTTCATCCTTTCAGTTTCTTAAGCCAAAAACCTTAGGGAGTCCTTGATTCACCTCTTTCACACCCCATATCCAAGCTGTAGGCAAATCCCATTGGCTTTCCTTCAAAGTATTTCCAAAATCTGACCACTTTTCACCATCTCCACTGCTACCACCTTGGCCAGAACCATCATCATTTCTCACCTGGAAAATTACAATAACCTCCTAACCCATCTCGCTGTTTCCTCCATTGCTTCTCTATAATCTAATTTCAACATGGTATCAAGGGAGATCTTTTTAAAAATATAAGTCAGAGACTTCCACTTGAGGGAAGATGGAGAAGACATACTTTTCTCTGTTCCATCCACTAAATACAACTTGGGTATTACATATAAACAAACACAAGACTTTGAAAGGCAGAGAGAAGGCAAATCAGCTAAGGGCATTGGCACCTGAGAAACAGCACAGTGATAAGTTCCTTGGTTTGTTTGTGTTTTGTTTTGTTTTGCCTCATACATCCAGACTGGATACTGGAGAAGCTGGCAATCCACAAACACCAACAGATGCAGACAGAAAAAGATCCAAGAAAAGCCTGCTTTCTCTAGCTAAAGGATCCATAAAGGGGTAACATAGAAACAGAGAAAACCTTTAGACGATGACCATTTTACTCCAGCCAAGCGCAGAAAAACTGTGGCTCCACCCCTACCCTCACTAACAAAGACTGAGTGAAGAGCCTAGACTCTTTGTGGGCTGTGATGAGAAACTGCAACCTTCAACATGGTGGTGTCAGAGAAAGCCAAGTGGAGAACATGGATTTCCACTCCCACCTAGCAGTAATGTTGTGGCACCCTAATTTCCCTTATCAGGGTCTTCTCAGAAGAGGCCAGCTCCAACAAAAGATTTAACTAAGGTCCAGAGTCTCATAACAATACCCAAGTGTCCAGGTTTCAATAAAAAAAAGCACTTGTACTAAGAACCAGGAAAAGATCTCAAATTGAATAAGAAAAGACAATCAACAGATGCTAACAGCAAGATGAAATAGATGATAAGATCTTCTGACAAGTGTAAAAGAACCATTATAAAAATGCTTAACAAGCAATTGTAAACCCACTTGAAATAAATGAAAAAGAAAATTCTCAGCAAAGCAATAGAAGATATAAAGAAGAACAAAATGAAAATTTTAGAACTAAAATCTTAAATAACTAAAATTAAAAACTCAATAGAGGGAGTTCCCTGGTGGCCTAGTGGTTAGGATTCCGGGCTTTCACTGCTGTGGCCTGGGTTCAATCGCTGGTCAGGGAACTGAGATCCCACAAGCCATGCAGTGCCAAAAAACCCAAACCAAAACAAACAAAAAACTCAGTGGATGGGTTCAACAGCAGAGAAGACAAGTGAGAAAATAATCAGAGAAGTTGAAGATAGAAAAATAGAAATGACCCAGTCTGACCACAGCTCCTGGAACTGATAGGTGACTTCAGCAAGGCTACAGGATACAAGATCAACATACAAAAAAATCAACTGTATTTCTGTATACTAACAATCAATACCTGGAAGCTGAAATTAAGATTATGTAAATTTAAAATGTACAATCACTTAAAAATGCAATACTTACATGTAAATCTAACAGAACATGTATAGGACTTGTATGCTAAAAATACAAAATGCTGATGAAAGAAATCAAAGAAGATCTAACTAAACAGAGGCAGTTTGTGCTCGTTGATTAGAAGACCCTACATAGTAAAGATATCGGTTCTCCCCAATTGATATATAAGTTTAATACAATTTCTGTCAAAATTCCCAGCAAGATTTTTTTTGTAGTTAGACAAGATTATTCTATTTGTATGGAAAGGCAAAGGAACTAGAATAACTACAGTGGGTTGAATGTTGTCCCCACCTCCCACAAATATATGCTCACTTCCTAACCCACAAAGCCTGTGAATGTGACTTTATTCAGTAAAAGGATCCTTGCAATTGTGATTAAGTCAAGGATCTTGAGATGAGAGCATCATGGATTATCTGAATGAGCCCTGAATGCAATGACAACTATCCTTATAAGAGACAGAAGAGAAGACACAGACACAGAGGATAAGGCCATTTGAAGATGGACGCAGAGATTGGAGTTATGCAGCCACAAGGCAGAAAACACCTGGAGCCACCAGAAACTGGAAGAGGAAAAGGATTCTCCCCTAGAGCCTTTGGAGGGAGGGCAACCCTACCAACACCTTGATTTCAGACATCTGGTCTCCAGGACTGTAAGAGAATAAATTTCCATTGTCTTAAGCCACCAAGTTTGTGATAGATAATTTGTTATGGCAGCCCTAGGAAACTAATAAAACAGCTAAAACAATTATGGAAAAGGAAAAAAAAGTGGGAAGAATCACTCTACTTGACTTTAACACATTGTATAGCCACTGTGATTAAGACTGTGGTTTCAGTGGAAAGATAGACACAGAGATCAATGGAACAGAGAACACAGAAATAGGTAACCTATCTACACACAAATACAGCCAACTCATTTTTTTTGGACAAAGGTGCAAAAAATTTAATGGAGGAAAGATAGTCTTTTCAACAAAAAGGTGCTGGAGCAATTAGATATCTATAGGGGAAAAGTGAACCTTGACCTAGACTTCACACCTTATGTAGAAATTAACACAAAATGGGTCATAAATTTAAATGTAAACATAAAATTATAAAACCCTCATAAGATAATGTGTGAGAAATCTTTGGGACCTAGGGCTTGGTGAAGAGTTTTTAGACATGACACCAAAAACAGAAAAGAAAAAAATTTGATAAATTGGACTTCATTAACATTTTGCTCTAAGTCCCTGTTAAGAGGATTAAAAGGCAAACTAAAGACTGGGAGAAAATATTTGCAAACCACAAATCTGACAAGGGACTCATATCTAGAATATATATAGAACTATCAAAACTCTCTATTAAACAAACAACCTAATTATTAGAAAATTGGTAAAAAAAAAAAAAGACATTTCACTGAAGAGGATATATGGATGACAAATAAACATGAGAAAATATGTCCAATGTCATTAGCCATTAAGGAAATGCAAATTGTGCCTATGTTGGGACATCTCTACACACCCACTAGAACAGCTAAAATTAAAAATAATGATAGTGCCAAATGTTGGCAAAACTGAGGTGAAATTGGATCTGTCATACTTTGCTGGTGGAATGTAAAATGGTACAGCCACCCTGGAAAACAGCTTTTCAGTTTCCTAAAAAACTAAGCATACACTTATCATATGACCCAGGAATTTTGACTCCTAAGCATTTACCCTAACAAAATGAAAATATGTCTGCACAAAAACCTGTACCCATATGTTCATAACAGCTTTATTTGTAATAGCCAAACACTGGAAATGAACTTTTGGTATACACAACTTGTATGGGCCTTAAGGGCATTATGTTGAGTGGAAAAAGCCAGTCACACACTGTATGTCAATAGATAAATGGTTAAACAAACTGTGGTACATCCATGCCATTGAATACTATTCAGCAACCTAAAGCGGTAAACTATTGGTGCATGCAACAACTTGGATGGGTTCCAGGGTCATTATGCTGAATGAAAAAGTCCAATCTTAAAATGTGATATACTGTATGATTTCATTTTTATAATGCTCTGGAAATGACAAAATCAGAGAAATGGAAAAAAAGATTATTACTTGTTGGTAAGGATTAGGGATGGTGGCAGGGAAAGTGGGAAGTACAACTACAAAGGGGAAGCATGAGGGAGATCTGTATGGCAATGGAATAATTCTGTATCTTGATTGTGGTGGTTACATGAATCTACACATGATAAAATGACATAGAATGATACACAAGACAATGCAAAAAATGTCAAATTCCTGTTTACACACACAGAGTACAATATAATGTTGTATTATAATTATGTAAGATTCATCCATTACAGGAAACTGGGTGAGCACAAGACCTTCTGAACTATCTTTGCAATAGTCTTTATAATTTGAAAATTAAAAGTTTAAAAATGTAAGTCAAATCATATCATTCATCAGCTCAAAATCCTGCAGTGATTCCTTATCTTACTCAGAGTAAAAGTCCAAATCCTTAGATCCCTTACTTGTTGCCCCTGTCAACTCTCTGACCTCTTCTTCCACTCTCCCTTCATGCACTCTAGTCAAGCCACACTGACCTCCTTGCTGTTCCTTGAAATTGCCAGGCATACTCTTGCCCTTGCTCTAGCTAGAAATTTATAAACCTCTCTTCTGGGGATTTTTCTTTACTTTTTGATCATTTCTTTCCTTTTCCCCTGTTCTTTCTGGAATCCCTTTTATTTGGAAATTAGCTCTTCTGGTCTGGACCTCTTGTTTCTTCTCATTCCTTTCCTAATCTTCTCTCTCTCTCTCTCTCTCTCTTTTTCTCTCTCTCTCTCCCTCCTTTCCTTCCCTGCCCCCCACCCCATATTAATTAATTATTTGCATTTACTTCCTGGAAGATTTCTTCAAACATATCATCCAAACCTTCCAACAAGTTTTTCATTTCTGCTGATGTATTTTTAATTTCCAAGAGCATATTTTCTGTTGTTTTAAAAATTGCATTCTGTTCTTGTTTCGTGAATATATTATCTTCTGAGAAATGGTTAATAGCTTTTAAAAGAGGTTTCCTCTTACTGCATAGTTTCCTTCAAGTTTCTTCTCATCCCACTTTATCTTTCACGTTAGAGACTTTACTCAGGAGAATGATAATCTGTTTGAACATGTTCTCTTAACTCCCTGTTGCAACATAGGATTCCTAATCTCAATTATACTTACAGTTCCCCATTCCAGAGACCCTGTTTTACCCTCTTCTAAAAGTAATCCTTGAGTCTTTTGCCAGGAAACAGGAGATAAATCACCCAGTTTACAGAATGAGGAGGGGATCTGGAAATCTAAATGCTTCTTAAACAGACTTTCATGCAATCCTTCTGTTTTTAGCCCCACTTTCATTACCACTTCCAAAACTATCTGAAGTATCCCGATGACCTTTTCTACAGAAATAAAAAAAGCCAATCCTAAATTCATATGGAATTGCAGGGGACCACAAATAGCGAAAACAATCGTGACAAGAGCAAAGTTGGAACTTGCCTATTTTAAAACATAAAGCTACAGTAATCAAAATAGTGTCGCACTGGCATAAATATGGATATGTAGACCAATGAAATAGAACTGAGAATCCATAAATAAACCCATGCATATATGGTTAGTTGATTTTTAACATCATTATTGGAGTATAAATGCTTTACAATGATGTGCTAGTTTCTGCTTTATAACAAAGTGAATCACTTATACATATACGTATGTTCTCATATCAATTCCCTCATGCATCTTCCTCCCTCCCACCCTCCCTATCCCACCCCTCTAGGTGGTCAAAAACAACCGAGCTGATCTCCCTGTGCTATGTGGCTGCTTCCCACTAGCTATCTATTTTACGTTTGGTAGTGTATATATGTCCATGTCACTCTCTCACTTTGTCACAGCTTACCCTTCCCCCTCCCCATATCCTCATGGCCATTCTCTAGTATGTCTGTGTCTCTATTCCCATCTAAACACTGGCTTCTTCATAACATTTTTTTCCTTAGATTCCATATATATGTGTTAGCATATGGTATTTGTCTTTCTCTTTCTGACTTACTTCACTCTGTATGACAGACTCTAGGTCCATTCACCTCACCATAAATAACTCAATTTCTTTTCTTTTTATGGCTGAGTAATATTCCATTGTATATATGTGCACCATCTTCTTTATCCATTCATTCGATGATGGACACCTAGGTTACTTCCATCTCCTGGCGATTGTAAATAGAGCTGCAATGAACATTTTGGTACATGACTCTTTTTGAATTATGATTTTCTCACGGAATATGCCCAGTAGTGGGATTGCTGGGTCATATGGTAGTTCTATTTGTAGATTTTTAAGGAACCTCCATACTGTTCTCAATAGTGGCTGTACCAATTCACATTCCCACCAGCAGTGCAAGAGTGTTCCCTTTTCTCCACATCCTCTCCAGCATTTATTGTTTGTACATTTTTTGATGATGGCCATTTTGGCTGGTGTGAGATGATATCTCATTGTAGTTTTGATTTGCATTTCTCTAATGATTGATGATGTTGAGCATTCTTTCATGTGTTTGTTGGCAATCACTATATCTTCTTTGGAGAAATGTCTCTTTAGGTCTCCTGCCCATTTTTGGATTGGGTTGTTTGTTTTTTTGTTATTGAGTTGCATGAGCTGCTTGTAAATTTTGGAGATTAATCCTTTGTCAGTTGCTTCATGTGCAAATATTTTCTCCCATTCTGAGGGTTGTCTTTTCATTTTGTATATGGTTTCCTTTGCTGTGCAAAAGCTTTGAAGTTTCATTAGGTCCCATTTGTTTATTTTTGTTTTTATTTCCATTACTCTAGGAGGTGGGTCAAAATGGATCTTGCTGTGATTTATGTCATAGAGTGTTCTGCCTATGCTTTCCTCTAAGAGTTTCGTAGTATCTGGCCTTACATTTAGGTGTTTAATCCATTTTGAGCTTATTTTTGTGTATGGTGTTAGGGAGTGATCTAACCTCATACTTTTACATGTACCTGTCCAGTTTTCCCAGCACCACTTATTGAAGAGGCTGTCCTTTCTCCAGTGTACATTCCTGCCTCCTTTATCAAAGATAAGGTGACCATATGTGCGTGGGTTTATCTCTGGGCTTTCTATCGTGTTCCATTGATCTATTTTTCTGTTTTTGTGCCAGTACCATAATGTCTTGATTACTGTAGCTTTGTAGTATAGTCTGAAGTCAGGGAGCCTGATTCGTCCAGCTCCGTTTTTCTTTCTCAAGATTGCTTTGGCTATTCGGGATCTTTTGTGTTTCCATACAAGTTGGGAACTTTTTTGTTCTAGTTCTGTGAAAAATGCCAGTGGTAGTTTGATAGGGATTGCATTGAATCTGTAGATTGCTTTGGGTAGTAGAGTCATTTTCACAATGTTGATTCTTCCAATCCAAGAACACGATATATCTCTCCATCTGTTGGTATCAACCTTAATTTCTTTCATCAGTGTCTTATAATGTTCTGTATACAGTTCTTTTGTCTCCTTAGGTAGGTTTATTCCTAGATATATTATTCTTTTTGTTGCAATGGTAAATGGGAGTGTTTTCTTAATTTCACTTTCAGATTTTTCATCATTAGTGTATAGGAATGCCAGAAATTTCTGTGCAATAATTCTGTATCCTGTTACTTTACCACATTCATTGATTAGCTATAGTAGCTTTCTGGTAGCATCTTTAGGATTCTCTATATATATTGTCATGACATTTGCAAACAGTGACAGCTTTACTTCTTCTTTTCTGATTTGGATTCCTTTTATTTCCTTTTCTTCTCTAATTGCTGTGGCTAAAACTTCCAAAACTATGATGAATAAGAGTGTTGAGAGTGGGCAAACTTGTCTTGCTCCTGGTCTTAGTGGAAATGGTTTCAGTTTTTCACCATTGAGGATGATGTTGGCTGTGGGTTTGTCATATATGGCCTTTATACTGTTGAGGAAAGTTCCTGTATTCCTACGTTCCTTAAGGTTTTTATCATAAATGGGTGTTGAATTTTGTCAAAAGCTTTCTCTGCATCTATTGATAAGATCATATGGTTTTTCTCCTTCAATTTGTTAATATGGTTTATCACATTGACTGATTTGCGTATACTGAAGAATCCTTGCATTCCTGGAATAAACCCCACTTGATCATGGTGTATGATCCTTTTAATGTGCTGTTGGATTCTATTTGCTAGTATTTTGTTGAGGATTTTGCATCTGTGCTCCTCAGTGATATTGGCCTGTAGTTTCCTTTCTTTGTGACACCTTTTTCTCATTTTGGTGTCAGGGTGATGGTGGCCTCGTAGAATGAGTTTGGGAGTGCTCCTCCCTCTGCTATATTTTGAAAGAGTTTCAGAAGGATAGGTGTTAGATCTTCTCTAAATGTTTGATAGAATTTGCCTGTGAAGCCATTTGGTCCTGGGCATTTGTTTGTTGGAAGATTTTTAATAACAGTTTCAATTTCAGTGCTTGTGATTGGTCTGTTCATACTTTCTATTTCCTCCTGATTCAGTCTTGGCAGGTTGTGCATTTCTAAGAATTTGTCCATTTCTTCCAGGTTGTCCATTTTATTGGCATGAGTTGCTTGTAGTAATCTCTCATGATCTTTTGTATTTCTGCAGTGTCAGTTGTTACCTCTCCTTTTTCATTTCTAATTCTATTGATTTGAGTCTTCTCCCTTTTTTTCTTGATGAGTCTGGCTAATGGTTTATCTATTTTGTTTATCTTCTCAAAGAACCAGCTTTTAGTTTTATTGATCTTTGCTATCATTTCCTTTATTTGTTTTTCATTTATTTCTGATCTGATCTTTATGATTTCTTTCCTTCTGCTAACTTTAGGGGTTTTTTTGTTCTTCTTTTGCTAATTGCTTTAGGTGCAAGGTTAGGTTGTTTATTTGAGACGTTTCTTGTTTCTTAAGGTAGGATTGTATTGCTATAAACTTCCCTCTTAGAACTGCTTTTGCTGCATCCCATAGGTTTTGCTTCATCCTGTCTCCCTTGTCATTTGTTTCTACGTATTTTTTTATTTGCTCTTTGATTTCTTCAGTGATCACTTCATTATTAATTAGCTTATTGTTTAGCCTCCATGTGTTTGTATTTTTTACAGAACTTTTCCTGTAATTGATATCTAGTCTCATAGCATTGTGGTTGGAAGAGATACTTGATACAATTTCAATTTTCTTAAATTTACCAAGGCTTGATTTGTGACCCAAGATACGATCTATCCTGGAGAATGTTCCATGTGCACTTGAGAACACTCTGTTGTTTTGGGATGGAATGTCCTATAAATATCAATTAAGTCCGTCTTGTTTCATGTATCATTTAAAGCTTGTGTTTCCTTATTTATTTTCATTTTGGGTGATCTGTCCATTGGTGAAAGTGGGGTGTTAAAGTCCCCTACTATGAATGTGTTACTGTCAATTTTCCCTTTGATGGCTGTTAGTATTTGCCTTATGTATTGAGATGCTCCTATGTTGGGTGCATAAATATTTACAATTGTTATATCTTCTTCTTGGATCAATGCCTTGATCATTACGTAGTGTCCTTTGTCTCTTCTAATAGTCTTTATTTTAAAGTCTATTTTGTCTGATATGAGAATTGCTACTCCAGCTTTCTTTTCATTTCCATTTGCATGGAATATCGTTTTCCATCCCCTCACTTTCAGTCTCTATGTGTCCCTAGGTCTGAAGTGGGTCTCTTCTAGACATCATATATATGGGTCTTCTTTTTGGATTCATTCAGCCAGTCTGTGCCTTTTGGTGGGAGCATTTAGTCCATTTACATTTAAGGTAATTATTGATATGTATGTTCCTATTCCCATTTTCTTCATTGTTTTCATTTTGTTATTGTAGGTCTTTTCCTTCTGTTGTGTTTCTTGCCTAGAGAAGTTCCTTTAGCATTTGTTGTAAAGCTGGTTTGGTGGTGCTGAACTCTCAGCTTTTTCTTGTCTGTAAATGTTTTAATTTCTTCATCAAATCTGAATGAGATCCTCGCTGGGTAATCTTGGTTGTAGGTTTTTATCCTTCATCACTTTAAATATGTCTTGCCACTCCCTTTTGGATTGCAGAGTTTCTGCTGAAAGATCAGCTGTTAACCTTATGGGCATTCCCTTTTGTGTTATTTGTTGTTTTTCCCTTGCTGTTTTTAATATGTTTTCTTTGTATTTAATTTTTGATAGTTTGATTAATATGTGTCTTGGCGTATTTCTCCTTGGATTTATCCTGTATGGGACTCTCTGTGCTTCCTGGACTTGATTAACTATTTCCTTTCCCATATTAGGGAAGTTTTCAACTATAATCTCTTCAAATATTTTCTCAGTCCCTTTCTTTTTCTCTTCTTCTTCTGGAACCCCTATAATTCGAATGTTGGTGCATTTAATGTTGTCCCAGAGGTCTCTGAGACTGTCCTCAGTTCTTTTCATTCTTTTTTCTTTATTCTGCTGTGCAGTAGTTATTTCCACTATTTTATATGCCTGGTCACTTATCCGTTCTTCTGCCTCAGTTATTCTGCTATTGATCCCTTCTAGAGTATTTTTAATTTTATATTGTGTTGTTCATCATTGCTTGTTTGCTCTTTAGTTCTTCTAGGCCTTGTTAAATGTTTCTTGCATTTTCTCTATTCTATTCCCAAGATTTTGGATCATCTTTACTATCATTATTCTGAATTCTTTTTCAGGTAGACTGCCTATTTCCTCTTCATTTGTTAGGTCTGGTGGGTTTTTATCTTGTTCCTTCATCTGCTGTGTTTTTCTGTCTTCTCATTTTGCTTATCTTACTGTGTTTGGGGTCTCCTTTTTGCAGGCTGCAGGTTCTTAGTTCCTGTTGTTTTTGGTGTCTGTCTCCAGTGGCTAAGGTTGGTTCAGTGGGTTGTGTAGGCTTCCTGGTGGAGGGGACTAGTGCCTTTGTTCTGGTGGATGAGGCTGGATCTTGTCTTTCTGAAGGGCTGGTCCACGTCTGGTGGTGTGTTTTGGGGTGTCTGTGGACTTATTATGATTTTAGGCAGCCTCTTTGCTAATGGGTCGGGTTCTGTTCCTGTCTTGCTAGTTGTTTGGCATAGGTGTCCAGCACTGTAGCTTGCTGGTCGTTGAGTGAAGCTGGGTCTTGGTGTTGAGATTGAGATCTCTGGGTGATTTTCGCCATTTGGTGTTACATGGAGCTGGGAGGTCTCTTGTGGACCAGTGTCCTGAAGCTGGCTCTCTCACATCAGAGGCACAGCACTGACTCCTGGCTGTAGCACCAAGAGCCTTTCATCCATGTGGCTCAGAATAAAAGGGAGAAAAAGTAGAAAGAAAGAAAGAAAGAAAGAAAGAAAGAAAGAAAGAAAGAAAGAAAGAAAAAAAGAAAGAAAAAAAGAAAGAGCATAAAATAAAGTAAGATAAAATAAAGTTATTAAAATAAAAAATATTTATTAAGAAAAAAAATTTTAAGTAAAAAACAGACAAAGAAATAAATTTAAAAAACGGATGGACAGAACCGTTGGACAAATGGTGAAAGCAAGGCTATACAGACAAAATCTCACACAGAAGCATACACATACACACTCACAAAAAGAGGAAAAGAGGAAAAAATAATATATCTTGCTCTCAAAGTCCACCTCCTCAATTTGGGATGATTCATTATCTATTCAGGTATTCCACAGGTGCAGATTACATCAATTTGATTGTGGAGATTTTGTCCACAGCTCCTGAGACTGCTGGGAGAAATTTCCCTTTCTCTTCTTTGTTTGCACAGCTCCCGGGGTTCAGCTTTGGATTTGGACCCGCCTCTGCATGTATTTCGCCGGAGGGCGTCTGTTCTTCGCTCAGGCAAGACGGGGTTAAAGGAGCCGCTGATTCACGGGCTCTGGCTCACTCAGGCCGGGGGGAGGGAGGGGTACGGGGCGAACCTGCAGGGGCAGAGGCCGGCGTGACGTGCGTTCTCCCAGGGAAGTTGTCCCTGGATCATGGACCCTGGCAGTGGCGGGCTGCACAGGCTTCCGGGAGGGGAGGTGTGGATAGTGACCTGTGCTCACACACAGGCTTCTTGGTGGCGGCAGCAGCGGCCTTAGCGTCTCATGCCTGTCTCAGGGGTCCGCAATGTTAGCCGCGGCTCGGGCCCGTCTCTGGAACCCCTTTAAGCAGCACTCTTAATCCCCTCTCCTCGCGCACCAGGAAACAAAGAGGCAAGGAAAAGTCTCTTGCCTCTTCGGCAGCTCAAGACTTTTTCCTGGACTCCCTCCCGGCTAGCTGTGGCACACTAACCCCATTAGGCTGTGTTCACGCCACCAGTCCTCTTCATGCGATCCGACGGAAGCCCGAGTCTCAGCTCCCAGCCCCCGCCCGCCCCGGCGGGTGAGCAGACAAACCTCTTGGGCCGGTGAGTGCTGGTTGGCACAGATCCTCTGTGCGGGATTCTCTCTGCTTTGCCCTCTGCACCCCTGTTGCTGCGCTCTCCTCCGTGGCTCCGAAGCTTCCCCCCTTCGCCACCCGCAGTCTCTGCCCACGAAGGGGCTTTCTAGTGTATGGAAACCTTTCCTCCTTCACAGCTCCCTCCCACTGGTGCAGGTCCCGTCCCTATTCTTTTGTCTCTGTTTATTCTTTTTTCTTTTGCCCTACCCAGGTACGTGGGGAGTTTCTTGCCTTTTGGGAGGTCTGAGGTCTTCTGCACGCGTTCAGTGGGTGTTCTGTAGGAGTTGTTCCACGTGTAGATGTATTTCTGATGTATCTGTCGGGAAGAAGTTGATCTCCGCGTCTTACTCTTCCGCCATCTTCCCCAATCTCTGGTTAATTGATTTTTAACAAGGGTTACACAACCATTAAACTGAAAAAGAATACTGTCTTCAACAAACGGTGCTTGGCTAGCTTGAAATCCACATGCAAAAAGATGAAGCTGGACCCGTATCTCACACCATATATAAAAATTAATTTAAAATGAATCAAAGAACTAAATGTAAGAACTAAAAATATAAGACTGTTAGAAGAAAACATAGGAGTAAATTTTTATGACCTTGGATTTGACATTGGATGTTTAGGTAGGATGTTAAAGGACAAGCATCAAAAGAAAAAAATAGATAAATTGGACTTCAACAAAATTAAAAACTTTTATTCGTCAAAGGACACTAGGCAGAAAATGAAAAGAGAACCTACGGAATGAGAGAAATTTTTTGCAAATCATGTATCTGATAAGGACCTAATATCCAGAATATGTAAAGAACTTTTTACAGTTTAACCACAAAAAGACAATGCAATTAAAATATAGGCTTGAATTGACTTTTCTCCAGAGAAGATATACAAACGGCCAATAAGCACATATAAAGATGTTCAACATCATTAGTCATTAGGGTAATAAAATCCAAACCACAATGAGATGTCACTTCACACCCACTAGGATGGCTCTAATAATAATTAGTTAGTTAGTTAATTAAATTTTTTTGGCTGCTTTGTGTCTTCGTTGCTACGTGCAGGCTTTAGTTGCAGCGAGTGGGGGCTACTCTTTGTTGCAGTGCATGGGCTTCTCACTACAGTGGCTTCTCTTGTTTCAGAGCATGGGCTGTAGGTGCAGGGGCTTCAGTAGTTGCAGCACATGGGCTCAGTAGCTGCGGCATGCGGGCCCTACAGCACGGGGCTTCAGTAGTTGTGGCACGTAGGCTCAGTAGTTGTGGCTCATGGGCTCCAGGGCGCAGGCTCAGTAGTTGTGGCACACAGGGTTAGTTTCTCCCCAGCATGTGGGATCTTCCTGGACCAGGGATCGAACCCATGTCCACTGTATTGGCAGGCAGATTCTTAACCACTGTGCCATCAGGGAAGTCCTCTAATAATAATTTTAAGAAACAGAAAGTAACTACTGTTGGCAAGGGTATGGAGAAATTGGAACTCTTGTATATTGCTAATGGGACAGTAAAATGGTGCAGCCACTGCAGAAAATAGTTTGGCAGTTCCTAAAAAAGTTAAACAGAATTACCATATGAATTTCACTTTTAGTTATATACTCCCGAAAATTGAAAACAGGTATTTAAACAAATAGTGGTACATGAATGTTCATAGCAGGTCAAATGGCCAAATTTCCATCAACAGAAGAATGGATCAAAAAATGTGGTATATGGATACAATGAAATATTATTCAATCATAAAAAGGATGAAGTAATGAAGCATACTACAACCTAGATGAAACTCACCTTCCACCACTAAATCTATAAACCTGTCTCCATTTGCCCCAACCTCTCCTCCTTCTCTCCTGTTATCTAAACCTCACTCACCTTTCTGCACTTAGTTCCCTTCCTGCACTTTCAGCATCTTGTTTTAGTGATTATCCCCTTTGTGTGGCTGTATTACATTTCCATCTCTAATGGCTCCATCTCATGAGTATTAAAATACACTTATGTATATTAAAAAAACAACTGTCTATATGGCACTGTTCTCATTTACTCACTATTCATGCACTTCTCAACCCACATCAGGCAGGTTGGGCCTCCATTACTCATAAACAGTGTTCTTCTAATACACTAATGACCAACACAGTAACGTGCTAAACTCAGTGGCCATTTTTTAGTTTTTATCTCATTGACCTCTTATCAGCATTCAAAGCTTATCACTACTGCACATTTTAATCACTCCTGGCCTTATCTTCCTTGATATAACATTCCTACATTTTCCTCCTATCCTCTGGTTATTCTACTGAGTCTATTTTACTAGAAAATTTTACTATGTGCAACCATTAAGTTCAAAAATTCCTCAGAGATACCTCCTAATGCTCTTCTGTGTGTTATGCTATCGTCTGAAGAGATCTCACATGTACCTACAGATCTAAGTACCACCTGTGTGCTGATTACTTTTTAAATGCTCATTTTGAGAAATTCAAGCAATACAGAAAAGAAGAAAGGAAAAAATCACTTAAATTGCCACACTCCAAAACAGTCATTAACATTAGATGGACATCATTTCAGACATCTCCCAATGTGTGAGAAAATGTTGTTTATTAAGTTCTTCTATAAGATAATGCACTAGTTGGCAATTTTCTTCAGTCCCTTGGGTTGTGTTTTCCTTCAAGCTAGGTTTTAAACCTGTCTTTGCATATTATGTTCCTGTTTACTTTTTTGCTTTACTACGTTTGCATAGTTGCCTTTCTTTTTTTTTAACATCTTTATTGGAGTATAATTTCTTTACAATGGTGTGTTAGTTTCTGCTTTATAACAAAGTGAATCAGTTATACATATACATATATCACCATATCTCTTCCCTCTTGCATCTCCCTCCCTCCCACCCTCCCTATCCCACCCCTCTAGGTGGTCACAAAGCACCGAGCTGGTCTCCCTGTGTTATGTGGCTGCTTCCCACTAGCTATTTTACATTTGGTAGTGTATATATGTCCATGCCACTCTCTCACTTTGTCCCAGCTTACCCTTCCCCCTCCCCATATCCTCAAGTCCATTCTCTAGTAGGTCTGCGTCTTTATTCCCGTCTTGCCCCTAGGTTCTTCATGACCATTTTTTTTTCTTAGATTCCATATATATGTGTTAGCGTATAGTATTTGTTTTTCTCTTTCTGACTTACTTCACTCTGTATGACAGACTCTAGGTCCATCCACCTCACTACAAATAACTCAATTTTGTTTCTTTATATGGCTGAGGAATATTCCATTGTATATATGTGCCACATCTTCTTTAACCATTCATCTGTTGATGGACACTTAGGTTGCTTCCATGTCCTGGCTATTGTAAATAGAGCTGCAATGAACATTTTAGTACATGACTCTTTTTGAATTATGGTTTTCTCAGGGTATATGACCAGTAGTGAGATTGCTGGGTCGTATGGTAGTTCTATTTTTAGTTTTTTAGGGGACCTCCATACTGTTCTCCATGGTGGCTGTAGCAATTTACATTCCCACCAACAGTGCAAGAGTGTTGTTCCCTTTTCTCCACACCCTCTCCAGCATTTATTGTTTGTAGAATTTTTGATGATGGCCATTCTGACTGGTGTGAGATGGTATCTCATTGTAGTTTTGATTTGCATTTCTCTAATGATTGATGATATTGAGCATTCTTTCATGTGTTTGTTGGCAATCTGTATATCTTCTTTGGAAAAATGTCTATTTAGGTCTTCTGCCCATTTTTGGATTGGGTTGTTTGTTTTTTTGATATTGAACTGCATGAGCTACTTGTAAATTTTAGAGATTAATCCTTTGTCAGTTGCTTCATTTGCAAATATTTTCTCCCATTCTGAGGGATAATTGCCTTTGTTTTTATCTTGCTCATAGTTCAAAGGAAAAGTGTGTGCAGTCTGCTATTTTCTCTGATATGCAGTGAATGAATTATACTTACCTGATCTGGAAACTTTTTGCTCCCTTCTCTGGACTACACTGTAAGATATGTGTTTAATTGTCCATGTCACTGTAGCTTAAGGAATGGTGGGAATAGTGGTGGTGGTGAATAGTCATTTGGAGTGTCTGGGCTCTACCACTTCTCAAATTTATGGCATGAGGTTAGCTTCCTTCCTTATTTTGTTGTGACTTGGTGTGCTTTTTGCTGGACTTTACTATTTTTCTTCTGGCTTCATTTTAGTAGGCATTGGAGGAGGGGTATTCTGTGATTTGACCATATGCCACCATGTTTTTCCCTGGCAGCTGACAGCATAATTCCATAATTCCAGTCTGGATTTCTCTTTTGTTTTCTAGATCTATATAACCAAAAGAGTCCTTGACATCTCCCCTTCTATGTTGTGGCAATCGCTGTCCTTGGCCTATCAAAACAACAATTTCCTGCCCCACCTTTCCCATGCAGAGATCCCTTGATTTCATGGAGGAAAAGAGAACTGATCTAAATGAGGTACAGTTCACAACCGTCTTAGTTATTGATTAGCCTAAAGGTGAGCATGCAAGGCAGGCTAATATGATACAAAAGGAATTCTACTAGAGAGAAGTTTCCCTTTCTGAACAAAATGACAAGGCCTCACAGGAAGAAAACCTTTCCCACTTTTCTCTTCTTCCTGCCTTGGACTTGAATGCATTTGAGCAACATTTGTGGCCATGAGGAAAAAAGCCAAGACAATTATGGAGATGTCAGCATTGACATTTTAAATCACTGAACCAGCTCCAACAGCCACCCTCATCTAGACCTTTTGTTTTATGAAAGTTTAAGGCCCATTTGTTTAAACTACCCCTAATTGGGTATTCTGGTGGCATCTGCATTGGTATCAGCATCAAAAAGAATTACTAACTGTGACATATTTATTGGACACACCTCAAAATGAACATAAGTGAATTCATGATCCTCTCCACTGAACTTGACTCTCTTCCAGTCACTTCCACTTTAATAACTTTACAGCATCCACCCAGTTGTGTAAGTCAAAGAACATGAGTTTCCCTTAAATCTCCCCACTCTGCCCCCCCACCCCTGCCACATACACCAACATTCTATCACCAAATGCTGTCAATTGTATCTCTTAAATATCTCTCCAATTTTTCCTTATCAGCTGCCACCACTCCAGTCCAACCCAGCAGCATCTATTGCCTGGACTACTGAAAATGGTTCTCACCACATCTCCTCTGGCCCACCTCCAATATATTCTCCAAAACCAGCAATCATGGTGTGTTTTTTTGTTTGTTTTTTGTTTGTTTTTTGCGGTACGTGGGCCTGTCACTGTGTGGCCTCTCCCATTGCGGAGAACAGGCTCCAGACGCGCAGGCTTAGCGGCCACGGCTCATGGGCCCAGCCGCTCCATGGCATGTGGGATCTTCCTGGACCGGAGCACGAACCCGTGTCCCCTGCATTGGCAGGTGGACTCTCAACCACTGCACCACCAGGGAAGCCCAATCATGGTGTTTTTAAAGAAACATATCTTATCAAGTTCATCCCCCTCCTTAATATTCTCTAATGGCTTCCCACTTAACTTGGAGTTAAGTCCAAACTCCTGAAAGGGACTATAAAACCTTAAGGGATGTGAACCTTGCCTACCTCTCTGGCTTCATCTCAGGTTTGGTCCCCCTCAATCTCCAGACTGACATTACTGGCTTTCTTTTACTTTCTCAGCCACTTTAAGCCCTATTTCATGTCAGGAATGAAATATATATATATTTATTTATTATATATAATATTTATATTTATATATTTATATTTATTATATAATATTTATTATATAATTAAACATTCTACAATATATATGTGCTATATATTATATAATACATAATTGTATAATATATAAAACATTATAATATCATATGTTATATAATGTATGTAATTCCCTCAGCCTAGTATACTTTTCTCCCAATCTTTGCCTCAGTAACTCTTCCTCATCATTCAGGTCTCAGCTAAAATGTCATTTCTTAGTGAGCCTTCCATGGACCTACGAGAGTAGGTCAAATCCATCATTGAATGCTACCAGAGCACCATGTTCCCTTTCAGCACGTATTACTTCTAATTACTTACTGTTTTCCTGCTGGACTGGAAGCTCCTTGAGCACAGGCACTGTATCTGCTTTGAAACAAAACCCTTATCCTCACACCAACAAATCTTTAAACCAACATTAATTCTGAACCCAGCTTCTTCCTCCTGTTACAAGGGAGAAAATGTCTTCCTATTCCTTCACTTTTACTTTGGATCCCATCCCCCATCATATTCTCAAATACTTTGAACATATGACTCCACCCCCTGCCCCACAAACACACACTTTTCAGAGTCAGTAATATCTCCCTCTCCTCTGGGTCATTAACATTAGCATTTAAGCATGTTCTTGTAGATCCCATCTTAAAAAGAAGGAGGGGGAAAAACCCTCACTTGACTCTACATCTGCCTCCTGCTACACACTACTTTTCTACTCTCCTTTACAGACAATTTCACACTGAAGAGATAGGCAAAACTTTGAGATTTAGACAATACTGAGTGTTCATGAGAACATGGAGCAAATGCACAATTATTTTAGAGAGTAGAATTTAGATAGATATTTAGAATAACTGAGTAAAGTCAAAGATACCTATAATCTATGATCCAGCAAATTCCACTTTTAGGTGTATATCACAGAGCAAAGCTTTTTCAAAGTGCTCACTACGACACTTAATGAACGTGTTGTAAAATTAATTTAGCGGGTTGTGACTACCATTAAAACAAGTGAATTAGAAGAACACAGAATAGAAAATATCAGATTGCATTGCAGTATGGGTAAGAATTGCTTTATGAAAATTCATTTACATATACATGAGTGTGCCTATATGTGTGTAAGTATGTGTATGCATGTTTGTTTCTTAAGGCACAATACAAAATGTATTTCTTTCTGGGGTCTCTGTCAAAAAAATTTGCAAAACACAGTCCTAGAGAATCTCTTGAACATGTGTCAAAGGAGATCTGTACAAAAGTGTTCGATGCAGTATTGATTCAAGCCCTAGGAAAGAGGCTAGCTGGCTTGCACAGAGAGCCCTCTATAATTCACCTAACCATTAAAGAGCTTCCTTCACAGTAGTGGCCCTTTGGTGAGCATTCACATGGGGCACAAATATTTTCAAATTTTGGGCTTATTCAGAGATTTCCATCCATATGCCTCCTCCTCAAATCTTGTCACCAGTCTTATTCCATTTCCCAATCATTAACCACAGTGCCATACATGAGTGTAAAGCTCGACTTCAGTCCTCTATTCTTCTTGGGAAAGTGGGCAGACAGTAAGTTGTATTTATCAATGTTCTTCTCACTGTGAAGATTTCCCTTTCCCGACTGTACTTCAGCACCACATCTCATTGGGACTGTAATATCGCAGCAGTCCATTTCCACGTGGTTCCAGCACATCCTGTAGAACTCTTCATTAAACTACACTACAGAGTCCTTCTCCACAGTCACCAGGTCATAAGAAACTCCCAATGAACCCCTATGTGTGGGTTGCAGAACACGTGGCTGCATAGGGAGGAATAAAAGCCAATTTGCATATACCATTTCCTTTTGATGATGGAGCTCTACTGGCTACACTAGACTTTATGTCTTAGTGGATTAGTCAACACCCAGTGCATGAAGGGCAGCTCAGGTCACATGATCATCTGGCTTCTCATGGTCAGTTTCTACCAGGGCCAGTAGCAAGCTAGGAGCAGTTTCTCAAAAAAGATAATAGCTACTTGCTCATGGAGACATAGATTTACTTCAAACCTAGGGTCCAATGATTTGATTCTCTTATCAGTGATTACTGCAGACTCCATATGGCATCATGATCTATTACAGACACTTCAAGCACCATTGGATTTTCTGGGTCATAAGGGCTAGTGGCAGAGCTGCTTGAAAGGCAGCATGTGACAATCAGAGAGCCTTCATTTGCTCTGAGCCCTATTCAGTACTGGCTATTTTTCTTGTCACCTACAAAATGAGTTGGAGCAGGATACCCAAAGGTGGAAAATTTTATCTTCAATATCCAAATGGCAGACCAAGTGTTGTGCCTCGTTACTGGTAGGGGACGAAAATTGAAGTAACTTGTCCTCCACATTGGAGGAACTATCTTGATGTGTCTCAAGCCACTGACCCCCTAGCAATTTCACAGAGGTGGAAAGCTCCTGTAACTTCAAAGTATTTAACTCAAAGCCTCTAGAACCTCAAAAATCTTTCCAAGGTATCTAGGTTACTTGCTCCTTCCTCTCCTCTAGGTCCTATCAGCAGGATGTCATCAACAGTGGACTAGTGGAAACCAAGATGGCGGAGGAGTAGGAGGATGTGGAGTTCATCTTTCTCCACAAATGCATCAAGAATACATCTACAGATGGAACAATTCTCACATAACACTGGCTGAACACTAGCAGAAGACCTTGGACACCAGAGAGGACAAGAAAGATTCCTGCATAACTGAGTAGGATGAAAGAAAGAAGGGGAAAAGAAGAGGAGAGGAAGCTTCAGGAGCTGTGGCAGAGAAGAGGTTCCCACATCCAGGGAAGCTCCCTCACTGACGGGGAAATCAGTTGGGACAGAAGAGGAGCATCTGAGGCTGTCAGAAGAGGGCAAAACAACCGGTGTGTGGCAGACAGGACAGAGTGAGACCTACACAGATGGTCCTTGCCACAGCCCTGCATGCCCCAGACTGGGATGTGTGTCTGCCAGTGCACACGGGGGCTGAGAGCTGGAATGTGAGGATTGGAGAGCAAATCCACCTGCAAATCCTCCTTGGCTGCAAGGAGACAGCCTGAGGGGATGGGAGGGAGGAAATCCGCAACTGGGAATGCCTGTGGAAGAAACCCAGACTGCCATAGAAGCAAGGAGCCACTGTTGAGTGATGTGTAGGGGGTGGAGCAGCCATTGCAGCCTCTCTCTCCCCACGCACCAGACCCTGTCCCACCAGGCGTTAAGAAAAGCCCCTACCAGTGCTGACCTTCTTGTGCCAGCCACGCGGCACTATGAAAGGCTCACACTAGGGCCAGATCTCGCGGGCCTGTGGCCGCTGGCTTTCGCATGCACTATCATCACTGGGACCCTGCCACTGAGGGAGTCATGCCACCTCCATGCCATGTCCTCACCAGGGCAGACCTGAGTGCTCCAGGGCAGGCATGGGAGCAGACTCCTGTGGGTGACCCACATGAAGAGGTGGGGCTAAAACCACAGCTGAGCCCTGGGGTGGGGCGACCAAGGAAGATGAACAAAAATCTTTCCATGCAGCTGCACAAACTTCAGATTAAATCCCCACAATTGGCTTGGTAAACCCTGCATCTATGGAATATCTGAATGGACAACAAGTGTTCCCAAAATTGAAACTGTTCTAGCTCTAGCAGCTGTGGACTTCGGGGACTAGTACATGTGGGAGTTGGGCCAGGTCAGAGTCTGAGCTACCCCCACAGTGCCCACAGAGGGACCAGACACCTACCTAGAGGTTTTGGAGGGCCTCCTGGGGAGGCAGAGGTTGGCTGTGACTCACGGAGGGGGCAAGGACACTGACAGCTGACACGCCAGGAAAATAGAATTATTACTACTTTTTTTAAGTTTTGCTGTTGTTTTTATTATTGTTTTTATTTTTACTCAGTTTTTAAATTTTTCATACATATTTTTATTTGTTAAATTTCTATTTCTACATTACTTTTTTGTCATTCTCTGTTTTTTGCTTGGTTTTTAAATTACTTTGTTCTATTTTGTTTTTATCTTTTCTCCCATTGTTATATTTGTTCTTCTCTTTTTAATCTTTTTTATTATTTTTTTTGTGTTTGATTTGTTTTCTTTGCATTTACCTTTAGTTTACATTCTACTTTTGTTTTGTTTTTTATTTTTGTTAGTTTTGTTTTTAATTGTTTGATTCTCTTTTGGGATTCTTTTGTTTGTCTTGTTGTTCTCTTGTGTTTTTTTTCTCTGTGAGTCTTTTTTTTCCCCACCCCCCCCCCCCGCAGCACTCCCCCCTTGGTGTCCATACGTTTGTTTTCTACATCTGTGTCTTAATTTCTGCCCTGCAAACTGGTTCATCTGTAACATTTTTCTAGGTTCTACATACATGCGTCAATATATGATATTTGTTTTTCTCTTTCTGACTTACTTCACTCTGTATGACAGTCTCTAGATCCATCCACGTCTTAACAAATGACTCAATTTTGTTCCTTTTTATGGCTGAGTAATATTCCATTGTATATATGTACTACATCTTCTTTATCCATTCATCTGTCGATGGGCATTTAGGTTGCTTCCATGACCTGGCTCTTGTAAATAGTGCTGCAATGAACATTGAGGTGCATGTGTCTTTTTGAATTATGATGTTCTTTGGGTATATGCCCAGCAGTGGGATTGCTGGGTCTTATGGTAATTCTATTTTTAGTGTTTTAAGGAACCTCCATACTGTTCTCCATAGTGGCTGTGTCAATTTACATTCCCACAAACAGTGCAAGAGGGTTCCCTTTTCTCCACACCCTCTCCAGCATTTGTTGTTTGTAGATTTTCTAATGATGCCCATTCTAACTGGTGTGAGGTGATACCTCATTGTAGTTTTGATTTGCATTTCTCTAATAATTAATGATGTTGAGCAGCTTTTCATGTGCTTCTTGGCCATCTGTATGTCTTCTTTGGAGAAATGTCTCTTTAGGTGTTCTGCCCATTTTTGGAATGGGTTGTATGTTTCTTTAATATTGAGCGGCATGAGCTGTTTATATATTTTGGAGATTAACCCTTTGTCTGTTCATTCATTTGCAAATATTTTCTCCCATTCTGAGGGTTGTCTTTTCGTTTTGTTTATGGTTTCCTTTGCTGTGCAAAAGCTTTGAAGTTTCATTAGGTCCAATTTCTTTATTTTTGTTTTTATTTCAATTACTGTAGGAGGTGGATCAAAAAATATCTTTCTGTGATTTATGTCAAAGCATGTTCTTCCTATGGTTTCCTCTAAGAGTTTTATAGTGTCTGGTCTCACATTTAGGTCTCTAATCCATTTTGAGTTTATTTTTCTGTTTGGTGTTAGGGAGTGTTCTAATTTCATTCTTTTACATGTAGCTGTCCAGTTTTCCCAGTACCACTTATTGAAGAGACTGTCTTTTCTCCATTGTATATCCTTACCTCCTTTGTCATACATTAGTTGACTATAGGTGCGTGGGTTTATCTCTGGGCTTTCTATCTTGTTCCATTGATCTATGTTTCTGTTTTTGTGCCAGTACCATATTGTCTTGATTACTGTAGCTTTGTAGTATAGTCTGAAGTCAGGGAGTCTGATTCCTCCAGCTCCAGTTTTTTCCCTCAAGACTGCTTTGGCTATTCAGGGTCTTTTGTGGCTCCATACAAATTTTAAGATTTTTTATTCTAGTTCTGTAAAAAATACGATTAGTATGATAGGGATTGCATTGAATCTGTAGGTTGCTTTGGATAGTATAGTCATTTTCACAATATTGATTCTTCCAATCCAAGAATGTGGTATATCTCTCCATCTGTTGGTATCATGTTGAATTTCTTTCATCAGTGTCTTATAGTTTTCTGCATACAGGTCTTTTGTCTCCCTAGGTAGGTTTAACCCTAGGTATTTTATTCTTTTTGTTGCAATGGTAAATGGGAGTGTTTCCATAATTTCTCTTTTAGATTTTTCATCATTAGTGTATAGGTATGCAAGAGATTTCTGTGCATTAATTTTGTATCCTGTCACTTTACCAAATGCACTGATTAGCTCTAGTAGTTTTCTGGTGGCATTTTTAGGATTCTCTATGTATAGAATCATGTCATCTGCAAACAGTGATAGTTTTAGTTCTTCTTTTCCAATTTGTATTCCTTTTATTTCTTTTTGCCTCTCTGATTGCCATGGCTAGGACTTCCAAAACTATGTTGAATAATAGTGGTGAGAGTGGACATCCTTCTCTTGCTCCTGATCTTAGTGGAAATGTTTCCATTTTTCACCATTGAGAATGATGTTTGCTGTGGGTTTGTCGTATATGGCCTTTATTATGTTGAGGTAGGTTCCCTCTATGCCCATGTTGTGGAGAGTTTTTATCATAAATGGGTGTTGAATTTTGTCAAAAGCTTTTTCTGCATCTATTGAGATGATCATATGGTTTTTATTCTTCAATTTTTTAATATGGTGTATCACATGGATTGATTTGCGTATATTGAGGAATCCATATATATGTGTTAGCATACAGTATTTCTTTTTCTCTTTCTGACTTACTTCACTTTGTATAACAGACTCTACATACTAACACATATATATGGAATCTAAGAAAAAAAAAGGTCATGAAGAACCTAGGGGCAAGACGGGAATAAAGATACAGACCTACTAGAGAATGGACTTGAGGATATGGGGAGGGGGATGGGTAAGCTGTGACAAAGTGAGAGAGTGACATGGACATATATACACTACCAAACATAAAATAGTCAGCTAGTGGGAAGCAGCCGCATAGCACAGGGAGATCAGTTCGGTGCTTTGTGACCACCTAAAGGGATGGGATAGGGAGGGTGGGAGGGAAGGAGATGCAAGAGGGAAGAGATATGAGAATATATGTATATGTATAACTGATTCTCTTTCTTAAAAAGCAGAAACTAACACACCATTGTAAAGCAATTATACTCCAATAAAGATGTTAAAAAAAAAAGAGAATCCTTGCAACCTTGGGATTAATCCCACTTGATCATGTTGTATGATCCTTTTAATGTATTGTTTGATTCTGTTTGGTAATATTTTGTTGAGGATTTTTAAATCTATATTCATCAGTGATATTGGTCTGTAATTTTCTTTTTTTGTAGTATCTCTGCCTGGTTTTGCTATCAGGGTGTTGGTGGCCTCATAGAATGTGTTTGGGAGTGTTCCTTCCTTTGCAATTTTTTGGAGAGTTTGAGAAGGGTGGGTGTTAGCTCTTCTCTAAATGTTTGATAGAATTCACCTGTGAAGCCATCTGGTCCTGGAGTTTTGTTTGTTGGAAGATTTTTAATCACAGTTTCAATTTCCTTACTTGTTATTGATCTGTTCATATTTTCTATTTCTTCCTGGTTCAGTCTTGGAAGGTTATACCTTTCTAAGAATTTGTCCATTTCTTCCAGGTTGTCCATTTTATTGGCACAGAGGTGCTTGTAGTAACCTCTTAGGATGCTTCGTATTTCTGCAGTGTCTGTTGTAACTTCTCCTTTTTCATTTCTAATTTTATTGATTTGAATCCTCTCCCTCTTTTTCTTGATGACTCTGGCTACTGGTTTATCAATTTTGTTTATCTTCTCAAATAACCAGCTTTTACTTGTATTGATCTTTGTTATTTTTTTCTTTCTTTCGATTTCATTTATTTCTGCTCTGATCTGTATGATTTCTTTCCTTCTGCTAACTTTGGGTTTTGTTTGTTCTTCTTTCTCTAGTTCCTTTACGTGTAAGGTTAGATTGTATATTTGCGATTTTCCTTGTTTCTTGAGGTAGGCTTGTATAGCTGTAAACTTCCCTCTTAGAACTGCTTTTGCTGCATCCCATAGGTTTTGGATCATCGTGTTTTCATTGACATTTCTCTCTAGGTATTTTTTGATTTCCTCTTTGATTTCTCCAGTGATCTCTTGGTTATTTAGCAACATATTGTTTAGCCTCCATGTGTTTGTGTTTTTTTATGTTTTTTTCCCTGTAATTGATTTCTAATCTCATAGTGTTGTGGTCAGAAAAGATGCTTGGTATGATTTCAATTTTCTTAAGTTTACTGAGGCTTGATTTGTGACCAAGATGTGTTCTATCCTGGAGAATGTTCCATGTGCACTTGAGAAGAAAGTGTAATCTGCTGTTTTTGGATGGAATGTCCTATAAATATCAATTAAATCTATCTGGTCTATTGTGTCATTTAAAGCTTGTGTTTCCTTATTTATTTTCATTTTGGATGATCTGTCCATTGGTGTAAGTGAGGTGTTAAAGTCACCCACTATTATTGTGTCACTCTCGATTTCCTCTTTTAGAGCTGTTAGGAGTTGCCTTATGTACTGAGGTGCTCCTATGTTGCATGCATATGTATTTATAATTGTTATATCTTCTTCTTGGATTGATCCCTTGATCATTATGTAGTGTCCTTCCTTGTCTCTTGTAACATTCTTTATTTTAAAGTCTATTTTATCTGATACGAATATTTATACTCCAGCTTTCTTTAGATTTCCATTTGCATGGAATATCTTTTTCCATTCCCTCATTTTCAGTCTGTATGTTTCCCTAGGTCTGAAGTGGCTCCCTTGCAGACAGCATATATATGGGTCTCGTTTTTGTATCCATTCAGCAAGCCGGTGTCTTTTGGTTGGAGCATTTAATCCAGTCACGTTTAAGGTAATTATCGATATGTGTGTTCCTATGACCATTTTCTTAATTGTTTTGGGTTTGTTTTTGTAGGTCCTTTTCTTCTCTTGTGTTTCCCACTTAGAGAATTTTCTTTGGCATTTGTTGTAGAGCTGGTTTGATGGTGCTGAATTCTCTTAGCTTTTACTTGTCTGTAAAGCTATTGATTTCTCCATCGAATCTGAATGAGATCCTTGCCAGGTAGAGTAATCATGGTATTAGGTTCTTCCCTTTCATCATTTTAAGTATATCATGCCACTTCCTTCTGGCTTGTAGAGTTTCTGCTGAGAAATCAGCTGTTAACCTTATGGGAGTTCCCTTGTATGTTATTTGTCATTTTTCCCTTCCTGCTTTCAATAATTTTCCTTTGTCTTTGATTTTTGCCAATTTAATTACTATGTGTCTCAGCATGTTCCTCCTTGTGTTTATCCTGTATGGGACTCGCTGCACCTCTTGGACTTGGGTGGCTATCTCCTTTCCCATGTTTGTTAGGGAAGTTTTCCACTATAATCTCTTCAAATATTTCCTCTGGTCCTTTCTTTCTCTCTTCTCCTTCTGGGACCCGTATAATGCGAATGTTGTTGCATTTAATGTTGTCCCAGGGGTCTCTTAGGCTGTCTTCATTTCTTTTCATTCTTTTTTCTTTATTCTGTTCCATAACAGTGAATTCCACCATTCTTTTGTCTAGGTCACTTATCCGTTCTTCTGCCTCAGTTATTCTGCTATTGATTCCTTCTAGTGTAGTTTACATTTCAGTTATTTTATTGTTCATCTCTGTTTGTTTGTTCTTTAATTCTTCTAGGTCTTTGTTAAACATTTCTTGCATCTTCTCGATCTTTGCCTCCATTCTTTTTCCGAGGTCTGGGATCATGTTCACTATCATTATTCTGAATTCTTTTTCTGGAAGGTTGCCTATCTCCACTTCATTTAGTTGTTTTTCTGGGGTTTTATCTTGTTCCTTTATCTGGTACATAACCCTCTGCCTTTTCATTTGTCTATATTTCTGTGAATGTGGTTTTTGTTCCACAGGCTGCAGGATTGTAGTTCTTCTTGCTTCTGCTGTCTGCCCTCTCAACACTGTACTTCTAGATCTTTCTATGTTCTTCTGACTGGTGTTTTTCAGCTTTCAGTCCCTGGCAAAATTCCTCAAACTGGGCTTCCCTGGTGGCACAGTGGTTGAGAGTCCGCCTGCCAATGTATGGGACATGGGTTCGTGTCCCTCTCTGGGAGGATCCCACATGCCGCTGAGTGGCTGGGCCCATGAGCCATGGCTGCTGAGCCTGTGCATCGGGAGCCACATCACCTCCTCCCTGTGTCTTCTCTTCTGTCTGTCTTCTCCTTTCGTCTTTGTGTCTTATTTTGTATGTGTGTGCTTCTTTGTTTTGTTTTGTTTTTATTTATTTGGTTTTGCTTTTACCATTTGTCTGGGGTTTTGTTTGTTCATTTGTTATTTTTTTACATTTATTTATTTATTTTTTGCTACATTGGGTCTTCATTGCTGCGCACAGGCTTTCTCTAGTTGCAGTGAGTGAGGGATACTTTTTGTTGTGGTGCACGTGCTTCTCATTGTGGTGGCTTCTCATTGTGGAGCACAGGCTCTAGGCATGTGGGCTTCAGTAGTTGTGGCACTCTGGTTCAGTAGCTGTGGCTCATGGGCTGTAGAGCACAGGCTCAGTAGTTGTGGCCCACAGGCTTAGTTGCTCCACAGCATGTGGAATCTTCCTGGACCAGAGCTTGAACCCATGTCCCCTGCCTTGGCAAGCGGATTCTTAACCACTGTGCCACCAGGGAAGTCCCTGTTTGTTTGTTTCTAATTGTTGCTGTTTGCTTGTTTTTGTCTTTGCTATTTGTCTTGGGTTCTGTATGTCTGTTTGTTTGCATCCCGCCTATTTTTTCCTTTTTTTGGCTTTTTCATTTTTATTTTTCACATTTTTGCTGAGCTGTGTGGATTGTGGGCTCTTGGTTACCAGGCTGGGGTTTGGGCCTGAGTCTCTGGACTGGGAGTGCCGAGTTCAGGACCCTGGAAGGCCAGAGAATTCCCAGCCCCAGGGAATCTTTATCTGTGAGAGTTCTACAAGTGCTGAATGCTCCATGCCAATCAACAAGCAAGACAGGAGCACAAGACCACCCACCTGCAGACAGGCTGCCCAAAGCTGTAATAAGCCCATAGACATCCCAAAACACACCACCTGATATGGCCCTTCCCATTAGAGGGACAAGATACAGCTCCACCCACCAAAACACAGGCACCAGTCCCTCCCACCAGGAAGCCTACACAAGCCACTGGACCATCCTCACCCACTGGGAGCAGACACCAGAATCAAGAGGAACTACAATCCTGCCACCTGCGGAAAGTAAACCTCAAACACAGTAAGTTAGAAAAAAAGAGAAGATAGAGAAATATGTTGCAGACAAAGGAGCAATGTAAAAACCCACAAGAACAAATAAACGAAGAGGAAATAAGCAAACTACCTGAAAAAAATACTCAGAGTAATGATAGTAAGGATGATCCAAAATCTTCAATATACAATGGAGAAAATACTAGAAAGGTTTAATAAGGACCTAGAAGAATTATGTGATGAACAACACAATAAGTGAAATGAAAAATATACTAGAAGGAATCAATAGCAGAATAACTGAGACAGAAGAATGGATATGTGAGCTGGAAGATAGAATGGTGGAAATAACTGCCAGGGAGAAGAATAAAGAATAAAGAATGAAAAGAATTGATAACACTCTCAGAGACCTCTGGGACAACATTAAATGCACCAACATTCAAATTATAGGGGTCCCAGAAGAAGAAGAGAAAGAGCAAGCCCCTGAGAAAATATTTGAGAAGATTATAGTCGAAAACTTCCATAACATGGGAAAAGAAACAGCCACCCAAGTCCAGGAAGCACAGAGAGTCCCATATAGGATAAAACCAAGAAAAAACACACCAAAACAAATATTAATCAAACTATCAAAAATTAAATATGGGGCGGCGCTTCAAGATGGTGGAAGAGTAAGATGTGGAGATCACCTTCCTCCCTACAAATACATCAGAAATACATCTACATGTGGAACAACTCCTACAGGTCACCTACTGAATGCTGGCAGAGGACGTCAGACTTCCCATAAGGCAAGAAACTCCCCACGTACCTGGATAGGGAAAAAGAAAAAAGAAAAAACAGAGACAAAATAATATGGATGGGACCTTTACCAGTGAGAGGGAGCTGTGAAGGAGGAAAAGTTTCCACACACTAGGAAGGCCCTTTGTGGGCAGAGACTGCAGGTGGTGGAGCGGGGAAGCTTCAGAACCACGGAGGAGAGAGCAGCAACAGGGGTGTGGAGGGCAAAGCAGAGAGATTCACGCACAGAGGATCGGTGCCAACCAGCACTCACCAGCCCAAGAGGCTTGTATGCTCACCCGGTGGAACGGGTGGGGGCTGGGAGCTGAGCATCGGGCTTTGGAGGTCGGATCCCAGGGAGAGGACTGGGTTTGGCTGCGTGATCACAGCCGGAAGGGGGCTAGTGCGCCACAGCTAGCCGGGAGGTAGTCTGGGAAAAAGTCTGGACCTGCCGAAGAAGCAAGAGACGTTGTCTTGCCTCTTTGTTTCCTGGTGCGCAAGGAGAGGGGATTAAGAGCACCGCTTAAAGGAGCTCCAGAGATGGGCACGAGCCGTGGATATTATCACGGACCCCAGAGACAGGCATGAGACGCTAAGGCTGCTGCTGCAGCCACCAAGAAGCCTCTGTGCAAGCACAGGTCACTATCCACACCTCCCCTACAGGGAGCCTGTGCAGCCCGCCACTGCCAGGGTCCCGTGATCCAGGGACAACTTCCCCGGGAGAACCCGCGTCACGCCGGCCTCTGCTGCCGCAGGATCGCCCCATACCCCTCCCTCCCCCCAGCCTGAGTGAGCCAGAGCCCGCAAATCAGCGGCTCCTTTAATCTCGTCCTGTCTGAGTGAAGAACAGACGCCGTCCAGCAAACTACACGCAGAGGCCAGATCAAATCCAAAGCTGAAGCCCGGGAGCTGTGCAAACAAAGAAGAGAAAGGGAAATGTCTCCCAGCAGCCTCAACAGCAGTGGATTAAATTTCTACAATCATTTGATGTACCCTGCATCTGTGGAATACCTGAATAGACAATGAATCATCCCAGATTGATGAGGTGGACTTTGGGAGCAAAGATATATATATATATATATATATATATATATATATATATATATATATATATATATATATATATATTCCCCTTTTTCTCTTTTTGTGAGTGTGTATGTGTATGCTTCTGTGTGTGATTTTGTCTGTATACCTTTGCTTTTACCATTTGTCTTACGGTTCTGTCTGTCCATTTTTTTCTTGTTGTTGATTTTTTTAAAGTATAGCTTTTATCACTTGTTATCATTGGTGGATTTGTTTTTTGGTTTGGTTGCACTCTTTTTTCTTTCTTTTTTTTAAAAAAAATTTTTTTTATTTTAATAACTTTATTTTATCTTCTTCTTTCTTGCTTGCTTTTTTTTCTCCCTTTTATTCTGAACCATGCAGATGACAGGCTCTTGGTGCTCCAGCCAGGTGTCAAGGTTATGCCTCTGAGGTGGCAGAGCCAAGTAAAAGACAGTGGTCCACAAGAGACCTCCCAGCTACACATAATATCAAACGGCGAAAATCTCCCAGAAATCTCCATCTCAACAACAAGACCCAGCTTCACTCAACTACCAGCAAGTTACAGTGCTGGACATCCTATGCCAAACAACTAGCAAGACAGGAACACAGCCCACCCATTAGCAGAGAAGCTGCCTAAATAATAATAAGGCCACAGACACCCCAAATCACACCACCAGACATGGATCTGCCCACCAGAAAAACAATATAAAGCCTCATCCACCAGAACACAGGCACTAGTCCCCTCCACCAGGAGGCCTACACAACCCACTGAACCAACCATAGCCACTGGAGACAGACACCAAAAACAACAGGAACTAAGAACCTGCAGGCTGCGAAAAGGAGACCCCAAACAGAGTAAGTTAAGCAAAATGAGAAGTCAGAGAAAAACACAGCAGATGAAGGAGCAAAGCAAAAACCCACCCGACCTAGCAAATGAAGAGGAAATAGGCAGTCCATCTGAAAAAGAATTCAGAATACTGATAGCAAAGATGATCCAAAATCTTAGAAATAGAATGGAGAAAATACAAGAAACGTTTAACAAGGACCTAGAAGAACTAAACAGAAAAGAAACAGTGATGAACAACACAATAAATGAAATTAAAAATTCTGTGGAAGGGATCAATAGCAGAATAACTGAGGCAGAAGTACAGATAAGTGACCTGGAACACAAAGGAGTGGAAATGATTACTGCAGACAGAATAAAGAAAAAAGAATGAAAAGAATTGAAGTGACCTTCAATTGAAGGGACAACATTAAACACAACAACATTCGAGTTATAGGGGTCCCAGAAGAAGAAGAGAAAAAGAAAAGGAATGAGAAAATATTTGAAGAGATTATAGTTGAAAACTTCCCTAAAATGGTAAAGGAAATAGTTAATCAAGTCCAGGAGGCACAGAGAGTCCCATACAGGACAAATCCAAGGAGAAACACACCAAGACACACATTAATCAAACTATCAAAAATTAAATACAAAGACAAAATATTAAAAACAGCCAGGGAAAAACAACACATAACACAAGGGAATCCTCATAAAGTTAACGGCTGATCTTTCAGCAGAAACTCTGCAAACCAGAAGGGAGTGGCAGGACATATTTAAAGTGATGAAGGAGAAAAACCTGCAACCAAGATTACTCTACCCAGCAAGGATCTCATTCAAATATGATGGAGAAATTAAAATCTTTACAGACAAGAAAAAGATGAGAGTTCAGCACCACCAAACCAGCTTTACAACAAATGCTAAAGGAACTTCTCTAGGCAGGAAACACAAGAGAAGGAAAAGAGCTGCAATAACAAACCCAAAACAATTAAGAAAATGGTAATAGGAACATACATACTGATAATTACCTTAAATGTAAATGCATTAAATGCTCCAACCAAAAAACATAGACTGACTAAGGCTGAATGGATACAAAAAACAAGACCCATATAAATGGTGTCTACAAGAGATCCACCTCAGGCAGAGGGACACATGCAGAATGAAAGTGAGGGGATGGAAAAAGATATTCCATGAAAATGGAAATGAAAAGAAAGCTGGAGTAGCAATTCTCATATCAGACAAAATAGACTTTAAAACAGAGAGTATTACAAGAGACAAAGAAGGACACTACATAATGATCAATGGATCAATCCAAGAAGAATATATCACATTGTAAATATTTTTGCACCCAACATAGGAACACATCAATACATAAGGCAAATACTAACAGCCATAAAAGGGGAAATTGACATTAACACAATCATTGTAGGGGACTTTAACACCCCACTTTCACCAATGGACAGATCATCCAAATTGAAAATAAATAAGGAAACACAAACTTTAAAAGATACATTAAAGAAGATAGACAACTGATATTTATAGGACATTCCATTGTAAAACAACAGAATACACATTCTTCTCAAGTGCTTATGGAACATTCTCCAGGATAGATCATATCTTGGGTCATAAATCAAACCTTGGTAAATTTAATAAAATTGCAATCTTATGAAGTATCTTTTCTGACCACAACGCTATAAGATTAGATATCAATTACAGGAAAAAAATCTGTAAAAAATACAAACACATGGAGGCTAAACAATACATTACTTAAAAACCAAGCGATCACTGAAGAAATAAAACAGGAAATCAAAAAATATCTAGAAACAAATGATAATGAAAACACGATGACCCAAAACGTATGGGATGCAACAAAAGCAGTTCTAAGAGGGAAGTTTATAGCAACGCAATCCTACCTTAAGAAACAAGAAACATCTCAAATAAATAACCTAAGCTTACACCTAAAGGAATTAGAGAAAGAAGAAAAAAAAAAACCCCTAAAGTTAGCAGAAGGAAAGAAATCATAATGACCAGTTCAGAAATAAATGAAAAAGCAATTATGGAAGTGATAGTAAAGATCAATAAAACTAAAAGCTGGTTCTTTGAGAGGATAAACAAAATTGATAAACCCTTAGTGAGACTCATCAAGAAAAAAAGGGAGAAGACTTAAATGAATAGATCTAGAAGTGAAAAAGGAGAAGTAACACTGCAGAAATATGAAGGGTCATGAGAGATTACTACTAGCAACTATATGCCAATAAAATGGACAACCTGGAAGAAATGGACAAATTCTTAGAAATGCACAACCTTCTGAGACTGAACCAAGAAGAAATAGAAAATTTGAACAGATGAATCACAAGCACTGAAATTGAAACTGTGAATAAAAATCTTCCAATAAACAAAAGCCCAGGACCAGAAGCCTTCACAGGCGAATTCTATCAAACATTTAGAGAAGAGCTAACATCTATCCTTCTCAAACTCTTCCAAAATATAGCAGAGGGAGGAACACTCCCAAACTCATTCTCTGAGGCCACCATCACCCTGATACCAAAATCAGACAAAAATGTCACAAAGAAAGAAAATTACAGGCCAATATCACTGATGAACATAGATGCAAAAATCCTCAACAAAGTACTAGCAAACACAATCCAACAGCACACTAAAAGCATCATACACCATGATCAAGTGGGGTTTGTCCCAGAAATGCAAGGATTCTTCAATATACGCAAGTCAATCAATGTGATACACCATATTAACAAATTGAAGGAGAAAAACTATATAATCATCTCAATAGATGCAGAGAAAGCTTTCAACAAAATTCAGCACCCATTTATGATAAAAACCCTCCAGAAAGTAGGCATAGAGGGAACTTTCCTCAACATAATGAAGGCCATATATGACAAACCCACAGCCAACAACATCCTCAATGGTGAAAAAGTGAAACCATTTCCACTAAGATGAGGAACAAGACAAGGTTGTCCACCCTCGCCACTATTATTCAACATGATTTTGGAATCTTTAGCCACAGCAATCAGAGAAGTAAAACAAATAAAACGAACCCAAATCGGAAAAGAAGAAGTAAAGCTGCCACTGTTTTCAGATGACATTAAACTATACATAGAGGATCCTAAAGATGCTACAAGAAAACTACTAGAGCTAATCAATGAATTTGGTAAAGTAGCAGGATACAAAAGTAATGCACAGAGATCTCTTGCATTCCTATACACTAATGACAAAAAATCTGAAAGTGAAATTAAGAAAACACTCCCATTTACCTTTGCAACAAAAAGAATAAAATATCCAAGAATAAACCTACCTAAGGAGACAAAAGACCTGTATGCAGAAAATTATAAGATACTGATGAAACAAATTAAAGATGATACAAATAGATGGAGAGATATACCTTATTCTTGGATTGGAAGAATGAACATTGTGAAAATGACTCTACTACTCAAAGAAATCTACAGTTTCAGTGCAATCCCTATCAAACTACGAACGGGATTTTTCACAGAACTAGAACAAAAATTTGACAATCTGTATGGAAACACAAAAGACCCCAAATAGCAAAAGCAATCTTGAGAAAGAAAAAAGGAGCTGGAGGAATCAGGCTCCCTGGCTTCAGGCTATAATACAAAGCTGCAGTAATCAAGACATTATGGTACTGGCACAAAAACAGAAATATAGATCAATGGAACAGGATTGAAAGCCCAGAGATAAACCTATGCACATATGGTCATCTTATCTTTGATAAAGGAGGCAAGAATATACAGTGGAGAAAAGACAACCTCTTCAATAACTGGTGCTGGGAAAACTGGACAGCTACATGGAAAAGAATGAAATTAGAACACTCCCTAAGACCATACACAAAAATAAGCTCAAAATGGATTAAAGACCTAAATGTAAGGCCAGATACTATAGAAGTCTTAGAGGAAAACATAGACAGAACACTCTATCACATAAATCACAGCAATATCCTTTTTGACTCACCTCCTAGAGAAATGGAAATAAAAACAAATGGGACCTAATGAAACTTAAAGCTTTTGCACAGCAAAAGAAACCATAAACAAGACCAAAAGACAACCCTCACAATGGGAGAAAATGAAATGAAGCAAGTGACACGGGATTAATCTCCAAAATTTACAAGCAGCTCATGCAACTCAATATCAAAAAAACAAGCAACCAAATCCACAAATGGTCAGAGGACCTACGTCAACATTTCTCTAAAGATATACATATCGCCAACAAACACATGAAAGAATGCTCAACATCGTTAATCATTAGAGAAATGCAAATGACAACTACAATGAGATATCATCTCACACCAGTCAGAATGGCCATCACCAAAAAATCTACAAACAATAAATGCTGGAGAGGGTGTGGAGAAAAGGGAACCCTCCTGCACTGTTGGTGGGAATGTAAATTGATACAGCCACTATGGAGAACAGTATTGAGGTTCCTTAAAAAACTAAAAGTAGAACTACCATGCGACCCCGCAATCTCACTACTGGGCATATACCCTGAAAAAACCATAAATCAAACACAGTCATGTACCGCAATGTTCACTGCAGCTCTATTTACAATAGCCAGGACATGGAAGCAACCTAAGTGTCCATCGGCAGATGAATGAATAAAGTGATGTGGCACATATATACAATGGAATATTACTCAGCCATAAAAGGAATCGAAATTGAGTTATTTGTAGTGAGGTGGATGGACCTAGAGTCTGTCATACAGAGTGAAGTAAGTCAGAAAGAGAAAAACAAATACCATATGCTAATACATATGTATGGAATCTGGGGAAAAAATGGTCATGAAGAACCTAGGGGCAAGATGGGAATAAAGACACAGACCTACTAGAGAAGGGACTTGAGGATATGGGGAGGGGGAAGGGTAAGCTGCGACAAAGTGAGAGAGCGGTATGGACATATATACACTACCAAACATAAAATAGATAGCTAGTGGGAAGCAGCCACATAGCACAGGGAGATCAGCTCAGTGCTTTTTGACCACCTAGAGGGGTGGGATAGTGAGTGTGGGATGGAGGGAAATGCAAGAGGGAAGAGATATGGCGACATATGTATATGTATAAGTGATTCACTTTGTTATAAAGCAGAAACTAACACACCATTTTAAAGCAATTATACTGCAATAAAGATGTTTAGAAAAAAATTAAATACAACGAAAAAATATTAAAAGCAGCAAGGGAAAAGCAACAAATAACATACAAGGGAATCTCTATAAGGTTATCAGCTGATCTATCAGCAGAAACTCTACAGTTCAGAAGAAAATGGCAGCATAAAATTAAAATGATTAAAGGGGAAACCTACAGCCAAGATTACTCTACCCAGCACAGCTGTCATTCAGATGTGATGGAGAAATCAAAAGCTTTACAAACAAGCAAAAACTAAGAAAATTCGGCACCACCAGACCAGCTTTACAACAAATTCTGAAGGAACATCTATATGCAGGAAACACAAGAGAAGAAAAAGACCTACAAAAACAAACCCAAAACAATTAAGAAAATGGTAATAGGAACATACATATAGATAATTACCTTAAATGTAAATGGATTAAATGTTCAAACCAAAACACACAGACTGGCTGAATGGATGCAAGAACAAGACCCATATATATGTTGTCTACAAGAGACCCACTTCAGACCTAGGGACACATACAGACTGAAAGTGAGGAGATGGAAAAAATATTCCATGCAAATGGAAATCAAAAGAAAGCTGGAGTAGCAATTTTCATATCGGAAAATATAGACTGTAAAATAAAGACTGTTATAAGAGACCAATAAGACACTACATAATGATCAAGGGATCAATCCTAAGAGAAGATATAATAATTGTAAATAATTTTGCATGCAACATAGGAGCACCACAACACAGAAGGCAAATGCTAACAGCCATAAAATGGGAAATCAACAGTAACACAATAATAGTGGGGGACATTAACACTCCACTTACACCAATGGATAGGTCATCCAGGCAGAAAATTAATAGGAATCACAAGCCTTAAAAGTAACACTAGAGCAGACAGACTTAATTGATATTTAAAGGAAAATCCATCCAAAAGCTCAGAATACACTTTCTTCTCAAGTACACATGGAAGATTCTCCAGGATAGATCACATGCTGGGTCAGAAATCAAGCCTCGGTAAATTTAAGAAAATTGAAATTGTATCAAGCATCTTTTCTGACCACAATGCTATGAGATTAGAAATCAATTACAGGAAAAAAAAAGTGTAAAAAACACAAACACATGGAGGCTAAAAAATATGCTACTAAATAACCAAGAGATCACTGATGAAATCAAAGAGGAAATGAAAAAATACATAGAGACAAATGACAGCTACAACATGACCAAAACCTATAGGATGCAGCAAAAGCAGGTCTAAGAGGGAAGTTTATAACAATACAATCGTACCTCAGGAAACAAGAAGAAAAATCTCAAATAAATGTCCTAACCTTACACCTAAAGTGACTAGAGAAAGAAGAACAAACAAAACCCAAAGTTAGCAGAAGGAAAGAAATCATAAAAATCAGAGCAGAAATAAATGAAATAGAAATGAAAAAAGCAATAACAATGATCAATAAAACTAAAAGCTGTTCTTTGAGAAGATAAACAAAATTGATAAAACTTTAGCCAGACTCATCAAGAAAAAAAAGGGAGAGGACGCAAATCAATAGAATTAGAAAGGAAAAAGGAGAAGTTACAGATGACACTGCAGAAATACAAAGGATCAAAAGAGACTACTACAAGCAAATATATGCCAAATAAATGGACAACATGGAATAAATGGACAAAGTCTTAGAAAGGTACAACCTTCCAACACTGAACCCGGAAGAAATAGAAAAAATGAACAGACCAATCACAAGTAATGAAATTGAAACTGTGACTTAAAATCTTCCAACAAACAGAGGTCCAGGACCAGATGGCTTCACAGGCGAATTCTATCAAACATTTAGAGAAGAGCTAACACCTATCCTTCTCAAACTCTTCCAAAATATAGCAGAGGGAGGAACACTCCCAAACTCATTGGATGAGGCCACCATCACCCTGATACCAAAACGAGACAAAAATATCACAAAAAAAGAAAATTACAGGCCAATATCACTGATGAACATAGACGCAAAAATACTCAACAAAATACTAGCAAGTGAGTCCAGCAACACTTTAAAAGTATCATACACCATGATCAAGTGAGATTTATCCCAGAGATGCAAGGATTCTTCAATATACGCAAGTCAATCAATGTGATACACCATATTAACAAATTGAAGAATAAAAACCATGTGATCCTCTCAATAGAGGCAGAAAAGTTTTTGACAAAATTCGACTCCCATTTTTTTTTTTTTTTGTGGTATGCGGGCCTCTCACCATTGTGGCCTCTCCCGTTGTGGAGCTCAGGCTCCAGATGCGCAGGCCCAGCAGCCATGGCTCACGGGCCCAGCCGCTCCACGGCACGTGGGATCCTCCCTGACCGGGGCACGAACCCGCGTCCCCTGCATCGGCAGGCAGACTCCCAAGCACTGCGCCACCAGGGAAGCCCCAACTCCCATTTATGATAAAAATTTTCCAGAAAGTGGGCATAGAGGGAACCTATGTCAACATAATAAAGGCCATGTGTAACAAACCCACATCAAGCATTATTCTCAATGGTGGAAAACTGAAAGCATTTCTTCTAAAATCAGGAACAAGGCAAAGGTGTCCACTCTCACCACTATTATTCAACAGTTTTGGAAGTCCTAGCTTTGGCAATCAGAGAAGGGAAGGAAATAGAAGGAATCCAAATTGGCAAGGAAGAAGTAAAACTGTCACTGTTTGCAGGTGACATGATACTATACATAGAAAGTTCTAAGGATCTCACCAGAAAATTCCTAGAGCTAATCGACGAATTTAGTAAAGTTGTGGGATACAAAATTAATACACAGAAACCTCTTGCCTTCCCATACACCAACAATGAAAGATCAGAAAGAGAAATGAAGGAAACAATCCCATTTACTGTTGCAACAAAAAGAATAAAATACCTACCTAAGGAGGCAAAAGACCTGTATGCAGAAAACTATAAGATGCTGATGAAAGAAATCAAAGATGACACAAATAGGTGGGGAGATATACCATGTTCTTGGATTGGAAGAATCAATAATGTGTAAATGACTATGCTACCCAAAGCAATCTACAGATTCAATGCAATCCCTATCAAACTACCACTGCCATTTTTCACAGGACTGGAACAAAAAATTTCACAATTTGTATGGAAACACAAACGACCCCGAATAGCCAAAGCAATCTTGAGAAAGAAAAACGGAGCTGGAGGAATCAGGCTCCCTGGCTTCAGACTATACTACAAAGCTACAGTAATCAAGACAGTATGGTACTGGCACAAAAACAGAAATATAGATCAATGGAACAAGATAGAAAGCTCAGAGATAAATCCATGCACCTATGGTCAACTAATCTATGACAAAGGAGGCAAGAACATACAATGGAGCAAAGACAGTCTCTTCAATAAGTGGTGCTGGGAAAACTGGACAGCTACATGGAAAAGAATGAAATTAGAACACTCCCTAACACCATACACAAAAATAAACTAAAAATGGATTAAAGACCTAAATGTAAGGCCAGACACTATAAAACTCTTAGTGGCGGCCTTCTCTGGTGGCTCAGTGGTTAAGACTCCATGCTCCCAATACAGGGGACTGGGTTCTATCCCTGCTCAGGGAACTAGATCCCACATGCATGCTGCAAGTAAGAGTTCGTATGGAGCAAGTAATGACCCCACATGCCATAACTAAGGAGCCCATGTGCCACAACTAAGAGGCTGGTGAGCCACAACTATGGAGCCTTCAAGCTTCAACTACGATCCAGCACAACCAAATAAATAAATATTTAAAACTCTTAGAGGAAAACATAGGCAGAACACTCTTTGACATAAATTGCAGCAATATCTTTTGTGATCCACCTCCTAGAGTAATAAGAATAAAAACAAAAATAAACAAATGGGACCTAATTAAACTTAAAAGCCTTCATACAGCAAAGGAAACCATAATCAAGATGAAAAGACAACCCACAGAATGGGAGCAAATATTTGCAAATGAAGCTACTGACAAGGGCTTAATCTTCAAAATATATAAACAGCTCATGCAGCTCAATATCAGAAAAAGAAAAAAAAGGAGCAACCCAGTCAAACAATGGGTGGAAGGTCTAAATAGACATTTCCCCAAAGAAGACATACAGATGGCCGAAAAGCACATGAAAATATGCTCAGCATCACTAATTATTAGAGAAATGCAAATCAAAACTACAATGAGATATCACCTCACACCTGTCAGAAAGGCCATCATCAAAAAGTTTACAAACAATAAATGCCAGAGAGAGTGTGGAGAAAAGGGAACCCTACTACACTGTTGGTATGAATGTAAATTGGTGCAGCCACTATGGAGAACAGTATGGAAGTTCCTTTAAAAACTAAAAATAGAGCTACCATATGATCCAGCAATCCCACTCCTGGGCATATATCTGGAGAAAACGATACTTTGAAAAGGTACATGCACCCCAATATTCATTGCAGCATTACTTACAATAGTGAAGACATGGAAGCAACCTAAATGTCCATCAACAGATGAATGGATAAGGAAGAGGTGGTACATATATACAATATAATATTACCCAGTCATAAAAAAGAATGAAATAATGCCATTTGCAGCAACATGGGTGGACCTAGAGATCGTCATACTAAATGAAGTAAGTCAGACGAAGACAAATATCACATGATATCATTTATATGTGGAATCTAAAAAATGAACTTATTTACAAAACAGTAACAGACTCACAGACTTAGAAAACAAACGTATGGTTACCAAATGGGAAGGATGTGTGCGTGGGGTGGATAAATTAGGAGATTAAGATTAACACACACACACTACTAAATGTAAAATTGATAACCAGCAAGGATCCCCTGTATAGCACAGGGAACTCTACTCAATACTCTGTAATAACCTATATGGGAAAAGAATTCTGAAAAAGAATAGTTATATGTATATATATAACTGAATCACTTTGCTGTACACCTGAAACTAACAAAACATTGTAAATCAACTATACTCCAATATAAAATAAAAATTAAAAAGGAAAAAGAAAAATCATGTCATATGCAGCAGATAATTTGCTGCAACATTTCCAATTTGGATGCCTGTATTTTTCTTGCCTAATTCTTCTGGCTGAAACTTTTAATATTGTCAGCTCATATCAGTGGTGAAAGCAAGTATCCTTGTCTTGTTCTTTAACTTTTAGTAAAAGTGTTCACTCTTTCATCATTGAGTAGGATGTTAGCTGTGGGTTTTCGTACATGGCTTTTATTTTGTTTATTCCTAATTGTTGAGTGTTTTTTTTAAAATCATAAATTGGTGTTGATTTTTGTCAAATGCTTTTTCTGCATCATTTGAGATAATCTTCTGGTTTTCTTCCTTTATTCTCTCAATGTAGTATATATTACATTGATTCATTTTTGTACATTGAACCATCCTTGCATTACAGAAATAAATCCTACTTGGTCATGGTGTATAATCCTTTAAAATGCTTCTGAATTTGATTTGTTATTATTTTTGAGGATTTTAACATCAATATTCATAAGGGATGTTGGTCTAAAGTTTTTTGTAGTGTCTTTTTCTGGCTTTGGTATCAGGGTAATGATGACCTCACAGAATGAGTTAGAAAATATTCTCTCCTCTTTAGTCTTTTGGAAGGGGTTGAGGATTGGTGTTAATTCTTCTTTAAAAGTTTGGTAGAATTCACCAGTGAAGCCATCTGGTCTAACACGTTTCTTTTTTGGGAAGTTTTTTTAAAAATTATGATTCAGTTTCCTTACTGAATGATAGCTCTATTCAGATTTTTCTATTTCTTTATGATTCAGTCTTGGAAAGTTGTTTTTTTCTAGGGTTTTGTCGATGTCACCTGGATTATGTAATTTGTTGGTATACAGTTGTTTATAGTACTCTTTTAATCCATTTTATTTTTGAAAAATTGGTCATAACTTTCATTTCTGATTATTCCACTTTCATTTCTGATTATAGTAATTTGAGTCTTCTCTCTTTTTTCTTCATCAATCTAGATAAATGTAAATTTTGTTGATCTTTTCAAAGAACCAAAATTGTAGTTAGTTTACTTTCTCTGTTGTTTTCTATTCTCCATTTTATTTGTCACCACTTTAATCTTTATTATTTCCTTCCTTCTGCTAGATTTGAGGGTTTTTGCTCTTCTTTTTCTAGCTCCTTAAAATGTAAATTTAGGTTATTGATTTGAGGTCTTTCTTTTTTTAAGAAATGCATTTGCAGAATATATTTCCCTCTCATTACTGCTTTTGCTGCATCCCATAGATTTTGGTATGTTGTGTTTTTGTTTTCATTTGGCTCAAGTTTTTTTCTAATTTACCTTGTGATTTCTTATTTGATTCACTGGTTATTGAAGAGTGTTTTATAATTTTCACATAGTTATGAATTTTCCAGTTTTTCTACTTTTGTTGATTTCTAGGTTTTTTCCATTATGTTTGGAAAAGATACTTTCTATGATTTCAATATTTTAAAATTTATTGAGACATGTTTTGTCACCTAACATATTGTCTATTCTGGAAAATGTTCCTTGTGCACTTGAGAAAAAAATGTGTATTCTGTTGTTATTGGATGGAGTGTTCTGTATGTGTCTGTTAAGTCCAATCATCTTATAGTGTTGTTCAGGTCCTTTATTACTTTATTGATCTTCTGTCTTTTTCTTCTATTCATCTCCACACTTTAGAGTATAATCATATTAAATGTTTCATCTCTGTACATTAAGCGCCACTTTAGATGATGTTATATCTTTTGTTTCTACGATAAAATATGATTGAAGACACTCATTAGGCAAAGGATAGTCTATGATGTTTACTTCCAGTTTACCCATTTTGTTGTTCTTCTTACCATTTTGTAGGTCACAGCCTTCCTGTTTTATCTTTTTTTTTTTTTTTTTTTTTTGGAAAACTTCTGTTAGTCACTCTTTAAGTATAGGTTTCTGAGTACAAACTGTCTTATTTTCTCTTCAAGAATGTCTGTATTTCTCCTTCATTCTTGAAGGATATTTTCAGACACAGTATTAGGGGTTGACAGTTATAGTCTTTCAGCATTTGAAAAATATTCTGCCACTTGCTTCTGGCCTCCATTGTTTCAGAAAAGAAACCTACTGTCATTCAAACTGGTGTCACCCTCTTGTCATTTTCTCTTACTGCTTTACAATTTATTTTTTCTTCTCAGAAATTAATTATAGGGACTTCCCTGGTCGCACAGTGGTTAAGAATCTGCCTGCCAATGCAGGGGACACAGGTTCAAGCCCTGGTCTGGGAAGATCCCTCATGCCACAGAGCAACTAAGCTTGTGTGTCACAACTACTGAGCCTGCACTCTAGAGCCCACGAGCCACAACTACTGAGCCTGCATGCCACAACTAATGAAACCCGCATGCCTAGCACCCATGCTCCACAACAAGAGAAGCCAACGCAATGAGAAGCCTGCGCATCACAACGAAGAGTAACCCCCACTTGCTGCAACTAGAGAAAGCCCACGCGCAGCAATGAAGACCCAACACAGCCAAAAATAATTAATTAATTAAAAAGAAATTAATTATAATATGTCTTAATGTGGATTTTTTGGGATTTGCTCACTTCCTGAATCTGTGGGTTAATTTATTTTGTTAAATTTGCAAAGTTTTCAGACATTATTTCTTTGAATATATTTCTCAGTTTCTTTCTCCTCTCCTTTAGGGCTCAGTTCCTTCAAATTTACTTAACTGGTTTATTAGTTTTAATAGTTTGTTTGGGGATTTATTGAATTTTTCTATGTTCAGGATCACATCATTTGCAAATAGAAATAGTTTTATTTCTTGCTTTCCACTCTAGATGGATTTTATTTATTTTATTGCTTAATTGTATGGCTAGAACCTACAGTAAATGTTAAATAGAAGTGGCAAGAGTGGACAATTTTCTCTTGTTGCTGATCTTAGGGAAATAGCATGCAGTCATTGGCCTTTCAGTATGATGTTAGTTGTGAGCTTTTCGTAGATGGTATTTATCAGGTTCAGGAAGTTCCCTCCTACTCCTAATTTGTTGTGTTAGTTCTTTTTTTATTCACAAGAGGGTATTTGATTTTGTGAAATACTTTTTCTGCATCTTTTTAAATAATGAAATAGTCTTGCCCTTTATCAGTACATTATGTTATTTGATTCATTTTTCTATGTTCAAACAATCATGCAATCCTGGTATAAAACCTAGTTAATCATGGTATATACTCTTTTTACATCACGCTGAATTCAGTTTGCTAATGTTTTTTGAGGAGTTTTGCATCTATATTTATAAGGGATATTGGTCTGTTGTTTTCTTCTCTTGTGATATGATCCTGGTTTTGATATCAAGATAATATTGGCCCTATGTAATGAATTTGGCAGTGTTTCCTCCCTCTTATTATTTTGTAGAGTCTTATGTAAGTTTGTTACTGTATTTCTCTACTACTGCTTTATTTTGTGTTAAATCAGTATTTGCTGGTATACTACTTTAAATTCCTTGTTTCTTTTGAGTTATTCTCTTAGTCGTTGCCTTAAAAAATGACAATTTCCATCTTAAAATTAAAACAATCTAGTATGAGTAATATCAAATTAATTTCAAGAAAACATTGCTGAGATTCATCTCCATTTCATCCCCTTTCCATAATATTGTTTTCACACAAATTACATCTTTATATATTATAAGCCACCAACACAGTATTATGATTACTGTTTATGTAATTGCTTTTAAATAGGTAGAAGGAAAAAGTTAACTACAAAATACCTTAAAACTTTCTTCTATATTTACTTATGTAATGCCTTTACCAGTAGCCTTTATTTCCTTATTTATTGAAGTATAATTGACTTACAATATTATATTAGTTTCAGATGTATAATTACAGTGATTCTATATTTTTATACCTTACAAAATTATCACCACAATAAGTCTAGTTATCTGTCACCATACAAAGTAATTACAATATTGTTAACTAAATTCCCCATGCTGTACATAATATACTTTTGACTTATTTATTTCATAACTCAAAGTCTCTATATCTTAATCTCCCCTCATTTACTTAACTCATCCCCCAACACCCTCTCCTCTGGCAACCACCAGTTTGTTCTCTGTGTCTATAAGTCTGTTTCTGTTTTGTTATGTTTATTTGTCTTGTTTTCTAGATTCCATATATAAGTGAAATCATACGATGTTTGTCTCTCTCCATATGACTTATTTCACTTAGCATAATACCATCAAGGTACACCCATATTGCCCCAAATAGCAAGATTTAATTTTTTAATGGCTTAATAACACTTCATTGTATATATATGTATGTAAGTATGTATATATGTGTGTGTGTGTGTGTATATATATATATATATATATATATATATATATATATATATATATCTCACATCTTTATCCATTCATCAAGTGATGGACACTTAGGTTGCTTCCATATCTTAGCTGTTGTAAACAATGCTGCAAGGAACATAAAGGTGCATATATCTTTTTGAAATAGTGTTTTCATTTTCTTTGGAAAAATACCCAGAAGTGGAGCTGCTGGATTGTATGGTAGTTTTATTTTTAAATTTTTGAGGAACCTCCACACTGTTTATCATAGAGGCTGTACCAATTTTCATTCCCACTAACAGTGCACAAGGGTTCCCTTCTCTCCATATCCTCACCAACACCTGTTATTTGTTGTCTTCTTGACAACAGCCATTCTGTCAGGTGTAAAGTGATATCTTATTGCTGGTTTTGATTTGCATTTTCGTGATGATTAGTGATGTTGAGCATCTTTTCATGTGCCTGTTGGGCATCTGTATGTCCACTTGGGAAAAATTCAATTCAGATCCTCTGCCTGTTTTTTAATCAAAGGTTTTTTCTTTTATGTTGAGTTGTATGAGTTCTTTGTATATTTTGGATACTAACATTTTATCAGATATATAACTTACAAATACCTTCTCCCATTCAGTAGGCTGCCTTTTCATTTTGTTGATGGTTTTCTTCACTGTACAAAAGCTTTTTAGGGACTTCCCTGTTGGTCCAGTGGCTGACTCTGTGCTCCCAATGCAGGGGGCCTGGGTTAGATCTCTGGTCAAGGAACTAGATCCCACATGGATGCCACAAATAAAAAGATTCTGCATGCCACAGCTAAAGATCCCACGTGCCACAATGAATATCTCACACGTGGCAACAAAGATCCTGCGTGCCGCAACTAAGACCAGGCATAGCCTAAATAAACAAACAAATTAATTAATTAATTAATATTTTTTTAAAAGCTCTTTAGTTTGATGCAGTCCCCCTCACTTATTTTTGCTTTTGTTGCCCTTGCCTCAGGAAACATATCCAAAAAAATAATACTAAGACTGATGTCAAAGAGTGTACTGTCTTAGTTTTCTTCCAGATGTCTTAAAGTTTCAGGTCAAACATTTAACTCTTCAATCAATTTTGAGTTTATGTTGGTATATGTTGTAAGAAAATGGTACAGTTTCATTCTTTTTCATGTGGCTGTCCAGATTTCCCAATGTCATTTATTGAAGAGGCTGACTTTTCCCAATTGTATATTCTCAACTACTTTGTAGTATATTAATTGATCATTTAATTGTGGGTTTATTTCTGGGCTCTCTATTTTGTTCCATTGATCTATTTGTCTTTTTCTGTGCCACTACTATACTATTTTAATTATTGTAGCTTTGTAGTATAGTTTGAAATCAGGGAGCTTTATACCTCTAGCTTTGTTCTTTCTCAAGTTTGTTTTGGTGTTTTTGGATCTTTTGTGTTTTCATAGAAATCTTGGAATTCTTTTTTCCAGTTCTGTGAAAAATCCCATTGGTATTTTGATAGGGATTACATTGACTCTGTAGATTGCCTTGAGTAGTATGCCCATTTAGCAATATTAATTCTTCCAATACGTGAGCATGGATTATATTTCAATTTGCTTCTGTCACCTTCAATTTCTTTAATCAATATCTTATAGTTTTCCGAGTACAGGTCTTTTACCTCTTTGGTTATATTTATTCCTGGGTATTATATTCCTTTTGATGCAATTATAAATGGGATTGCTCTCTTACTTTCTCTTTCTGATAGTTCGTTAGTCTATGGAAATACAACAGATTTTGGTATATTAATTTTGTATCCTGCAACTTTACTGAATTCATTTATTAGTTCTAATATTTTGGGGGGTCATGATATATAGTATCATGTCATCTGCAAACGGTGACAGTTTTTCATCTCCCTTTTCAATTTGGATTCCTTTTATTTCTTTTCCTTCTCTGATTGCTGTGGCTAGGACTTCCAATACTATGTTGAATAAAAGTGTCAAGAGTGGGCATATTTGTCTTGTTCCTGATCTTAGAGGAAATGCTTTCAGCTTTTCACTGTTGAGTATGATGTTAGCTGTGGGCTTGTCGTGTATGGCCTTTATTATGTTGAGGTATGTTATCTCTCTACCCACTTTGTTAAATGTTGTTATCATAAATGGATGTTGAATTTTGTCAAAAGCTCTTTTCTCTATTTGTTGATCATATGATTTTTATTCTTCAATTGGTTAATGTGGTGTATCACATTGATGGCTTTGCAGATATTGAAACATCCTTGTATCCCTGGGATTAATCCCACTTGATTTTGGTGTATGATTTTTTTAATGTATTGTTGAATTTAGTTTTATAATTTTTAAAATATTTTTATTGGAGTATATTTGATTTAAAATGTTGCATTAGTTTCAGATGTACAGCAAAGTGAATCAGTTATACATATACATATATCAACTCTTTTTTAGATTCTTTCCCTATATAGGCCATTAGAGAGTATTGAGTTCCCTGTGCTATACAGTAGGTCCTTTTTGGTTATCTATTTTATATATAGTGGTGTGTATATGTCAATCCCAATCTCCCAATTTATCCCTCCCCCCCTTACTCCCTGGTAACCATAAGTTTATTTTCTACATCTGTAACTCTATTCTTGTTTTGTAGATAAGTTCATTTGTACTCTTTTTTTAGATTCCACATATAAGTGATATCATATGATATTTGTCATTCTCTGTCTGACTTACTTCACTCAGTATGGCAATCTCTAGGTCTATCCATGTTGATGCAAATGGCATTATTTCATTCTTTTTTATGGCTGAGTAATATTCCATTGTATGTATGTGCCACATCTTTATCCATTCCTCTGTCGATGGACATTTAGTTTGCTTCCATTTCCTGACTATTGTAAATAGTGCTGCAATGAACATTGTGGTGCATGTATCTTTCAAATTACGGTTTTCTCTGGATATATGCCCAGGAGTGGGATTGCTGGATCATATGGTAGCTCTATTTTTAGTTTTTTAAGGAACTTCTATACTGTTCTCCATAGCGGCTATACCAATTTACATTCCCACCAACAGTGTAGGAAGGTTCCCTTTTTCTCCACACCCTCTCCAGCATTTATTGTTTGCAGAATTTTTGATAATGACCATTCTGACTGGTGTGAGGTGATACCACATTGTACTTTTGATTTGCATTTCTCTAATAATTAATTATGATTTTTCATGGGCTTTTATAGCCATCTGTATGTCTTCTTTGGAGAAATGTCTATTCAGATCTTCTGCCCATTTTTTGATTAGGTGGTTTGGGTTATTTTGCTACTGGGCTACATGAACTGTTTGCATATTTTGGAGATTAATCCCTTGTCAGTTGCTTCACTTGCAAATATTTTCTCCCATCAGAGAGTTTGCTATTTTTTTTGAGGATTTTTGCATATATGTTCATCAGTGGTATTATCCTGTAATTTTGTGTGTGCGATATCTTTGTCTGGTTTTGGTATCGAACTGATGCTGGGGTCATAGAACGAGTTTGGAAGCATTCCTTACTCTGAAATTTTTTGGCATAGTTTGAATAAGATAGGTGTTAACTCTTTAAATTTTGGTATAATTCACCTGTGAAGCCACCTTGTCCTGGACTTTTGTTGGTTGTGAGTTGTTTTTATTACTGGTTCAATTTCATTACTAGTAATCAGTCTGTTCACATTTTCTATTTCTTCTTGGTTCAGTCTTGGGAGATTGTACATTTGCAGAAATTTATCTCTTCTAGGTTGCTCGTTTTATTGGTGTATAATAGTTCATAGTAATCACTTATATGATCCTTTGTATTTCTGTGGTGTCAGTTGTAACTTCTCCTTTTTCATTTCTGATTTTATTGATTTGGACACTCTCTTTTTTCTTAATCAGTTTGGCTAAAGATTGATTAATTTTGTTTCTCTTTTCAAAGAACCAGGTCTTTGTTTCATTGATTTTTATCTCTGCTCTAATCTTTATTATTTCTTTCTTCTACTAATATTAGGTTTTGTTTGTTCTTTTTCTAGTTAATTTAGGTGTAAGGTTAGGTTGTTTGAGATTTTTGTTGTTTCCTGAGGTTGGCTTGTATGACTGTAAACTTCCCCCTTAGAACTGCTTTTGCTGCATCACAGAGATTTTGAAAAATTGTGTTTCCATTTTCGTTTGGCTCCAGCTTTTTTTTTCCATTTCCTCTTTTTATTCTTCAGTGACCCATTGGTTTTTCAGTAATATGTTGTTCAGACTCCATGTATTTGTTTTTGCAGTTTTTTTTCATGTGCTTGACTTCTAGCCATAGCATTGTGCTCAGAAATGATCCTTGGTATGATTTCAGTCATCTTAAATGTATTGAGACTTGTTTTGTTGCCTAGCATGTAACCTATCCTGGAGAACATTCCAAATGCACTTGAAAAGATTGAGTATTCTGCTGATTTCAAATGGAAAGTCCTGTATATATATGTATTAATTCCATTGTGATCTAATGTGTCATTTAATGTCAGTATTTCCTTATTAATTTTCTGTTTGAATCATCTGTCTATTGATGTAAATGGAGTATTAAAGTTCTCTAATATTATTGTGTTACTGTCAATCTTCCTTTATGTTTGTTAATATTTGCTTTATATATTTGTGGTTCCTATATTGGGTGCATATGTATTTACAGTTGTTATAGCTTCTTTTGGATTGATCCCTTAATCATTATGCAGTGTCATTCTTTGTCTCTTGTTACAGTCTTTGTTTTAATGTCTGTCTGATATAAGTATTGCTACCTCAGCTTTCTTTTCACTTCCATTTGCATGCATTTTTCCATCCTCTCACTTTCAGTCTGAGTGTGTCTTTAGATCTGAAGTGAGTCTCTTGTAGGCAGCATATATATGGGTCTTTTTTTTAATCCATTCAGTCACTCTATGTGTTTTAATTGGAGCATTTAGTCCATTTACATTTAAAGTAATTATTTTGGGGGGAGATATAGTTATTTTACAATGTTGTGTGAGTTTCTATCATACAGTCAAGTGAAGTAGAGTTCCCTGTGCTATACAGCAGGTTCTCATTAGTTATCTATTTTATACATATTAGTGTATATATGTCAATCTCTATCTCCCAATTCCTCCCATCCCCCTTTCCCCCCTTGGTGTCCATAGATTTGTTCTCTACATCTGTGTTCTATATTTCTGCCTTGCAAACTGGTTCATCTGTACCATTTTTCTAGATTCCACATATATGCGTTAAAACACAATATTTGTTTTTCTCTTTCTGACTTACTTCACTCTGTATGACAGACTCTAGGTCCATCCACATCTCTACAAATGACCCAATTTCGTTCCTTTTTATGGCTGAGTAATATTCCATTGTATATATGTACCACATCATCTTTATCCATTCATCTGTCGATGGATATTTAGGTTGCTTCCATGAACTGACTGTTGTAAATAGGGATGCAATGAACATTGTGGTACATGCCTCTTTTTGAATTATGTTTTTTTCAGGGTATATGCCCAGTAGTGGGATTGCTGGGTTGTATGGTAGTTCTATTTTTAGTTTTTTGAGGAATCTCCATACTGTTCTCCATAGTGGCTGTATCAATTTACATTCCCACCAGCAGTGCAAGGGGATTCCCTTTTCTCCACAGCCTCTCCAGCATTTATTGTTTGTAGATTTTCTGATGATGCCCATTCTAACCAGTGTGGGGTGATACCTCACTGAATTTTTGATTTGCATTTCTCTAATAATTAGTGACATTGAGCATCTTTTCATGTGCCTCTTGGCCATCTGTATGTCTTCTTTGGAGAAATGTCTATTTAGGTCTTCCACCCATTTTTTGATTGGGTTATTTGTTTTTTGATATCAAGCTGCATGAGCTGTTTGTATATTTTGGAGATTAATCCTTTGTCCATTGATTTGTTTGTAAATATTTTCTCCCATTGTGAGGATTGTCTTTTCGTCTTGTTTATAGTTTCCTTTGCTGTGCAAAAGCTTTTAAGTTTCATTAGGTCTCACTTGTTTATTTTTGTTTTTATTTCCATTACTCTAGGAGGTAGGTCAAAAAAGATCTTGCTGTGATTTATGTCAAAGAGTGTTCTTCCTATGTTTTCCTCTAAGAGTTTTATAGTGTCCAGTCTTACATTTAGGTCTTTAATCCATTTTGAGTTTATTGTTATTATTGATTGTGATTTTGTTAATTGTTTTTGTATTTCTTTTTTGTTTCTTTCTTCTTTTTTTGCTCTCTTCCCTTGTGGTTTGATGACTATGTTAATGTTACGTTTGTATTACTTTCTCTTTTTGTGTGTGTACCTATTATATATATTTGGTTTGTGGTTACTATGAGGTTCATGTATAACAACCTGTGTATATATGTGCTTATTTTAAGTTGCTGACCTCTTAAGCTTGAACACATTCTAACAACCCTGCATTTTTTTTCCCCCACTCATGCTTAATTTTTTGACCTCATATTTTACATCTTTTTTGGTGTGTGTCCCTTAAGTACTTATTGTGGGTTTAGATGAGTTTACTACTTTTACTAGCTTTATATGTGGTTGATCTGCTACCTTACTGCATATTTGCCTTTACAATGAGATTTTTTTTTGTAATTTTCATAGTCCTGTTCTTTTGTTTTGCACTTTGAGAATTTCCTATAACATCCCTTGCATGCCAGTTTAATCGTGCTGAACTCTTTTAGCTTTTGCTTGTTTGTAAAACTCTTGATGTCTCCATCAAATCTGAATGAGAGCCTTGCTGGGTAATGTAGTCTTGGTTGTACCTTGGTTCCTTTCATCACTTTGAATACATCGCTCCCTTCTGGCTGCAAAGTTTCTGCTGAAAAGTCAGTTGCTAGTCTTAAGGGAATTCTGTTTTACATACTAGTTGCTTTAAGATTCCCGTTTTATTTTTTGTCATTTAGTTACAATGTGTCTTGGTGTGGACCTCTTTGAGCTCATCTTTTGGGGTAGATTCTGTGACTCCTGGACCTAGATGTCTGTTTCCTCTCCCAGCTTAAGGATGTTTTCACTTATTATGTCCTCAGATATATTCTCTGCATATTTATTTCTCTCTTCTACTTCTGGGACGCCTATATTGTGAATGTTAGTGCACTTGATGTAGTCTCAGAAGTCTCTTAAACTTACAATTTTTAAAATATTTTTTCTTTTTTCCTTTCAGCTTGGGTGATTTCCATTACACTGTCTTCCAGTTCACTGATTCATTCTTCTGTATCATCTATTCTGCTGTTGATTTCTTGTAGTGTATTTTTCTTTCAGTTATTGTATTCTTCAGCTATGTTTGGTTCTTCTTTATATTTTCAAACTCTTTGTTAAACTTCTCACAGTACCCATCCATTCTTCTCCTGAGTTCATTTAGCATCTTTATGATCATTACCTTGAACTCTTAATACAATAGATTGTTTATCTCCATTTCATTTTGTTTTTCTGACATTTATCTTCTTTTTAAAATTAATTTATTTATTTATTATAGGTTGCACCAGGTCTTAGTTGTGGTTCACCAGCTCATTAGTTCCAGCACATGGGCTCCTTAGTTGTGGCAGACAGGCACCTTAGATGTGGCCTGTGGGGTCCTTAGTTGTGGCATGAGAACTCTTACTTAAGGCATGCATGTGAGATCTAGTTCCCTGACCAGGGATTGAACCCAGGCCCCCTGCATTGGGAGCATGGATTCTTATCCACTACACCACCAGGGAAGTCCCTGGGATTTATCTTGTTCCTTCTTCTTGGATTGATCCCTTGATCATTATGTAGTGTCCTTCTTTGTCTCTTGTAATAGTCTTTATTTTAAAGTCTATTTTGTCTGATATAACAATTCCTACTCCAGCTTTGTTTTGATTTCCATTTGCATGGAATATTTTTTTCCATCCCCTCACTTTCAGTCTTTATGTGTCCCTAAGTCTGAAGTGGGTCTCTTGTAGACAGCATATATATGGGTCTTGTTTTTGTATCCATTCAGCCAGTCTATGTCTTTTGATTAGAGCATTTAATCCATTTACATTTTATGTGGTTATCGATATGTATGTTCCTATTACCATTTTGTTAATTGTTTTGGGTTTGTTATTGTAGGTCTTTTCCTTCTCTTGTGTTTCCTGCCTAGAGATGTTCCTTTAGGATTTGCTGTAAAGCTGGTTTGGTGGTGCTGAATTCTCTTAGCTTTTGTTTGTCTGTAAAGGTTTTAATTTCTCCGTCAAATCTGAATGAGATCCTTGCTGTGTAGAGTAATCTTGGTTGTAGGTTTTTCCCTTTCATCCCTTTAAATATGTCCTCCCACTCCCTTCTGTCTTGCAGACTTTCTGCTGAAAGATCACCTGTTAACCTTATGAGAATTCCCTTGTATGTTATTTGTTGTTTTTCCCTTGCTGCTTTTAATATTTTTGTGTGTATTTAATTTTTGAAAGCTTGATTCATATGTGTCTTGACATGTTTTTCCTTGGATTTATCCTGTATGGGACTATCTGTGCTTCCTGGACTTGATTGACTATTTCCTTTCCCATATTAGGGAAGTTTTCAACTATAATCTCTTCAAATATTTTCTCAGTCCCTTTCTTTTTCTCTTCTTCTTCTGGAACCCCTATAATTCGAATGTCAGTGCATTTGATGTTGTTCCATAGGTCTCTGAGACTGTCTTCAATTCTTTTCATTCTTTTATCTTTATTCTGCTCTGTGGTAGTTATTTCCATTATTTTATATTCTGGGTCACTTATCTATGCTTCTGCCTCAGTTATTCTGCTATTGATTCATTCTAGAGAATTTTAAATTTCATTTATTGTGTTGTTCATCATTGTTTATTTGTTCTTTAGTTCTTTTAGGTCCTTGTTAAATGTTTCTTGTGTTTCCTCCATTCTATTTCTGAGATTTTGGATCATCTTTACTATCATTACTCTGAATTCTTTTTCAGGTAGACTGCCTATTTCCTCTTCATTTGTTTGGTCTGGTGGGTTTTTATCTTGCTCCTTCATCTGCTGCATATTTCTTTGTCTTTTCATTTTGCTTAACTTATTGTGTTTGTGGTCTCATTTTTGCAGGCTGCAGGTTTGTAGTTCCCGTTGTTTTTGGTGTCTGCTCCCAGTGGGTAAGGTTGGTTCAGTGGGTTGTGTAGACTTCCTGGTGGAGGGGGCTGGTGCCTGTGTTCTTGTGGATGAGGCTGGATCTTGTCTTTCTAGGGGGCAGAACCATATCCGGTGGTGTGTTTTGGGGTGTCTGTGAACTTATTATCATTTTAGGCAGCCTCTCTTCTAATGGGTTGTGTTGTGTTCCTGTCTTGCTTGTTGTTTGGCATGGGCTGTCCAGCACGAGAGCTTGCTGGCCGTCGGGTGGAGCTGCATCTTAGTGTTGAGATGGCGATCTCTGGGAGAGCTCTCACCAATTGATATTACATGGAACCAGGAGGTCTCTGGTGGACCAATGTCCTGAACTCAGCTCTACCTCCTCAGAGGCTCAGGCCTGACACCCGGCCATAACACCAAGACTCTGTCATCCACATGGCTTTTGCTTCGTGCTTGATTTCAGGCCAACTCAGGAGTGACTTTTGGACTCAAAGGTTTGAGAGGCACCCTTGCTCAGCAACGTTCCGCCCAGGAACTTAGCCAGAAACTTTGCCATATACGAGCAGTGAAGCAGGGGCTCTCCAAAGGCGCCTGATCTGTCCTTTCTCTGCACAAGAGCCCACGTGCCAAGGTCTCACTTGCAGCAGGCCGGCCCGTGCTGCTGGGGGCTGGGGGATGACAACAGCCGAGCCAGGCAGGGGCAGGGCCTGTGAGAGAGTGCCTGCTGCCCAGCCACCACTGCCTGTTGTGCGAGGTATGAGTGTGCACAGCGGGGTCCTCTGCTCCAACCTCCCATGCCCCAGGAGCAGACACTGCAGTACACGTTAGCCTTTCCCACTGAATGTCACTGTCATCAGAGTAAAGGGAAGGGTCCCACCAAGGAGATGGTGGGAGGGCCAAAGTTCTGCAGGACTGGTGTGGTACACTGCTAAGGGCACCAGATGGCAGAGCACTGAGGCGCGGGCACTGGCAGTCCGGCCCAGGCACCACCACTCCAGCCACAGAGCTCGGCTGCAGCTGAGGCCTGACACTCTGTGGGAAAGCAGGAGACGAGGGCCTGGGAAGGTCTGCTTACGGGGCCAGCTGGGATGACCAGTTCCCCAGTTTCCCCTCTCTGCCACGAAGGAGGTGGAAAAGGCTGTCTCAGGCCGTGTCTGACACAGTGGGTTCCTTTTTGGGATTTTTATCTTGTTACTTCATCTGGAACGTTTTCCTCTGCCATCTCATTTTGTCCAACTTTCTGTGTTTGTGGTCCCAGAGGCTGCAGCATTGTAGTTCCTCTTGCTTATGCTGTCTGCCCCCTGGTGCATAAGGCTGGTCTAAGAGACTTGTGCAGGCTTCCTTGTGGGAGGGACTGGCACCTGCCCACTGGGAAGGCAGGGTCTTGTTCCTCTGGTGGGCAGGGCTGTGTCAAGGCATGTGTTTAAAGGCAGCTGTGGTCTCAGGAAGACTTTAAGCAACCTCTCTGCTGATGTGTTGGGCTGTGTTCCTGCCCTATTGGTTGTTCGGCCTGAGGCATCCCTGTGCCACAGCCTTTGGGCTGTTGGGTGGCATCAAACTGCCTGCCTCCAGGACAGCTCCCACTGATGGATACTCTCCCCAATATCTCCACCACCAGTGTCCTTGTCCCCACAGTGATTCACAGCTGCCTCTCACCTCCCCAGGAAACCCTCCAAAACCAGCACATAGGTCTGGCCCAGGATCCTGTGAAGTCACTGCTTTTTCCCTGGGTTCCACTGCACACGAGTCCTTGTGTGTGCCCTCTGAGAGTGGAGTTTCAGTTTCCTCCATTTCTGTGGAGTTCCTGTGATCAAATGCCACTGGCCTTCAAAGCCAAATTTTCAGGGGGCTTCTCCTCCAGTTACCAGACCTCCAGACTGGGAAGCCTGATGTAGGGCTCAGAACTCTCACTCCTGTGGGAGAAACTCTGTGATGTAATTATTTTCCAATATGTGGGTCACCCGTCCAGTGGGTATGGGATTTGATTATACTGCAAATGTGCCCCTCCTACCATCTCATTGTGGCTTCTTTGTCTTTGGAGTAGAATATAGTTTTTGGTAGGTTCCAGTCCTTTTTTTGTCAATGGTTGTTCAGCAGTTAGTTGTAATTTTGGTGTTTTCATGAGAGGAAGTGTGCTCAGGTCCTCTACTTCACCATCTTGTCCTCCACCACTCTATAAGCTGTGGCCACATGGCGCCATGATGGTCCAGTTCCCTCATGCTTCACATATTTTGAAGCTCTGTCTGGTGCATATGCCACAAAGCAGATGGTATATGGAGACCAAGAATAGAATTGGAATAGGGATTATTTCCTTTCCCTCTCTTTCTACTTTCTCAGAGCAAAATTCCTAGATGGACTTGTCTGTATTCATGGTTTCTACTTCTTCATTTCACCTTGTGTCCACAACCAACTGTAGTTAATATCTTGTCCCCACTATAGTAAGTCCCCTACATATGAACATTCAAGTTATAAACTTTCAAAGATGTGAACATGCTTTTGCATGTTCAATCACATAAGTTAGTTCACATGTCTGGTGTACATTGTCACTTGCCTGCATCCTCTACAAGTGGCTGTGATTTTGCATACTTTACACTACTGTATAGAGTACACTAGTACAGTATCTTTATTTCAAGCCCAGGATGTCCAGAAGCAAGTGTAAAAGCAGTGGTGATGTAGCTGGTACTGCTAAGAAGCACCAGCTGTTGTACTGTAGTGCTGTACTTTTCAAGGTACTGTATTGTAAGATTAAAACTGTTTTCTTTATTTTTGTGTTTGTTTTTTATGTATTATTTGTGTGAAAAGTATTAGAAAACCATTACAGCACCACACTATATAGCTGATTGTGTTAGGTGGGTACCTAGGCTAACTTTGTTGGACTTACGAACAAATTGGACTTATGAACACACTCTAGGAATGGAACTCGTTCATATGTAGGGAACTTACTGTACTCTTTGAACCACTCTTGTCATTGTCACCAATGACTTTCACAATAGTAAAGCAATGGTAAATTGTGAGTCCTCATTTTACTCAACCTTTTAGTAGCATTTGACATAGTTGATACTTCTTTCTTCTTGGAACACACTTGACTTCCAGGGCACCATACTCTTTTTTTAAACTATTTTTTTGAATGAAAGATTCTTTGAAGTCTATAGTGCTTTACAATTTTCAAAAGTTTCACACACATGTTTTCATATAATCCCATAATAACCCTTTTTTAAAAATTCTCCTCCTATACTGCAGGGCACCATACTCTTATGGCTTTATTTTACCTCATTTTGGGCCTTTTTCCCTTGTTCAACCTCATATTCTCAACCTCTAAGCATTCCAGTACTTCAAGGCTTATTCTTTGGATCACTTCTCTATCTACATCTTTTCCTTGGTCATTTTATCCAGTCTCATGGTTTTAAAAGCCATCTATGTTTACAACTCAAAATTGTATATCTCTAGGCCTAACTTCTTTTCTGAAATTCAAACTTTTATATCCTATCTTTTACATGAAATATCCACTTGAATGCTTAACAGGCATCTCTAACTTAAGATGTCAAAACCAGAGTTCCCAACTCCCTCCCATCTTCCAATTTCCAGCTAATCACTCAAAAAGTTCTGTCAGTTCTACCTTCTGATACCTCTTCTGCTACCACCCTAGTCCAGCTTCCCATTATCTTTCTACTGGACCATTATATAAGCATCCTAGATTATCTCTCTCCTTTGGCTCTTACCCCCACCCTATCTTATTTTCCACATAGCAACCAGAGTGATATTTTAATGATTTAAATCAGATGTTGTTATTACCTTTATCAAACCCCTCAATGGCTTCCCATTTCAGAGTAAAAGCAAATGTCCTTATAATGGACTTCAAGACTTCACTTGATCTGACCCCTGCCTTATCATCTTTCTGACCTCTTCTACCCCCTCCTCTTCCCTCACTTCTCTCAAATCACTGACATCCTTGTGGTTCCACAAACACTCCATGCTTGTTCCTGATTCAGAGACTTTGCTGTTGTTGATCTCTCTTCCTGAAATGCTCTTCCCTCACTTCTATCAAAGCTCTGCCCAAATGGCAGAGCTTCCTCAGAGGTGTGTTCATTGGCCACTGTGTTTAGACTTTACTGTCATTTTCTGTACCCCTATCTTGCTGTACTATTCTTTCTATAACTGAGTATTACCTAATATTATGTTAGATATTTCTTTGCTTATTTGTTCATTGTCTCCTCCACCACTAGAATATCATCTCTATAGAAGTAGGACTTTGTCTTGTCCACCATGGTGTCCTCAACTCCTGGAAGAATATTTAGTTAATATGTCCTGAGTGAATGAATGGCTTTGCAGAATATCAGTAGTGTCCCAGATACCTTTTTTTCACTGGTTTCACTGCTGAGTAATTATCTCCTTAAAGAATTTAAGCAAAATTTTTTTCACATAGTAGCTCTTTCTGTGTATGACCTGTAATTTTGCATTTAAAATTTCAGAGAAACAACTGTTTTATTTGAACTCTGTGCCCTATCAATAGAGTAGGACTCAGCCCTTCACCAAGGACCTAAGAGGAGTGGGACCAGCCATACAAAGTGAGAGTACCTGAAATATTCCATATTGTGGAGTACAACTGGCAAAGGGGAGTCTTTACAATGGAGATTGTTTTTTTCTTAATCTATTAAGTTTTAAAGAAAAGAAATCAACTTTTAAGCTAGATAAAGAATGAATCACTTAGGGGTTAATATGAAAACAGATTCAAATACCTGTGTTCTGGATGGTATTTGTAATGCTACTGACCTCTGAATTCTAGTTTAATCCCAGATATAGATGTAGAATTTTTTCCTCTCCTGACTGCTATCCTATACTTGGTGATGATGCTTAGAAAGGGCAGACGGATGTGCATACTTTGGAGGCAGCTTTATGGTGTTTGGACAAAGGATGAAGTAAAACATGAAATTGGAGCAAAAAAGAAGAAGACAAAATGCACAATCACCATGCATTATGCACAAATACTCTACTTACACATTTGTGTTTAAGATTTATAAATCATAATAGTCCTCTCAGAGCCAAAAATGAAATTACTAATGTGCCATGATTTCTGCCTTATGACGTGTGGAGTCTATCAAAAGCTCTGGACAATATTTTTGGTGTAACAGTATAGAATAAAAACTCAAATTTGTTGAGTAGTTGTGCATATTTCTCTCTCTCTCTCCCTCTCTCTGCCAGAATTGAACCGTCTTGCATATTGAAACAGCATTTTTAAAAACAAGACTCAGTACATTAGAAGTCAGTTGAACTGATAATTCTTTTCTTTTCTTTTTTTTCTTTTCTTGGCTGTGCCACACAGAGTGCAGGATCATAGTACCCCAACCAGGGATTGAACCTGCATCTCCTACATTGGAAGCACAGTCTTAATCACTGGACTGCCAGGGAAGTCCCTGAACTGATAATTCTTAGGCCTCCTCATGCTGTATCTCTGATGCAGTTGCATTGCCATTCCTGGTACCCTGCCTAAAACTGCTTGTCATGTGTAGTGTGCACTACATCATGAAAATCTGAATCACTGAACTCTTCTTTGCTTAAAGGAGCCAGGATCCTTTTAAGATACTTATTGGAACAAGAAGAAAGATGGAATATCTTGCTGCTCTCAGAGATGGCCGAGGGAATTTGGAAATGGAATTCCCGTTCCATTCCAAAATGGAATTTTGGAAATTTTGGAAATGAGAAAACAGGACAACATAGGAAGAACACCCACTGGCAAAGGAAGAGCATTCAAAAATATAAAAATAAAGAGTTTTATGGTACATAAAATATATACTATTTCTAATACAGAAAATAATTACTATAATTATCATTATAGTCAATTGGCATAACTTGAGTCTGCCAAAAAGTGTCATGAGTCCATAATGATAATAAAAGGTGGAGGAAAAATAAGGAATGTTAAGTCATTGTAATAATTATGTAGGTCAATATAACACAGTATAAGTATATATTTTTCTCTTTTCTTATCTTAACTGATTTAAAAGAAACTTGCACAAAACAGTAATAATGAAACTTAATTGCTAGGCTGAGAACATAGAAATATGTAATATATAGGACAAACTAGCAAAAAAAAATAGATGAGGAAATAGAGTGATACTGGAACAAAATTTATTTGTTTTACTAGAACTAAGTTAGTATTAATCTGAAGTATACTGTGATAAATTATATATATTGTAATTTTCAGAGTAACCATTAAGAAAATAACTAAAAATACAACTTACAAAAAACAAAGAAAGAATTAAAATTATATACTAGAAAGCAATGGTTTAGCATAAAAGAAAGAAGGAACAGAGGGAGGACCAAAAAAAAAAAAAAAAAAAAAAGGAGTCATACACATAGAAAAGAAATAGCAAAATGGCACCTATAAATCAAACCATAGTAATGATAACACTAAATGTGAATAGATTAAACACTTCAAAGAAAAGACAGAGATTATCAGATTGGATTTCTTTAAAGATCCAAATACATTTTCTACAGTAGACACACTTTATTTATTTAATTCAAGTATAGTTGATGTACAATGTTGAGTTAATTTCTGCTGTACAGCCAAGTGAGTCAGTTATACATATATATACATTCTTTTTGTATTCTTTTCCATTATGGGTTATCACAAGATATTGAATATAGTTCCCTGTGCTATACAGTAGGACCTTGTTGCTGATCCATTCTATATACAATAGTTTGCATCTGCTAATCCCAAACTCCCAATCCATTTCTCCCCCACCACCTATCTCCCTTGGCAACCACAAGTCTATTCTCTATGTCTGTGATTCTGTTTCTCTTTCATGCATAAGTTCATTTGTGTCATATTTTAGATTCCACATATAAGTGATATCATATAGTATTTGTCTTTCTCTTTCTTACTTACTTCGCTTAGTAATAATCTCTAGGTCCATCCGTGTTGCTGAAAAATGCATTATTTCGTTCTTTTTTATGGCTGAGTAATATTCCATTGTATATATGTACCACATCTTTATCCATTCATCTGTCAATAGACATTTAGGTTGTTTCCATGTCTTGGCTATTATGAATAGTGCTGCTATGAACATAGGGGTGCATGTACCTTTTTGAATTATATTTTGTCCATATATATGCCCAGGAGTGGGATTGCTGGATCATATGACAACTCTATTTTTGGTTTTTTGAGGAACTTCCAAACTGCTTTCCATAGTGGCTGCACCAACTTACATTCCCACAAACAGTGTAGGAGGGTTCCCTTTTCTCCACACCCTCTCCAGCATTTGTTATTTGTAGACTTTTTAATGATGGCTATTCTGACTGGTGTAAAGTGGTACCTCATCATAGTTTTGATTTGCATTTCTCTGATAATTAAAAATATTGAGCATCTTTTCATATGCCTATTGACCATTTGTATGTCTTCTTTGGAGAAATGTCTATTTAGGACTTTTGCCCATTTTTTGATTGGGTTGTTTGGTTTTTTGTTGAGTCACATGAGCTTTTTGTATATTTTGTAAATTACACCCTTGTTGGTAGCATCATTTGCAAATATTTTCTCCCATTCCATAGGTTGTCTTTTCATTTTGTTTATGGTTTCCTTTGCTGCACAAAAGCTTGTATGTTTGATTAGGTCCCATTTGTTTATTTTTGCTTTTATATCTGTTGCCTTGGGAGACTGACCTAGGAAAACATTGGTACGATTTATGTCAGAGAACGTTTGCCTGTGTTCTCTTGCAGGAGTTTTATGGTGTCATGCCTTATACTTAAGTCTTTAAGCCATTTTGAGTTTATTTTCATGTACAATGTGAGGGTTTGTTCTTACTTCATTGATTTACATGCAGCTGTCCTGTTTTCCCAACACCACTTGCTGAAGAGACTGTCTTTTTCTCTTGTATATTCTTGTCTCTTTTGTCAAAGATTAATTGACTGTAGGTGTGTGGGTTTATTTCTGGGCTCTCTATTCTGTTCCATTGATCAGTATGTCTGTTTTTGTGCCAATACTATGCTGTTTTGTTTACTGTAACTTTGTAGTATTGTCTGAAGTCTGGGAGGGTTATGCCTCCTGCTTTGTTCCTTTTCCTCAGGATTGCTTTGGAAATTCTGGGTCTTTTATGGTTCCATATAAGTTTTAATATTATTTCTTCTAGTTCTGTGAAAAATGTCATGGGCATTTTGACAGGAATCTCATTAAATCTGTAGATTGCTTAGGGTAGTATGGTCATTTTAATAATATTAATTCTTCCAATCCAAGAGCATGGGATATCTTTCCATTTCTTTGCATTATTTTCAATCTTCTTTCTTAATGTTTTTTTAAATTTTATTTATTTATTTTTGGCTGCATTGGGTTTTCACTGTTGAATGCAGTCTTTCTCTAGTTGCAGTGAGTGGGGGTTACTCTTCATTGCAGTGCATGTGCTTCTCATTGCAATGGCTTCTCTTGTTGCAGAGCACAGGCTCTAGGTGCACGGGCTTCAGTAGTTGTGGCATGTGGGATCAGTAGTTGTGGCTTGTGGGCTTTAGAGCACAGGCTCAGTAGTTGTGGCATACAGGCTTACTTGCTCCACAGCATGTGGGATCTTCCCTGACCAGGGATTGAACCCGTGTCCCCTGCATTGGCAGGCAGATTCTCAACGACTGCATCACCAGGGAAGTGCTTTATTAATATTTAATTGTTCTCAGCATATGTCTTTCATCTCCTTGGTCAGGTTTATTCCTAAGTATTTTATTTTTCGATGTGATTTTAAAAGGGATTGTTTTTTTACATTCTCTTTCTGATATTTCAGTGTTAGTGTAAAGAAATGCAACTGGGTAGGAGGAATTGGGAGATTGGGATTGACACATATACACTATTGATACTATGTATAAAATAGACAACTGATGGGAACATACTGTATAGCACAGGGAACTCTACTTAATACATGGTAGTGTCCTAAATGGAGGGGATATATGTATATGTATGGCTGATTCATTCTGCTGTGCAGTAGAAGCTAACACAACATTGTAAACAACTATACTCCAATAAAATTAATGTAAAAAAATAAAGAAATGCAATTGATTTCTGTATGTTAATCTTGTATCCTGCTACCTTGCCGAATTAGTTTATCAGTTACAAATTCAATGTTAATCTACAATTACCTAAAAATAAAAATGGAAAAGTATGTTACAGATTAAAAAATAGGATGAAAAATATATATCATTCAAATAGTAACCATAAGAGTGTTGAAATGCCTGTACTTTAGGACCACAGAATGTTGCCAGAGATAAAGAGGGACATGTTATAATGACAAAAGAGTCAATTCATCAGGAGGACATAAAAATTTAAAATACATACACCTAATGACAGGATGTAAAACACATAAAGAAAAACTGACAGAGTTGAAGGAAAAAGACAACTAAACAATAATAATTGGAAACTTCAAAAACTCACTCTCAATACAGCTAGACATAAAATCAACAAGGATACAAAAGACTTGAATAACACTACCGACAAATTAGACCTAACTGACATCTGTAGGATACTCCATCCAACAGCTGCAGAATGCACATCCTTTTCCAGCCACCATTGAACATTCTCAAGGATAGAACACCTTCTAGGCAATATAAAACAAGTCTGAATAAATATTTTTATGATTTAAATATTTTTATATTTTATAATTTAAATTATACAAAGCATGTTCTCTGGCCGTAACAAAATTAAATTAGAAATCAACAAAAACAACAAAAAGAAATTTGGGATATAAAAAAAATCAAAAATTAAATAACACATTTCTAAATTATAGATGGGTAAAGAATAAATCACAAAGGAAATTAGAAAAATATTTTGAACTGAATGAAAGTGAAAAGCACACAAAATTTATGGGATATAGCTAAAGTAGTGCTTAGAGGGAAACATATAGGTGTAAATGTTTCTACTAGAAAAGAAAGCCTTAAAACCAAGAACCTAAACTTATATCTTAAGAAGCTAGGGAAAAAACATGCTAAGTGAAATACGCCAGTCACAAAAGACCAATTCTGTATGATTCCATTTATACCAGTAACGAGAAGAGTGAAATTCCTGGAAACAGAAAGTAGAACAGTGGTTTTATGTTATTTGTATTTTACCACAATTTTTAAAAATACATAAAATAATTATTTAAAAAAAATAAACTAGAAAAAGATAAGCAAACTAAACCCAAACCAACCAGAAGGAAGAAAATAATAAAGATTGGAACAAAAATAAATGAAGTAGAGAAAGTCAATGAAACCAAAAGATGATTCCTTGAAAAGATCAATAAAACTGACTATACCATCAAAAAAAGAGAGAAAAAACAAGTTAACAAATCAGGAGTTAAAGAGAGAACATTACTACAGACCCTACAAAAATCAAAAGGATTATAAAGGAACACTATGAACAACTTTATGCCAAAAAAGTAGACAACTTAGGTAAAATGAACAAACTCTAAGAAAGACACAAATTACTGAAACAAACTCATAAAGAAGTATAAAATTTGAATAGACCTACAGCAAGTGAAGAAACTGAATGGATATTTTGCAATCTTCCCACAATGACAGGCACAAACCCACAGAGCTTCACTGATTAATTCTAGAAAATATTTTAAAAATAAATAACATCACTTTTTTTTATAAAATCTTTCAGAAAATAGGGAAAGAGAAAACACCTTCCAACTCTTTCTAGGAGACAAGTATTACCTTGACACCTTGATACAGAAGCATCACAAGAAAAGTACAGAGCAACCCACTTCAAACCTAGAGACACATACAGACTGAAAGTAAGGGGATGGAAAAAGATATTCCATGCAAATGGAAACCAAAAGAAAGCTGGAGTAGCAATTCTCATATCAGACAAAATAGACATTAAAATAAAAACTATTAGAAGAGACAAAGAAGGACACTACATAATGATCAAGGGATCGATCCAAGAAGAAGATACAAAAATTGTAAATACTTATGCACCCAACATAGGAGCACCTCAATACATAAAGCAAATACTAACAGCCATAAAATGGGAAATCAACAGTAGCACATTCATAGTAGGGGACTTTAACACCCCACTTTCACCAATAGACAGATCATCCAAAATGAAAATAAATAAGGAAGCACAAGCTTTAAATGATACATTAAACAAGATGGACTTAATTGATATTTATAGGACATTCCATCGAAAAACAACAGAATACACATTCTTCTCAAGTGTTCATGGAACATTCTCCAGGATAGATCATACCTTGGGTAACAAATCAAGCCTTGGTAAATTTAAGAAAATTGAAATTGTATCAAGTACCTTTTCTGACCACAATACTATGAGACTAGATATCAATTACAGGAAAAGATCTGTAAAAAAGACAAACACATGAAGCCTAAACAATACACTACTTAATAACGAAGTGATCACTGAAGAAATCAAAGAGGAAATAAAAAAATATCTAGAAACAAATGACAATGGAGACACGACGACCCAAAACTTATGGGATGCAGCAAAAGCAGTTCTAAGGGGGAAGTTTATAGCAATACAAGCCCACCGTAAGAAACAGGAAACATCTCGAATAAACAACCTAACCTTGCACCTAAAGCAATTAGAGAAAGAAGAACAAAAAACCCCCAAAGTTAGCAGAAGGAAAGAAATCATAAAAATCAGATCAGAAATAAATGAAAAAGAAATGAAGGAAACGATAGCAAAGATCAATAACACTAAAAGCTGGTTCTTTGAGAAGATAAACAAAATAGATAAACCATTAGCCAGACTCATCAAGAAGAAAAGGGAGAAGACTCAAATCAATAGAATTAGAAATGAAAAAGGAGAAGTAACAACAGACACTGCAGAAAAAAAAAGATCATGAGAGATTACTACAAGCAACTCTATGCCAATAAAATGGACAATCTGAAAGAAATGGACAAATTCTTAGAAATGCACAACTGTGAAGACGGAATCAGGAAGAAATAGAAAATCTGAACAGACCAATCACAAGCACTGAAATTGAAACTGTGATTAAAAATCTTCAAACAAACAAAAGCCCAGGACCAGATGGCTTCACAGGCGAATTCTATCAAACATTTAGAGAAGAGATAACACCTATCGTTCTCAAACTCTTCCAAAATATAGCAGAGGGAGGAACACTCCCAAATTCATTTTACGAGGCCACCATCACCTTGATACCAAAACCAGACAAGGATGTCACAAAGAAACAAAACTACAGGCCAATATCACTGATGAACATAGATGCAAAAATCCTCAATAAAATACTAGCAAACAGAATCCAACAGCACATTAAAAGGATCATACACCATGATCAAGTGGGGTTTATTCCAGGAATGCAAGGATTCTTCAATATTTGTAAATCTATCAATGTGATAAACAATATTAACAAATTGAAGGAGAAAAACCTTATGATCATCTCAATAGATGCAGAGAAAGCTTTTGACAAAATTCAACACCAATTTATCATAAAAACCCTGCATAAGGTAGGCATAGAGGGAACTTTCCTCAACATAATAAAGGCCATATATGACAAACACACAGCCAACATCATCCTCAATGGTGAAAAACTGAAAGCATTTCCAATAAGATCAGGAACAAGACAAGGTTGCCCACTCTCACCACTCTTATTCAACATAGTTTTGGAAGTTTTAGCTACAGCAATCAGAGAAGAAAAGGAAATAAAAGGAATCCAAATCGGAAAAGAAGAAGTAAAGCTGTCACTGTTTGCAGATGACATGATACTATACATTGAGAATCCTAAAGATGCTACCAGAAAACTACTAGAGCTAAGCAATGAATTTGGTAAAGTAGCAGGATACAAAATTAATGCACAGAAATCTCTGGCATTCCTATACACTAATAATGAAAAATCTGAAAATGAAATCAAGAAAACACTCCCATTTACCACTGCAACAAAAAGAATAAAATATCTAGGAATAAACCTACCTAAGGAGACAAAAGACCTGTATGCAGAAAATTATAAGACACTGATGAAAGAAATTAAAAATGATACAAATAGATGGAGAGATATGCCATGTTCTTGGATTGGAAGAATCAACATTGTGAAAATAACTCTACTACCCAAAGCCATCTACAGATTCAGTGCAATCCCTACCAAACTGCCACTGGCATTTTTCACAGAACTAGAACAAAAAATTTCACAATTTGTATGGAAGCACAAAAGATCCAGAATAGCCAAAGCAATCTTGAGAATGAAAAACGGAGCTGGAGAAATCAGCCTCCCTGACTTCAGAGTATACTACAAAGCTACAGTAATCAAGGCAGTATGGTACTGGCACAAAAACAGAAAGATCAATGCAACAGGATAGAAAGCCCAGAGATAAACCCACGCACCTATGGTCACCTTATCTTTGATAAAGGAGGCAGGAATGTACAGTGGAGAAAGGACAGCCTCTTCAATAAGTGGTGCTGGGAAAACTGGACAGGTAGGTACATGTAAAAGTATGAGATTAGATCACTCCCTAACACCATACACAAAAATAAGCTCAAAATGGATTAAAGACCTAAATGTAAGGCCAGAAACTATCAAACTCTTAGAGGAAAACATAGGCAGAACACTCTATGACATAAATCACAGCAAGATCCTTTTTGACCCACCTCCTAGAGAAATGGAAATGAAAACAAAAATAAACAAATGGGACCTAATGAAACTTAAAAGCTTTTGCACAGCAAAGGAACCCATAAACAAGCCCAAAAGAGAACTCTCAGAATGGGAGACCATATTTGCAAATGAAGCAACTGACAAAGGATTAATCTCCAAAGTTTATATGCAGCTCAATAACAAAAAAACAAACAACCCAATCCAAAAATCGGGAGAAGACCTAAATAGACATTTCTGCAAAGACGATATACAGACTGCCAACAAACACATGAAAGAATGCTCAACATCATTAATCATTAGAGAAATGCAAATCAAAACTACAATGAGATGTCATCTCACACCAGTCAGAATGGCCATCATCAAAAAATCTAGAAACAATAAATGTTGGAGAGGGTGTTGAGAAAAGGGAACACTCTTGCACTGCTGGTGGGAATGTGAATTGGTTCAGCCACTATGGAGAACAGTATGGAGTTTCCTTAAAAAACTACGAATAGAACTACCATATTACCCAGCAATCCCACTACTGGGAATATACCCTGAGAAAACCATAATTCAAAAAGTGACATGTATCAAAATGTTCATTGAAGCTCTATTTACAATAGCCCAGAGATGGAAACAACCTAAGTGTCCATCATCAGATGAATGGATAAAGAAGATGTGGCACATATATTCAATGGAATATTACTAAGCCATAAAAAGAAACGAAATTGAGCTATTTGTAATGAGGTGGGTAGACCTAGAGTCTGTCATACAGAGTGAAGTAAGTCAGAAAAAGAAAGAGAAATACTGTATGCTAACACATATATATGGAATTTAAGAAAAAAAATATCATGAAGAACCTAGGGGTAAGACAGGAATAAAGACACAGAACTACTAGAGAACGGACTTGAGGATATGGGGAGGGGGAAGGGTGAGCTGTGACATAGCAAGAGAGAGGCATGGACATATATACACTACTAAACGTAAGGTAGATAGCTAGTGGGAATCAGCCGCATAGCACAGGGAGATCAGCTCAGTGCTTTGTGACCGCCTGGAGGGGTGGGACAGGGAGGGTGTGAGGGAGGGAGACGCAAGAGGGAAGAGATATGGGAACGTATGTATATGTATAACTGATTCACTTTGTTATAAAGCAGAAACTAACACACAATTGTAAAGCAATTATACCCCAATAAAGATGTTAAAAAAAAAAGTACAGAGCTATATTCCTGATGAATATATATGGATATAAAAATTCTCAGTAGAATATTATGAAAGCAAATCTAGAAATATATAAAAAGAATTATATACCATGACCAGTTGAGATTTATCTCAGGACTGCAAGGTGGGTTTAAAACATGAAAATCAGCTGATGTAATTCACCGTATTAATAGGATAAATGGGAAAATTGCACGATCATCTCAATAGATGTAGAAAAATCATTTATCAAAATCCCTCATCACCTACTGACATACAGCCCTACCCACAATTCAACTTCCCTCTCACACGAAGGCTATTACCTTTCATCTCTCCTACCTTCACAGCCTCACCCTGACTCATCTCCTCTGCACCCCTACTTATCTATCTCACCACCCCGACCCACCATCCTTCTCTCTCTCACCAGCCTTCCCTGGCCACTCATTTCCTTAACCCTGTTATGTTGTTCACAGCCCATTCCCATCACCAGCAATAATACTGTCCTCTTCCTGACTAATATCATCCATGATACACTTAGGTAGTGGCAATTTGATGTCCTGCTTCTTGAAGGCCTGTATCAGTCTTAAACAACAGAAATTTATTTCTCATAGTTATAGAGGCTGGGAAGTCCAAGATCAAGTTGCCAGCATGATTACATTCTGATGAGGTCCCTTTTGCTGGTTCACAGCAAGCACCTTCTCACTGTGTCCTCATTTTCATCTGAAACTTCATCAGAATGGCTTTTATCATCCATATTTCTACCAACATTCTCTTCATGACCACTTAGGTATTCTCTAAGAAGATTGGGTGTCTCTATACAGCCCTCATCTTTTCCTTCTGGGCAATTCAGTAGAATTGCCTTTGAACGTCTGTTCACAGCAATGCAGGCTTTTTCTGGCATGCACCTCCAAACTCTACTCATCTCCCAGTTCCAAAGCTGCTTCCACATTTTTAGGTATTTGTAACGTCAGCACCCCTATTTCTCAATTTTCTGTCTTAGTCCATTTGGGCTGCTATGGTAAAATACCACAGACTGGGTGGCTTATAAACAACAGAGTTTTATTTCTCACAGTTCTGGAGGCTGGAAGTCCAAGGTCAGGGTGCCAGCATAGTCAGATTTTGGTGAAAGCCTTCTTCCAGGTTGCAGACTTCTGACTTCTTACTGTAACCTCACATGGCTGAAGGGGTTAGGGAGCTTTGCAGGGTCTCTTTTATAAGGGCACTAATTCCATTCATGAAGGCTCCACCCTCATAACTTAATCACCTCCCCAATACCATCAAATACCAAAACCTTTGGGGGTTAGGATTTTAACATGTAAATTTGGGGGAGACACAAAAAATCAGACTACAACAATAACCTTAAATAAAATATAGTGTTTGTCTCAATTATATAGAGTCATCTATAAATAATACTCAGACGAAATATGCTAAAAGTTAATTGGTTATCTCTGGCTGGTGGGATTGTGAGTGATTTTCCTCCTGCTTTATACTTTTCTGTACTTTTAACTTTTCTACAGCAGGCAACTTGTATATTGGAGTGGGGAGGAGGTCAACAAAATAATTTGGAAAAAGGTAATAAAAGAAGTCAGAAGGGTGATGGGGGTTTGTAAAAGCAGAGTTCACTGAAGACAGATTCCAACAAACTGCCTGGTGGAAAGGGTGGGGACAATGGGAGAAGATCCCAAAGTGAGCTGGGGAAAGCCTTCACTTCTTGTCGTGTTCACCGTGCTGGGACCAGGAGGAACAAAGACACATGAAGATCATAGATGAGACCACGGCCCAGCTACAAGACCTGAAGAATCAGCACCTGGCCAGGAAGTCAGAGGTGAATGACAAGAACCACGAAATGGAGGAGATTCGTAAGAAACTGGGGGGTGCCAACAAGTGAGTGGGTTCAGGCCTGGGCTTGGAAGTACGTAGTATTGGCAGCTTGCTGGACTTGGGTCTCACCTATCTCTCTGGTTCATTTTAGGGAAATGACCCATTTACAGAAGGAGGTAACAGCCATAGAGACCAAGCTTGAACAGAAACGCAGTGACCGCCACAACCTGCTACAGGCCTGCAAGATGCAGGACATCAAGTTGCCACTGTCTAAGGGCACCATGGACGATATTAGTCAGGAAGAGGTGAGTATTATTGTTGGTGGTGGGTGTGGGCTGTGAACAACATAACCAGGAATGGGGGATGAAGGTGGCTAGGGAGGGAAGGTGAGAGAGAGAGAGAAAAGGATGGTGGGTGCAGGTGATGAGAGACAAAAGGACGGATGCAGGGGAGATGAGGCAGGGTGAGGCTGTGAAGGCAGGTGAGGTGAAAGGTAATAGCCTTGGTGTGAGAGGGCAGTTGTTGGGGGATAGGGCTGTAGAGTATTTTTCCCCCAAGAGGACATCTGGCAATGTCTGAAGTCCCCGTTTCTTTGTCACAACTGGGGTAGGGGTCACTACCAGCATCTAGTGGGTAGGTATGAGGCATGCTGCTAAACCTCCTATAGTGCACAAGATGGTAAAACATGGCCCCAAACGTTGATAGTGCCAAGATTTGGAAACTGTTTTAGAGATACATAGTGGAGTATTTGTGGTTGAAATGATATATCTAGGCTTTGCTTTAAAACAATTTGAGTATAGGAAGAGGTAATGAGAGAATGTTAGCTATGAGTTGATAAATATTTTTTCTAGCTTCATTAAGATATAATTGACATATAAAATGGTGTAAGTTTTAGGTGTACAATGTGATGTACAATGTGATTTCACATGTATATATTGTGAAATGTTTACCACAATAAGGATAGGTAACACATCTTTTACCTCACATAATTGCCATTTTACTGTTGTTACGGTGAGAACATAAAAGCTCTACCCTCATAACAACTTTCAAGTATACAGTACAGTATTGCTAACTATAGTTACATTAAGTCCCCCAAACTTATTCATCTTATAATGGAAAGTTTGTACCCATTGACCAAAATCTCCCAATTTCCCTCAACCTTCAGCCCCTGGAAACCTCCCTGCTACTCTTTTGTTTCTATAAATTCAATGTTTTTAGATTCCACATATAAATGAGATCATACAGTTTCTGTGTTTCTCTGACTTATTTCATTTAGTGTAATGCCCTCAAAGTCCATCCACATTGTCGCAAATGGCAGAATTGGCTTCTTTTTACGACTAAATATTATTCCATTATATATATACCACATTTTCTTTATCTATTTATCCAATGATGGAAAAGTTTCCATGTCTTGGCTATTGTGAATAACGCTTCAATAAACATGGGAGCGCAGATATCTCTTCAAGATTGTGATTTCATTTCCTTTGAATATATATCCAGAAGGGGAATTGCTGGATCATATGGTAGTCCGAATTTTAATTTTTTGAGGAAACTCCATATCGTTTCCGATAGTCATTGTACCAGTTTACATTCCCACCAACAATGACCAAGGGTTCCTTTTTCTCCACATCCTCCACAACACTTTTCTTTTGTCTTTTTGATAATCGTCAATTTAAAAGCAGTGAGATGATATCTAATTATGGTTTTGATTTGCATTTCCTTGATGATTAGTGAGGTTGAGCATCTTTTTATGTACCTATTAGTCATTTGTATGTCTTCTTTGGAAAAAATGTCTATTAAGTTTCCCCTGCCCATTAAAAAAATCCAATTATTTGGGGGTTTTGGGTTATTAAGTTGTATGTATTTTTTATATATTTTGGATATTAAACCCTTATCAGATAGATGGTTTGCAAATATTTTCTCGCATTCCATAGATTACCTTTTCATTTTGCTGATTGTTTTTTTCTGTGCACAGCCTTTTACGTTGATTTAGTCTCACCTGTTTATTTTTGCTTTTTCTGCCTTTTCTGTTGTGTCATATCCAAAAAATCATTGCCAAGGTCAATGTTAAGGAGCTCTTTCCTCATGCTTTCCTCTAGGAGTTTTACAGTTTCAGGTCTGATGTTTAAGTCTTTAATCCATTTCAAGTTTATTTTTCGGTAGTGTTAGATAAGGGTCCAATCTCATTCCTTTGCATGTGAATATCTGGTTTCCCCAGCACTATTTATTAAAAAGAATAACAAATGTTGGAGAGGGTGTGGAGAAAAGGTAACCCTCTTACACTATTGGTGGGAATGTAAATTGGTTCAGCGACTATGGAAAACAGTATGGAGGTTCCTCAGAAAACTAAAATTGACTTGCGATATGATCCAACAATCCCACTCATAGGCATATACCCAGACAAAACTATAATTTGAAAAGATACATGTACTATGTTCATAGCAGTACTATTTACAAGCCAAGACATGGAAACAACCTAAGTGTCCATCAATAGATGAATGGATAAAGATGTATTTTATATATATATATAAAATATTCCATTATATATATTATGTAGTTAATTTAATATACATAATTATAATAATTATTATTAATATAAAAATAATATAAATATTATAATATAATATATAATAAATCATATATAACATAATGTATATTAATATTGCTATATATTAATATATATGATTTATATAACATATGTAGTATAATATATTATATATTATAATACAAAATTATTATCATATAATATATAAATTATAATATAATATATAAATTATAATATTATATATAATATTTTATTATAATGTATGTATAATATAATACCATATAATATATAATTTATTATATATAATATAAGATTTATTGAATATGATATATTATAATATTTAATTTAATTTATTTATTTCTTTATTTTATATAATATTAAAATATAATTTATAATATACTATACTATCATATAATATAGTAAATAATAAATCATATATAAATAGAATATTATTAATATATAATATATTATATATTATAATATATAAATTATATTAATATATTAAAATAATATATAATATATATACGTATATATATGCCTGAGTCACTTTGCTGTGCAGAAGAAATTAATAGAACACTGTAAATCAACTATAATTCAATAAAATTAAAAAGAGAGAGAGACTATCATTTCACTATTCAGTTTTCTTGGCGCTCTTGTCAAATATTAGTTGACCATATATTGCTGAATTTATTTCTGTGCTCTGAATTCTGTTCCATTGGTTTAGGTGTCTGTCTTTATGCCAGTACCATACTGTTTTGATTACTATAGCTTTGTAATAAAGTTTGAAATCAGGGGTTGTGATGTATCCAGCTTTGCTCTTCTTTCTCAGAACTGCTTTCAACTAGTTGGGGTCTTTTGTGGTTCCATATGAATTTGAGGACTGTTTTTGCTCTTTCTCGAAAATAGCCCTTGGAATTTTATAAAATATTTATTTTTTTATTTTTATATTTTTTATTTTTTTGCGGTACGTGGGCCTCTCACTGCTGTGGCCTCTCCTGTTACGGAGCACAGGCTCCGGACGCGCAGGCTCAGCGGCCATGGCTCACGGGCCCAGCCGCTCCGCGCATGTGGGATCTTCCCAGACTGGGGCACGAGCCCGTATCCCCTGCATCAGCAGGCGGACTCTCAACCACTGCGCCACCAGGGAAGCCCTATTTTATTTTTTTTAATTTTTGGCTGCATCAGGTCTTAGTTGTGGCCTGAGGGATCTTTGTTGCAGCATACAGGCTTCTCTCTAGTTGTGGTGTGTGAGTTTTCTCACTCTAGTTGTGGTGTGTGGGCTCCAGAGCAAGTGGGCTCTGTAGTTCGCGGCAAGCAGGCTCTCCAGTTGAGGCATGCAGGCTCAGTAGTTGTGGCACATAGGCTTAATTACCCCATGGCATGTGGGATCTTAGTTCCCCGACCAGGTGTCAAACCTGCGTCCCCTGCATTGGAAGGCGGATTCTTTACCACTGGACCACTGGGGAAGTCCAAGCCCTTGGAATGTTGATCAGGATTTCATTCAATCTATAGATGGCTTTGGGTAGAATGGACATTTTAACAATATTAATTCTTCCAATGCGTGAACACAGGCTCTCTCTCTATTTATTTGTGTCCTCTTCAATTTCTTTTATCAGGGTCTTGTAGTTTTCACTATATAGATCTATCATTTCCCTTGTTAAATTTACTAGTAATTATATATTTTTTGATATTATTGTGCATGTGATTTTTATCTTTATTTCTTTTTGAGATAGTTCATTGTTTTATTTATTTATTTATTTGTACAATCTTGTTACTAGTACAAAGTCTATGTAATTTACTTATTTATTTATTATTCTTTATTGGAGTATAATTGCTTTACAATGGTGTGTTAGTTTCTGCTTTATAACAAAGTGAATCAGTTATACATATACATACATTCCCATATCTCTTTCCCTCTTGCATCTCCCTCCCTTGCACCCTCCCTATCCCAACCCTCCAGGCAGTCACAAAGCACCGAGCTGATCGCCCAGTGCTATGCGGCTGCTTCCCACTAGCTATCTACCTTACGTTTGGTAGTGTATATAAGTCCATGCCTCTCTCTTGCTTTGTCACAGTTTAGCCTTCCCCCTAGCAATATCCTCAAGTCCATTCTCTAGTAGGTCTGTGTCTTTATTCCTGTCTTAGCCCTAGGTTCTTCATGATATTTATTTTTTCTTAAATTCCATATGTATGTGTTAGCATACAGTATTTGTCTTTCTCTTTCTGACTTACTTCACTCTGTATGACAGACTTTAGGTCTACCCACCTCATTACAAATAGCTCAATTTCATTTCTTTTTATGGCTGAGTAATATTCCATTGTATATATGTGCCACATCTTCTTTGTCCATTCATCCAGTGATGGACACTTAGGTTGTTTCCGTCTCTGGGCTATTGTAAATAGAGCTGCAATGAACACTTTGGTACATGACTCTTTTTGAATTTTGGTTTTCTCAGGGTATATGCCCAGTAGTGGGATTCCTGGGTAATATGGTAGTTCTGTTTGTAGTTTTTTAAGGAACCTCCATACTGTTCTCCATAGTGGTTGAACCAATTCACATTCCCACCAGCAGTGCAAGAGTGTTCCCTTTTCTCCAAACCCTCTCCAGCATTTATTGTTTCTAGATTTTTGGATGATGGCCATTCTGACTGGTGTGAGATGACATCTCATTGTAGTTTTGATTTGCATTTCTCTAAGGATTAATGATGTTGAACATTCTTTCATGTGTTTGTTGGCAGTCTCTATATCTCCTTTGGAAAAATGTGTTCTGCCAATTTTTGCATAGGGTGGTTTGTTTTTTTGTTATTGAGCTGCATATAAATTTTGGAGATTAATCCTTTGTCAGTTGTTTCATTTGCAAATATTGTCTCCCATTCTGAGGGTTGTCTTTCAGTCTTGTTTATGGGTTCCTTTGCTGTGAAAAAGCTTTGAAGTTTCATTAGGTCCCATTTGTTTATTTTTTTAATTTCCATTTCTCTAGGAGGTGGGTCAAAAAGGATCTTGCTGTGATTTATGTCATAGATTGTTCTGCCTATGTTTTCCTCCAAGAGTTTGATAGTTTCTGGCCTTACATTTAGATCTTTAATCCATTTTGAGCTTATTTTTGTGTATGCTGTTAGGCAGTGATCTAATCTCATACTTTTACATGTAACTGTCCAGTTTCCCCAGCACCACTTATTGAAGAGGCTGTCCTTTCTCCACTGTACATTCCTGCATCCTTTATCAAAGATAAGGTGACCGTATGTGCGTGGGTTTGTCTCTGGGCTTTCTATCCTGTTCCATTGATCTATCTTTCTGTTTTTGTGCCAGTACCATACTGTCTTGATTACTGTAGCTTTGTAGTATACTCTGAAGTCAGGGAGCCTGATTCCTCCAGCACCGTTTTTCGTTCTCAAGATTGCTTTGGATATTCGGGGTGTTTTGTGTTTCCATACAAATTGTGAAATTTTTTGTTCTAGTTTGTGAAAAATGCCAGTGGTCGTTTGATAGGGATTCCATTGATTCTGTAGATTGCTTTGGGTAGTAGAATCATTTTCACAATGTTGATTATTCCAATCCAAGAACATGGCATATTTCTCCATCTATTTGTATCATTTTTAATTTCTTTCATCAGTGCCTCATAATTTTCTGTATACAGGTCTTTTTTCTCCTTAGGTAGGTTCATTCTTGGATATTTGATTCCTTCTGTTGCAATGGTAAATGTGAGTGTTTTCTTGATTTCACTTTCAGATATTTCATCACTAGTGTATAGGAATGCCAGGGATTTCTGTGCATTAATTTTGTATCCTGCAACTTTACCAAATTCATTGATTAGCTCTAGTAGTTTTCTGGTAGCATCTTTAGGATTCTCTATGTATAGTATCATGTCATCTGCAAACAGTGACACCTTACTCCTTCTATTCCACTTTGTATTCCTTTTATTTCCTTTTCTTCTCTGATTGCTGTGGCTAAAGCTCCCAAAACTATGTTGAATAAGAGTGGTGAGAGTGGGCAACCTTGTCTTGTTCCTGATCTTAGTGGATATGCTTTCAGTTTTTCACCATTGAGGATGATGTTGGCTGTGGGTTTGTCATATATGGCCTTTATTATATTGAGGAACGTTCCCTCTATGCCTACCTTCTGCAGGGTTTTTATCATAAATAGGTGTTGAATTTTGTCAAAACTTTCTCTGCATCTATTGAGATGATCATATGGTTTTTCTCCTTCAATTTGTTAATATCGTTTCTCACATTGATTGATTTGCGTATATTGAAGAATCCTTGCATTCCTGGAATAAACCCCACTTGATCATGGTGTATGATTCTTTTAATGTGCTGTTGGATTCTGTTTGCTAGTACTTTATTGAGGATTTTTGCATCTACGTTCATCAGTGTTATTGGCCTGTAGTTTTGTTTCTTTGTGACATCCTTTTCTGGTTTTGGTATCAAGGTGATGGTGGCCTCATAGAATGAGTTTGGGAGTGTTCTTCCCTCTGCTATATGTTGGAAGAGTTTGAGAAGGATAGGTGTTAGCTCTTCTCTAAATGTTTGATAGAATTCACCTGTGAAGCCAACTGGTCCTGGGCTTTGGTTTGTTGGAAGAATTTTAATCACAGTTTCAATTTCAGTGCTTGTGATTGGTCTGTTCATATTTTCTATTTCTTCCTGATTCAGTCTTGGCAGGTTGTGCATTTCTAAGAATTTGTCCATTTCTTCCAGGTTGTCCATTTTATTGGCATAGCGTTGCTTGTAGTAATCTCTCATGATCTTTTGTATTTCTGCAGTGTCAGTTGTTACTTCTCCTTTTTCATTTCTAATTCTATTGATTTGAGTCTTCTCCCTTTTTTTCTTGATGAGTCTGGCTAATGGTTTATCTATTTTGTTTATCTTCTCAAAGAACCAGGTTTTATATTTATTGATCTTTGCTATCATTTCCTTCGTTTGTTTTTCATGTATTTCTGATCTGATTTTTATGATTTCTTTCCTTCTGCTAACTTTGGGGATTTTTTATTCTTCTTTCTCTTATTGGTGTAGGTGCAAGTTTAGGTTGTTTATTCGAGATGTTTCCTGTTTCTTAATGTAGGATTGTATTGCTATAAGCTTCCCTCTTTGAACTGCTTTTGCTGCATCCCATAAGTTTTGAGTCGTCCTGTCTCCCTTGTCATTTCTTTCTAGGTATTTTTTAATTTCCTCTTTGATTTCTCCAGCGATCACTTCGGTACTCAGTAGTGTATTGTTTAGCCTACATGTGTTTGTATTTCTAACAGATGTTTTCCTGTAATTGATATCTAGTCTCATAGCATTGTGGTTGGAAAACATATTTGATACAATTCCAATTTTCTTAAATTTACCAAGGCTTGATTTGTGACCCAAGATATGATCTATCCTGGAGAGTGTTCCATGAGCACTTGAGAAAAATGTGTATTCTCTTGTTTTTGGATGGAATGTCCTATAAATATCAATTAAATCCATCTTGTTTAATGTATCATTTAAAGCTTGTGTTTCCTTATTTATTTTCATTTTGGGTGATCTGTTCATTGGTGAAAGTGGGTTGTTAAAGTCCCCTACTCTGAACGTATTACTGTTGATTTCCCCTTTTATGGCTGTTAGTATTTGCCTTATGTATTGAGGTGCCCCTATGTTGAGTGCATAAATATTTACAATTGTTATATCTTCTTCTTGGATCGATCCCTTGATCATTATGTAGTGTTCTTCTTTGTCTCTTCTAATAGTCTTTATTTTATAGTCTATTTTGTCTGATATGAGAATTGTTACTCCAGCTTTCTTTAGGCTTCCACTTGCATGAAATATCTTTTTCCATCCCCTTTTTTCAGTCTGTATGTGTTTCTAGGTCTGAAGTTGGTCTCTTGTAGAGAACTAATATATGGTTCTTGTTTTTGCATCCATTCAGCCAATCTGTGTCTTTTGGTGGGAGAATTTAGTCCATTTACATTTAAGGTAATTTTTGACATGTATGTTCCTATTTCCATTTTTTAAATTGTTTTGGGTTCCTTACTGTAGGTCTTTTCCTTCTCTTGTCTTTCTTGCCTAAAGAAGTTCCTTTAGCAATTGTTGGAAAGCTGGTTTGGTGGTGCTGAACTCTCTCAGCTTTTGCTTGTCTCTAAAGGTTTTAATTTCTCCATCAAATCTGAATGAGATCCTTGCTGGTAGAGTAATCTTGGTTGCAGGTTTTTCTCCTTCATCACTTTAAATATGTCCCACCAGTCCCTTCTGGCTTGCAGAGTTTCTGCTGAAAGATCAGCTGTTAACCTTATGGGGATTCCCTTGTGTGTTATTTGTTGTTTTTCCCTTGCTGCTTTTAATATGTTTTCTTTGTATTAATTTTTGACAGTTTGATTAATATGTGTCTTGGCACATTTCTCTTGGATTTATCCTGTATGGGACTCTCTGTGCTTCCTGGACTTGATTAACTATTTCCTTTCCCATATTAGGGAGGTTTTCAACTATAATCTCTTCAAATATTTTCTCAGTCCCTTTCTTTTTCTCTTCTTCTTCTGGAACCCCTATAATTCGAATGTTGGTGCATTTAATGTTGGCCCAGAGGTCTCTGAGACTGTCCTCAGTTCTTTTCATTCTTTTTTCTTTATTCTGCTCTGCATTAGTTATTTCCAGTATTTTTTCTGCCTGGTCACTTATGCGTTCTTCTGCCTCAGTTATTCTGCTATTGATCACATCTAGAGTACTTTTAATTTCATTTATTTTTTTGTTCATCATTGTTTGTTTCATCTTTAGTTCTTCTAGGTTCTTGTTAAATGTTTCTTGCATTTTGTCTATTCTATTTCCAAGATTTTGGATTATCTTTACTATCATTATTCTGAATTCTTTTTCAGGTAGACTGCCTATTTCCTCTTCATTTGTTAGGTCTGGTGGGTTTTTATCTTGCTCCTTCCTCTGCTGTGTGTTTTTCTGAATTCTCATTTTGTTTATCTTACTGTGTTTGGGGTCTCCTTTTTGTAGGTTGCTTTTGGTGTCTTTCCCCAGTGGCTAAGGTTGGTTCAGTGGGTTGTGTAGGCTTCCTGGTGGAGGGTACTAGTGCCTGTGTTCTGGTGGATGAGGCTGGATCTTGTCTTTCTGAAGGGCTGGTCCACGTCTGGTGGTGTGGTTTGGTATGTCTGTGGACTTATTATGATTCTAGACAGCCTCTCTGCTAATGCGTGTGTTTGTGTTCCTGTGTTGCTAGTTGTTTGCCATAGGATGTCCAGCGCTGTAGCTTGCTGGTCGTTGAGTGAAGCTGTGTCCTGGTGTTGAGATGGATATCTCTGGGAGATTTTCGCCATTTGATATTATGTGGAGCTAGGAGGTCTCTTGTGGACCAGTGTCTTGAAGTTGGCTCTCCCACCTCAGAGGCACAGCACTGACTCCTGGCTGCAGCACCAAGAGTCTTTCATGCACACGGCTCAGAATAATAGGGAGAAAATGTAGAAGGAAAGAATTAGTAGAGGTAGAAAGAAAGAAAGAAAGAAACAGAAAGAAAGGAAGGAGGGAGGGAGGGAGAGAGGGAGGAAGGAAGGAAGGAAGGAGGGAAGGGAGGAAAAAAGAAAGAAGATAAAGTAAGATAAAATACAATAAAGTTATTAAATAAAAAAATAATTATTAAGAACAAAAAAAGAAAAAAATTTAAAAAAATAACGGACAGAAAAAACCCTAGGACAAGTGGTGGAAGCAAAGCTATACAGACAAAATCTCTCACAGAAGCATACACACTCACAAAAAGAGGAAAAGGGGAAAAAATCATAAATCTTACTCTCAAAATCCACCTCCTCAATTTGGGAAGATTCATTGTCTATTCATGTATTCCACGGATGCAGGGTACATCAAGTTGATTGTGGAGCTTTAATCCGCTGCTTCTCAGTATGCTGGGAGAGATTTCCCTTTCTCTTCTTTGTTATCACAGCTCCCAGGGGCTCAGCTTTGGATTTGGCCACGCCTCTGCGTGTAGGTCGCCAGAGGGCATCTGTTCTTTGCTCAGACAGGACGGGGTTAAAGCAGCCGCTGATTCGGGGGCTTTGGCTCACTCAGGTAGTGGGGAGGGAGGGGCACGGCGTGTGGGGCAAGCATGTGGCGGCAGAGGCCGGTGTGACGTTGCACCATCCTGATGTGTGTCGTACGTTCTTCTGGGGAAGTTGTCCCTGGATCCCGGGACCCTGGCAGTGGCGGGCTGCACAGTCTCCCCGGAAGAGGGGTGTGGATAGTGACCTGTGCTTGCACACAAACTCCTTGGTGGCGGCAGCAGCAGCCTTAGCGTCTCCTGGCCGTCTCTGTGGTCCGCGCTTTTAGCCGCGGCTCGCGCCCGTCTCTTGAGTTACTTTAAGCAGCGCTCTTAATCTCCTCTCCTCACGCACCAGGAAACAAAGAGGGAAGAAAAAGTCTCTTGCCTCTTCGGCAGGTCCAGACTTTTCCCCGGACTCCCTCCCGGTTAACCATGGTGCACTAACCCCCTGCAGGCTGTGTTCACTCCGCCAACCCCAGTCCTCTCCCTGCTCTCTGACTGAAGCCGGAGCCTCAACTCCTGGCCCCACCCACCCCGGCGGGTGAGCGGACAAGCCTCACGGGCTGCTGAGTGCCGGTCGGCCCTGATCCTCTGTGCGGGAATCTCTCCGCTTTGCCCTCCGCACCCCTGTTGCTGTGCTCTCCTCCACGGCTCTGAAGCTTTCTCCCTCCACCTCCTGCAGTCTCCGCCCGTGAAGGGGCTTCCTAGTGTGTGGAAACCTTTCCTCCTTCACAGCTCCCTCCCACTGGTGCAGGTCATGTCCCTATCCTTTTGTCTCTGTTTTTTCTTTATTCTTTTGCCCTACCCAGGTACGTGGGGACTTCCTTTTTTTTTGGGAGGTCTGAGGTGTTCTGCCAGTGCTCAGTAGGTGTTCTGTAGGAGTTGTTCCACGTGTAGATGTATTTCCGGTGTATCTGTGAGGAGGAAGGTGATCTCCACATCTTACTCTTCTGCCATCTTCCCGGAAACCCTCAGTTCATTGTGAGTATATGGAAATGTGACTGCTTTTTGTAAGTTGATTTTGTATCCTGCAACTTCACTGAATTCATTTATTAATTCTAACAGTTTTTTTTAATGAAGTCTTTAGAGTTGTTCTCTATATAAGATCATTTCATCTACAAACAGAGATATTTTACTTTTGTGGTTTGGATATATTTATTTCTTTTTCTTGCCTAATTTCTCTGGCTAGGACTTCCAGCACTATATTGAATACCAGTTATTAGAGTTGACATTCTTAGACATTCTTATCTTGTTCCTGATCATAGCAGCCAACCTTTCACCATTGAGTATGATGTTAGCTGTGAGTTTTTCATATATGGCCTTTATTATATTGAAGTACAATCCTTTCATACTCAATTTATTGAGAATTTTTGTAATGAAATGGTGTTGAAATTTGTTAAGTATTTTTTCTATGTCTTTTGTGATGATCATATAATTTTTACTTTTCATTATATTAATGTGGTGTATCACATTTATTGATTTGCACCATTCTTGCATGCCAGGGTTAGTCTCACTTAATCATGTTGTATAATCTTTTTAATATGCTGTTGAATTTCGTATGTTAATATTTTGTTAAGGATTTTTGTATCTATATTTATCAGGGATATTGATCTGTAGTTTTCTTTTCTTGTAGTATCCTTATTTGGTTTTGGTGTCAGGGTAATACTGGCCTTTTAAAATGAGATTCCCTCCTCTTCAATTTTTTGGAAGTGTTCGAGAAGGATTGGTGTTGATTCTTCTCTAAATCTCTATAGAATTCACCAGTTAAACTATCTAGTTTTGGACTGATTCAATTTTGTTACTCATTATTTTTCTGTTCAAAATTTCTATTCATGTTTCAATCTCTGTAGATTATATGTTTCCAGGAATTTATCCATTTATTCTAGGTTGTCTAATTCATTGGTGTAAAATTGTTCATAGTAGTCTCTTCTGATCTTTTGTATTTCTGTGGTGTCAGTTTTAATACCTTCTTCTTCATTAAGAAATGATGACAAGAGTTTTATTTATTTGAGACTTGTCTCTTATTTCCTTATTTCATCTAGCTGAAAGTTTGTCATTTTTTTTCCAAAAAACCAGCTCTTAGTTTTGTTGATCTTTGCTATACTTTTTCTAGTCTCCATTTCATTTATTTCACTGTGATTTTGTTATTTCCTCCCTTCAGCCAACTTTGCACTTAGTTTGTTCTTTTGCTACACTTTCGAGCTGTAAAGTTATGTTTATTTGTGACCTTTTTTTTTCTTAATGTAGACATTTATCACTATAAAATTTCCCCTTAGAACAGGCTTTTCTGCATCCCATAAGGTTTGGTAAATTGTGTTTCCATTTTCATTTGTCTCAAGATATTGTTTGATTTCCTTTTTGATTTCTGCTTTAACCCATTGAGTGTTCAGTAATGTGTTGTTTGATTTCCACACATTTGTGAAAGTTCCAGTTTTCCTTCTGCTATTGCTTTCTACTTTCATACCATTGTGGTCAGAAAAGTATTATGTCAATCCTCTTACATTTTCTAAGGTATGTTTTGGGACCTAACATATGAAATATCCTGGAGAATGTTCCATGTGCGTTTAAGAAGAACATGTGTTCTTCTGCTGTTGGGTGGAAAGCTCTGTATATGTCCGTTAGGTTCATTTGGTCTAAGATATAGTTCAAGCCAAGGTTTCCTCATTGGTTTTCTCTCTGGATGATCTATCCATTGTTGAATGTAGGATGTTGAAGTCCCTTAATATTATTGTATTGTTATCTATTTCTCCCTTCAGACATGTTAATATTTGCTTAATATATTTAAGTATTCTGATGTTGGGTGCAGATATATTTACAATTATTATATCCTTTTGATGAACTGACCAATTTATCATTAAACAATGACTTTCTGTGTCTACATTTGTTTTTTACTTAAAGTCTATTTGTCTTGTATAACTATCCCGTCTCTCTTTTGGTTTCTAGATACATGAAATATCTTTTTCTTTTTTAAAAAATTTTTATTTATTTTTTAACACCTTTATTGGAGTATAATTGCTTTACAATGGTGTGTTAGTTTCTGCTTTATAACAAAGTGAATCAGCTATAAGCATACATACATCCCCATATCTCATCCTTCTTGAGTCTCCCTCCCACCCTCCCTATCTCACTCCTCTAGGGGGTCACAAAGAACTGAGCTGATCTCCCTGTGCTATGAAGCTGCTTCCCACTAGCTATCTATTTTACATTTGGTAGTATATATAAGTCCATGCCACTCTCTCACTTTGTCCCAGCTTACCCTTCCCCCTCCCGGTGTCCTCAAGTCCATTCTCTATGCCTGTGTCTTTATTCCTGTCCTGCCCCTATGTTCTTCAGAACCTTCTTTTTTTTTCTTTCTTAGATTCCATATATATGTGTTAGCATAAGGTATTTCTTTTTCTCTTTCTGACTTACTTCACTCTGCATGACAGACCCTAGGTCCATCCACTTCACTACAAATAACTCAATTTTGTTTCTTTTTATGGCTGAGGAATATTCCATTGTTTATATGTGCCACATCTTCCTTATCCATTCATCTATCGATGGACACTTAGGTTGCTTCCATGACCTGGCTATTGTAAATAGAGCTGCAGTGAACATTGTGGTACATGCCTATTTTTGAATTACGGTTTTCTCAGGGTGTGTGTCCAGTAGTGGGATTGCTGGGTCGTATGATAGTTCTATTTTTAGCTTTTAAGGAACTGTGATACTGTTCTCCATAGTGGCTGTATCAATTTACATTCCCACCAACAGTGCAAGAAGGTTCCCTTTTCTCCATACCCTCTCCAGCATTTATTGTTTGTAGATTTTTTGATGATGGCCATTTTGACTGGTGTGAGCTGATGCCTCATTGTACTTTTTTTTTTAACATCTTTATTGGGGTATAATTGCTTTACAATTGTGTGTTAGTTTCTGCTTTATAACAAAGTGAATCAGTTATACATATACATATGTTCCCATATCTCTTCCCTCTTGCATCTCCCTCCCTCCCACCCTCCCTATCCCACCCCTCCAGGCAGTCACGAAGCACCGAGCTGATCTCCCTCTGCTATGCGGCTGCTTCCCACTAGCTATCTACCTTATGTTTGGTAGTGTATATATGTCCATGCCTCTCTCTCGCCCTGTCACAACTCACCCTTCCCCGTCCCCATATCCTCAAGTCCATTCTCAAGTAGGTCTGGGTCTTTATTCCTGTTTTACCCCTAGGTTCTTCATGACAGTTTTTTTCTTAAATTCCATATATATGTGTTAGCATACGGTATTTGTCTTTCTCTTTCTGACTTACTTCACTCTGTATGACAGACTCTAAGTCTATCCACATTATTACAAATAGCTCAATTTCCTTTTTTTATGGCTGAGTAATATTCCATTGTATATATGTGCCACATCATCTTTATTCATTCATCTGATGATGGGCACTTAGGTGGTTTCAATCTCTGGGCTCTTGTAAATAGAGCTGCAATGAACATTTTGATACATGACTCTTTTTGAATTATGGTTTTCTCAGGGTATATGCCCAGTAGTGGGATTGCTGGGTTATATGGTAGTTCTATTTGTAGTTTTTTAATGAACCTCCATACTGTTCTCCACAGTGGCTGTACCAATTCACATTCCCACCAGCAGTGCAAGAGTGTTCCCTTTTCTCCACACCCTCTCCAGCACTTATTGTTTCTAGATTTTTTGATGATGGCCATTTTGACTGGTGTGAGATGATATCTCATTGTAGTTTTGATTTGCATTTCTCTAATGATCAATGATGTTGAGCATTCTTTCATGTGTTTGTTGGCAGTCTGTATATCTTCTTTGGAGAAATGTCTATTTAAATCTTCTCCCCATTTTTGGATTGGGTTGTTTGCTTTTTTGTTATTGAGCTGCATGAACTGCTTGTAAATTTTGGAAATTAATCCTTTGTCAGTTGCTTCATTTGCAAATATTTTCTCCCATTCTGAGGGTTGTCTTTTTGGTCTTGTTTATGCTTTCCTTTGCTGTGCAAAAGCTTTGAAGTTTCATTAGGTTCCATTTGTTTATTTTTGTTTTTATGTACATTTCTCTAGGAGGTGGGTCAAAAAGGATCTTGCTGTGATTTATTTCATAGATTGTTCTGCCTATGTTTTCCTCCAAGAGTTTGATAGTTTCTGCCTTACATTTAGGTCTTTAATCCATTTTGAGCTTATTTTTGTATACGGTGTTAAGGAGTGTTCTAATTTCATTCTTTTACATGTAGCTGTCCAATTTTCCCAGCACCACTTATTGAAGATTCTTTTCTCCATTGTATATTCTTGCCTCCTTTATCAAAGATAAGGTGACTATATGTGCATGGGTTTATCTCTGAGGTTTCTATCCTGTTCCATTAATCTATATTTCTGTTCTTGTGCCAGAACCATACTGTCTTGATCACTGTAGCTGTGTAGTATAGTCTGAAGTCAGGGAGCCTGATTCCTCAAGCTCCATTTTTCTTTCTCAAAATTGCTTTGACTATTTGGGGTCTTCCATACAAATTGTGAAATGTTTTGTTCTAGTTCTGTGAAAAATGCCATTGGTGGTTTGATAGGGATTGCATTGAATCTGTAGATTGCTTTGGGTAGTAGAGTCATTTTCACAATGTTGATTCTTCTAATCCAAGAACATGGTATATCTCTCCATCTGTTTGTATCATCTTTAATTTCTTTCATCAGTGTCTTGTACTTTTCTGCATATAGGTCTTTTGTCCTCTTAGGTAAGTTTATTCCTTGGTGTTTTATTCTTTTGGTTGCAATCGTAAATGGGAGTGTTTTTTGAATTTCTCTTTCAGATTTTTCATCATTCGTGTATAAGAATTCAAGAGATTTCTGTGCATAATTTTGTATCCTGCTACTGTACCAAATTCATTGATTAGCATCTTTAGTATTCTCTATATATAGTATCATGTCATCTGCAAACAGTGACAGTTTTACTTCTTCTTTTCCGATTTTTATTCATTTTATTTCTTTTTCTTCTCTGATTGCTGTGGCTAAAACTTCCAAAACTATGTTGAATAATTATGGTGAGAGTGGGCAACATTGTCTTGTTCCTGTTCTTAGAGGAAATGATTTTAATTTTTCACCATTGAGAATGCTGTTGGCTGTGGGTTTTTCATATATGGTCTTTGTTATGTTGAGGTAGGTTCTCTCTATGTCTACATTCTGGAGAGTTTTTATCATAAATAGGTATTGAATTTTGTCAAAAGCTTTTTCTGCATCTATTGAGATAATCATATGGTTTTTATCCTTCAGTTTGTTAATATGGTGTATCACATTGATTGATTTGCGTACATTGTAGAATCCTTACATTCGTGGAATAAACCCCACTTGATCATGGTGTATGATCCTTTTAATGTGCTGTTGGATTCTGTTTGTTAGTATTTTGTGAGGATTTTTGCATCTATGTTCATCAGTGATATTGACCTGTAGTTTTCTTTTTATGTGACATCTTTGTCTGGTTTTGGTATCAGGGTGATGGTGGCCTTGTAGAATGAGTTTTAAAATGTGATGATCTAAAACCAATAGAATGCAGCAAGAGCAGTTCTAGGAAGGAATATTATAGCAATACAATCCTACCTCAAGAAACAGGAAAAATCTCAAATAAACAACGTAACCTTGTACCTAAAGCAATTAGAGAAAGAAGAACAAAGAAACCCCAAAGTTAGGAGAAGGAAAGAAATCATAAAGATTAGATAAGAAATAAATGAAAAAGAAATGAAGGAAACAATAGCAAAGATCAATAAAACTAAAAGCTAGTTCTTTGAGAAGATAAACAAAATTGATAAACCATTAGCCAGGCTCATAAAGAACAAAAGGGAGAAGACTCAAATCAGCAGAATTAGAATTGAAAAAGAAGTAACAACTGACAGTGCAGAAATACAAAAGACCATGAGAGATTACTACAAGCACCTATATGCCAATACCGTGGACATCCTGGAAGAAATGGACAAATTCTTAGAAAAGCACAACCTTCCAAGAGTGAACCAGGAAGAAATAGAAAATATAAACAGATCAATATCAAGCACTGAAATTGAAACTGTGATTAAAATTCTTCCAACAAACAAAGCCCAGGACCAGATGGCTTCACAGGCAAATTCTATCAAACATTTAGAGAAGAGCTAACACTTCTCCTTCTCAAACTTTTCCAAAATATTGCCATTGTTTCTTTTTCTTTTTTTTTTTTAGGGGGAAATGTTGCAATTCGTATATTTGACAAGAAATTTTATTCAAAATTTCTAAGTAACTCATACAAGTCAATAAAGAAAAAAAAAACCGCAAACCAAATAAAAAGTAAGCCAAGTCTGAGTAGACATTTCCCTAAAGAAAGTGTACACATGAAAAGGTGTTCAGCATCATTAGCCATGAGGGAAATGGAAATCAAAACCACAATGGTATATCACTTCATACAAGTAGGATGGCTATGAACTTTCCCTCCTCTGTTTTTTATTTAACCTTATTGTATTCTCTCACGTATTCCTTTTTTTTTTTTTTTCGCAGTATGTGGGCCTCTCACCACTGCGGCCTCTCCCGCTGCGGAGCACAGGGTCCGGACGTGCAGGCCTAGCGGCCATGGGCCATGGGCCCAGCCGCTCCGCAGCATGTGGGATCCTCCCAGACTGGGGCACAAACCCGTGTCCCCTGCACTGGCAGGCGGACTCTCAACCACTGTGCCACCAGGGAAGCCCTCACATATTCCTTTTTGAGTTAACTTTTCCATCCTCATTCTCTTGGCATACAATCATATAAATTTTTCCAGTGTTAGCCTATAAAGGTGCTTATATCCCTCCATCTATTGGCCCCCAGAATAAGAAAAAACAAACACTACACAATTTAAAATGCCGTTTTACTATTATATTAGTGATGATTATGTTTGATGCAAGTCATTGGCATATCAACTTTAGTAGCTTAAACACAGAGGGGTAGATTTTTCTCACAGGACTGGGAGACTAGATGTAGTCATTCTAAGATTAATATCACGTTTCATTCATCTATCAGCTGCCCAGTTTCTGAGGTCACAAGATGACTCCCATACAACTGGTTTCTTCCTTTTTGTGTCAATAATAAAAAGACAATGGGACTTCCCCAGTGGTCCAGTGGTTAAGACTTTATGCTTCCACTGCAAGGGACACAGGTTTAATCCCCAGTCTGGGAACTAAGATCCCACATGACACATATGGTACAGCCAACAAAACAAAACAAAACAAAACAAAAACAGATGAAAAGACAAGAGGAAAGTGATAAAGCCTATAAAGTAAGCAGAAACATCTCCAGAATTCTGATGAAGACGTTTACTTACATATCAAGAATATTCAGAATATTTTCTCATGACCACTTCTAAGTAAAAGATTCTGAGAAGGGTAGAAATTTTAGCTGGGAAAATTACTGATCCATTAGTTTACAATGCTGCATAACAGATTATCATAAATTTAGTGGCCTAGAGCAATATCTATTTATTAGTTCATAGTTCTATATAACAGAATTCTAGGTTCTCTTCTTAAGGGGTTAAAGGCCACTTCAGTCATTGCCATTGTTTCTTAAACAAGCTTTCTGCCTCTTTCTCCTTGTCTTCTCATTCTGGGACTCCAATAATTCATAGATTGTTTCTTTTAATGATATTCCATAATTCGCATAATCTTTCTTCACTTATTCTTTTTTCTTTTTACTCTTCTGAATGGATGATTTTGGATGATTTGTTTTCCAGGTCTTTCAAATTCTTTCTTCTGTTTCGTCAAGTCTACTCTTGGAGCTGTTTTTCTTTCAGTGAAGTCATTGTATCCCTCAATTCTAGGATTTCTGTTTGTTTTCTAATAGTTTCTGTTTGTTTTTGTTGTTGAACTTATTTTGTCCTCCATTGTTTTCCTAATTTCATTTAGATATCTATCTTTGTGTTCTTTTTGTTCACTGAATTTCTTTAATAGGATTTTTTCCCCAAAATCTATCTTTAAATTTTTTAAAACTTTGAGATATAATATAGCTAACATAAATGTTGTCATTTAAACTATTTGTAAGTGTTAATAAAATTATTTTGAATTATTTGTCAGGCAGTTCTTAGACCTCCATTTCTTTAGGTTCAGTCAATATTAGTTTCCTCGGTGGTGTCATGTTTCCTTGATTATTCATGATCCTTGTGCATTGCATTGGTGTATGCACATTTCAGGGAGTAGGCACTTTTTCCAATGTTTACAGACTGGCTTTTGCAGACACAGCCCTTCACCAATCAGACTGTCTAAAGATTCTGTGTGGGCTTTCTAGTGGTATCCATGGGAAGGTTTGCTGCTGGGGTCCTTGGATGGGAAGTCTAGTGCCTGGGTCAGCAGGTGGGCAAGCATGGTGCTTGTGTACATGGGAACCAGCCTGGTGCTTCAGTCTATGGAGGTGGGCCTGGAACCTGGGTTCACTGGGGTGGGCCTCGTGCTTTAGACTGTAGTGATGGACCTGGGATTGGGGTCTGCATGGGCAGACCTGGATCCGGCGTCCACAGGGACAAGTCAGGCACTGGGACTCCTGGGGTGGCCTGGTGTCTGGGCCCATGGCGGCCAGTCTGATACTGGGATGGGTAGGAGCCAGGTTTCATGAGAGCTGGCCGGGGGACTGGGATGATGGGGGCCAGCCTTGTGCTAATGTGAACGTGGAGGCTGGGGCTGTGAGAGTATATCTGTAACCTGGGGCCTCAGGGGCCAACCTGGAGGTTTGTTCTACTAGTGCAAGTTTGGTGCTTGGGCAGACAAGGAGCCTGGATCTGTGGAAGCCAGTATGGTGTCTAGGTCCATGGAGGTCAGCCTAGCACTGGCGTGGGCTAGGGGCCTGGGTCTGTGGTAGTCTTCCTGGTGCTGGACCCAGCTGGGAGCCTAGGTTTACAGGTGCCCATTTAGAGCCTGTTTTCACGGGGGTTGATTGGGAGCCTGTGGCCATAGAAGCCAACAGGATTGCATGAACCAGCTGGTGCTGGGATGTGCCAGGAGCCTAGTGCAATGGGAATCAGCCAGCATTGGGGTGGGCCAGGAACCTAGGTTTTCAGAAGTCTGCCAGGAGCTGAGGCTCTCAGGAGCTGCCCAGGCCATAAGAGAAGGCTGGAGCTGGGGTGGGCTGAAAGCCTGGGTTTGCGGGAGCCTGCCAGGAGCTACCTGGTGCTGTGGGTGCTGCCTGGGACCAATGAAATCAGCCAGTGCCCAGGTGGGCCAGAGTCTCAGGTTCATGGGGGCCCACTGAAAGCCTGGAGTTGAGGAAGCCACGTGGGACTGTGGGAACTGCCTGGGGCAGCTGGCACCAGCAAGTGTTGGGGTGAGCAGGGACCTGGGTTTGTAGGAGCCCACCTGGAGCTTAGTGCCATGGAAGCCACCTGGGTGCACTGGAGCCAGCAGGTGCCAGGGTGAATTAGGGGCCTAGGTTCATGGGAGCTTGCAGGGAGCCACTTATAGTTGTTGGAGTCACCCTGGTGCTGTTTCAGGCTGGCTCTTCAGTTCATCGTGAAGTCAGGTGCTCACTTCACCCTCCTCCCACAACAGGGAAGGTGTCTCTCCCATGGGCTGCCCACACTTGGGGGAGGCGTGATAGGGGTAATGTAAATCTATCTTTCCTACACTCTTGAATGAATCTTTTATTATTTCTGAGCTTCACCAAGGTGTCATAATTCTTCACTTGAAATCCTTAACTCTTGTGAAGATATTCTCGTGTGTGGATATTTGTTCAAATTGATGTTTCTGTGTTTGGATGAACACTAGAAATTCCTATGCTGCCATTTTGCTGACGTCACTCCCCTCCACCTATGGTTCTGACTGGAAAACACAGGGAGTGTTAGGGCTTCAGCCCTGCTAAGTGCTCGGTGGTCCCTCCCACGGGTGGCAAATTACATCAAGGAGCAGTTGACTTGCAAGTTCCAGGCCATCGTCATTTCTCTCAAGGAGGAGTTATACATCAAGACTCCTCATTGGAGTCTACCCTAAGGTAAGGTGGGCCTGGCTCAGGAGCCAGCCCCACTCCCTACCTGACTCCCCAGGACAGGAAGGGGAGGCTGCAGTGGAGGGGCATGAGAGTGGGGGAGCATAGGGACCCAGGTCCTGAATGACTTATTCCTAGAATACTAGGATGGTTAAACACATGAAAATCAATCAATGTACCTCACCACATTAACAGAGTGAAGGGAAAGAACCATATGATAACTACAATTGATGAAGTAAAAGCATTTGACAAAATTCAACACCATTTTGTGATAACAACACTCAAGAAACTAAGACTAGAAGAAAACCTCCTGAAAATAATAAAGGTTCTATATGAAAAAGCTACAGCTAACATCATACTCAATGGAGAAGGACTGAAAGTTGTCCCCCTAAGATCAGGAATAAAACAAGGATGCCTGCTTTCACCACTTGTATTCAACCTAAAAGTTGAATATTCAACATGGAAGTTTTTCTAGAGCAAAGACATCTAAACTGCCAAGGAAGAATTAAAATTATCTCTGTTTACAGATGACCAGATGCTATATGTACAAATATGTGTATTTCACACACACATGCACACACTGTTAGAGCTAATAAACACAGTCAGCAAAATTTCAGGATACGGTATCAACATGCAAAAATTAGCTTTATTGCTATACATTTACAGTGAACAACCAGAAAGGAAAGGAAATTTTAAAAATGAGCCCACTTAAAATAGCATCAAACAAATAGAATCAAAAAAGAGTGGATATATGTATATGTATAACTGATTCACTTTGCTGTACAGCAGAAACTAACAAGCACAACATGGTAAATCAACTATACTCCAATAAAAATTAATTTTAAAAATAAATAAAATAGCATCAAACAGAACAAAATACTTAGGAATAAACTTAACCAAGGAGGAAAACAACTTGTATACTGAAAACTAAAAAATATGGCTGAAAGAAATTAAAGAAAATAAAAATAAATGGGAATATATCCTTGTTCATGGATTGGAAGACTAACTATTTTTATCATAACAATACTACCCCATAGCAATCCACAGAATCAATGCAATTCCTAACAAAATCTAGTGACATTTTCACGGAAAGGTTAAACCCAACCTAAAATTCCCATGGAATCTCAATGGACCCTGAATAGCCAAAACAACCTTGAAAAAGAAGAAAAAAGTTGGAGAACTCAAACTTTTAATTTCAAAATTTACTACAAAGCTAAGGTAATTAAAACAGTGTGGTAGGGCATAAAGACAGACATATAGATCAATGAAATAGAATAGAGAGCCCAGAAAAAAAACGCTTACATATATGGCCAAATTATTTTTGACAAGGGTTCTGAGACCATTCAATGGGGAAAGGACAAAGAATGATGTTGAGTAAACTGGATATCCACATCAAAATAATGAAGTTGGACCTTTATTTAACTCAAAAGATAACTAAAAATCTAAAAGCAAGTAATAAAACTATAAAACTCTTAGAAGAAAACATAGGGGGAATATTTTGACATTGGATTGGCAATAATTTCTTGGACACAACACCACAAACACAGGCAACGAAAGAAAAAATAAATTTGGGCATTGTTAAAATAAAAAACTTTTGTGCATCAAAGGACACCATCAATAGAATGAAAAGGCAACTTGCAGAAATGGAAAAATACCTGCAAATCATATATATTATAAGGGATTCATGTACATAATTTATAAAGAACTCCTATGACTCAATAACAAAAAACCTAATTCAAAATTTGACAAAAGATTTGAAAACAAGTTTCTCCAAAGAAGGTATACAAATGGTCAATAAGCATATGAAACATATTCGACATCACTTATCATCAGGGAAATGCAAATTTAAAAAACACAATGAATTATAACCTCACACCCATTTAGGATTATCACTATCAAAAAAACAGAAAATAATGAGTGTTGATGGGGATGTGGAGAAATTGGAATCCTGTGCACTGTTGGTAGGAACGTAGATAGGTGCAGCCACTATGAAAACTAGTATGAAGTTTCTTCAAAAGATTAAAAATAAAATTACCATATTATCCAGCAATTCCACTTCTGAGTAAGTGCCCAAAAGAATTGAAAGCAGGTCCTGAAAAAGATATTTGTACGACAGTGTTCAAGCAGCATTATTCAAAATAGCCAAGAGGTAAACAACCCAAATATCCATTGGCAATTGAAGGGATAAATAAAAAGTGTATATATATATACAACGTAATTCTGTGGTAGTTAATTTTATGCATCAACTTGACTGACCATGGGGTGCCCAGATTAAATATTATTTCTGGGCATGTCTGTAAAGGTGTTTCCAGATAATATTAGCATTTGAATTGGTGGATTTAGTAGATTCCACTCCACAATGTGGATGGGCATAATCCAATCCGTTGAGGACCTGAATAGAACAAAAGGTGGAGAAAGGAGGAATTTGCATATTTTTTAATTTAGTTTTTTATAGAGCAGGTTCTTATTAGTCATATATTTTATACAACTCAGTGTATACATGACAATCCCAATCTCCCAATTCATCACACGACAACCAACACCACCTGCCGCTTTCCCCCTTTGCTGACCATACGTTCTCTACATCTGTGTCTCAATTTCTGTCCTGCAAACTGGTTCATCTGTGCCATGTTTCTATGTTCCACATATATGCGTTAATATACGATATTTGTTTTTCTTTTTCTGACTTACTTCATTCTGTATGACAGTCTCTAGATCCATCCACGTCTCTACAAATGACCAAATTTCGTTCCTTTTTATGACTGAGTAATATTCCATCGAATATATGTACCACATCTTCTTTATCCATTCATCTGTCAATGGGCATTTAAGTTGCTTCCATGACCTGGCTATTGTAAATAGTGCTGCAATGAACATTGGGGTGCATGTGTCTTTTTGAATTATGGTTTTCTCTGGCTATATGCCCAGTAGTGGGATTGCTGGATCACATGGTAATTCTATTTTTAGTTTTTTAAGGAACCTCCATGCTGTTATCCATAGTGACTGTATCAATTTACATTCCCACCAACAGTGCAAGAGGGTTCCCTTTTCTCCACACCCTCTCCAGCATTTGTTGTTTGTAGATTTTCTGATGATGCCCATTCGAACTGGTGTGAGGTGATACCTCATTGTAGTTTTGATTTGCATTTCTCTAATAATTAGCAATGTTGAGCAGTTTTTCTTGTGCTTCTTGGCCATCTGTATGTCTTCCTGGAGAAATGTCTATTTAGGTCTTCTGCCTATTTTGGATTGGGTTGCTTGTTTCTTTAATCTTGAGCTGCACGAGCTGTTTATATATTTTGGAGATTAATCCTTTGTCCATTGATTCATTTGCAAATCATTTCTCCCATTTGAGGATTGTCTTTTCTTCTTCTTTATGGTTTTCTTTGCTGTGCAAAAGCATCTAACTTTCATTAGGTCCCATTTGTTTATTTTTGTTTTTATTTCCATTACTCTAGGAGGTGGATCAAAAAAGATCTTGCTGTGATTTATGTCAAAGAGTGTTCTTCCTATGTTTTCCTCTAAGAGTTTTAGAGTGTCCGGTATTACATTTAGTTCTCTAATCCATTTAGGGCTTATTTTTGTAAATGGTGTTAGGGAGTGTTCTAATTTCATTCTTCTACATGTAGCTGTCCAGTTTTCCCAGCACCACTTATTAAAGAGACTGCCTTTTCTCCATTGTATATCCTTGCCTCCTTTGTCATAGATTAGTTGACGATAGGTGCCTGGGTTTATCTCTTGGCTTTGTATCTTGTTCCACTGATCCATGTTTCTGTTTTTGTGCCAGTACCATATTGTCTTGATTACTGTAGCTTTGTAGTATAGTCTGAAGTCAGGGAGTCTGATTCCTCCCACTCCGTATTTTTCCCTCAAGACTGCTTTGGCTATTCGGGGTCTTTTGTGTCTCCACACAAATTTTAAGATTTTTTGTTCTAGTTCCGTAAAAAATGCCATTGGTAATTTGATAGGGATTGCATTGAATCTGTAGATTGCTTTCGGTACTATAGTCATTTTCACAATATTGACTCTGCCTATCCAAGAACATGGTATATCTCTCTATCTGTTGGTATCATCTTTAGTTTCCTTCATCAGTGTCTTATAGTTTTCTGCATACAGGTCTTTTGTCTCCCTAGATAACTTTATTCCTAGGTATTTTATTCTTTTTGTTGCAATGGTAAATGGGAGAGTTTCCTTAATTTCTCTTTCAGATATTTCATCATTAGTGTATAGGAATGCAAGAGATTTCTGTGCATTAATTTTGTATCCTGCAACTTTACCAAATTCATTGATTACATCTAGTAGTTTTCTGGTGGCATCTGTCGGATTCTCTATGTATAGTATCATGTCACCTGCAAACAGTAACAGTTTTACTTCTTCTTTTCCAATTTGTATTCCTTTTATTTCTTTTTCCTCTCTGATTGCTGTGGCTAGGACTTCCAAAACTATGTTGAATAACAGCGGTGAGAGTCGACATCCTTGCCGTGTTCCTGATCTTAGAGGAAATGCTTTCAGTTTTTCACCATCGAGAATGATGTTTGCTGTGGGTTTATCATATATGGTCTTTATTATGTTGAGGTAGGGTTCCCTCTATGCCCACTTTCTGGAGAGTTTTTATCATAAATGGGTGTTGAATTTTGTCAAAAGCTTTTTCTGCATCTACTCAGATAATCATACGGATTTTTTACTTCAATTTGTTAATATGGTGTATAACATTGATTGATTTGCATATATTGAAGAATCCTTGCATCCCTGGGATAAATTCCACTTAATCATGGTGTATGATCCTTTTAATGTGTTGTTGGATTCGTTTTGCTTGTATTTTGTTAAGGATTTTTGCATCTATATTCATCAGTGATATTGGTCTGTAATTTTCTATTTTTGTAGTATATTTGTCTGGTTTTGGTATCAGGTTGATGGTGGCCTCATAGAATGAGTTTGGGAGTGTTCCTTCCTCTGCAATTATTTGGAAGAGTTTGAGAAAGATTGGTGTTAGCTCCTCTCTAAATGTTTGATAGAATTCACCTGTGAAGCCATCTGGTCCTGGACTTTTGTTTTATGGAAGGTTTTTATCACAGTTTCAATTTCATTACTTGTGATTGGTCTGTTCATATTTTCTATTTCTTCCTGGTTCAGTGTTGAGAGGTTATACCTTTCTAATAATTTGTCCTTTTATTCCAGGTTGTCCGTTTTATTGACATAAAGTTGCTTGTAGTAGTCTCTTAGGGTCCCTTTTATTTCTGTGGTGTCTCTTGTGACTTCTGCTTTTTCATTTCTAATTTTATTGATTTGAGGCCTCTCCCTATTTTTCCTGATGAGTCTGGCTAATGGTTTATCAATTTTGCTTGTCTTCACAAAGAACCAGCTTTTAGTTTTATTGATCTTTGTTATTGTTTTCTTTGTTCTATTTCATTTATTTCTGCTCTGATCTTTATGATTTCTTTCCTTCTGCTAACTTTGGGTTTTGCTTGTCCTTCTTTCTCTGGTTCCTTTTTGTGTATCGTTAGATTTTTTATTTGAGATTTTTCTTGTTTCTTGAGGTAGGCTTGTATAGCTATAAATGTCTCTCTTAGAACTGCTTTGGCTGCATCTCATAGGTTTTGGATCATCGTGTTTTCATTGACATTTCTCTCTGGGTATTTTTTGATTTCCTCTTTGTTTTCTTCAGTGATAGCTTGGTTATTTAGTAACGTATCATTTAGCTTCCATGTTTTTGTGTTTTTTATGTTTTTTTCACTGTAATTGATTTCTAATCTCACAGCATTGTAATCAGAAAATATGCTTGATATGATTTCAATTTTCTTAAATTTACTAAGGCTTGATTTGTGACCCAAGAGATGATCTATCCTGGAGAACGTTCCGTGCACACTTGAGAAGAAAGTGTAATCTGCTGTTTTTGGATGGAATGTCCTTTAAATATCAAATAACTCTATCTGGTCTATTGTGCCATTTAAAGCTTTTGTTTCCTTATTAATTTTCTGTTTGGATGATCTGTCTATTGGTGTAAGTGAGGTATTAAATTCCCCCACTATTATTGTGTCACTGTCGATTTCCTCTTTTAGAGTTGTTAGCAGTTGCCTTATGTATTGTGGTGCTCCATGTTGGGTGCGTATATATTTATATTTGTTATATCTTCTTCCTGGATTGATCCCTTGATCATTATGTAGTGCCCTTACTTGTCTCTTGTAACATTCTTTATTTTAAAGTCTATTTTATCTGATATGAGTACTGCTACTTCAGCTTTCTTTTGATTTCCATTTGCATGGAATATCTTTTTCCATCCACTCACTTTCAGTCTGTATGTGTCCCTAGGTCTGAAATGGCTCTCTACTAGACAGCATATATATGGGTCTCATATTTTTTTAACATCTTTATTGGGGTATAATTGCTTTACAATGATGTGTTAGTTTCTGCTTTATAACAAAGTGAATCAGTTATACATATACATATGTTCCCATATCTCTTCCCTCTTGCGTCTCCCTCCCTACCACCCTCCCAATCCCACCCTTCCAGGCAGTCACAAACCACCGAGCTGATATCCCTGTGCTATGCGGCTGCTTCCCACTCCTATCTACCTTATGTTTGTTAGTGTATATATGTCCATGTTTCTCTCTCACTTTGTCACAGCTCACCCTTCTGCCTCCCCATATCCTTAAGCCTGTTCTCCAGAAGGTCTGTGTCTTTATTCCTGTCTTACCGCTAGGTTGTTCATGACATTATTTTTTCTTAAATTGCATATATATGTGTTGGCATATGGTATTTGTCTTTCTCTTTCTGACATACTTCACTCTGTATGACAGACTCTAGGTCTATCCACCTCACTACAAATAGCTCAATTTCCTTTCTTTTTATGGCTGAGTAATATTCCATTGTATTTATGTGCACCATCTTCTTTATCCATTCATCCAATGATAGGCACTTAGGTTGTTTCCAACTGTGGGCTATTGTAAATAGAGCTGCAATGAATATTTAGGTACATGACTCTTTTTGAATTTTGGTTTTCTCAGGGTATATGCCCAGTAGTGGGATTGCTGGGTCATTTGGTAGTTCTATTTGTAGTTTTAAGGAACCTCCATACTCTTCTCCATAGTGGCTGAACCAATTCACATTCCCACCAGCAGTGTAAGAGTGTTTCCTTTTCTCCACACCCTCTCCAGCATTTATTGTTTCTAGATTTTTTGATGATGGCCATTCTGACTGGTGTGAGATGATATCTCATTGTAGGTTTGATTTGCCTTTCCCTAATGATTAATGATATTGAGCATTCTTTCATGTGTTTGTTGGCAGTCTGTATATCTTCTTTGGAGAAATGCCTATTTAGGTCTTCTCCCCATTTTTGGATTGGGTTGTTTGTTTTTTTGTTATTGAGTTGCTTGTAAAGTTTGGAGATTAATCCTTTGCCAGTTGCTACATTTGCAAATATTTTCTCCCAGTCTGAGGGTTGTCTCTTGGTCTTGTTTATGGTTTCCTTTGCTGTTCAAAAGCTTTGAAGTTTCATTAGGTTCCATTTGTTTATTTTGTTATTTCCATTTCTCTAGGAGGTGGGTCAAAAAGGATCTTGCTGTGATTTATGTCATAGAGTATTCTGCCTATGTTTTCCTCCAAGAGTTTGATAGTTTCCGGCCTTAAATTTAGGTCTTTAATCCATTTCGAGCTGATTTTTGTGTATGGTGTTAGGGAGTGATCTAACCTCATACTTTTACATGTACCTGTCCAGTTTTCCCAGCACCACTTATTGAAGAGGCAGTCCTTTCTCCACTGTACATTTCTGCATCCCTTATCAAAGATAAGGTGACCATAGGTGAGTGGGTTTATCTCCGGGTTTTCTGTCCTCTCCATTGATCTATCTTTCTGTTTTAGAGCCAGTACCATACTGTCTTGATTACTGTAGCTTAGTAGTATAGTCTGAAGTCAGGGAGCCTGATTCCTCCAGCTCCGTTTTTTGTTCTCAAGATTGCTTTCGCTATTTGGGGTCCTTTGTGCTTCCATACAAACTGTTAAATTTTTTGTTCTAGTTCTGTGAAAAATGCCAGTGACAGTTTGATAGGGATTGCATTGAATCTGTAGATGGCTTTGCCTAGTGAGTCATTTTCACAACATTGATTCTTCCAATTCAAGAACATGGAATATCTCTCCATCTATTTGTATCATCTTTAATTTCTTTCATCACTGTCTTATAATTTTTTGCATACAGGTCTTTTGTCTCCTTAGGTAGCTTTATTCCTAGATATTTCATTCTTTTTGTTGCAGTGGTAAATGGGAGTGTTTTCTTGATTTCACTTTCAGATTTTTCATCATTAGTGTATAGGAATGCAAGAGATTTCTGTGCATTAATTTTGCATCCTGGAACTTCACCAAATTCATTGATTAGCTCTAGTAGTTTTCTGGTAGCATCTTTAGGATTCTCAATGTATAGTATGTCATCTGCAAACAGTGACATCTTAATTCTTTTCCTATTTGGATTCCTTTTATTTCCTTTCTTCTCTGTTTGTTGTGGCTAAAACTTTTAAAACTATATTAAATAAGAGTGGTGCGAGTGGGCAACCTTGTCTTGTTCCTGATATTAGTGCAAATGCTTTCTGTTTTTCACCATTGAGGATGATGTTGGCTGTGGGTTTGTCATATATGGCCTTTATTATGTTGAGGAAAGTTCCCTCTATGACTACTTTCTGCAGGGTTTTTATCATAAATGGGTGTTGAATTTCGTCCAAAGCTTTCTGTGCATCTATTGAGATGATCATATGGTTTTTCTCCTTCAATTTTTTAATATGGTTTACCACATTGATTGATTTGCGTATATTGAAGAATCCTTGCATTCCTGGAATAAACCCCACTTGATCATGGTGTATGATCCTCTTAATGTGCTGTTGGATTCTGTTTGCTAGTATTTTGTTGAGGATTTTTGCATCTATGTTCATCAGTAATATTGGCCTGTAGTTTTCTTTCTTTGTGACATCCTTGTCTGGTTTTGGTATCAAGGTGATGGTGGCCTCGTAGAATGCATTTGGAAGTGTTCCTCTCTCTGCTATATTTTGGAAGTGTTTGAGAAGGATATGTGTTAACTCTTCTCTAAATTTTTCATAGAATTCGTCTTTGAAGCCATCTGGTCCTGGGCTTTTGTTTGTTGGAAGATTTTTAATCACAGTTTCAACTTCAGTGCTAGTGATTGGTCTGGTCATATTTTCTATTTCTTCCTGATTCAGTCTTGGCAGGTTGTGCATTTCTAAGGATTTGTCCATTTCTTCCAGGTGGTCCATTTTATTGGGATAGAGTTGCTTGTAGTAACCTCTCATGTTCTTTTGTATTTCTGCAGTGTCAGTTGTTACTTCTCCTTTTTCATTTCTAATTCTATTGATTTGAGTCTTCTCCCTTTTTTTCTTGATGAGGCTGGCTAATGGTTTATCTATTTTGTTTTTCTTCTCAAAAAACCAGCTTTTACTTTTATTGATCTTTACTATCATTTCCTTCATTTCTTTTTCATTTATTTCTGATCAGATTTTTATGATTTCTTTCCTTCTGCTAACTTTGGGTATTTTTTGTTCTTCTTTCTGTAATTGCTTTAGGTGCAAGGTTAGGTTGTTTATTCGAGATGTTTTCTGTTTCTTAAGGTGGGCTTGTATTGCTATAAACTTCCCTCTTAGAACTGCTTTTCCTGCATCCCATAGGTTTTGCGTCATTGTGTCTCCATTGTCATTTGTTTCTAGGTATTTTTAAATTTCCTCTTTTATTTCTTCAGTGATCCCTTCGTTATTAAGTAGTGTATTGTTTAGCCTCCATGCGTTTGTATTTTTTACAGATCTTTTCCTTTAATTGATATCTAGTCATATGGCGTTGTGGTCGGAAAAGATACTTGATACAATTTCAATTTCTTAAATATACCAAGGCTTGATTTGTGACCCAAGATATGATGTATCCTGGAGAATGTTCCATGAGCACTTGAGAAAAATGTGTAATCTGTTGTTTTTAGATGGAGTGTCCTATAAGTATCAATTAAATCCATCTTGTTTAATGTTTCATTTAAAGCTTGTGTTTCCTTATTTATTTTCATTTTGGATGATCTGTCCATTGGTGAAAGTGTGATGTTAAAGTCCCCGACTATGAATGTGTTACTGTCAATTTCCCCTTTGATGGCTGTTAGTATTTGCCTTATGTATTGAGGTGCTCGTATGTTGGGTGCATAAATATTTACGATTGTTATATCTTCTTCTTGGATCGATCCCTTGATCATTATGTAGTGTCCTTCATTGTTTCTTCTCATAGTCTTTATTTTAAAGTCTATTTTGTCTGATATGAGAATTGCTACTCCAGCTTTCTTTTGGTTTCCATTTTCATGGAATATCTTTTTCCATCCCCTTACTTTCAGTCTGCATGTGTCTCTAGATCTAAAGTGGGTCTCTTGTAGACTGCAGATATAAAGGTCTTGTTTTTGTATCCATTCAGCCAATCTGTGTCTTTTGGTGGGAGAATTTAGTCCATTTACATTTAAGGTAATTATCAATATGTATGTTCCTATTCCCGTTTTCTTAATTGTTTTGGGTTCGTTATTGTAGGTCTTTTCCTTCTCTTGTGTTTCTTGTCTAGAGAAGTTCCTTTAGCATTTGTTGTAAAGCTAGTTTGGTGGTGCTGAACTGCCTCAGCTTTTGCTTGTCTGTAAAAGTTTTAATATTTCCATCAAATCTGAATGAGATCCTTGCTGGGTAGAGTAATCTTGGTTGCAGGTTTTTCTCCTTCATCACTTACAGTATGTCCTGCCACTCCCTTCTGGCTTGCAGAGTTTCTACTGAGAGATCAGCTGCTAACCTTATGGCGATTGCCTTGTGTGTTATTTGTTGTTTTTCCCTTGCTGCTTTTAATATGCTTTCTTTGTATTTAATTTTTGACAGTGTGATTAATATGTGTCTTGGTGTATTTCTCCTTGGATTTATCCTGTATGGGACTCTCTGTGCTTCCTGGACTTGATTAACTATTTCCTTTCCCATATTAGGGAAGTTTTCAACTATAATCTCTTCAAATATTTTCTCAGTCCCTTTCTTTTTCTCTTCTTCTTCCGGAACCCCTATAATTTGAATGTTGGTGCGTTTAATGTTGTCCCAGACGTCTCTGAGACTGTCCTCAGTTCTTTTCATTTTTTTTTCTTTATTCTGCTCTGCAGTAGTTGTTTCTACTATTTTATCTTCCAGGTCAGTTCTCCATTCTTCTGTCTCAGTTTTTCTGCTCTTGATCCCATCTAGAGTATTTTTCATTTCATTTATTGTGTTGTTCATCATTGCTTGTTTCATCTTTATTTCTTCTAGGTCCTTGTTAAATGTTTCTTGCATTTTGTCTATTCTATTTCCAAGATTTTGGATCATCTTTACTATCATCATTCTGAATTCTTTTTCAGGTAGACTGCCTATTTCCTCTTCATTTGTTAGGTCTGGTGGGTTTTTATCATGCTCCTTCTTTTGCAGTGTGTTTTTCTGTCTTCTCATTTTGCTTATCTTACTGTGTTTGGGGTCTCCTTTTTGCAGGCTGCTGGTTTGTAGTTCCCATTGTTTTTGGTGTCTGTCCCCAGTGGCTAATGTTGGTTCAGTGGGTTGTGTAAGCTTCCTGGTGGAGGTGACTAGTGCTTGTGTTTTGGTGGTTGAGGCTGTATCTTGTCTCTCTTGGGGGCATGTCCACTTCTGGTGGTGTGTTTTTGGGTGTCTGTGGACCTATTATGATTTTAGACAGCCTCTCTGCTAATGGGTGATGTTGTGTTCCTGTTTTGCTACTTGTTTGGCATAGGTTGTCCAGCACTGTTGCTTGCTGGTCATTGAGTGAAGTTGGGTCCTGGTGTTGAGATGGAGATCTCTGGGAGATTTTCACCATTTGATATTATGTGGAGCTGGGAGGTCTCTTGTGGACCAGTGTCCTGAAGTTGGCTCTCCCACCTCAGAGGCAGAGCACTGACTCCTGGCTGCAGCACCAAGAGTCTTTCCTCCGCCCGGTTCAGAATAAAGGGCAGAAAAAGTAGAGAGACAGAATTAGTAGAAGTAGGAAGGAAGAAAGAAAGAAAGAAAAAGGAACAAAGGAAGGAAGGAAGGAAGGAAGGAAGGAGGGTGGAAGGAAAAAGGAAAGAAGATATGGTAAAATAAAATATAGTAAAATATAATAAAGTTATTAAATTAAAAAATAATTATTAAGAAAAAAAATATGGACAGATAGAACCTTAGGACAAATGATGGAAGCAAAGCTATACAGGCAAAATCTCATACAGAAGCATACATATGCACACTCACAAAAAGAGGAATTGGGGAAAAAAATCACAAATCTTGCTCTCAAAGTCCACCTCCTCAATTTGGGATGATTCATTGTCTATTCATGTATTCCACGGATGCAGGGTACATCAAGTTGACTGTGGAGCTTTAATCCCCTGCTTCTGAGGCTGCTGGGAGAGATTTCCCTTTCTCTTCTTTGTTCTCACAGCTCTCAGGGGCTCAGCATTGGATTTGGCCCCGCCTCTGCATGTAGGTCGCTGGAGGGCGTCTGTTTTTCGCTCTGACAGGACGGGGTTAAAGGAGCCGCTGATTCGGGGTCTCTGGCTCACTCAGGCCGGGGGGGAGGGAGGGGCACGGAGTGCTGGGCGAGCCTGCGGCGGCTGAGGCTGGCATGACTTTGCACCAGCATGAGGCGCGCCGTGCGTTCTCTCGGGGAAGTTGTCCCTGGATCCCATGAACCTGGCAGTGGCAGGCTGCACAGGCTCCCCAGAAGGAGGTGTGGAGAGTGACCTGTGCTCACCCACAGGCTTCTTGGTCACAGCAGCAGAAATCTTAGCATCTCCTGCCCATCACTGGGGTCCGCGCTTTTAGCTGCGGCTCGCGCCCGTCTCTGGAGTTACTTTAAGCAGCGCTCTTAATCCCCTCTCCTCGCGCACCAGGAAACAAAGAGGGAAGAAAAAGTCTCTTGCCTCTTTGGCAGCTCCAGACCTTTTCCCGGAATGCCCCCTGGTTAGCAGTTGTGCACTAACCCCTTCAGGCTGTGTTCACGCCACCAACCCCAGTCCTCTCCCTGCGCTCCGACCAAAGCCCGAGCCTCAGCTTGCATCCCTGCCCACCCTGGTGGGTGAGCAGACTACCCTCTCGGGCTGGTGAGTGCTGGTCAGCACCGATCCTCTGTGCGGGAATCTCCCCACTTTGCCCTCCGCACCCCTGTTGCTGCGGTCTCCTCTGCGGCTCCGAAGCTCCCCTGCTCCACCACCTGCGGTCTCCACCTGCGAAGGGGCTTCCTAGTGTGTGGAAACCTTTCCTCCTTCACAGCTCCCTTCCACTGGTGCAGGTTCCATCCCTATTCTTTTGTTTCTGTTTTTTTTTTCTTTTGCCCTACCCATGTACATGGGGGAGTTTCTTGCCTTTTTGGTGGTCTGAGGTCTTCTGCCAGCGTTCAGTTAGGTGTTCTGTAGGAGTTGTTCCATGTGTAGATGTATTTCTGGTGTATCCGTGGGGAAGAAGGTGATCTCCCTGTCTTACTCTTCCACCATCTTCCCCTCCCTTATTCTGAGTCTCATTTTTGTATCCATTCAGCAAGCCTGTGTCTTTTGTTTGTAGTATTTAATCCATTCACGTTTAAGGTAATTATCAATATGTATGTTCCTATGACCATTTTCTTAATTGTTTTGAGTTTGTTTTTGTAGGTTCTTTTCTTCTCGTGTGTTTCCCACTTAGAGAATTTTCTTTTGCATTTGTTGTAGAGCTGGTTTGATGGTGCTGAATTCTCTTAGCTTTTGCTTGTCTGTAAAGCTTTTGATTTCTCCATCAAATCTGAATGAGATCCTTGTCAGGTAGAGTAATCGTGGTTGTTCTTTCTTCCCTTTCCCCCCTTTATGTATATCATGCCACTTCCTTCTGGCTTGTAGAGTTTCTGCTGAGAAATCAACTGTTCACCTTATGGGAGTTCCCTTGTATGTTGTTTGTCGTTTTTCCCTTGCTGCTTTCAATAATTTTTCTTTGTCTTTAATTTTTGCTAATTTGATTACTATGTGTCTCAGCATGTTCCTCCTCGGTTTTATCCTGTATGGGACTCTGTGCTTCATGGACTTGGGTGGCTATTTCTTTTCCCATGTTAGGGAAGTTTTTGACTATTATCTCTTCAAATATTTTCTCTGGTTCTTTCTCTCTCTCTTTTCCTTCTGGGACCCCTATAATGCGAATGTTGTTGCGTTTAACGTTTTCCCAGGGGTCCCTTAGGCTGTCTTCATTTCTTTTCATTCTTTTTTCTTTATTCTTTTCTGCAGCAGTGAATTCCACCATTCTGTCTTCCAGGTCACTTATCCGTTCTTCTGCCTCAGTTATTCTGCTATTGATTCCTTCTAGTGTATTTTTCATTTCAATTATTGTATTCTTCATCTCTGTTTGCTTGTTCTTTAATTCTTCTAGGTGTTTGTTAAACATTTCTTGCATCTTCTCGGTCTTTGCCTCCATTCTTTTTCCAAGGTCCTGGATCATCTTCTCTATCATTATTCTGAATTCTTTTTCTGGAAGGTTGCTTATCTCCACTTCATTTAGTTATTTTTCTGGGGTTTTATCTTGTTCCTTCATCTGGTACATAGCCCTCTGCCTTTTCATCTTGTCTATCTTTCTATGAATGTGGTTTTTGTTCCACAGGCTGCAGGATTATAGTTCTTCTTGCTTTTGCTGTCTGCCGTCTGGTGGATGAGGCCATCTCGAATTTGCCTCTTTTTTTTTCTGCCTGACTACTTGAGCTCAAACATCTCATCTCATCTTCTGCTCTCGGATACCATTGGTTCCTGTGGTCCTCAAGCCTTCCGAATTTTACACCACCTGCTTTCCTGGGTCTCAACTTGCAAACAGAAAGTCATGAGACTTCTCAGCCTCCATAACTGTGTGAGCCAATTCCTCACAATTTCTCTCTCTGTCTTCTCATATGTAGATCTATATGTCTATACATCATATAGATATATATCTCCTACTTTTTTCTCTGGAGAACCTTAATTCAAATATTCAGCTTTTAAAAAAGAATGATATTCTGACAGATGTTACAGGTGAACCTTGAAGACATCATAAGTGAATTAAGCCAGACGTGAAAGGACAAATACTGTATGATTCCACTTATATGGGGTACCTAAAGTAGTCAAATTCATAGAGACAGAAAATATAATGGTTTTTGCCAGGGGATGTGGGTGGGGGAGGGGAGAATGGGGAGTTATTGTTTAATGGGTACAGAATTTCAGTTTGGGAAGATGAAAAAGTTCTGGAGATGGATAGTTGTGATGGTTGCACAACAATGCAAATGTACATAGTGACACTGCACTATACATCTAAAATGATTAAAATGGTAAAATTTTGTCATGTATATTTTACAATAAAAAATTAATATGGTGAACCAATTAAAAAAATGAACAAATTTCTCTCATCTTGGTTCTGGAAATTCAATTCAGTGGGTGTGGATAATAATCTGGATAACTAATTCCTACCTCACAAGGTAGAAAGCATTACATGAGATGCCTTGGGATAAGACCCTGGAACATAGGAACACAAGTTCTATAAAAGATTTAAATCCTGAGGATCAAAGAGGTGAGATGACTTGTCTGAGATCCCAGTGGTTTGCTGGCAGAGCCTAGACTTCCACTGGGATCTCCTCTGTGCTTGCCCAGTGTTTTCCCTTGTGCCACACCACCTCCTATCATCACAAGGCAACACGTGCTCAGTGCAGGCTGTGCCCAGAGAAGAGCAGACACCATGGTGTGTTTTCAAGAGCCAGCTGGATCTGAGTAGAATTCCTAGGGCTAGTTGGAGGACACTAGGTTGACTCCCTTATGTTCTGGACCCGGTAGCCTTAGTCTCAGGACACAAACATGAGTCAAATCTTTCTCCTGTCATTGAGGAACTCACTGTCTAGTTGGGGAGGCAATTCATAAAGCAGTGTGATCAGTGCTCTGACAGCAGCATGCATAAAGGAGAAGCATCTAGCTTAGGTAGAGGTTCAGGGAAGACGTCCTCTAGTCTAGGAAGTGACACCTGAGCTGACTCTTGGGGGACTGTCAGGAATTAACCAGTTGAGAAACAAGTGGAAGGAATTTCCAGGTAGTGGGAACAGTATGCACAAAGACCTGAAGGCAAGAAACATCCTAGCAATTCAGAAATACGGAAGCATAAGATTTCCTGGGCTGGGGGAAAGCAGCAGAAAATGAAGCTGGAGAGGTAGTCAGGAAGCAGATTTGAAGAGGGTTGTAAGAACCTGGCTACAGAGTTCAGATATATCTCATGGGACTGTGTGGTTCCCAAACTGGCTGTGCACCAGAAACACATGGGGCATGCTGGACCCCAACCTCTGAAAATTCAGTTTCAGTAACTATGGCATGGGGCCTCAGAATCTTGAATGCTTATAAAAGTCAACACATGACTCTAGGGTATAGCCAGTTTTGGGAAGGGTAGCCTGAAGGCAGTGGGGGACCCATGGAATGAGTGGCTTTAAGCAGGGGAAAATCTGGGTCCAATGTGAATTTAACAAACCTTTTTCTGGCCAGGATTAGGTTTGATATCTGCTCATGCTGTATGCTGCCATGCCTGTAGTTTCCCTGCTGTTCAATTCTCACACTGTTTTATATTTGCTTGTTTTGTTTCACTGAATAAGCTGTAAGCACCACTAGGGTGGGCCTGGGGTTACCTTGCTACTGGTATATCCCCAGCAATAAGCACAGTACCTGGCGTAAAACAGACACCCAATAAATAGTTTTTGAAAGAATGAATGCATTTTGAGGGTGATGATGGAGACAGGGAGATTATTTAGTAAACTACTGAAAAGACAGGGAGAAGTATTAAGGAAGAAGTGATGTCAGCAAGATGGCAAAGTAGGAGGTCCCCAACACTCGTCTCCCCCACCAATAAAAAAAAATGAATAAACAACTGCATACTGACGAAAATAGCTCTGAGAGAGCTCCAGAATATAATAACAGAGCTGCAGAAATCCTGTGTAGTGCAGAAACTGAGGAAAGCTGCATAGGAAAGCTGCATAGAAAAGCTTAGGAAGCACTTGGCCTATGTTACCCATCTCCCAGTCCAGCAATTTGGTGCCAAGAGGGGTCCCCTCAGTGTGAACTCCCCCAGTGGGGAAAAGGAAAACATGAGGACCCCAGCAGCCCTCGTCACCACTGCTGACACCTGTGGCTTTTACCACTAAGGGCCCCCACAGTCTTCATCAGTATGGAACCCAGCTGACACAGCTGTCTGGGGTCCATGCCACTCTACTCCCCACACCACAGAGTGAGGGAGCTCCCCATGCTCCTCATCCCGCAAGAAGTAGTCATCAAAGACCCACCACATTGGAGACCTATGCCCAAGCCCAGACCAGAGCCTCTAGAGCAGGGGTCCCCAACCCCTGAGCCATGGACTGGTACTGGTCCGTGGCCTTTTAGGAACCAGGCCACACAGCAGGAAGTGAGTGGAGGGCAAGTGAGCGAAGCTTCATCTGTATTTACAGCTGCTCCCCATCACTCACATTAACGCCTGAGCTCTGCCTCCTGTCAGATCAGTGGAGGATTTAGATTCTCATAGGAGCATAAACCCTAATGTGAACTGTGAATGCAAGGGATCTAGGGATCTGCTCCTTATGAGAATCTAATGCCTGATGATCTGAGGTGGAGGTGAGGTGGTGATGCTAGCACTGGGGAGCAGCTGCAAATACAGATTATCATTAGCAGAGAGGTTTGACTGCACAGAGACCATAATATATCAACTGCTTGAAGACATATCAAAACCCTATCAGTGAGTGGCAAGTGAAAACAAGCTCAGGGTTCCCACTGATTCTGCATTATGGTGAATTGTATAATTATTTCATTATATATTACAATGTAATAATAATAGAAATAGGGACTTCCCTGGTGGCTCAGTGGTTAAGAATCCACCTGCCAAGGCAGGGGACATGGGTTCAAGCCCTGGTCCGGGAAGATCCCACATGCTGCAGAGCAACTAAGCCTGTGCGCCACAACTACTGAGCCTGTGCTTTAGAGCCGGTGTGCCACAACTACTGAGCCCCTGTGCCACAACTACTGAAGCCTGCATGCCTAGAGCCTGTGCTTCACAACAAGAGAAGCCACCACAAGGAGAAGCCCGCACAGCAATGAAGATCCATTGCAGCCAATAAATAAATAAATTAATTAATTAAAAACATTTATAAATAATAGAAATAACGTGCACAATAAATGTAATGTGCTTGAATCATCCCCAAATCATCCCCCACCCCCAGTCTATGGAAAAATTGTCTTCCATGAAACTGGTCCCTACTGCCAAAAGGGTTGGGAACTGCTGTTCTACGGCATCACTTGTCCTCAGGACTAGGGCTGGCACTTCCCCCTGAAACCACCTGTATGCTCTAAACCCCAGCTCCATGGCCATTTACTAAGTGCCTGTGCCTCAGACACTGGCGCCATCACCACAGTGAGTGCATCTAAGCCTCAATCCATAGCACTGTAGTCATCTGCATGCCTTCAAGCTCTGGATCCAGCTTCATGGAAGCTCCACGTGTAGACCTCAGACACCAGCCATCACCACCACCACAAGCATGCACATGTCCTGGATTCCAGCACCATTGCTGTCACTTGTGCACCCATGTACCAAACCTGATGCCAAGAAGGATATCCTCTGACATGACTTCATCTTGCAAGGGAAAAGAAGAACAAAAAGACCATAGGAGCCTTTGCCACTGAGGATCCTAATAGGTCTTATTGCCACAATGCACACCTACAGTCTTGGCTACAGAGGACCCCATAGTCTTTATTGATGCTGACTTCCATTGATGCAGCTCCATGGAGACCATTGTTGCTGCACCCTCCCCATACCTGGAACCGCCACTATGCCCACTAGGAGCTGAAACTGCCACACTCCACCAAGCCAGCACGTTCACACCCACTAGTAGGTCTTTCCCCACTGAAGTGAGTCTGAGTCACTTCTGGACTTTACAGACTGCTCCCTCAATGGTGCAGATATCAGTGCAAGGCTAAAAGAAACACAAAAGAATCAAGAAAACATGACACCATCAAAGGAATACAAGAACTTTCCAGGAACTGATTCCAAAGAAATAGAGATCTAGAAATTGACAAAGAATTCAAAATAATTGTTTTAAGGACTCTTAAGCAAGCTACAAGAGAACACAGATAGACTACAAGAGAATACAAGAGAGACAACTCAGTGAAATCAGGAAAACTGATTTGGTTGAAAATTTCTCAAATCTTGGGAGGGAAATGGATATCCAAATTCATAAAGTTCAAAGATCCCCAAACATAATCAACTAAAAGAAGACTACACCAAGAGATGGTGTAATCAAATTGTCAAAAGTCAAGGAAAAAATCAATTTTAAAAGCAGCACAAGAAAGCAACTTATCACATATAAGCCTCACCCAGAAAAGACTGTCAGCAGATTTCTCAGCAGAAACTTTGCAGGCCAAGAGAGAGTGGGATGATATATTCAAAGTACTGAAAGAAAAAAAAAAGCCATCCAAAAATACTATACCGGGCCTCCCATCCAAGTACTAACCAGACACAGATGTACAGAACAAACGTATGGACACCAAGTGGGGGAAGGAGGGTGGGATGAATTGGGAGATTGGGATTGACATATATACACTACTATGTATAAAATAGATAACTAATGAGAACCTACTGTATAGCACAGGGAACTCTACTCAGTGCTCTATGGGGACCTAAATGGGAAGGAAATCCAAAAATGAGGGGATATATGTATACATATAGCTGATTCAATTTGATGTACAGCAGAAACTAACACAACATTGTAAAACAACTATACTCCAATTTAAAAAATACTATACCTGGCAAAATTTTCCTTAAAAAGGAAGTAGAACTTACAACAGCCAGGACATGGAAGCAACAGATGTCCATTGACAGATGAATGGATAAAGAATATGTGGTACATATATACAATGGAATATTACTCAGATATAAAAAGGAACGAAATTGAGGTATTTGTAATGAGACGGATGGACCTAGAGTCTGTCATACAGAGTGGAGCAAGTCAGAAAGAGAAAAACAAATACCATATGCTAACTCATATACATGGAATCTAAAAAAATACAGCACTGATGAACCTAATTGCAGGGCAGGAATAAAGACGCAGACATAGAGAACGAACTTGAGGGCACAGCAGGGGAAGGGGAAGCTGGGAAGAAGTGAGAGAGTAGCATTGACATATATACACTACCAAATGTAAAATGCATGGCTAGTGGGAAGCTGCTGCATAGCACAGGGAGATCAGTTTGATGCTTTGTGATGACCTAGAGGGGTGGGATAGCTGATTCACTTTGTTGTACAGCAGAAACTAGCACAACATTGTAAAGCAATTATACTCCAATAAAGATATTGAAAAAATAGAAGAATGGAAGAAAAAGGAAGTAGAAATAAAGTCTTTCCCATACAAACAAAAACTGAGTGAGTTCATCACCACTGGGTCTGCCTCACAAGAAACACTTACGGGAGTTCTTCAAAATGAAACAAAAATGTGCTAAACAAGAAGATGAAAGCATAAATCTCACTGGTTAAGGTAAATATATAGACATATACAGATTAATGTAGCACTGTAAAGGTGGTACCTAAATTACTATTTTTAACTTTCTATTTTATATTGGAGTATAGTTGATAAGCAATGTTGTGATATTTTCAGGTGTACAGCAAAGCAATTCAGTTATATATATATACATATATCTATACTTTTTCAAATTCTTTTCCCATTTAGGTTGTTACATAATATTAAGCAGAGTTCCCTGTGCTACACAGTAGGTCCTAGTTGTTTATCCACTTTAAATATAGCAGTGTGTCAATTCCAAACTCCCTAACTATCACTCACCCCCCCACACCCTTGCACCCTGGTAACCATAAGTTTGTTCTCTAAGTCTGTGAGTCTGTTTCTGTTTTGTAAATAAGTTCATTTGTATAATTTTTTTAGATTCCGCATAAAAGCTATATCCTACAGTGTTTCTCTTTCTCTGTCTGACTTCACTCAGTATGACAATCTCTAGATCCATCCATGTTGCTGCAAATGGCATTATTTAATTCTCTTTAATGGCTGAGTAATATTCCATTGTATATATGTACTACAACTTCTTTATCCATTCCTCCGTCAATGGACATTTAGGTTGCTTCCATGTCTTGGCTATTGTAAACAGCGTTGCAATGAACATTGGGGTGCATGCATCCTTTCAGACCATGTTTTTCTCTGGATATATGCCAGGAGTGGGATTGCAAGATCATATGGTAGCTCTACTTTTAGGTTTTTAAGGAACATCCACAGTGTTCTCCACAGTGGCTGTACCAATTTACATTCCCACCAACAGCGTGGGAGGGTTCCCTTCTTTCCACAAATTCTCCGGCAATTATTGTTTGTGGATTTTTTGAAAATGGCCATTCTGACTGGTGTGAGGTGATATCTCATTGTAGATTTGATTTGCATTTCTCTACTAATTAGTGATGTTGAACATCAATTCATGTGCCTCTTGGCCATCTGTATGTCTTCTTTGGAGAAAGATCTATTTAGGTCTTCTCCCTATTTTTTGATTGGGTTTTTAAAAATGACATTAAGCTGCATGAGCTGTCTGTAAATTCTGGAGACTAATCCCTTGTTGGTCACATCATTTGCAAATATTTTCTCCCATTCTGTTGGTTGTCTTTTCGTTTATGGTTTCCTTTGCTGTGCAAAAGCTTTTGAGTTTAATTAGGTGCCATTTGCTTATTTTTGTTTTTATTTCCATTTCTCTGGGGGACAGATTGAAAAAGATATTGCTGTGATTTATGTCAGAGAGTGTTCTACCTATGTTTTCCTGTAAGAGATTTATAGTGTCCAGATTCACATTTAGGTATTTAATCCATGTTGAGTTTATTTTTGTGTATGGTGTTAAAGAATGTTTTAATTTCATTTTCTACATGTAGCTGTCCAGTTTTCCCAGCACCATTTGTTGAAGAGACTTGTCTTTCCTCCATTGTATAGTCTTGCCTCCCTTGTCATAGATTAATTGACCATAGGTACATGGGTTTTTTCTGGGCTTTCTATCCTGTTCCATTGACCTATATTTCTATGTTTGTGCCAGGACCATACTGTTTCAATGACTAGAGCTTTGTAGTAGAGTCTGAAGGCACAGAGCCTTATCCCTCCAGCTCTGCTTTTCTTTCTCAAGATTGCTTTGGCTCTTCGGGGTCTTTTGTGTCTCCATACAAATTTTAGGATTTTTTGTTCTAGTTCTGTGAAAAATGCCCTTGCTAATTTGATAGGGATTGCATTGAATCTGTAGATTACCTTGGATAGTATAGTCATTTTCACAATGTTGATTCTTCCAATCCAAGAACATGGTATATCTCTCCATCTGTTTGTATCATCTTTAATTTCTTCCATCAGTGTCTTATAGTTTTCAGAGTACAGGTCTTTTGTCTACTTAGGTAGGTTTATTCCTAGGTATTTTATTCTTTCTGATGCAATGGTAAATGGGATTGTTTCTTGAATTTCTCTTTCTGATCTTTTGTTGTTAGTGTGTAGAAATGCAATAGATTTCTGTGTATTAGTTTTGTAACCTGCAACTTTGCCAGATTCATAGATGAGCTCTAGTAGTTTTCTGGTAGCATCTTTAAGCTTTTCTATGTATAGTATCATGTCATTTGCAAACAGTGACGTTTTTACTTCCTCTTTTCCAATTTGGATTCCATTTATTTCTTTTTCATCTCTGATTGCCATGGCTAGGACTACCAAAACTATGTTGAATAAAAGTGGTGAGAGTGGACATCCTTCTCTTGTTCCTGATCTTAGAGGAAATGCTTTCAGCTATTCACCATTGAGTATGATGCTAGCTGTAGGTTTGTCATATATGGCCTTTATTATATTGAGGTATGTTCACCCTATCCCCACTTTCTGGAGCTTTTTTTTTTTTATCATAAATGGGCATTGAACTTTGTCAAAAGCTTTTTCTGCGTCTATGGAGATGACCGTATGATAATCTTTTATTTTTCAATTTGTTGTGGTGGTGCATCACACTGATTGCTTTGCAGCTATTGAAAAATCCTTGCTTCCCTGGGATAAGTCCCACTTGATTATGGTGTATGATTCTTTTAATGTATTGTTGGATTCAGACTGCTGGTATTTTGTTAAAGGATTTTGCATCTATGTTCAACAGATATATTGGCCTGTAATTTTCCTTTGGTCTGGTTTTAGTATCAGGGCGATGGTGGCCTCATGGAATGAGTTTGGGATTTTTCCTTCTTCTGCAATTTTTGGCAACAGCTTCAGGACAGGTGTTAGCTCTTCTCTAAATGTTTGATAGAATTCACCTGTGAAGCCATCTGGTCCTGGACTTCTGTTTGTTGGGAGGTGTGTAATAACACTTTTAATTTAAGTACTTGTGATTTGTCTGTTCATATTTTCTATTTCTTCCTGATTCAGTCTTGGGAGATTTTACCTTTTTAAGAATTTGTCCATTTCTTCCAGGCTGTCCATTTTATTGGTATACAGTTGCTTGTAGGAGTCTCTTATTTTCCTTTGTATTTCTGTAGTGTTAGTTTTAACTTCTCCTTTTAACTTTCTAATTTTATTGATTTGAGTCCTCTTCCTTATTTTTCCTGATGAGTCTGGTTACAGATTTATCAAATTTGTTTATCTTTTCAAAGAACCAGCTTTTAGTTTCATTGATTTTTGCCATTGTTTTCTTTGTCTCTGTTTCATTTATTTCTGCTCTGATTTTTATGATATCTTTCCTTCTACTAACTATAGGTTTTGTTTGTTTTTCTTTCTCTAGTTGTTTTAAGTGTAAGGTTAGGTTGTTTATTTGAGATTTTTCTTGTTTCCTGAGGTAAGATTGTATTGCTATAAACTTCCCTCTTAGAGGAGACGAGGGGAAGATGGCGGAAGAGTAAGACGCGCAGATCACCTTCCTCCCCACAGATACACGAGAAATACATCTACACGTGGAACAACTCCTACAGAACACCTACTGAACGCTGGCAAAAGACCTCAGACCTCCCAAAAGGCAAGAAACTCCCCACGTACCTGGGTAGGGCAAAAGAAAAAAGAATAAACAGAGACAAAATGATAGGGACGGGACCTGCACAAGTGGGAGGGAGTTGTGAAGGAGGAAAGTTTTCCACACACTAGAAAGCCCCTTCGAGGGCAGAGACTGTGGGTGGCGGAGGGGGAAAGCTTCAGAGCCACGGAGGAGAGCACAGCAACAGGGGTGTGGAGGGCAAAGTGGAGAGATTCCCGCACAGAGGATTGGTGCCAACCGGAACTCACCAGCCCGAGAGGCTTCTCTGCTCACCTGCCGGGGCGGGCGGGGGCTGTGAGCTGAGGCTCGGGCTTCGATCAGAGCACAGGGAAAAGACTGGGGTTGGCAGCATGAACACAGCCTGCAGGGGGTTAGTGCACAACGGCTAGCCGGGATGGAGTCCGGGGAAAAGTCTGGACCTGCCGAAGAGGCAAGAGACCTTTTCTTCCCTCTTTGTTTCCTGGTGTGCGAGGAGAGGGGATTAAGAGCACTGCTTAAAGGACCTCCAGAGACGGGTGCGAGCCGCGGCTAAAAGCACGGATGACAGAGACAGGCATGAGACGCTAAGGCTGCTGCTGCCACCACTAAAAAACCTGTGTGCGAGCACAGGTCACTATCCACACACCCCTTCAGGGACCCTGAGCAGCCCGCCACTGCCAGGGTCCCGGGACCCAGGAACAACTTCCCCGGGAGAACGCACAGCGCGCCTCAGGCTGGTGCAACATCATGCTGGCCTCTGCCGCAGGCTCGCCCCGCACTCCGTGCCCCTCCCTCCCCCAAGCCTGAGTGAGCCAGAGCCCCCGGAGCAGCTGCTCCTTTAACCCCATCCTGTCTGAGTGAAGGATAGACGCCCTCCGGTAACCTACACGCAGAGGCGGTGCCAAATCCAAAGCTGAGCCCCGGGAGCTGTGAGAACAAAGAAGAGAAAGGGAAATCTCTCCCAGCAGCCTCAGAAACAGTGGATTAAAGCTCCACAACCAACTTGATGTACCCTGCATCTGTGGAATACATGAATAGACAACGAATAATCCCAAATTGAGGAGGTGGACTTTGTGAGCAAGATTTATGATTTTTTCCCCTTTTCCTCTTTTTGTGAGTGTGTATGTGTATGCTTCTGTGTGAGATTTTGTCTGTATAGCTTTGCTTCCACCATTTGTCCTAGGGTTCTATCTGTCCATTGTTTTTTAAAATTATTTTTTTAGTAATTATTTTTTATTTTAATTATTTTATTTAACTTTATCTTCTTTCTTTCTTTCTTTCCTTCCTGCTCTCCTTTAGGCAATGAATCATTCCAAATTGAGGAGGTGGACTTTGAGGGCAAGATTTATGATTTTTTCCCTTTTCCTCTTTTTGTGAGTGTGTATGTTTATGATTCGGTGTGAGATTTTGTTTGTATAGCTTTGCTTCCACCATTTGTCCTAGGATTCTATCTGTCTGTTTTTTTAAAAAATATTTTTCTTAATAAATATTTTTATCTTATTAACTTTATTATATTTTATCCTATTTTATTTTACTTTATCTTCTTCCTTTCTTTCTTTCTTTCCTTCTTTCCCTCCTTCCTTCCTCTCTCCCTCCCTTCTTTCTTTCTTTCCTTCTTTCTTTCTTTCTTTCTTTCTAATTCTACTAATTCTTTCTTTCTACTTTTTCTCCCTTTTATTCTGAACCGTGTGGATGAAAGGCTCTTGGGGCTGCAGCCAGGAGTCAGTGCTGTGCCTCTGAGGTGGGAGAGCCAACTTCAGGACACTGGTCCACAAGAGACCTCCCAGCTCCACATAATATCAAATGGCAAGGGCTTCCCTGGTGGCACAGTGGTTGAGAATCTGCCTGCTAATGCAGCGGACATGGGTTCGAGCCCTGGTCTGGGAAGATCCCACGTGCCATGGAGCAACTAGGCCCGTGAGCCACAACAACTGAGCCTGCGTGTCTGGAGCCTGTGCTCCACAACAAGAGAGGCCGCGATAGCGAGAGGCCCGTGCACCGTGATGAAGAGTGGCCCCCGCTTGCCACAACTAGAGAAAGCCCTCGCACAGAAATGAAGACCCAACACAGCCAAAAATAAAATAAATAGATAAGTAAAAAATAAAAAAATAATAGATCTATTTAAAAAAAAAATATATATATATATCAAATGGAGAAAATCTCCCAGAGATCTGCATCTCAACACCAGGACCCAGTTTCACTCAACGACCAGCAAGCTACAGTGCTGGACACCCTATGCCAAACAACTAGCAAGACAGGAACACAACCCCACCCATTAGCAGAGAGGCTGCCTAAAATCATAATTCCACAACCACCACAATACACACCACCAGACGTGGACCTGCCCAACAGAAAGACAAGATCCAGACTCATCCACCAGAACACAGGCACTAGTACCCTCCACCAGGAAGCCTACACAACCCACTGAACGAACCTCAGCCACTGGGGACAGACACCCAAAACAACGGGATCTACGAACCTGCAGCCTGCAAAATGGGGACCCCAAACACAGTAAGAGAAGCAAAATGAGAAGACAGAACAACACACAGCAGATGAATGAGCAAGGTAAAAACCTACCAGACCTAACAAATGAAGAGGAAATAGGCAGTCTACCTGAAAAAGAATTCAGAATAATGATAGTACAGATGATCCAAAATCTTGGAAACAGAAAAGACAAAATGCAAGAAACATTTAACAAGGACCTAGAAGAAATAAAGATGGAACAAACAACAATTAACAACACAATAAATGAAATTAAAATACTCTAGATGGGGGGACCTTGAAGATGGCGGAAGAGTAATACGCGGAGATCACCTTCCTCCCCACAGATACACGAGAAATACATCTACACGTGGAACAACTCCTACAGAACACCTACTGAAGGCTGGCAGAAGACCTCAGACCTCCCAAAACGCAAGAAACTCCCCACGTACCTGGGTAGGGCAAAAGAAAAAACAGAGACAAAAGAATAGGGACGGGACCTGCACCAGTGGGAGGGAGCTGTGAAGGAGGAATAGTTTCCACACACTAGGAAGCCCCTTCATGGGCGGAGACTGCGGGGGGCAGAGGGGGCAGCTTCGGAGCCGTGGAGGAGTGCACAGCAATAGGGGTGCGGAGGGCAAAGCAGGTAGATTCCCGCACAGAGGATCGGTGCCGACCGGCACTCACCAACCCGAGAGGTTTGTCTGCTCACCCGCGGGGCAGGCGGGGCTGCGAGCTGAGGCTCGGGTTTTGGTCAGAGCGCAGGGAGAGGACTGGGGTTGGCGGCTTGAACATAGCCTGAAGGGGTCAGTGCACCACAGCTAGCCGGGAGGCAGTCCGGGGAAAAGTCTGCACCTGCCAAAGAGGCAAGAAACTTTTTCTTCTCTCATTGTTTCCTGGTGCGCTAGGAGAGGGGTTTAAGAGCGCTGCTTAAAGGACTCCAGAGATGGGCGCGAGCCACGGCTAGAAGTGCGAAACCCAGAGACGGGAGTGAGCCACGGCTAAAAGCGCGAAACCCAGAGACGGGCGCGAGCCGCGGCTAAAAGCACGGACCCCAGAGACGGGCGCGAGCCGCGGCTAAAAGCACAGACCCCAAGGATGGGCGGGAGATGCTATGGCTGCTGCTGCCACCACCAAGGGGCCTGTGTGCGAGCACAGGTCACTATCCACACCCCTCTTCCGGGGAGCCTGTGCAGCCCGCCACTGCCAGGTTCCCGGGATCCAGGGACAACTTCCCCGGAGAACGCACGGCGGGCCTAAGGCTGGTGCAACGTCACACCAGCCTCTGACGCCGCAGGCCCGCCACGCATGCAGTGCCCCTCCCACACCCCGGCCTAAGGGCGCCAGAGCCCCCAAATCAGCGGCTCCTTTAACCCCGTCCTGTCTGAGCAAAAAACAGATGCCCTCCGGCGACCTACATGCAGAGGCAGGACCAAATCCAAAGCTGAGCCCCTGTGAGCTGTGAGAACAAAGAAGAGAAAGGGAAATCTCTCCCAGCAGCCTCAGAAACAGCGGATTAAAGCTCCACAATCAACTTGATGTACCCTGCATCTGTGGAAAAAATGAATAGTCAACGAATCATCCCGAATTGAGGAGGTGGGCTTCGAGAGCAAGATCTATGATTTTTTCCCCTTTTCCTCTTTTTGTGAATGTGTATCTGTATGCTTCTGTGTGAGATCTTGTCTGTATAGCTTTGCTTCCACCATTTGTCCTAGGGTTCTATCCGTCCATGGTTTTTTTTAAAAAATTTTTTCTTAATAATTAATTTTAACTTTAATAACTTTATTATACTTTACCTTCTTTCTTTCTTTCTTTCTCTCTTTCTTTCTTTCTTTCTTTCTTTCCTTCTTTCCTTCTTTCTTTCCTTCCTTCCCTCCTTTAGACAACAAATCATCCCAAATTGAGGAGGTGGTCTCTGAGAGCAAGATTTATGATTTTTTCCCCTTTACCTTTTTTAGTGAGGGTGTATGTGCATGCTTCTGTGTAAGATTTTGTCTGTATAGCTTTCCTTCCAACATTTGTCCTAAGGTTCTATCCGTCCCTTCTTTTTTTTCTAAATAATTATTTTTTAATTCAATAACTTTATTATACTTTATTTTATATTACTGTATCTTCTTTCTTTCTGTCTTTTTTCCTTCCTTCCCTTCTTCCTTCCTTCTTCCCTCCCTCCTTCCTTTCTTTCCTTCTTGCCTTCTTTCCTTCTTTGCTTCTTTCTTTCTTTCTTCCTTCCTTCCTTCCCTCCCCTCTTTCTTTCTTTCTTTCCTTCTTTCTTCATACTTCTACTAATTCTCTCTAATTTTTCTCCCTTTTATTCTGAGCCATGTGGAGGAAAGGCTGTTGGTGCTCCAGCCAGGAGTCAGGGCTCTGCCTCTGAGGTGGGAGAGCCAACTTCAAGACACTGGTCAACAAGAGACCTCCCAGTTCCACATAATACCAAAGGGTGAAAATCTCCCAGAGACCTCCATCTTAACACAAGCACCCAGCTTCACTCAATGACCAGCAAGCTACAGTGCTGGACAACCTATGTCAAACACTAGCAAAACAGGAACACACCACCACCCATTAGCAGAGAGGCCACCTAAAATTATAATAAGTCCACAGACACCCCAAAACACACCATCAGACGTGAACCTGCCCACTACAGAGACAAGATCCAGCCTCATCCACCACAACACAGGCACTAGTCCCCTCCACCAGGAAGCCTACACAACCCACTGAACCAACCTTAGCCACTGGAGACAGACATCAAAAACAGTGGGAACTACGAACCTGCAGCCTGCAAAAAGGAGACCCTAAACACAGTAAGATAAGCAAATGAGAAGACAGAAAAACACACAGCAGATGAAGGAGCAAGATAAAAATACACCAGACATAAAAAATGAAGAGGAAATAGGCAGTCTACCTGAAAAAGAATTCAGAATAATGATAGTAAGGATGATCCAAAATCATGTAAATAGAATGGACAAAATGCAAGAAACAGTTAACAAGGACCTAGAAGAAATAAAGATGAAACAAGCAATGATGAATAACACAATAAATGAAATTAAAAGTACTCTAGATGGGACAAATAGCAGAATAACTGAGGAAGAAGAATGGATAAGTGACCTGGAAGATAAAATAGTGGAAATAACTACTGCAGAGCAGAATAAAGAAAAAAGAATGAAAAAAACTGAGGACAGTCTCAGAGACCTCTGGGACAACATTAAACGCACCAACATTCAAATTATAGGGGTTCTGGAAGAAGAAGAGAAGAAGAAAGGGACTGAGAAAATATTTGAAGAGATTATAGTTGAAAAATTCCCTAATATGGGAAAGGAAATAGTTAATCAAGTCCAGGAAGCACAGAGAGTCCCATACAGGATAAATCCAAGAGAAATGTGCCAAGACACATATTAATCAAACTGTCAAAAATTAAATACAAAGAAAGCATATTAAGAGCAGCAAGGGAAAAACAACAAATAACACATAAGGGAATCCCCATAAGGTTAACAGCTGATCTCTCAGGAGAAACCCTACAAGCCAGAAGGGAGTGACAGGGCATAATGAAAGTGATAAAGGAGAAAAACCTGCAACCAAGATTACTCTACCCAGCAAGGATCTCATTCAGATTTGATGGAGAAATTAAAATCTTTACAGACAAGCAAAAGCTGAGAGAGTTCAGCACCACCAAACCAGCTTTACAGCAAGTTCTAAAGGAACTTCTCTAGACAAGAAACACAAGAGAAGGAAAAGACCTATAATAACGAACCCAAAACAATTTAGTAAATAGGAATAGGAACAAACATCGATAATTACCTTAAATGTAAGTGGACTAAATGCTACCACCAAAAGGAACAGATTGGCTGAATGGATACAAAAAAAAGACCCTTATATATGCTGTCTAAAAGGGAACCCCTTCAGACCTAGAGACACATACAGAATGAAAGTAAAGGGATGGAAAAAGGTATTCCATGCAAATGGAAACCAAAAGAAAGCTGGAGTAGCAATTCTCATATCATACAAAATAGACTTTAAACTAAAGACTACTAAAAGAGACAAAGAAGGACACTACATAATGATCAAGGGATCGATACAAGAAGAAGATATAACAACTGTAAATATTTATGCACCCAACATAGGAGCACCTCAGTACATAAGGCAAATACTAACAGCCATAAAAGGGGAAATCTACAGTACCACATTCATAGTAGGGGACATTAACAACCCACTTTCACCCATGGACAGATCATCCAAAATGAAAATAAATAAGGAAACACAAGCTTTAAATGATACATTAAAAAAGATGGACTTAATTGATATTTATAAGACACTCTATCCAAAAACAACAGAATACACGTTTTTGTCAAGTGCTCATGGAAAATTTTCCAGGATAGATCATATCTTGGGTCACAAATCAAGCCTTGGTAAATTTAAGAAAATTGAAATTGTATCAAGTATCATTTCCGACAACAACGCTATGAGACTAGATATCAATTACAGGAAAATATCTGTAAAAATACAAACATATGGAAGCTAAACAATACACGACTTAATAATGAAGTGATCACTGAAGAAATCAAAGAGGAAATCAAAAAATACCTAGAAACAAATGACAATGGAGACACAACAACCCAAAACCTATGGGATGCAGCAAAACCAGTTCTAAGGGGAAGTTTATAGCAATACAAGCCCACCTTAAGAAGCAGGAAACATCTCGAATAAACAACCGAACCTTGCACCTCAAGAAATTAGAGAAAGAAGAACAAAAAAACCCCAAAATTAGCAGAAGGAAAGAAATCATAAAATTCAGATCAGAAATAAATGAAAAAGAAATGAAGGAAACAATAGCAAAGATCAATAAAACTAAAAGCTGGTTCTTTGAGAAGATAAACAAAATAGATAAACCACTAGCCAGACTCATCAAGAAAAAAAGGGAGAAGACTCAAATCAATAGAATTAGAAATGAAAAAGGAGAAGTAACCAATGGCACTGCAGAAATAAAAAAGATCATGAGAGATTACTACAAGCAACTCTATGCCAATAAAATGGACAATCTGGAAGAAATGGACAAATTCTTAGAAATGCACAACCTGCCAAGACCGAATCAGGAAGAAATAGAAAATATGAATAGACCAATCACAAGCACTGAAATTGAAACTGTGATTAAAAATCTTCCAACAAACAAAAGCTCAGGACCAGATGGCGTCACAGGCGAATTCTATCAAACATTTAGAGAAGAGCTAACACCTATCCTTCTCAAACTCTTTCAAAATATAGCAGAGGGAGGAACACTCTCAAATTCCTTCTACGAGGCCACCATCACCTTGATACCAAAACCAGAAAAGGATGTCACAAAGAAAGAAAACTACAGGCCAATATCACTGATGAACATAGATGCAAAAATCCTCAACAAAATACTAGGAAATAGAATCCAACAGCACATTAAAAGGATCATACACCATGATCAAGTGGGGTTTATTCCAGGAATGCAAGGATTCTTCAATATACGCAAATCTATCAATGTGATAAACCATATTAACAAATTGAAGGAGAAAAACCGTATGGTCATCTCAATTGATGCAGAGAAAGCTTTTGACAAAATTCAACACCCATTTATGATAAAAACTCTGCAGAAAGTAGGCATAGAGGGACCTTTCCTCAACATAATAAAGGCCATGTGTGACAAACCCACAGCCAACATAGTCCTCAATGGTGAAAAACTGAAAGCATTTCCACTAAGATCAGGAACAAGACAAGATTGCCCACTCTCACCACTCTTATTCAACATAGTTTTGGAAGTTTTAGCCACAGCAATCAGAGAAGAAAAGGAAATAAAAGGAATCCAAACCAGAAAAGAAGAAGTAAACTAGTCACTATTTGCAGATGACATGATACTATACATAGAGAATGCTAAAGATGCTACCAGAAAACTACTAGAGCTAATCAATGAATTTGGTAAAGTAGCAGGATACAAAATTAATGCACAGAAATCTCTGGCATACCTATACACTAATGATGAAAAATCTGAAAGTGAAAAGAAGAAAACACTCCCATTTACCATTGCAACAAAAAGAATAAAATATCTAGGAATAAACCTATCTAAGGAGACAAAAGACCTGTATGCTGAAAATTATAAGACACTGATGACGGAAATTAATGATGATACAAATAGATGGAGAGATATACCATGTTCTTGATTGGAAGAATCAACATTGTCAAAATGACTATACTACCCAAAGCAATCTGTAGATTTAAAGCAATCCCTATCAAACTACCACTGGCATTTTTCAAAGAACTAGAACAAAAAATTTCCCAATTTGTATGGAAACACAAAAGACCCCGAATAGCCAAAGCAATCTTGAGAACGAAAAACAGAGCTGGAGGAATCAGGCTCCCTGACTTCAGACTATACTACAAAGCCACAGTAATCAAGACAGTATGGTACTGGCACAAAAACAGAAAGATAGATCAACGGAACAGGATAGAAAGCCAGAGATAAACCCATACACATATGGACAACTTATCTTTGATAAAGGAGACAGGAATTTACAATGGAGAAAGGACAGCCTCTTCAATAAGTGGTGCTGGGAAAACTGGACAGATACATGTAAAAGTATGAGATTAGGTCACTCCCTAACACCATGCACAAAAATAAGCTCAAAATGGATTAAAGACCTAAATGTAAGGCCAGATACTACAAAACTCTTAGAGGAAAACATAGGCAGAACACCCTATGACATAAATCAAAGCAAGATCCTTTCTGACCCACCTCCTAGAGAAATGGAAATAAAAAAATAAATAAACAAATGGGACCTAATGAAACTTCAAAGCTTTTGCACAGCAAAGGAAACCAAAAACAAGACCAAAAGAAACCCTCAGAATGGGAGAAAATATTTGCAAATGAAGCAACTGACAAAGTATTAATCTCCAAAATTTACAAGCAGCTCATGCAGCTCAATAACAAAAAAAAAAACAACCCAATCCAAAAATGGGCAGAACACCTAAATAGACATTTCTCCAGACAAGATATACAGACTGCCAAGAAACACATGAAAGAATGCTCAACATCATTAATCCTTAGAGAAATGCAAATCAAAACTACAATGAGATATCATCTGACACCAGTCAGAATGGCCATCATCAAAAAATCTAGAAACACTAAATGCTGGAGAGGGTGTGGAGAAAAGGGAACACTCTTGCACTGCTGTTGGGAATGTGCATTGTTTCAGCCACTATGGAGAACAGTATGGAGGTTACTTAAAATACTACAAATAGAACTACCATATGACCCAGCACTCCCACTACTGGGCATATACCCTGAGAAAACCAAAATTCAAAAAGAGTCATGTACCAAAATATTCATTGCAGCTCTATTTACAATAGCCCAGAGATGGAAACAACCTAAGTGCCCATCATCGGATGAATGGATAAAGAAGATGTGGCACATATATACAATGGAATATTACTCAGCCATAAAAAGAAATGAAATTGAGCTATTTGTAATGATGTGGATTGACCTAGAGTCTGTCATACAGAGTGAAGTAAGTCAGAAAAAAAGAGAGAAATACCATATGCTAACATATATATATGGGATTTAAGGAAAAAAATGTCATGAAGAACCTATGGGTAGAACAGGAACAAAGACACAGACCTACTGGAGAATGGACTTGAGGATATGGGGAGGGGGAAGGGTGAGCTGCTACAGGGCGAGAGAGAGTCATGGACATATATACACTAACAAAAGTAAGGTAGATAGCTAGTGGGAAGCAGCCGCATGGCACAGGGATATCGGCTCAGTGCTTTGTGACAGCCTGGAGGGGTGGGATAGGGAGAGTGGGAGGGAGGGAGATGCAAGAGTGAAGAGATATGGGAACATACGTATATGTATAACTGATTCACTTTGTTATAAAGCAGAAACTAACACATCATTGTAAAGAAATTATACCCCAATAAAGATGTTAAAATCAAATTCTCTAGATTGGATCTGTAGCAGAATACTGAAGCAGAAGAACTGAGAAGTGACCTAGAAGATAAAATAGTGGAAATAACTACTGCAGATCAGAATAAAGAAAAAAGAATGAAAAGAACTGAGGACAGTCTCAGAGACCTCTGAGACAACTTTAAATTCAGCAATATTCAAATTATAGGGGTTTCAGAAGAAGAAGAGAAAACGAAAGGGACTGAGAAAATATTTGCAGAGATTATAGTTGAAAACTTCACTAATATGGGAAAGGAAATAATTAATCAAGTCCAGGAAGCACAGAGAGTCCCATACAGGATAAATCCAAGGAGAAATACACCAAAACACATATTAAGCAAACTGTCACAAATTAAATACCAAGAAAAAATATTAAAAACAGCCAGGGTAAAATAAGACATAACACACAAGGGAATCCCCATAAGGTTAACAGCTGAACTTTCAGCAGAAACTCTGGAGCCAGAAGGGACTGGCAGGACATATTTAAAGTGATAAAGGAGAAAAACCTACAGCCACGATTACTCTACCCAGCAAGGATCTCATTCAGATTTGATGGAGAAATTAAAACCTTTACAGACAAGCCAAAGCTCAGAGAGTTCAGCACCACCGAACCAGCTTTACAACAAATGCTAAAGGAACTTCTCTAGGCAAGAAACACAAAAGAAGGAAAAGACCTACAAAGACGAGCCCAAAACAATTAAGAAAATGGGAACAGGAACATACATTCAATAATTACCTTAAATGTAAATGGACTAAATGCTCCCACCAAAAGACACAGATTGGCTGAATGGATACAAAAACAACACCATGTATATGCTGTCTACAAGAGACCAACTTCAGACCTAGAGACACATACAGACTGAAAGTAAGGGGATGGAAAAAGATATTCCATGCAAATGGAAACCAAAAGAGAGCTCGAGTAGCAATTCTCATATCAGACAAAATAGACTTTAAATAAAGACTATTAGAAGATACAACGAAGTACACTACATAATGATTAAGGGATCAATCCAAGAAGAAGATGTAACAATTGTAAATATTTATGCACCCAACATAGGAGCACCTCAATACATAAGGCAAATACTAACAGCCATCAAAGGGGACATCGACAGTAACACATTCATAGTAGGGGACTTTTACACCCCACTTTCTCCAATGGACAGATCATCCAAAATGAAAATAAATAAGGAAACACAAGCTTTAAATGATACTTTAAACAAGATGGACTTAATTGATATTTATAGGACATTCCATCCAAAAACAAAACAATACACATTTTTCTCAAGTGCTCATGGAACATTCTCCAGGATAAATCATATCTTGGGTCACAAATCAAGCCTTGGTAAATATAAGAAAATTGAAATTGTATCAAGTATGTTTTCCATGATCACTGAAGAAATCAAAGAGGAAATGAAAAAATACCTAGGAAAAAATGACAATGGAGACAGGATGACCCAAAATTTCTGGGATGCAGCAAAAGCAGTTCTAACAGGGAAGTTTATAGCAATACAATCCTACCTTAAGAAACAGGAAACATCTCAAATAAACAACCTAACAACACATAAAGCAACTAGAGAAAGAACAAAAAAACCCCAAGGTTAGCAGAAGGAAAGAAATCATAAAAATCAGATCAGAAAAAAATGAAAAAGAAATGAATGAAACAATAGCAAAGATCAATAAAACTAAAAGCTGGTTCTTTGAGAAGATAAACAAAATTCATAAACCATTAGCCAGACTCATCAAGAAAAAAAGGGAGAAGACTCAAATGAATAGAATTAGAAATGAAAAAGGAGAACTAACCAATGACACTGCAGAAATACAAAAGATCATGAGAGATTACTACAAACAACTCTATGCCAATAAAATGGATAATCTGGAAGAAATGGAAAAATTCTTAGAAATACACAACCTGCCAAGACTGAATCAGGAAGAAATAGAAAATATGAATAGACCAATCACAAGCACTGAAATTGAAACTGTGATTAAAAATCTTCCAACAAACAAAAGCTCAGGACCAGATGGCATCACAGGCGAATTCTATCAAACATTTAGAGAAGAGCTAACACCTATCCTTCTCAAACTCTTTCAAAATATAGCAGAGGGAGGAACACTCTCAAATTCCTTCTACGAGGCCACCATCACCTTGATACCAAAACCAGAAAAGGATGTCACAAAGAAAGAAAACTACAGGCCAATATCACTGATGAATATAGATGCAAAAATCCTCAACAAAATACTAGGAAACAGAATCCAACAGCACATTAAAAGGATCATACACCATGATCAAGTGGGGTTTATTCCAGGAATGCAAGGATTCTTCAATATATGCACATCAATCAATATGATAAACGATATCAACAAATTAAACGAGAAAAAACATATCATCATCAATAGATGCAGAGAAAGCTTTCGACAAAATTCAACACCCATTTATGATAAAAACTCTGCAGAAGTAGGCCTAGAGGGAAGTTTCCTCAACATAATAAAGGCTGTATTTGACAAACCCACAGCCAACATTGTCCTCAATGGTGAAAAACTGAAAGCGTTTCCACTGAGATCAGGAACAAGAAAAGTTTGCCCACTCTCACCACTCTTATTCAACATAGTTTTGGAAGTTTTAGCCACAGCAATCAGAGAAGAAAAGGAAATAAAAGGAATCCAAATCGGAAAAGAAGAAGTAAACTAGTCACTGTTTGCAGATGACATGATACTATACATAGAGAATGCTAAAGATGCTACCAGAAAACTGCTAGAGCTAATCAATGAATTTGGTAAAGTAGCAGGATACAAACTTAATGCAAAGAAATCTCTGGCATTCCTATACACTAATGATGAAAAATCTGAAAGTGAAAAGAAGAAAACACTCCCATTTACCATTGCAACAAAAAGAATAAAATATCTAGGAATAAACCTACCTAAGGAGATAAAAGATCTGTATGCAGAAAATTATAAGACACTGATGAAAGAAATTAATGATGATACAAATAAATGGAGAGATATACCATGTTTTTGAATTGGAAAATCAACATTGTGAAAATGACTCTACTACCCAAAGCAATCGACAGATTCAATGCAATCCCTATGAAAGTACCACTGGCATTTTTCACAGAACTAGAACAAAAAATTTCGCAATGTGTATGGAAACACAAAAGACCCTGAATAGCCAAAGCAATCTTTAGAATGAAAAACGGAGCTGTAGGAATCAAGCTCCCTGATTTCAGACTATACTACAAGCTACAGTAATCAAGAGAGTATGGTACTGGCACAAAACAGAAAGATAGATCAATGGAACAGGATAGAAAGCCCAGAGATAAACCCATGCACGTATGATCACCTTACATTTGATAAAGAAGGCAGGAATATACAGTGGAGGAAGGAGAGCCTCTTCAATAATTGGCACTGGGAAAATTGAACAGGTACATGTAAAATATGAGATTAGATCACTCCCTAACACCGTACACAAAAAGAAGCTCAAAATGGATTAAAGACCTAAATGTAAGTCCAGAAACTATCAAACTCTTAGAGGAAAACATAGGCAGAACACTCTATGATGTAAATCACAGCAAGATCCTTTCTGACCCACCTCCTAGAGAAATGGAAATAAAAACAAAAATAAACAAATGGGATCTAATGAAACTTCAAAGCGTTTGCACAGCAAAGGAAACCATAAACAAGACCAAAAGACAACCCTCAGAATGGGAGAAAATATTTGCAAATGAAGCAACTGACAAAGGATTAATCTCCAAAACTTATAAGCAGCTCATGCTGCTCAATAACAAAAAAACAGGGCTTCACTGGTTGCGCAGTTGTTGAGAGTCCACCTGCTGATGCAGGGGACACAGGTTCGTGCCCTAGTCCGGGAGGATCCCACGTGGGGCAGAGCGGCTGGGTCCGTGAGCCATGGCCACTGAGCCTGCGTGTCCAGAGCCTCTGCTCCACAACGGGAGAGGCCACAGCAGTGAGAGGCCTGCGTACCACAAAAAAACAACAACAACAAAAAAAACAACCCAATGCAAAAATGGGCAGAAGACCTAAATACACATTTCTCCAAAGAATATATACAGACTGCCAACAAACACATGAAAGAATGCTCAACATCATTAATCATTCGAGAAGTGCAAATCAAAACTACAGTGAGATATCATCTCATACCAGTCAGAATGGCCATCATCAAAAAATCTAGAAACAATAAATGCTGGAGAGGGTGTGGAGAAAAGGGAACTCTCTTGCACTGCTGGTGGGAATGTGCATTGTTTCAGCCACTATGGAGAACATTATGGAGTTTCCTTAAAAAACTAAAATAGAACTACCATTTTACCTGGCAATCCCACTACTGGGCATATACCCTGAGAAAACCATAATTCAAAAAGAGTCATGTACCAAAATATTCATTGCAACTCTATTTACAATAGCTCAAAGATGGAAACAACCTAAGTGCCCATCATCGGATGAATGGATAAAGATGATGTGGCACATATATACAATGGAATATTACTCAGCCATAAAAAGAAACGCAATTGAGCTATTTGTAATGAGGTGGAGAGACCTAGAGTCTGTCATACAGAGTGAAGTAAGTCAGAAAGTGAAAGACAAATACCATATGCTAACACTTATATATGGAATTTAAGAAAAAAAAATGTCATGAAGAACCTAGGGGTAAGACAGGAATAAAGACACAGACCTACTGGAGAATGGACTTGAGGATATGGGGAGGGGGAAGAGCGAGCTGTGACAAAGCAAGAGAGAGGCATGGACATATATACACTACCAAACGTAAGGTAGATAGCTAGTGGGAAGCAGCCGCATAGCACAGGGATATCAGCTCAGTGCTTTGTGACCGCCTGCAGGGGTGGGATAGGGAGGGTGGGAGGGAGGAAGATGCAAGAGGGAAGAGATATGGGAACATATGTATATGTGTAACTGATTCATTTTGTTATAAAGCAGAAACTAACACACCATTGTAAAGCAATTATACCCCAATAAAGATGTTAATAAATAAAGAACCTAGGGGTAAGACAGGAATAAAGACACAGACCTACTAGAGAATGGACTTGAGGATATGGGGAGGGGGAATGATAAGCTGTGACAAAACGAGAGAGAGGCATGGACATATATAAACTACCAAACGTAAAATAGATAGCTAGTGGGAAGCAGCTGCATAGCACAGGGAGATCAGCTGGGTGTTTCGTGACCACCTAGAGTGGTGGGATATGGAGGGTCGGAGGGAGGGTGACACAAGATTGAAGAGATATGGGAACATATGTATAACTGATTCACTTTGTTGTAAAGCAGAAAGTAACACACCATTGTAAAGCAATTATATTCCAATAAAGATGTAAAAAAAAAAACCAAATAAACTTCCCTCTTAGAACTGCTTTTGCTGCATCCCATAGGTTTTGAATCATTGTGATTTCATTTGTCTCTAGGTATTGTTTTATTTCCTCTTTGATTTCTTTAGTGATCCACTGTTTTTTTCATAACATATTGTTTAGCCTCCACGTGTGTGTGTGTTTTACAGTTTTTTTTCTTGTAGTTGATTTCTAATCTCATAGTATTGTGGTAAGAAAAGATGCTTGATATGATTTCAGTTTTCTTAAATTTATCGAGGCTCACTTTGTGACCCAGCATGTGGTCAACACTGGAGAATGTTCCATGTGCACTTGATAAGAAAGTGTAATCTTCTGCTTTGGGTTGGAATGCTCTATAAATATCAATTAAGTCCATCTGATCTAATGTGTCATTTAAGCCTGTGTTTCCTTATTAATTTTCTGCCTGGATGATCTGTTCATTGATGAAAGTGTGTTGTTAAAGTCCCCCACTATTACTGCGTTACTCTCAATTTCTCCCTTTATGGCTGTTAGTATTTGCCTTATATATTGAGGTGCTCCTATGTTGGGTGCATATATGTTTACGATTGTTATATATTCTTCCTGGATTGATCCCTTGATCATCATGTAGTGTCTTTCTTTGCCTCTTATAACACTCTTTATTTTAAAGTCTATTTTTTCTGATATGAGTATTGCTATTCCAGCTTTCTTTAGATTTCCATTTGCATGGAATATCTTTATCTATCCCCTCACTTTCAGTCTATGTGTCCCTAGTTCTGAAGTGGGTATCTTGTACACAGCATATATATGGGTCTTGTTTTTGTGTCCATTAGCCAGTCTATGTCTTTTGCTTGGAGCATTTAATCCATTTGCAGTTAAGATAATTATCAATATGTATGTTCCTATTGCCATTTTCTTAATTGTTTTGTGTTTGTTTCTGCAGGGCTTTTTACTTCCCTTCCTCTTTTTTCTCTTCTCCTGTGGTTTGATAACCATCTTTAGTGTTGTGTTTGGGTTGCTTTTTCTTTTATGTGTGTGTATTTTAAAAAAATTTTTGGCTGCATTCTTTCTTCATTGCTGTGTGAGGACATTCTCTAGTTGCAGCAAGTGGGGCTACTCTTCATTGTGGTGTGTGGGCTTCTCATTGTGGTGTCTTCACTTGCTGCAGAGCATGGGCTGTAGGCACGTGGGCTTCATTAACTGCAGCTTGCAGGCACAGAAGTTGCGGCATGTGGGCTCAGCAGTTGTGGTGTGCAATCTCTAAGATGTGGGGGTTTCAGTGGTTGTGGCTCGTGGGCTCGGTAGTTGTGGCTCATGGGCTCAGGAGTTCAGGCTCAGTAGTTATGGTGCACGGGCTTAGTTGGTCCATGGCATGTGGGATCATCCCAGACCAGGGATAAAACCCATGTCCCCTGTATTGGCAGGTGGATTCTTAACCACTGTGCCACCAGGGGGTCCTTGTGTGTATATCTATCATAGTTTTTGGGTTTGCTGTTCCCATGAGGCTTTTTGTTTTTGCATTTTTAAACTACTTTATTGGAGTATAATTGCTTTACTATTGTGTGTTAATTTCTGCTTTATAACAAAGTGAATCAGCTATACATATACATTTATCCCCATATTTCCTCCCTCTTGCATCTCCCTCCCATCCACCCTATCCCACCCCTCTAGGTGGTCACAAAGCACTGAACCAAGCTCCCTGTGCTATGTCGCTGCTTCCCACCAGCTATCTATTTTACATTGGGAAGTGTATATATGTCCATGTCACTCTCTCACTTCGTCCCAGCTTACAGTTCCCCCACCCCATGTCCTCAAGTCCATTCTCTACGTCTGCATCTTTATTCCTGTCCTGCCACTAGGTTCTTCAGAACCTTTTTTTTTTCTGGATTCCATATATATGTGTTAGCATAAGGTATTTGTTTCCCTCTTTCTGACTTACTTCACTCTGTATGATAGACTCTAGCTCCATCCACCTCACTACAAATAACTGAATTTCGTTTCTTTTTATGGTTGAGTAATATTCCATTGTATATGTGTGCCACATCTTCATCCATTCATCTGCCGATGGACACTTAGGTTGCTTCCATGTCTTGGCTATTGTAAATAGAGCTGCAATGAACATTGTGGTACATGCCTCTTTTTGAATTATGGTTTTCTCAGGGTATATGCGCAGTAGTGGGATTCCTGGGTCATATGGTAGTTCTATTTGTAGTTTTTTAAGGAACCTTCATACTGTTCTCCACAGTGGCTGTATCAGTTTACATTCCCACCAACAGCGCAAGAGGGTTCCCTTTTCTCCACACCCTCTCCAGCATTTATTGTTTGTAGATTTTTTGATGATGGCCATTCTGACTGGTGTGAGTTGATACCTCATTGTAGTTTTGATTTGCATTTCTCTAATGATTAGTGATGTTGAGCATCCTTTCATGTGTTTGTTGCCAATCTGTATATCTTCTTTGGAGGAATATCTACTTAGGTCTTCTGCCCATTTTTGGATTTGGTTGTTCGTTTTTTTTCATATTGGGCTGCATGAATTGCTTGTAAATTTTTTAGATTAATCCTTTGTCACTTGCTTCATTTGCAAATATTTTCTCCCATTCTGAGGGTTGTCTTTTCGTCTTTTTTATGGTTTCCTTTGATGTGCAAAAGCTTTTAAGTTTCATTAGGTCCCATTTGTTTATTTTTTTTTAATTTCCATTTGTCTAGGAAGTGGGTCAAAAGGGATCTTGCTGTGGTTTATGTCATAGAGTGTTCTGCCTATGTTTTCCTCTTAGAGTTTATAGTGTCTGGCCTTACATTTAGGTCATTAATCCATTTTGAGTATAGTTTTGTGTATGGTGTTAAGGAGTGTTCTAATTTCATTCTTTTACATGTAGTTGTCCAGTTTTGCCAGAACCATTAATTGAAGAGGCTTTTTCTCCATTGTATATTCTTGCCACCATTATCAAATATAAGGTGACAATATGTGCATCAGTTTACCTCTGGGCTTTCTATCCTGTTCCATTGAGCTATATTTCTAACAGTACAATACTGTCTTTATCCTGTAACTTCGTAGTATTGTCTGAAGTCAGGGGACCTGATTCCTCCAGCTCCGTTTTTCTTTCTCAAGATTGCCTTGGCTATTCCGGGTCTTTTGTGTTTCCACACAAATTATGAAATTTTTTGTTCTCCTTCTGTGAAAAATGCATTGGTAGTTTGTTAGGGATTGCGTTGAATCTGTAGATTGCTTTTGGAAGTATAGTCATTTTCACACTGTTGATTCTTCCAATCCAGAACATGGTATATCTCTCCATCTGTTTGTATCATCTTTAATTTTTATCATCAGTGTCTTGTAGCTTTCTGCATACAGGTCTGTTGTCTCCTTAGGAAGGTTTATTCCTAGGTATTTTATTATGTATGCTACAGTGGTAAGTGGGAGTGTTTACTTAATTTCTCTTTCAAATATTTCATCATTAGTGTATAGGTATGCAAGAGATTTCTGTAAATTAATTTTGTATCCTGCTACTTTACCAGATTCATTGGTTAGTTCTAATAGTTTTCTGGTAGCATCTTTGGGATTCTCTATGTATAGTATCATGTCATCTACAAACAGTGCCAGCTGTACTTCTTATTTTCCAGTTTGGATTACCTTTGTATCTTTTTTCTTCTCTGATTGCTGTGGCTAAAACTTCCAAAACTATGTTGAATAAGAGTGGTGAGAGTGGGCAACCTTGTCTTGTTCCTGATCTTAGAGTAAATCGTTTTTGTTTTTCACCCTTGAGAACGATGTTGCTTGTGGGTTTGTCATATATGGTCTTTACTATGTTGAGATAATTTTCCTCTATGCTTACTTTCTGGAGGGTGTGTATCATAACTTCGTGTTGAATTTTGTTGAAAGCTTTTTCTGCATCTATTTAGATCATCATATGGTTTTTCTCCTTCAATTTGTTAATATCGTGTATCACATTGATTGATTTTCATATATTGAAGAATCCTTGCATTCCTGGGGGAAACCCCACTTGATCATGGTGTATGGCCCTTTTCATGTGCTGTTGGCCTCTGTTTGCTAGTATTTTGTTGAGGATTTTTGCACTATGTTCATCAGCGATACTGGCCTCTAGTTTACTTTCTTTGTGACATCTTTGTCTAGTTTTGGTATCAGGGTGATTGTGGCCTCGTTGGATGCATTTGGGAGTGTTCCTCCCTCTGCTATACTTTAGAAGAGTTTGAGAAGGATAGATGTTGGCTCTTCTCTAAATGTTTGATAGAATTCGCCTGTGAAACCATCTGGTCCTGGGCTTTTGTTTGTTGGATGATTTTTAAACACAGTCTCAATGTCAGTGCTTGTGATTGGTCTGTTCATATTTTCTATTTCTTCCTCGTTCAGTCTTGGAAGGTTGTGCTTTTCTAAGAATTTGTCCGTTACTTCCATGTTATCCATTTTATTGACATATAATTGCTTGTAGTACTCTCTCATGATCCTTTTTATTTCTGCAGTGTCAGTTGTTACTTCTCCTTTTTCATTTCTAATTCTATTAATTTGAGTCTTCTCCCTTTTTTTCTTCATGAGTGTGGCTAATGATTTATCAATGTTGTTTATCTTGTCAAAGAACCAGCTTTTAATTTTCTTGATCTTTGCTATTGTTTTCTTCATTTATTCTTCATTTATTTCTGATCTGGTCATTATGATTTCTTCCCTTCTGGTAACTTTGGGATTTTTTTGTTCTTTCTCTACATGCTTTAGGTGTAAATTTAGGTTGTTTATTTGAGATATTTCTTATTCCTTGAAGTAGGATTGTATTGCTATAAACTTCCCTCTTAAAACTGCTTTTGCTGCATCCCATAGGTCTTGGGTCGTCATATTTTCATTGTCATTTTTTCTAGATATATTTTGATTTCCTCTTTGATTTCTTCAGTGACATCTTGATTATTTAGTAGTGTATTGTTTACCTTCCATGTGTTTGTATTTTTACAGTTATTTTTCCTATAATTGATATCTAATCTCATAGCGTTCTGGTCAGAAAAGATACTTGATATGATTTCAACTTTCATAAATTTACCAAGGATTGATTTGTGACTCAAAATATGATCTATCCTGGAGAATTTTTCATGAACACTTGAGAAGAAAGCATATTCTGTTGTTTGGGATGGAATGTCCTATAAATACCAATTAAGTCCATCTTGTTTAATGCATCATATAAAGCTTGTGTTTCCTTATTTATTTTCATTTTGGATGATCTCTCCATTGGCTAAAGTGGAGTGTTAAAGTCACCTACGAGTATTGTGTTACTGTCGATTTCCCCTTTTATGGCTGGTAGCATTTGCCTTATATATTGAGGTGCTCCTATGTTGGGTGCATAAACATTTACAATTGTTATTATATCTTCTACAATTGTTATATCTTTTTGGATTGATCCCTTGATCATTATGTAGTGTCCATCTTTGTCTCTTTTAATAGTCTTTATTTTAAAGTCTCTTTTGTCTGGTATGAGAATTGCTACTCCAGCTTTCTTTTGATTTCCATTTGCATGAAATATCTTTTTCTATCTCCTCACTTTCAGTCAGTATGTGTCCCTAGGTCTGACGTGGGTCTCTTGTAGACATCATATATAGGGGTCATTTTTGTATCCATTCCACCAGTGTTTGTCTTTTGGTTGGTGCATTTAATCCATTTACATTTAAGGTAGTTATTAATATGTATGTTCCTATTACCATTTTCTTAATTGTTTTGAGTTTGTTATTGTAGGTGTTTGCCTTCTCTTGTGTTTCCTGCCTAGAGTAGTTCCTTTAGCATTTGTTGTAAAGTTGGTTTGGTGGTGCTCAATTCTCTTATCTTTTGCTTGTCTGTCAAGGTTTTAATTTCTCTGTCAAATCTGAATGAGATCCTTGCTGGGTAGAGTAGTCTTGGTTGTAGGATTTTCCCTTTCATCACTTTAAATATGTCCTTCCACTCCCTTCTGGCTTGCAGCATTTCTGCTGAAAGATCAGCTGTTAACCTTATGGGGAGTCCCTTGTGTGTTATCTGGTGTTTATCCCTTGCTGCTTTTAATATTTTTTCTTTGTTTATAATTTTTGATAGTTTGATTAGTATGTGTCTTTGTGTGTTTCTCCTTGGATTTATCCTGTATGGGACTGTCTGCACTTGCTGGACTTCACTGATTATTTCCTTTCCCATATTGAGAAGTTTTCAACTATAATCTCTTCAAGTATTTTCTCAGTCCCTTTCTTTTTCTCTTCTTCTTCTGGGACCCCTATAATTCGAATGTTGGTGCATTTAATGTTGTTCCAGAGGTCTCTGAGACTGTCCTCAGTTCTTTTCATTCTTTTTTCTTTGTTCTGCTCTGCAGTAGTTATTTCTACTATTTTATCTTCCAGGTCACTTATCCGTTCTTCTGCCTCAATTATTCTGCTATTAATTCCTTGTAGAGAATTTTTAATTTCATTTATTGTGTTGTTCATCATTGTTTGTTTGCTCTTTAGTTCTTCTAGGTCCTTGTTAACCATTTCTTTTATTTTCTCCAGTCTATTTCCAAGATTTTGGGTCATCTTTACTATCATTACTCTGAATTCTTTTTCTGGTAAACTGCCTCTTTCCTCTTCATTTGTTTGGTCTGATGGGTTTTTACCTTGCTCCTTCATCTGCTGTGTGTCTCTCTGTCTTCTCATTTTGCTTACCTTACTGTGTTTGGGGTCTCCTTTTCACAGGCTGCCAGCTCATAGTCCCATTGTTTTTCATGTCTGCCCCCAGTGGGTAAGGTTGGTTCAGTGGGTTGTGTAGCCTTCCTAGTGGAGGGGACTGGTGCCTGTGTTCTGGTAGATGAGGCTGGATCATGTCTTGCTGGTGGGCCAGACTGGGTCCAGTGGTGTTTTTTGTGGTACCTGTGACCTTATTATGATTTTAGGCAGCCTCTCTGCTAATGGGTGGGGTTTTGTTCCTCTGTTGCTAGTTGTTTTGTATTGGGTGTCCAGCACTGTATCTTGCTAGATATTGAGTGGAACTGGGTCTTAGTGTTGAGATGGAGATCTCTGGGAGAGCTTTCGCTGTTTCGTATTATGTGGAACCATGAGGTGTCAGGTGGACCAGTGTTCTGAAGTTGGCTCTCCCACCTCAGAGACACAGTCCTGACTCCTGGTCTGAGTAAAAGAAAAGGGAGAAAAAAGAAAGAAATAAAATAAAATAAAATTAAAAATTTATTTAAAATAAAAAATTACCAAGTAAAAAGAAAAGTAAAAAATAAAAGAAAGAAAGAAGAGAGCAACCAAACCAAGAAACAAATTCACCAATGATAACAAGCACTACAAAGTATACAAAACAAAAACAAAAACAAAAACCCGGACAGACAGAACCCTAGGACAAATAGTAAAAGCAAAACTTTAAGGACAAAATCACACAAAGAAGCATACACATACACACTCACAAAAAGAGGAAAAGGAAAAAATATATATATATGGACGAGAGCAAGCAAATCAGTAAACAAACCTATCAATGATAATAAACTGCAAATACTAAACTAAGGTAAACCTAAAAACAGAAACAAATTAGATGTAGAAAGAAAATCACAAGTCTACAGTTGCTCCCAAAGTCCACTGCCTCAATTTTGGGATGATTCATTGTCTATTCAGGTATTCTACAGATGCAGGGTACATCAAGTTGATTGTGGAGATTTTATCTGCTGCTCCTGAGGCTGCTGGGAGAAATCTCCCTTTCTCTTCTTTGTTCGTACAGCTCCTGGGGTTCAGCTTTGGATTTGTCCCTGCCTCTTCATTTAGGTCGCCTGAGGGTATTTGTTGCCTGCCCAGACAGGAGGGGTTTAAAGGAGCAGCTGACTAGGTAGCTCTGTCTCACTCAGACCAGGGGGAGGGAGGGGTACAGAGTGTGGGGTGAGCCTGTAGCAGCAGAGGCCAGCATGTCATTGCAATACCCTGAGGCACGCCATGTGTTCTCCTAGGGAACTTGTCCCTGGATCACGGCACCCTGGCAGTGGCGGGCTGCACAGGCTCTGGGGAGGGTAGGTGTGGATAGTGACCTGTGCTTGCACACAGGCTTCTTGGTGGCTGCAGCAGCTGCCTTAGCGTCTCATGCCCATCTCTGGGGTCCATGCTGATAGCCATGGCTTGCGCCCATCTCTGGAACTCGTTTAGGTGGTGCTCTGAGTCCTCTCTCCTCACACACCCCAAAACAATGGTCTCTTACCTCTTAGGCAGTTCCAGACTTTTTCCTGGACACCATCCCAGGTAGCTGTGGCACACTAGCCCCCTTCAGGCTGTGTTCATGCAGCCAACCCGAGCCTTCTCCCTGGCATCTGGCCTCTGAAGCCGGAGCTTCAGCTCCCAGCCCCCACCCACCCCGGCAGGTGAGCCGACAAGCATCTCAGGCCTTTGAGTGCTGGTCAGCACCAATTCTCTGTGCAGGGATCTCTCTGCTTTGCCCCCTGCACTCCTGTTGCTGTGCTCTCCTCCATGGCTCCGAAGCTTCCCCCCCACCCTCCCACCCCCTGTCTCCGCCAGTGAAGGGGCTTCCTATTGTGTGGAAACTTTTCCTCCTTCACAGTTCCCTCTCAGAGGTGCAGGTCCCATTCATAATCTTTTGTCTCTGTTTTTTCTTTTGCCCTATCCTGGTGCATGGGGAGTTTCTTGCCTTTTGGGAAGTCTGAGGCTTTCTTCCAGCATTCAATAGGTGTTCTGTATGAGTTGTTCCACATGTAGATGTATTTCTGATGTACTTGTGAGGAGGAAGGTGATCTCCACGTCTTAGTCCTTTGCCATCTTGAAGGTCTCCCTTCTCATGAGGTTTTGATATAGCAGTCTATATACGTACAAGGTTCTTTTAAGTTGCTAATCTCTTTCCCGCCTAGAGGAGTTCCTTTAGCATTTGTTGCAAAGCTGGTCTGGTGGTGTTGAATTCTCTTAGTTTTTGCTTTTCTGTAAAGATTTTGATTTCTCCATCAAATCTGAATGAGAGCCTTGGCTGCTGGGTACAATATTCTTGGTTGTAGGTTCTTCCCTTTCATCATTTTAAATATATTGTTCCACTCCCTTCTGGCTTGCAGAGTCTGCTGAGAAATCATCCAATAACCTCATAGGAGTTCTGTTGAATGTTATTTGTCATTTTTCCCTTGTTGCTTTAATATTTTTTCTTTGTCTTTTTCTGTGTCTCAGTGTGTTCCTCCTTGGGTTATCCTGCTTGGGACTCTCTCCACTTCCTGGAGTTGGGTGACTGTTTCCTTTCTCATGTTATGGAATTTTTCAGCAATTATCTCTTCAAATATTTTCTCATCTCCTTTCCCTCTCTCTTCTTCTGGGACCCCTATAATGCAAATATTGGTGCATTTAATGTTGTCCCAGAGGCCTCTGAGACTGTCTTCATTTCTTTTCATTCTTTTTTCTTCATTCTGTTCCATGGAAGTAATTTCCACCATTCTGTCTTCTAGGTCACTTATTTGTTCTTCTGCCTCATTTATTCTGCTATTAATTCCTTCTAGTGTATTTTTCATTTGTTATATTATTGTTCATTTCTGGTTTTTGTTCTTTAGTTTTTCTAGGTCTCTGTTAAACATTTCTTGCATCTTTTTTTTTTTTCAGTATGCGGGCCTCTCACTGTTGTGGCCTCTCCTGTTACAGAGCACAGGCTTCAGACACACAGGCTCAGCTGCCATGACTCACAGGCCCAGCTGCTCCATGGCATGTGGGATCTTCCCGGACCAGGGCACAAACCTGTGTCCCCTGCATCAGCAGGTGGACTCTCAACCACTGCACCACCAGGAAGCTCTCTTTCATCTTCTTGATCCTTGCCCCCATTCTCTTTCTGAGATCCCAGATCATCTTCACTATCATTATTCTGAATTCCTTTTCTGGCAGGTTGCCTATCTCTACTTCCCTTAGTTGTTTTTCTTGGGTTTTATCTTGCTCCTTCACCTGGGACATATTCCTCTGCCATTTCATTTTGTCTAATTTTTTTGATTGTGGATTCTGTTCCATAGGCTGCAGGATTGTAGTTATTCTTGCTTCTGCTGTCAGCCCTCTGGTGGATGAGGCTGTCTAAGAGGCTCATGGAAGTTTCCTGATGGGAGGGACTGGTGGTTGTTGGAGCTGGGTCTTGTCCCTCTGCTGGGCAGTGGCATGCTCAGTAAAACTTTAATCTGCTAATCTGCCTGTGGGTGGGGCTGTGTTCCTGCCCTGTTGATTGTTTGGCCTGTGGTGACCCAGTACTGGAGCCTATGGGCTCTTGGGTGTGGCTAATGGTGGCCTCTGGGAGGGCTCATGCCAATGAGTACTTCCCAGAACTGCTGCTGCCAGTGTCTTTGTCCCTGCAGTGAGCCATAGCCACCCCCCACTTCCACAGGAGTCCATCCAATACTAGCAGGTATGTCTGGCCCAGTCTCTTATGGGGTCACTGTTTTTTTCCTCTGGGTCCTGGTGCACATAAGACTTTGTGGGCACCCTCCAAGAGAGGAGTTTCTGTTTCCCCCCATCCCATGGATTTCCAGCAATCAAATGCCTCTGGCTTCAAATGCCAGATTCTCTGGGGACCCTTCCTCCCTTTGCCCAACTCCCAGGCTAGGAAACCTGATGTGGGGCTCAGAACTTTCACTCCTGTGGGATAAGTTCTGTGATTTATTTGTTTTCCAGTTTGGGGTTGCCCACCTGGTATGTATGGGATTTGATTTTATCATGATTGCACCCCTCTTACCATCTTGTTGTGGCTTCTTCTTTGTCTTTTGATGTAGGGTATCATGTTTTTGGTAGGTTCCAGAGAGTTTTTGTTTGTTTGTTTGTTTTTTGTCAATGCATGTTCATCAGTTAGTTGTGATTTTGGTGTTTTCATGAGAAGTGGGTGGGCTCATGTCCTTTGACTCTGCCATCTTGAGCTAATCTCCCCCATAAATTACTTTTAACCCTAATATAAATTTACTAGATAAAAATTTGTTAATGGGTACATAGTATAAAAATAAGCAAACTCTCACTACAAGAACACAAAGTGTGTGGGTGGAAGTAAAAGTGTATGTAGTGTTTTTGTGTGTGATTAGAGTTAAGTTGTTATCAATTTAAAATAGAATGTTATAACTACAACATACTTTATGCAAGCCTCAAACTCACCAGAAATAAAAAACTATGTACATATGATAAAGAGAAAAGACTCAAGGCAAATCACTACAAAAAAATCATCAAATTACAAAGGAAGACAGCAAGAGAGGAAGAGAGGGACAAAACAACTTCAAGACAGACAGAAAACAACAAAATGGCAATAGTAAGTCCTCACCTATAAATAATTAAATGTAAATGGATTAAACTCACCAATCAAAAGACATAAAGTGGTTGAACAGATATTTTAAAATTATCCAGCAATATGCTGTCGATGAGACTTACTTAAAATTTAAAGACGCACATAGGCTAAAAGTCAAGAGTTGAAGAAAGATATTTCATGCAAACGGTAACCAAAAGAAAACAAGAGTGGCTATATTTACATCAGACAAAATAGACTTCAAGTCTAAAGTTATCTCTAGAGAAAAGGGTCATTATATAATGATAAAAGGGTCAATTCAATAGAAAAATAGAACAATTATAAACATATATTCACACAACATCAGAGCACTTAAATATATAGAGAAAATATTGACAGATCTGAAGGCAAAATTGACAGCAATAAAATAATTGTAGGGAATTTCTTCCTCAGAAAGGTTGTGTGGGAGATAGACTTCCTGAGTCCTTGCATGTCTGAAAATATCTTTGTTTCATCCTCACATTTGGTTATGCAGTTTGAGGCTCAATGTCAATTTCCCACAGAACTTTAAAGGCATTGCTCCATTTACTTCTAGCATTCCAGTATCGATAATAGGTTTGATAGGCAGTCTGAATCTCATTGCGTTACAGGTAAGTTTCCCCATTTCTTTCTCTCCTCTCCTCTGGGACCCCAATGGCATGAATTTCAAATGTTTTCTTATAGTCTCACATGTCTCTGAGCCACACACCCTCATTCTGTTCTTTTTTTTTTTTTTTTTTTTTTTTACCAGTTTGTTTTCTCTCTGTTGTCTAGATTGGGTAATTTCCTTTGTTCAGTCTTCAAGTTCAGTGATTCTTTCCCATGTCCTCTCCATTTTCCTGTTAGCCCATCCACTGAGGTTTTTGTTTTGGTTGTGTTTTCAGTTCTAAAATTTCCATTTGGTTCTTCTTTATATCTCCTATTTCCTTGCTGAAAGTTTCTATTTTTTTCATTTCTTTTAAGCATGGTTTCTAACTATCTATTGAGGCATTTTATGACAGCTCCTTAAAAACTTTTGTCAGATAACTTCAACATCTCTGTCATTTCAATGTTGGAGTCTATCAAGTGTCTTTTCTCATTCAAGTTGAGATTTTCTTGGTTCTTGGTATGATGAGTAATTTTCTACTGAAAACTGGGCATTTGGGGTATTGTGTTATGTGACCCTGGATCTTATTTAAATATTCTGTTTTAGCTTGCCTCCTCAGACACCGCTGTCCCAGTGGAAGAGGGAACAATTGATGTCCTCATTACTGCCGGTTGGGTGTGGAAGTCCAAGATCCCCACTCAGTTGAGGTTGCGAGTTCTGGCTTCCAACTCAACTTTCTCCGGCACCTCCCCAGTGGGAAGGGGGAGGGATTACTCACTAGAGCCAGCAAGTGTGGAAGCCTAGGCTCCCCATGTGACCTTTTCTGGTAGGGCCAAAGATTTTTCTGTGGTGTTTGGCTGGATTCGAGTGGCTATTAACTAATTGCCACCTTCTCCAGCACCAAGTCCTTGATATGTGGGGGCAAAAGCAAACCCAGGAAACTCACCACAGTGCTGCTCTTCTGTTGCTGAGTTCCCTAGCTGACTTGCCTTTTTCTCTCCCCATTTCAGAGTCTTCTTATGTTTGTTTTATAAAGCAATGGAGACTGAGTCCTAGGATTTAGTCATACTTGGTGGAAGGAATAGGGGAAAGTACTTCTATGCTATTCCTCCCCATTTAAAAATAGTTGTTTATAAAAATCTTATTCTTGGTATTTTAAAATTATGTAGGGAATTCCCTGGCAGTCCAGTGGTTAGGACTTAGTGTTTCTACTGCAGAGGGCATGGGTTTGATCCCTGGTTAGGGAACTAAGATCCTGCATGTGCATGGCTAAAATAAATAAATATATAAATAAATAATGTAAAATTTTTACATAATTATGATCATTTGTTAGGTCTCTTCACTTTGAAGTCCTTTAACTCTGGGAAAGTCTCTTATATATTTGTTTGATACGTTCCTCTCCAATTTTTTTGTTCTCCTTCTGGAACTCCTTCAAGTTGAATGTTAGACCTTTGGAATTGATCTTTTATAGTTTTTGTACTTCCTTTCCTATTTTCCACCCCTCCTATTTCTCCCTCCCTCACTTTCTCCTTGCCTCCCACCTCCCTCCTTTCATAATTCTCCTTTCATAACTCTCTCTATCTCTTCTTTTTATTTTTGTTTATTTTTCTGGAAGAAATTTTAACTTATCTTCCAACTGTTGTATTGCATTTCCTTTCGTTTTGCCAACCACTTTTATAATTTCCAAGTATTTCATTAATGTTCTCTTTTCCTTTCTTAGAGCATCCTGTTCATGTTTTGTGTATGCACTATCACCTTGAATCTCTCTGAGATAATAATTAGAGGCATTTTAATATTTCCTTCTCTTCTTTGAAATACCTATTTCATTTGAGATTGTTTTTCCCCTATTACTTATTTTGGTCTCTTTTTTTCATGTTGCAATCTTTTCTCAAATGCCTAGTGATCCATGGTTGTTGACTAATATTTAAGGATGCAGAAATAAAAATTTGACTGGAAGCTCTGTGTATGGGGAAAGTGCTAGGCAACTGGCGACTTTCCTTTAAGATGATTGGAGGAGAACTGAGTGCTATGCTGCAGAGTCCCTGAATTCCAGAATGCATAAATATTTTCTCTGAGGTTGTTTAATTTCCTTAAAGCAGAACCCTAATGGTTAGGCACCTGGCTGCTGTGAATTGTGCCCAAGGGGGTGAGTTGATGGCTTTATACACAGCCTTTCAATTAAACTGTTTTCAGCCACACATCTCCCTTCCACTTTTCATCATACCTGGCACTGTCAAGACCCAAAACATTGCAGGCTTCTGGAGAAAAAGATCAGCTTCTCCTTCATGACAATACTTCCATGCATACTCCAGACTATAGTTTCCCTCACCATTCTTCATCAGTCACCATTCCTCCCTTTACTTCCTATCTTCCAGAAATTTATTGGAATGTATATATTTTTTGCTGATGGACCAGCTCCCATTCACTTCATCATTGTGTTTATAATACCTTATTTTTATGTTTTCACTGTCATTTTAGCAGATTCTCAGGAAGAAACTCTGCTAAAACATGTGATAAGTCTGCTATCTTGACCTGGAAGTCTACTGGTTTACTTTTAACACTTAACTGAGTTTTGTTGTTGTTCTGGTAAATATCTACATATATCTAAATAATATATAGATTTTTCTATTTATAAACTTATTTATCAATTTTAGACATTATCTGTTGATATCCTGCTATTTATACCACCCAAGGGCCCTCCTCCCATGCCCTTAATATAACCATATTGCTAATTATATATCAGCTATTCCTTAGCTTTGCATTTTTAAAAATTAATTAATTAATTAATTAATTTTGGGCTGTGTTGGGTCTTCGTTTCTGTGCGAGGGCTTTCTCTAGTTGTGGCAAGCAGGGGCCACTCCTCATTGCGGTGTGCGGGCCTCTCACTATCGCGGCCTCTCTTGTTGTGGAGCACAGGCTCCAGACGCGCAGGCTCAGTAGTTGTGGCTCACGGGCCTAGTTGCTCCACGGCATGTGGGATCTTCCCAGACCAGGGCTCAAACCCTTGTCCCCTGCATTAGCAGGTGGATTCTCAACCACTGCACCACCAGGGAAGCCCCAGCTTTGCATTTTTAAATAATAGACTTAACTCCCCTCTTTCTCTCAATTTCTGTTAGCTGTACTTTTTAAAATATTTATTTGTTTATTTATTTATTTATTTTTGGCTGCATTGGGTCTTCGTTGCTGCACACGGGCTTTCTCTAGTTGTGGCGAGTGGGGGCTACTCTTGGTTGTGGTGTATGTGCTTCATATTGCAGTGGCTTCTCTTGTTGTGGAGCATGGGCTCTAGGTGTGTGGGCTTCAGTAGTTGTGGCAGGCAGGCTTAGTAGTTGTGGCACCCGGGCTTAGTTGCTTTGCGGCAAGTGGGATCTTCCTGGACCAGGGCTCGAACCCGTGTCCCTGTATCGGCAGGCGGATTCTTAACCACTGTGCCACCAGGGAAGCCCCTGTTAGCTGTACTTTTATGTTTCTATTAATAAGGTTAGTAATATTTATGTTCTGTTCTGTAACCACAATTAAATCATCCATACTGTGCCAACAGGTCATTCTAAAAGTTTAAAGTCAATAAAGTCTTTATGTTGTTATGATTACATAAATACTGTTCCATAAAAGTCTAATTAGTATAGTAGGATTAAATCTCTTTTCTTATATATTTTTCACCCAGGGGTTTCTAATTGTCTTTCTTTTTTCCTTGCATCTTCTGATATATTACCTTCTTAAGTTGTTCAAAATAATTGAAAGTATAAAATCATTTGAATCCTGCTTTTTCCCAGATATGTTCCTCCTCAGCCCTCTGTCTTCCTGCTCCAATTTGGACTGATTGCTCTATAGGCTTGCAGCAAAACTGTCATCCTGGGACGTCCCTTCATTACTCTTCTGGGTTGGACACAATCTTTCCTGGACCCCATAACTTCCTCTTTCTTAGTTTACTCCTTTGTAGTGGACTTTGTAGTTGTTCTCCAACATCCATTCCTCTCCTCCCCCATTGTACAACAACTATGCAATTTGAGTGAGACTGACCCCATTGCCAGCTCTAGGTATAGAACTTTATGGATAATCTCTCTCTCCCCTTTGCCACAGTGATGATTGGTTCAGAGATGATCCAGTCACAATGAAGCTTTTGTTCAGTTTTTGAGGGAAGACGTAGCCTGTCTTCCCTTGGACATGAACAAAGAAGCATGTAGCCTGGTCGCTGCTATTAACCATCTTGTGAACATGTGGAAGGCCTACCTGAGGATGGAGCTGACAAATGGAGAAGGCACAGCCAAGAGAATTACAGGGAAATGGAACCATATTCCTGATCATACCAGGCCTGAAGTCTTCCCTGCCTATGGGCTTGTCGGTTAAGCGAGCCAATAAATTGCTTGTGTTATTTAAACCAGTTTGAGTTGGGTTTTATATCACCTGCACCAGAAACCATTATAACTTATACTTGCTGGTCTCACCCTTCAGAGAAGGAATGAGTGCATTTTTTGGTTATATGAGGCACTATATTGTGAAAGCGTTTTTTTAGAGTAAGTCTGGGAAGAAGGGTATATGTGGATGTTGGCCAACCAAAGGAGTGAACTCTGTTGACTGCCTAGTATCTAAATCTCCATCCTGATTGGGAGGATTCCCCATCGTGTGAGTCTCGGTGGAAGGCAGGCCCCCACTTCCTCTATGGAAACTGAAGGTGGTCAGATTTCCTTTCCCTGCCCACCAGGCAGCAAGGGCTGGATACTCTGTTCATGGCTTTGAATCCAGAGTAAGCAACACAAAGGAGACAGAAATATACAAGATTAACAGGTGGGTGATAGATTAGGAGAATATATTTGCAATGAGCAAAACTGACAAAAGATTAATAACTAGAAAAAGAAGATAGTAAACTCAATAGGAAAACAGGCAAAGGATATGAAGAGTAACAGAATGAGAAACTGGAATTTACCCAAGAGGAAACTTGAATATATTAAAAGATTTTCAACTCTCTTAATAATTAAAGAAATGAAAATTAAAATAACATTGAGAAATCAATAAAAGGATGGCAACATGTAGAAAGTCAGATATTATCAAGTGCTGATGAGGATGTGAGGAAAAGGAAAAGTGTGGGTGGGAGTGTAAACTGCTACAGGTATTCCAGAGACTAAGTTGGCAGTACCTCCTGAAATTCAGTAGGTGTATACCCTACAACCCAGCAATTGCACTCCTGGGTATATACTCCAGAGAATTCTTACACAGGTCATTAAGGAAATATAGTTGAGGTGGTTTGTTGCAGCACTGTTTGTGATAGTGAAGAATTGGAAGCAACCCAGGTGACCATCACGTGTGACTGGATAAGCAAACTGATATATTCATAAGATGGAATATATAAAACAGTAAAAAGAAAATAGCTAAATTTACATATAGTCACATAGATAGGTCTCCAAAACCTAGTGTTGAATGGAAAAGGTGAAAAAGAGAATGAGACTTACAGCATAATACCACCTGTGTAAATGTAAAACAACACTGTATAATATGATGGCTGTGCATATATCTAAGGAGATCTGTGGAAGATGGATTGGAAGTGTATATACATGACAAACACTGGAGTTGTTCACTGAAGTGGGCAGGAGAGTGGGAGTTGGGGTGGGGTGGGGACTGACAGGGAAAAATAATACTACAATGAAATCAAGCAAAAAAGGGGCCTTGAATGGACTGATGAAAATAATGTGCCATGGACTGAAGAGCATGATTAACACAATGCTGAAGGTGACCACAAATAAATGAGAACAGACAGAAAGATGATTAGAGTTCATCTTCAATGGCATGTGATGCTGGGGTCACGTCCAGGGGTCACAGCAGTGGGGCTAGCAGTGACAGTAGCAGCATTCAAACCCAGCTGTCCCCCCAGCATGGCCTTAGCTGTGGCTTCTCCTGCCCGATTCTCCAGACTTCTGTGAGCTACAATAATGACCTTGCAATAAATCCCTTTTCTGCTCTAGTTAACTAGAGTCAGCTTCTCTTACTTGCATCCAACAATCCTGACTGATACGTCACATATTTTGTTGGAGAACATCCTCAAGTAACTTCCTAAGAAGGCAAATTTTGGGGTCTTTGCATGTCTGATAATGTAGCATTATTTTACCTTTATATTTGAATGATAGTTTGTCTTTAGAATTCTACGTTAAAAATATTTTTCCTCTGAATGTTGCACATATTGCTTTTAGCATGTAGTGTTGCTGATTAGAAGCCGGGTTCTAATTTTTTGTTGGCGACCTGTTTTCCCTACCTCTGGAAGCTTACATTTTTTTCCCTTCATACTTAAGTGTTTTGAAATATCACAATGATGAGCCCAAAAGTGTGTTTTTTCCTCATCTGTTTTACTGGGCACCTGGTGGTTGCGCCTTTTCAATCTGAAGACTCAGGTCCGCCTCCTCTAAGAAATCACTGTTTTATTTCTTTGCAAATTTTCTCCTCTATTTTCTCTGTTCCCTTTCTAGACCTCTTGTTAGTTGGATTTTGACCTCCTGGGTGATTGTCTTTTTATTTTCTCTCATATTTTCCATATCTTTGCCTTTTTGTTCTGCATTCTGGGACATTTTCTTGACTTTATCTTCTATTGAAGATTTTTATTTTTGGCAGTCATTTAAAATTTCTAAGCACTCTTTCTTATTCTCCAAAGATGCCTTTTTCATAGCATCGCTTTGTTTTGTTTTGTTTTTTAATGGATGCAATATCTTCTCTGTATGTGTGCTTAATAGAATTTTACAGGAGTCTTGGGGATAACAGATGATAATTACCAGGCCACAAAGGAAAACTGTAAATGGATACCAGATATTACCTCTCCACAAGAATGTCACCCACGCTCCTCTGAAAGGGACCGCTTATTGGCTGTCCCTCTCCTTAGCCCCCTAGCCTGATATCATGTGTGGGAAAGATTATTATCCACCAACTGGATGGTTTTTGGCCATATGCTCCCTACCTGGAGGCCAGATCTCCAGCTCTCACCTTGACAGCAGAGAGAGGAGGTCACTGTTCTGTTCCCCACTCCCAGGCCAACTGTATTTCCTGCACCAGCACGACACTGCCCATATCCATTTTCTTTCTGGGATATTCTCACACCTACTTCCCACAGTGGTGACCTGGTCCCTGTGTCCTACACAAGGCAATCACAGTAGTCAGCAGCACATTTCATAGGGTGGATTGTCTTTAATGTTAAATAGCAATATATGTTGTGGAAACAATAATCCAGACTAGTTCCTTTTTATGGTCCGTCCTCCAATAGGAGCCAACAGCAATCCAAGCCTGCACATTTTTTGATGGTCCAAACTGCGTATCTCCTGTGAGCAAAAGCCTGGGCAAAAATATGCATGCACTTCTCTCAGGAACAAAAAATAATTTTCAGGGACAGTTCGGTCCAAGCCCATGAATAGGACAAAAAGAAAAAATAAAAAAGAGAAACGAACTCAGTACAAGCATAATACTGTTGTAGTACACCCAAATTATGTCACTGCTCAGGACGTTTAACATTTGTATCACAGTAGGTAACATTTGCTGAGTGCTTACTCTGAACCAGGCACTTGGATTACCTTCATTCCCTAAAGAAGAAAAGTGAGGCTCCCAGGTGTCAATTGCCCAGGGTCACAAAGCCAATAAAACGGCAGACAGGAAATTGCACCAGGACTGTCTAACCACAGTCAACCCATGTGACTGCTACACAGTGCTGTACTGGTTTCCAGCAGCCACATTCAGGTTAATAGTGATGGCACAATTTTCTGTAAGATCAGTGTGTGGATACCCGAGATTCCTTAGCCCAATAAAGACCCAATTCTGGTTAGTTTGCTTCTAAGGTGAATGGATGTCCTTTTCTCTGGAAACAGAAAACTGCCACCAGTTTTTATTTTTTAAATGTTTTTCTTTCATAGAAACCATAGCACATTATTTCTAAGTTTTTACTTTTCATCAAAGTAAGACTTGCGCATAGTTGAAAAATAAAAGTGTTCTAAAGAGCTCATAATAAACCCCAGCAATATCCTGTCCCACTCCTTCCCACTGCAAGTCCTGCTCCCTAGAGGCAAGAACTTTATTTTGCCAGTCTTTGGCTTTTTCTTCTGTCACTTACTACTCCAAAACCCCCTTCTCCCTTGCCATCTCCCACTCAGAGGCTGAAGAGTCAGATACTTTCTTAGCCCCCCTTGAAGCTAGAGATGGCTATGTGTTCCAGTTATGGCCCTCAGATGTTTGCTGGGGCCTTCTGAAAGGCTTTTGTTTTCCTGAGACACACATATCTGACAATGTCCCCTTCCTTCTTCTTTCTGCCTTGAATATAGCTGTGCTGCCTGGAGCTGTGACAGAAATCTTGTGATCATGAGGGGATGAACATGAGGATGTAGACTCCACACATTAAGGAAGAAAAAGTTAGAGCGAGCCTGGATCCTTAATGGCATCACTGAGCAGCTGAACACATGCCACACTTTTGTAAATATAAGTTAACTTCCTGAAAAATAAAAAAATAAACAAATGAATAAATAATGCTATATGTGTTGAAGGCACTGTCAGTTGGGTTTTTTGTTACTTGTAGCTGAAAGGATTTTTCACTGAAGGACCACCATGCTTCTCTATTATGTGCTTATGCTACTATTTCTTAACTTAGCAATTTGAGACATTATCTTTTGACAGCTTGTTATGGTAGAAGAAGATTTTATCCCCCTCCACACACACATTCCTATTTTCCCTCCCTTCACTTTCCCAATATGTTTATATCCCAATTCCTAGCGAATCAGTAGCTGCAACCGAGCCAAGAATTGTACTATTATTACCTGGATTTGGGGGGGGGGGGCTTTGGCCTTGTTTGAGGTGTGTTACTGAATTTAATAATTGCTTGGGTTGTTTTTTCTTTTTTTTCCACTTGGAATGTGCCCAGCCTTAGCTTTTACCGTTTGTTTCATCAGTTAGTTCATAAACCTATCAGCATATTTCCCCACAAGTGTTCAAACCTCTCAGCCCATTGATTTAAGACGAAATCAATAAAAAGTTGATTGGTTGGGAGCCTGTGGAAGGAGTAGGGGTTTGTCAAGTCTGCTATTAAATTTCCCCTTAAGGTGACTGGGTGGGGACCACCTGCTGGAGGATCTCTATGTCCAGAAAGTGGAGGCTTTGCTCTGGGACTGTTTGATTTCTTTGGGGGAACTCTCTGTTTTCTGCTTGAGTATAGATGTTTGGCTCTTGTGATTTCTACCCATGAGCACAGAGAAGGTTAGAGGGAGGGTGGGGGAGTCAACTGTTCCAACACGTACTTTCAATTCTCCCCCTGCTGGGGGCTCCACACTTCACTCCCACTGTCAGGATACCTTTTCTGCACCACAGCCGCCTCGCCAGAATTTTGCAGGATAGACCAGTGCTCTTCTCATGGATCCCCTCCCATGTGTGGACTGTGCCTCACCTTTCCCTGATGGGCTTTCTCAGTACCACCCCTCCAGCCCCTTTCTGCTTGCCAGAAACTTGCTAAAATCTCTCCCTGATTGATGGAAATTCTCCAATTTTCTTTGGAGATATGGGTTTATACACATGATTCCTTTACTCTTATTTTATGACGTCTCAGGAGTTAGAGGAGACAGACGTGTTCCACCTTCTTGAATGGAAGTTAGAATCTGAATTTTTAACTGCCCCAGATTGTCTGAATATGCCCCAAGTGTGTAGACCAACATTTGTGAACCACAATGAAAAGAGCCCAGGTTTGGGAATCTGGTGGATTTGAGGTTGAATTCTGACTCGCTGACCTCCTTACTCAAGTCACGTCCGTGAGCCTCAATTTTCTCCTCTACAAAATGGGAATAATAATGTTTATCTGATAGAATTCTGGGAAGATTTTCTTAGCTACGGTATGTAAAGCATCCAACACAGGGCTTGGCAGACAGTAGGTGCTCAAAAATGGGAGTGACTACTTTTTAATGGGAGCAAGTGGGAAATGTAATTGGAGGGATTTGAATCAGGTTCCAGGAGGGCCTCAGACACCAGAATTTAATCTTGTGACACCGAGGAGCCCTGGCAGGCTTGTGAGCAGGTGAGTGATTTGATCCCAAAGAATTTGTCAGATTGTGCCCTCAGTCTGATGTGGGGAGGGAGGAAGAACCCATTAGCGCAGCAGCTCTTAGGTTAAAATCGTTGTCTTCATCTGCGTTGTTTGTAACCCGTTGTCATAGCAACAAGTTTGGCAAGTGAGCTGGTGCTGCAACCTCCTGACAGTAGGGAGAAGACGGAAGGTTTGGAAGGAGGGGGTCGTCTGTGACCAGCGCCTCACTTTCCTCTGATTTGTCTGAAGCTTTCAGCTGGAGAAGAGGGTGAGCATCCTCCAGGGAGAATCACTGGATGTTGGAGACTCTCTTGCCCAATCTCCTGATATTCCAGATGTGAAAGTAGGCCCAGAGAGGTCCAGCAGCTGGCTCAAGGCCACACAGTAAGTCAGGGATGGAGACAGGACTAGACTTTTTTAAAAAGGACTCAGGGTCGTAGAACTGAAGCATAACAAACCTGGAGAGGACCTCTGAAAACATTTTATCCACCTCTCCACCAACACACATATGCTTTTATCGTCGTTGTTGTTCATATGGAAAACCTGGGACCCAAAGTGGGTTAGAACTGACCCAGGCTCACACGGCAACTCGGGTGACGACTTGAGATCTGAACCCAGGGGCCTTGGTCTAGGTATTTCCTGAGGAAGTAGCAGTCTGGGGTTTACTGTTCAGAGAAGTCCCTCGCTCCTGACTGTCAAGATACGGCCTCCCAGGGTAAGAGTGATTTGACTGCCTTGGCCTTTGATGCTCTCAAATCCAACACACATGTGTTCAGGTCACAATATCCCCTCCCCACACACCTCCTTCTTCTGTAAGTAGGTGCTTCCCACTGCCAATGGCAATGCTGTTGCACAAATGGCAGCCCAGACTCACCTCACCGTGGATCAAACACACCTGCCCCACATCTCCCCCTCCAAATCACCCACAGGGCTCGGCACCTCCTGGACATTCTTTTATGTGATTCACTCCTCACAATGATCATTCTCTGTCTCTCAGTTTAGCAGGTGGGAACCTAAAGGACCAGAGGAAGATAAAGCGACTGGATCAAGGACACACGGTAAGTCTTAGCCTGAACCCTTCCTCCTCCAGAAAGGTGTTTCTGCCCCTGCTATCCCACGCTGAATTCTCAGCCCTCAGAGTTCCTCCCACCATGATCTCAATCACTCCCTGGCACATGTGCTATATGTTTCCTCTGTATTCTCTGCTTTACGTGCACCCCAAACTCCCCTTCTCTCCTCAAAGACAATCCCTCACCAAGTCCTGCTGATTCTCCTTTCTGTCTCCCAAATACTCCACCCTCTTTCCTCATCCTCTGCCACTGCCCTGCTCCAGCCTCAGCACCTCTCACATGAATGACCCCAAGTCTACTCCCCGGCTCCCTGTTTCCAGACTGGCCGCCTTTAACCTACTATTCTGGGCACTAGCAGTGAGACCACATTGGTTTAGAAGTCAACACGTCACTTCCTTCTGTGACACCCCATCCCCCCACAAGGATAAAATTCTAGCTCCTTGTTGGGCAATTAAGGCCACCCACAGTTCTGGCCCCTGCCAAGCCTCTCGAGCCTCATCTCTTGCCACCCTGGCCTCACACACTGTGCTCTGGCCACTGAACTGACTACACGTGGGTCCTTCAATGTACCAGGCTCTCCCTTCGGTGTCTGTGCAATGTCTCCCACATGGAAGGCCCTTCACAATGACTCCCCAAACCTAATGAACTCACCTCAAGTTTCACTTCATCCAAAAGCCTTCCTTGATTCCCAAGCAGGACTGGATCCTGTTCTCTGGGCTCCCACAGGCCCCAGAGCTCCACTCTGCCCTGCCCTTTGTGGAATTGATGTCTGGGGTTCTCTCTCCTACATATGGGAAGCTCCGAGAGGGCAGCTGACTCTGTCTCCAGCAAAGCCCAGCACCTGTCTGGTCCTAGAGGAAGGGTTAGCGAATATTCATCGTATGCATTCAGGTGCGTGAATGGTTGAATGACGAACGAAATTTGGGTTCAGCTCCGTGGTTATGCACTCCTGCCCAAAAGTTTTGGGCTTGTGTGAAGTCCCTGTTTTCTGGCAGGTTCCTCTCAGCTCCGGGGCGTGGTTGCTCCGGGAGGGGGCGTGGCTTGGTTCACCAGCTGACGCAGGGTGAGGCAAACCAGCCAAGTGAGCAGGGAGGTGAGGTGTGGTGGGAGAGACGGGGTGCAGTGCGGATAGAAGGTGAGGGCACCCACCGAGGCAGGAGCTCTTATTTCCCCTCCCCCTTATAGGTAAATAAAGTGAGGCACAGGGAGACTTAGATGACTTGCCAAAGCCACACAGCTAAGTACAGCAATGGTGAGACTCCAACTCTGATCAACTCCAAGTCACTTCCACATTGTCCTCAACATCCCCTTTAGACAACAGATTTGCGGTAGTTAATGGTGGAGTCATGCCTCGAACCGGCGTCTTAGAGAAGCAATTGTCAAGGCAGGAGAGAGAGAAGAAATCATATCCTGAACACCTACTTGTGACCTTGTGCTGTGGTGACACCAAGACGTATCGAGGCGGGGTGGCGGGGGTTTGGAGCGTGAACGTTTATTGAGCTTCTATTACTTGCTGGGTTTTGCTATACATAACCTCTTAACAGTCACAGCAGCTCCTTTATGTGGAAACTTAATATCCCGGTTCATCTCTGAAGAACTTGAGGCTCCTAGACAGGAAGTGACTTACAGAAGTTTAGACACCTAATCAGCAGCAAGGGCAGGACTTGCATAGGAATGTCAGGCTTCACAGTGAAAGGGGATGAGGAAAGTTCAGAAGTGAAGTGGATCATGGCTTCAGCAAGGGGTTGGGACAAGAGTGGCTGGGTTGAGAGAGGCCTGGCCGATAGGAGGGACCGGTGGGGGCTGAGCTTTGAAAGAAAGGGTGGAGTGTGGCCTTGGAGGGTCCGGAGCTAGAATGCCGGACCCACATAATATATTTTTATATGCTTCTATTAAAAAAATATATATATATGTATACATTCTCTCTCTTTCTCTCTCACCCTCTGCTCAGAAGTCCCCAAACAACAAAATAAACGCCCCTCCCTCCAACAGTAATACATGCTCATTGATGAAAATTTGGGGAAAAAAGCCACATCCTACTACCCAAAGAAAACCAGTGTTAGCATCTTGATGCATTTAGGGTGTATTCTAGGCCTAAAAACCATATTAAAGATCAGGCTGTATAGTCAATTATATATTGCCTTTTTTTTTTTTTTTTTTTTGCAGTACACGGGCCTCTCACTGTTGTGGCCTCTCCCGTTGCGGAGCACAGGCTCCGGACGCGCAGGCTCAGCGGCCATGGCTCACGGGCCCAGCCGCTCCGCGGCATGTGGGATCTTCCCGGACCGGGGCACGAACCTGTGTCCCCTGCATCGGCAGGCGGACTCTCAGCCACTGCGCCACCAGCGAAGCCCCTATATTGCCATTTTTACGTAAGCATTTCCCCATTAAAAGTCTTTATAAACATCATTCAAATGGCCGCACGATATTCCATTGAGTGGGTATACTTATGGAACTCCTTTCTGCATGGGTTTTGGCATTCCTTTTATTACTTTTCTTTCCTCCTTTAGAACTGTTTGGCCAGGTTTTAGGTTTGATTTCCTCTGTGTCTTATTTTGAGAGATAGCATAAGAGAGATCGTTGTCTTGTTTTGTTTTGTTAACATCTTTATTGGAGTATAATTGCTTTACAATGGTGTGTTAATTTCTGCTTTATAACAAAGTGAATCAGCTATACCTGTACATATATCCCCATATCCCCTCCCTCTTGCGTCTCCCTCCCACCGTCCCTAGCCCACTCCTCTAGGTGGTCACAAAGGACTGAGCTGAGAGAGATCGTTGTTTGAATGCAGTTAGGAAAAGCAAGGTAGGCTTGTTGGAAACAGTATTCGAGGGGAACTTAGGATTATATTAAACACGCACAGGATAAAACCTTCAAATGACACATGAAGGTACACGGTGAAAAATAAGTCTCTTTCTCACCCCACCCTCAGTTCCCCAGTTCTCTACTGGGGATCTCCACTGTTAGCACTTCCCTGTGTGTTCTTTGTGTGCATAGCTGTTTCTATTTTTTAACAGCTTTATTGAGATATCATTTCCACACTAGACAATTCATCCATTTAGAGTGTATAATTCAATGACTTTTAGTATATCCAGAGTTGTGTAACCATCACCACAATCAATTTTAGAATATTTTCCTTACTCCCCCCAAAAAACCTGTACCCATTTGCTGTCACCCCCAAAGCCCCCATCTCCCCTTCCCTAGGAAACCACTGTCTGTCTCTGTAGATTTTCCTATTCTGAACATTTCCTATAGATGGGATCATACAGTATGTGACCTTCGGCAACTAACGTCTTTCACTTAGCATAATGTTTTCCAGGTTCATCCGTGTTGTAATATATATCAATACTTCATTCCTTTTTTTATATATAGACTTTATTTTTTTGAACAGTTTTAGGTTTACACAAAAACTGGATGGAAAGTGCAGAGAGTTTCCATATACCCCCCTCACCCAACCCAGTCTCCCCTATTATTAACATCTTGCATTAGTGTGGTACATTTGTTACGATTGATGAACCAATGATGATACATTGTTATTTTTTCTTTTTTCCAGCTTTATTGAGATATAATTGACTGATACATTTTTATTAACTAAGGTCCGTAGTTTACATTAAGGCTCACCCTTTTTGTTGCACATTCTATGGGTTTTGACAAATATATAATGACATGTATCTACCACTACAGTGTCATACGGAGTAGTTTCCCTAAAAATCCCCTGTTCCACCCATTCACCCCTTCCTTCCTCTCCCTGAAGCCCTGGAAACCACTGATCTCTTTACTGACTCCATCCTTTTGCCTTTTCCAGAGTGTCATATAGTTGGAACCATACTATGGGTAATCTTTTCACATTGGCTTTTTTCCCTTAGTAATATGTGTTTAAGGTTCCTCTGTGTCTATTCATGGCTTGATAGCCCACTTCTTTTGATCGCAGAATAATATTTCATTGTCTGGATGTACCACAATTTATTTATTCACTCACATACTAAAGGACATTTTGCTTGCTTCCAAGTTTTGGCAAATATGAATGAAGTTGCTATAAACATTCGTGTGCAGGTTTTTGTGTGGACATGTTTTCAACTCATTTGGGTAAATACCAAGAAGCATGATTGCTGGCTTGTACGGCAAAAGTATGTTTAGTTTTGTAAGAAACTGCCCAACTGTCTTGCAAAGTGGCTGTACTATATTGCATTCCCACCTGCAACGAATGAGAGTTCCTGTCGCTCCACCTCCTCACCAGCATTTGGTGGCGTCAGTGTTCTGGATTCTGGCCATTCTCATAGGTCTCTTGTGGTATCTTATTGTTGTTTTAATTTGCATTTCCCTAATGGCATAGATGTTGAACCTCTTCTCATGTGCTTATTTGCCATCTGTATATCTTCTTTGGTGAGGTGTCCGTTGGGATCTTGTGCCCATTTATAAATTGGATTCTTTTGGGGGGGGCGTTAAGAGTTCTTTGTATATTCAGATTACCAGCCTTTCATCAGATGTGTCGTTTGCAAATATTTTCACCTATTCTCTGGCTTTTCTTTTCATTCTTTTTAAGTGTCTTCCACTGATAACAAAGCCCAGTTTATCGAATTTTTTCTTCCATGGGTTGTGCTTTTAGTGTTGTTTTTAGTCATTGCCAAACTCAAGGTTACATAGATTTTCCCTCTATGTTCTCTTCTAGGAATTTTATAGTTTTGCATCTTACACATAGGCCTATGATCCATTTTGAGTTAATTTTTGTGAGGGGTGTAAGGTCTTTGTCTAGATTAATGTTTTTGCATGTGGATGTCCGGTTGTTTCAGCACCATTTGTTGAAAAGACTATCCTTTCTCCATTGAATTGCCTTTACTCCTTGTCAAAGACTAGTTGACTATGTTTGTGTGGATCTATTTCTGAGGTCTCTATTCTGTTCCATTTATCTATTTGTCTATTATTTCAGCAATACCACATTTGTCTTGATTGCTGGAGCTTTATAGTAAGTCTCAAAGTCAGGTAGTGTCAGCCCTCAGACTTTCTTTTTCTCCTTCAGTATTGTGTTGGTTATTCTGGGTCTCTTGCACTTACAGATAAACTTTAGAATTAGTTTGTCAATATCCACAAAATAAGTTGGTGGGATTTTGCTTGGTATTGCATTGGATCTATAGATCCAGTCAGGAAGAACGGACATCTTGGCAATATTGTCTTCCTATCCATGTACATGGAATATGTCTCCATTTATCTTCTTTGATTTCTTTTATCAGAGTTTTATAGTTTTCCTTATATAGATCTTGTACATATTTTGTTAAATTTATACCTAAGTGTTTAGTTTTTTGGTGCTAATATAACTGGTATTGAGTTTTTTATTTAAAATTCCAATTGGTCATTGCTGGTATATAGGAAAGCAATTGATTTTTGTATATTAATCTTGTATCTTACAAGCTTGCTGTAATTGTTTATTAGTTCCAGCCATCTTTTTGTTGATTCTTTGTGATTTTCTACACAGACAATTATGTCATCTGTGAACAAAGACAGTTTTATTTCTTCCTTCCCAATCTGTATACCTTTTAATTCCTTTTCTTGCCTATTGCATTAGCAAGGACTTCCAGTGTGAGGTTGAAAAGGAGTAATGAGAACAGACATCCTTGCCTTTTTCCTGATCTTAGTGGGAAAAAATCTAGTTTCTCACCACTAAGTATGATACTAGCTCTAGGTTTTTTGTAAATGTTTTTTAACCGTGTTTTTTAAATTAGGATGTTTTTCTCTTAAATTTTTATTTAGATAATTTCAGACTTACAGAAGATTTCCAAGAATAGTACAAAGAACTGCTGTATACTCTTAATCCAGATTCTTCAAATGGGGACTTCCTTGGTGGCTCAGTGGTTAAGAATCTGCTTGCCAATGCACGGGGCAGGGGTTCGAACCCTGGTCCGGGAAGATCCCACATGCCACAGAGCAACTTAGCCCGTGCACAACTACTGAGCCTGCGCGCTAGAGCCTGAGAGCCACAACTGCTGGGCCCATGTGCCACAGCTACTGAAGCCCTCGTGCCTAGAGCCCGTGCTCTGCAACAAGAGAAGCCACTGCAATGAGAAGCCCACACACCTCAACGAAGAGCAGTCCCCGTTTGCCACAACTACAAAAAGCCCGCACACAGCAACAAGGACCCAACGCAGCCATAAATAAATAAATACATTTATTTAAAAAAAAAACAGATTCCTCAAGTGTTAACATTTTACTACACTTATCTTACTCTATTTCTCCCTCTGCCTCATATATTTTTTTTCCTGTGAACTAATTCATAGTCAGTTGCAGACGTGATGCCCCTTTACTCCTTAATACTTCAATGTGTTTTTCCTAAAACAAGAAATTATCTTACATGAACACAGAGCAATCATCAAAATCAGGAAATTCACATTGATACAATATTATTATAATTATAATCTACAGAACTTATTTGGAGCTCACCAGTTTCCTCAGCAGTGTCCTTTATAGTGAAAGAAAACTGAACCATATGCATTCAGTTGTCATATCTCTTTAGTCCCCTTCCGTAGGGAAGAGATCTTCAGTCTTTGTGTCTTCTGACACTGACATTTTTGAAGAGTGCAGGCTAGATATTTTTAGACTATCCCTCAATTTGGTTTTTTCTGATGTTCCCTCATGATTAGATTTTACTTTGGTAGGAATATCACAGAAGGGATGCTGTGTCCTTTTCAGTGCATCATATTGGAGGCACATGATGACTATTTGTGTTGTTCCACTATAAAGCTACAATTTTCCCCTTTGGTGATTATTTTGTGTAGAGATACATTGAGACTATATATATATATATATATATATATATATATATATCCTCATCTCCTCAAACTTTCACCCACTAGTGTTAGCATTCACTGATGATTCTTTTTTTTTTTTTTTTTTTTTTTTTTTGCGGTACATGGGCCTCTCACTGTTCTGGCCTCTCCCGTTGTGGAGCACAGGCTCCGGACGCACAGGCCCAGCAGCCATGGCCCACGGGCCCAGCCGCTCTGCGGCACGTGGGATCCTCCCGGACTGGGGCACGAACCCGTGTCCTCTGCATCAGCAGGCGGACCCTCAACCACTGTGCCACCAGGGAAGCCCTCACTGATGATTCTTGTGGTTGCCAAATGGTGACTGTCCAATGCCATCATTCTTTGGACTTGTATTAGTTGGCTCTCCAGTGTAAGGGAGAGCTTTCCCTTCTCCTACATTTATTTATTTATATCCTCATGGACCTATGGTTGTCTATCATATTCAGTGGGTTATAATGCATTAAGATCATTCTTTATTTCGATGTTCAAAATATCCCATATTTAGCCAGCAGGAAGATGACTCCTTGTCCTTTTGGCAGGTCTCCATCTTTCCTTGAGCACTTCCTTGTTTTCTGGCACCACAAGGTGCTCCAGGCTCATCTTGCTCTTTCCCTGCCCCAGCCCAAGAATCAACCATTTTTCCCTAGAAGACCTGGTCCTTTTCAGTTGAGAATGGCATTTAGGAACCAAGATTTGGGCATTAGGTGTTATACCTATATTTTAAGAGTTTGGTTTTTTATTTAGGGGGAAAGAAAGCTGAAGCCACACCACTGACAACCAAATACTCCCTGTTGGAAGTGTTGGTAGATGGGCAATGACTGCCTGTAAAAGTTGTTGAGTGTTAGTCAAAGAGCATGCACTTGTGCATTCTGTCTCTGTCCCTGTGTCTCTGTCTCTCTGTGTCTCTCTGTGTCTCTCTGTGTCTCTCTGTCTCTGTCTCTGTCTCTCTCTCTCTCTCTCTCTCTCTCTCTCTCTCTCTCTCTCACACACACACACACACACACACACACACACACACACCTTATGGAAATATTAGATCAGAAAAAATATTTTTTTAAAAGTTGTTGGGTATTGATGTCTTTTGAAAGTAAGTTTTACCTTGAGATGTGGTACTACAGAGATTCATGGGAAGGAGCAGAACTGAAGGTGAGTGGCAATGAGGCTGGCCTGGAAGAGTTGAAAAAATAATAGCAGATAATAGCTTCCATTTAGTGAGAACTTACTGTGTGCCAGGCAGTGGGCTGAGAACTTTACAACATTACCTCTGATCCCCACAGTAATTCTGGAAGGTGCAGCAAGGTTGACTGACTGACTAATAATAACTGAGCCACAATAAGAACCCAGAGAGGGAGGAAGATGATAGGAGAAGCCTTTGAAGAGGAAAAACAGCATACCTTTGTGTTTTGGGAGAAGACACTCTGGTGTAACAGGCTAGGAATTTGAAGACTGGGGCGCTAGTCTCAGCTCCGCCACCCATTGACTGTGAGATCTGAGGTGGCCATGTGGCCTCTTTGAACCTGGCTACCTCATAAGGTTGTCATGAGAATCAAATTAAATAATGGCTCCAAAAGCAGACGTGTAAACCGTGAAGTGCTACAGAAATGGAAATGGTTATTATCGAGCTGGCCTAATGCACCTGGAGTCTCCTCTTCCACCAGAGATCGTAATTCTCTTGGAAATGCAATTGATCTAGATTATAGGAGAACCCTGAAGACCTGTGTCCCTCTTTATCCCCATGTACCAGGGGGCTTCTGGGACATTCCTTTCATAAGTTTTGTTAGCTAATGCTACCAAACCTACCATACCTTACATTTCTTAGTAACTGTGGCAGGTAGCCTCTGAGATGACCTCCCAATGATCCTTGACTCTTTGTATTCACACTCTGTGTAAAAATCTCCTCCCTTTAGGTCAGTGTGAGCTGACCTAAGGACTTACTTCTGAACAATCAAATGTGGCAACGGAGATAGGATGTCACTTAGGGATTGCTTACATAGGAATGTGACTTCCATCTTGCTAGCAGACCCTCTCCCTTGCTGGCTTTGATGAAGCAAGTTGCCATACTGCGGAGGCTCATCTGCCTAGGAAGTGAAGGCCAACATCCAGCCAGGAACTGAGTCTCTCAGTCCGACAGTCCTTGAGGAACTGAAAGTCTGCCAACAAACAGATGATCTTGGAGGTGGATCCTTTCTCCATCAAGCCTTCAGATGAGAGAGACCCCAGCCCTGGCCAACTTGATTGCAGTCTTGTGAGAGACCCTGAAACAGAGGATCCAACAGAGGGCCTGGACCCAGCTAAGCCCACAGAAACTATGAGATGAATAAAGGCTGCTGTGATTCCTTGTTACTCAACAATAGATAACTAATACAGTAACCATCTTTTATAGATGCACCTTTAATCATATATTCTCTCCTGTATACAACTCTGTGCTTTCCCTCCCTTGAACCAAACTTGAACTGCCTCTCTTCCTCTAAAACCTTTCTACCGTACCCTCTGGGAATCTCATCATATGGCTAACAAGCTCCGCTGGAGGATATAAAATATTTGAATAGAGGGACATACCTAGTACCTGGATGGACAGACCATGTGAATTCTCCCCAAATTAATTTATAAATTTAACACAATCCAAACAATTTTAATTGACATTAAAGTTCTGAAGTGTATCTCTTTAGACAAATAAATGTTTAGAAATAACTAGGGAAATTCTGAAAAAAAATTGTGTACCAACCAGTCTTATGAATTATTGAAACACATTAAAAGGGCACAGGAGGGGCTTCCCTGGTGGCGCAGTGGTTGAGAGTCCACCTGCCAATGCAGGGGACACAGGTTCGTGCCCCGGTCCGGGAAGATCCCACATGCCACGGAGCGGCTGGGCCCGTGAGCCATGGCCGCTGAGCCTGCGCGTCCGGAGCCTGTGCTCCGCAACGGGAGAGGCCACAACATTGAGAGGCCCGCGTACCGCCAAAAAAAAAAAAAAAAAAAAAAAAAAAAAAAAAAGGGCACAGGAATTAAAATATGGTGGTATTGGTTCAAAACTGACAGCTAGATTAATGGAATACAATAGGAAGTTAAGAAAAATATAGTCTATGGAGAATTTAGTATGTTGAAAAATGATATTTTAAATCATCCATGAAAAGCTGGATTATGCAATAAGTGGTGTTGGGATAATTGGCTTGTGATTTGGCAAAAACAGAGTTGGATCTCTATCTCATTCCTTACACTAAAATAAATTCCAGATGTATCAAAAATATAAATGTTCAAAAACTACCCATACTTTATTCATAATCACAAAAAAAACCTGGCCCAAAGCCCATCTACATGTGAATAGATAAACAAAATGTGGTACAGCCTGAGAATGGAGTATTACTCAGTATTAAAAAGGAATGAACTAAAAAGATCCTTGACATGGACAGATGATCCTGGATTATTTAGATGGGATCAGTGTAATCACAATGGAGGAAGGAGAGTCAGTCAGAGAAGGACATGTGACAACAGATGCAGAGATGAGAGAGAAGGAGGGAGATTTGAAGATGTTATAGTACTGGGTTTGAAGATGAAGGGGCCATGAGCCAAGGAATGCAGGTGGCCTTAAAAACTAGAAAAGTCAAGGAAATGATTTCCCCTAGTCTCTAGAAGGATTGCAGTCTTTGATTTTAGCCTTGAAAGACTCATTTCAGACTTCTGATCTTCAGAACTTTAAGATAATAAATTTGTGTTATTTTAAGCCACTCAGTTTGTAGTAATTTGTTACAGAGCAATAGGAAGTCTAATGCATATAGTTAAAAAAATAAAAACTGTATAAATAAGTGTACACTGGTATGCATTGCTTGCACCCTGTCCCCATTCACCTTTTCCCCCTTGAAACTTATAGGTATAGGTATAGGTAACCATAGGTTTGGGTATCAGTATAGGTAACCTATAGGAATAGGTATAGGTAACCTATAGGTATAGGTAACCATTTTTGTTAACTTCTTGTTCATTCATTCAGTTAATGTTTCTTTATGCCACTATGAGCAAATATTAATATTTATTCCTATTCCCTCCTTTCTGACACAATGGTAATATACTATATGTACTTTTGTGTCTCTCACTTCTTTCCCAAATAACAATGTATGGATAGATAAATTTAACCACAGAAAAATGTAAATTTTAGTGAATGACATTATAAATAAAATCAAAGGATATCCTTGGAAAAATATTTACATGTAACTCACAATAAAAATGAATAGTTGATTGTCCACTGAAAGGGAATTTCTCAAATTATGTTGCATTCATATAATGAAATATCATGCAGTCATTCAAACACATGCAAAGTCAGGGAGGGAATTAGAAATGAGTGATGGTCAACAATAACTTTAGCCTTGCCTTAAAGCTTTAAAAATTTTAAGAAGATAACGTACTTTTATATTAGTTGTGCACTAAATATTATTAAAAATAAAAATGGGGCAAGAACAAGAAAAGTATACAGCTATATAACTTAGAGCAATGCCAAATATATAGTATTAAGTGAAGAAAACACTTGCAAAATAATGTCTATAGGATAATCCTTTTTTGATAAAAACACTACTATTAGCATAGAAAAATATAGAAAAATATAACAAACTATTAATAATAGTTAGGTCAGGGGTGTGAGATTATGAGTACTTTTCACTTTCTACATTACATGTTTATGTAATGTTAAAATTTGTAATATGTATGTATAACTTCCATAATCAGAAAAAAGTTGAAGATATACCTTTTAAAATGTTTTAACTATATATCCTTAGTGGTTCTTGATACATACAACAACTTGGATTAATCTCAAAATCATTATGGTGAGTGAATGAAGCCAGACAACAAAGAGAAAATACTGTGTGCTTCCATTTATAAAATGTTCAACAACAGATAAAAGTATCCATGGTGATAGAATTCAGAAGAGTGACACTGTTGGGAGAAGTTTGGTATGAAGGATCATGAAGGAATCTTTTAGAGTGAAGGAAATTTTTTTATCTTCACGGAGGAGTGGGTGACACGGGTTCATGCTTTTGTCAAAATAGATTGAACTTTTCACTTAAGATCTGAGCATTTATTGTATGGAAATTATACCTCAATTAAAAAGTTATTAGTGAAAATAATACTCAAAATATTAGAAGAAAATATAAATTACTATTTTTATAGTCTAGAATGGGGAAGGCCCTTCTTAGTGTAACACAAAACCCAGAAACTATAAAGGAAAAGATAGAGGAAGATTTTAATTTATTTTCTTATATTGCTTTCTTTTATTTTATTGAATAGGTAAGAAATTTACATGATGTGGTAGGCTGAATAATGATTCCCCGTAGCTGTCCATGTCCTTATTCCCTGGAACCTGTGAATATTACCTTACATGGAACATGGTACTTTGCAGATGTGATTAAGTAAATGAGGTTGACCTTCTAAAACTCTTCCAAAAAATTGAAGAAGGAACACTCCCAACTCATTTTACAAGGCCGGCATTACCTCAGACCAAAGCCACATAAGGACACTACAATAAAAAAAATTACAAGCCAATATCCCTGATGAATTTTAAGTGCAAACATCCTCAACAAAATACTAGCAAATCAAATTCAACAGGATCATATACTATGATCAAGTGGAATTTACCCCTGGGATACAAGGATGGTTCAACATATGCAAAGCAATAAATGTGATACATCACATTAATAGAATGAAAGATAAAAATCATATGATCATCTCAATAGAAGCAGAAAAAGCATTTGATAAAATACAACATTTCATGATAAAAAATCTCCAAAAAGTGGGTATATAAGGAACATATCTCAACATAATAAAGACTTTATATGGCAGCCCACAGATAACATCATACTCAAGAGTGAAAAGTTGAAAGCTTTTCCTCTAAGAGCAAAAACAAGATAAAGATGCCCACTTTACCATTCTTATTCAACATAGTACTGATGTCATAGCCAGAGCAATTAGGCAAGAAGAAGAAATAAAAGGTATCCAAATCAGAGAGGAAATAGTAAAACTGTCACTATTTGCAGATGACATGATAATTTATACAGAAAACCCTAAAGATGCCACAAAAAAACTATTAGAACTAATAAATGAATTAGGTAAAGTTGTAGAACACAAAACCAACATACAGAAATCAGCAGCATTTCTATACACTAGCAATGGACTATCTCAAAAAGAAATAAAGTTAAAAAAAGCTCATTTACAGAAATATCTAAAGAAATGAATATGTAGGAAAAACGTAACAAGGGAGATGATAGCCCTGTACATTGAAAACACTAAGCGTCTGATGAAAGAAATTGAAAGAAGACACAAATAGGGCTGGAGGGGAAGATGGCGGAAGAGTAAGACGCGGAGATCACCTTCCTCCCCACAGATACACCAGAAATGCATCTACACGTGGAACAACTCCTACAGAACACCTACTGAATGCTGGCAGAAGACCTCAGACCTCCCAAAAGGCAAGAAACTCCCCACGTACCTGGGTAGGGCAAAACAAAAAACAGAGACAAAAGACTCGGGACGGGACCTGCACCAGTGGGAGGCAGCTGTGAAGGAGGAAAGGTTTCCACACACTAGGAAGCCCCTTCACGGGCGGAGACTGTGGGTGACGGAGGGGGGAGCTTCGGAGCCGTGGAGGAGAGCACAGCAACAGGGGTGCGGAGGGCAAAACGGGGAGATTCCCGCACAGAGGATCAGGGCTGACAAGCACTCACCAGCCCGAGAGGCTTGTCTGCTCACCCGCTGGGGTGGGCAGGGCTGGGAGCTGAGGCTTGGGCTTCGGTCAGAGCGCAGGGAGAGGACTGGGGTTGGCTGCGTGAACACAGCCTGAAGGGGTTAGTGCACCATGGCTAGCCGGGAGGGAGTCCGGGAAAAGGTCTGGAGCTGCCGAAGAGGCAAGAGACTTTTTCTTGTCTCTTTGTTTCCTGGTGTGCGAGGAGAGGGGATTAAGAACGCTGCTTAAAGGAACTCCGGAGACGGGCGCGAGCTGCGGCTAAAAGTGCAGACCCCAGAGACGGGTGTGGGCCGCGGCTAAAAGCGTGGACCCCAGAGACGGGCGGAAGACGCTAAGCCTGCTGCTGCCACCACCAAGGAGCCTGTGTGCAAGCACAGGTCACTATCCACACCCCTCTTCCGGGGAGACTGTGCAGCCCGCAACTGCCAGGGTCCCGGGATCCAGGGACAACTTCCCTGGGAGAACGCACGGCGTGCCTCAGTCTGGTGCAATGTCACACCGGCCTCTGTCACTGCAGGCTCACCCGGCACGCCACGCCCCTCCCTCCCCCCGGCCTGAGTGAGCCAGAGCCCCCGAATCAGCGGCTTCTTTAACCCCGTCCTGTCTGAGCAAAAACCAGACGCCCTCCAGCGACCTACACGCAGAGGCGGGGCCAAATCCAAAGCTGAGCCCCTGGGAGCTGTAAGAACAAAGAAGAGAAAGGGAAATCTCTCCCAGCAGCCTCAGAATCAGGGGATTAAAGCTCCACAATCAACTTGATGTACCCTGCATCTGTGGAATACATGAATAGACAACGAATCATCCCAAATTGAGGAGGTGGACTTTGAGAGCAAGATTTATGATTTTTTCCCCTTTTCCTCTTTTTGTGAGTCTGTGTATGTGGATGCTTCTGTGTGAGATTTTTTCTGTATAGCTTTGCTTCCACCATTTGTCCAAGGGTTCTATCCGTTCGTTTTTAAAAAAATTTTTTTCTTAATAATTAATTTTAGTAACTTTATTTTATTTTACTTTATCTTCTTTCTTTCCTTCTTTCTTTCTTTCCTTCCTTCCTTCCCTCCTTCAGACAACAAATCATCCGCAATTGAGGAGGTGGACTTTGAGAGCAATATTTATGATTTTTCCCCCCTTTTCCTCTTTTTGTGACTGTGTGTGTGTGTGTATGCTTCTGTGTGAGATTTTGTCTTTATAGCTTTGCTTCCACAATTTGTCTTAAGGTTCTATCCGTCCTTTTTTTTAAAAAATATTTTTTTCTTAATAATTATTTTTTAATTTAATAACTTTATTGTATTTTACTTTATTTTACTGTATCTTCTTTCTTTCTTTCTTTTTTCCTTCCTTCCCTACTTCCTTCCTCCCACCTCCCTCCCTCCCTAGTTCCCTCCTTTCTTTCTTTCCTTCTTTTCTTCTTTCTTTCTTTCTTCCTTCCTTTCTTCCTTCCCTCCTTTCTTTCTTTCTTTCTTTCTTTCTTCCTACTTGTACTAATTCTTTCACTCTACTTTTTCTCCCTTTTATTCTGAGCCATGTGGAGGAAAGCCTCTTGGTGCTGCAGCCAGGAGTCAGTGCTGTGCCTCTGAGGTGGGAGAGCCAACTTCAGGACACTGGTCCACAAGAGACCTCCCAGCTCCACATAATATCAAATGGCAAAAATCTCCCAGAGATCTCCATCTCAACACCAGCACTCAACTTCACTCCATGACCAGCAAGCTACAGTGCTGAACAACCTATGCCACACAACTAGCAAAACAGGAACACAACCCCACCCATTAGCAGAGAGGCTGTCTAAACTCATAATAAGTCCACAGACACCCCAAAACACACCACCAGATGTGGACCTGCCCACCAGAGAGACAAGATCCAGCCTCATCCACCAGAACACAGGCACTAGTCCCCTCCACCAGGTAGCCTACACAACCCACTGAACCAACCTTAGCCACTGGGGACAGACATCAAAAACAACGGGAAATATGAACCTGCAGCCCGGTAAAAGGAGACCCCAAACACAGTAAGATAAGCAAAATGAGAAGACAGAAAAATACACAGCATATGAAGGAGCAAGATAAAAACGCACCAGACCTAAAAAATGAAGAGGAAATAGGCAGTCTACCTGAAAAAGAATTCAGAATGATGATAGTAAACATGATCAAAAATCTTGGAAATAGAATAGACAAAATGCAAGAAACATTTAACAAGGACCTAGAAGAACTAAAGATGAAACAAACAATGATGAACAACACAATAAATGAAATGAAAAATACTCTAGATGGGATCAGTAGCAGAATAACTGAGGCAGAAGAACGGATAAGTGACCTGGAAGATAAAATACTGGAGATAACTACTGCAGCGCAGAATAAAGAAAAAGAATGAAAAGAACTGAGGACAGTCTCAGAGACCTCTGGGACAACATTAAACGTGCCAACATTCGAATTATAGGGGTTCCAGAAGAAGAAGAGCAAAATAAAGGGACCGAGAAAATAATTGAAGAGATTATAGATGAAAACTTCCCTAATATGGGAAAGGAAATAGTTAATCAAGTCCAGGAAGCACAGAGTCCCATACAGGATAAATCCAAGGAGAAATACGCCAAGACACATATTAATCACACTGTCAAAAATTAAATACAAAGAAAGCATATTAAAAGCAGCAAGGGAAAAACAACAAATAACACACAAGGGAATCCCCATAAGGTTAACAGCTGATCTCTCAGCAGAAACTCTGCAAGCCAGAAGGGAGTGGCAGGACATACTGAAAGTGATGAAGGAGAAAAACCTGCAACCAAGATTACTCTCCCCAGCGAGGATCTCCTTCAGATTTGATGGAGAAATTGAAACCTTTACACCCAAGCCAAAGCTGAGAGAGTTCAGCACCACCAAATCAGCTTTACAGCAAATGCTAAAGGAACTTCTCTAGACAAGAAACACAAGAGAAGGAAAAGACTTACAATAACGAACCCAAACCAATTTAGAAAATGGGAATAGGAACATACATATCGATAATTACCTTAAATGTAAATGGACTAAATGCTCCCACCAAAAGACACAGATTGGCTGAATGGATACAAAAACAAGACCCATATATACACTGTCTACAAGAGACCCACTTCAGATCTAGAGAACATAGACTGAAACTAAGGGGATGGAAAAAGATATTCCATGCAAATGGAAACCAAAAGAAAACTGGAGTAGCAATTCTCATATCAGACAAAATAGACTTTACAATAAAGACAATTAGAAGAGACAAAGAAGGACACTTCATAATGATCAAGGGATCGATACAAGAAGAAGATATAACAATTGTAAATATTTATGCACCCAACATAGAAGCACCTCAATACATAAGGTAAATACTACAGCCATCAAAGGGTAAATCGACAGTAACACATTCATAGTAGGGGACTTTTACACCCCACATTCACCCATGGACAGATCACCCAAAATGAAAATAAATAAGGAAACACAAGCTTTAAATGATACTTAAACAAGATGGACTTAATTGATATTTATAGGACACTCCATCCAAAAACAAGAGAATACACATTTTTCTCAAGTGCTCATGGAACATTCTTCAGGATAGATCATATTGTGGCTCACGAATCAAGCTTTGGTAAATTTAAGACAATTGAAAATTGTATCAAGTATCTTTTCCGACAACAACATCATGAGACTAGATATCAATTCCAGGAAAAGATCTGTAAAAAATACAAACACATGGAGGCTAAACAATACACGACTTAATAATGAGTGATCACTGAAGAAATCAAAGAGGAAATAAAAAAATACCTAGAAACAAGTGACAGTGGAGACACAACGACCCAAAACCTATGGGATGCAGCAAAACCAGTTCTAAGGCGGAAGTTTATTGCAATACAAGCCCACCTTAAGAAGCAGGAAACATCTCGAATAAACAATCTAACCTTGCACCTCAAGCAATTAGAGAAAGAACAAAAAACCCCAAAGCTAGCAGAAGGAAAGAAATCATAAAAATCAGATCAGAAATAAATGAAAAAGAAATGAATGAAACAATAGCAAAGATCAATAAAACTAAAAGCTGGTCCTTTGAGAAGATAAACAGAATAGATAAACCATTAGCCAGACTCATCAAGAAAAAAAGGGAGAAGACTCAAATCAATAGAATTAGAAATGAAAAAGGAGAAGTAACAACTGACACTACAGAAATACAAAAGACCATGAGAGATTACTACAAGCAACTCTGTGCCAAAAAAATGGACAACCTGGAAGAAATGGAAAAATTCTTAGAAATGCACAACCTGCCAAGACTGAATCAGGAAGAAATAGAAAATATGAACAGACCAATCACAAGCACTGAAATAGAAACTGTGATTAAAAATCTTCCAATAAACAAAAGCCCAGGACCAGATGGCTTCACAGGCGAATTCTATCAAACATTTCGATAAGAGCTAACACCTATCCTTTTCAAACTCTTCCAACATATAGCAGAGGGAAAAACATTCCCAAACTCATTCTATGAGGCCACCATCACCTTGATACCAAAACCAGACAAGGATGTCACAAAGAAAGAAAACTACAGGCCAATAACACTGATGAACATAGATTAAAAAATCCTCAATAAAGTATTAGCAAACAGAAACCAACAGCACATTAAAAGAATCATACACCATGATTAAGTGGGCTTTATTCCAGGAATGCAAGGATTCTTCAATATGCACAAATCTATCAATGTGACAAACCATATTAACAAATTGAATGAGAAAAACCATGTGATCATCTCAATAGAGCAGAGAAAGCTTTTGACAAAATTCAACCCCCATTTATGATAAAAACCCTGCAGAAAGTAGGCATAGAGGGAACTTGCCTCAACATATTAAAGGCCATATATGACAAGACCACAGCCAACATCATCCTCAATGGTGAAAAACTGAAAGCATTTCCACTAAGATCAGGAATAAGACAAGGTTGCCCACTCTCACCACTCTTATTCAACATAGTTTTGGAAGTTTTAGCCACAGCAATCAGAGAAGAAAAGGAAATAAAAGGAATCCAAATTGGAAAAGAAGAAGTAAAGCTGTCACTGTTTGCAGATGACATGATACTATACTAGAGAATCCTAAGGATGCTACCAGAAAACTACTAGAGCTAATCAATGAATTTGTTAAAGTAGCAGGATACAAAATTAATGCACAGAAATCTCTGGCATTCCTATATACTAATGATGAAAAATCTGAAAGTGAAATCAAGAAAACACTCCCATTTACCACTGCAACAAAAAGAATAAAATATCTAGGAATAAACGTACCTAAGAAGACAAAAGACCTGTATGCAGAAAATCATAAGACTCTGATGAAGGAAATTAAAGATGATACAAATAGATGGAGAGATATACCATGTTGTTGGATTGGAAGAATCAACATTGTGAAAATGACTCTACTACCCAAAGCAATATATTGATTCAATGCAATCCCTATCAAACTACCACTGGCATTTTTCACAGAACTAGAACAAAAAATTTCGCAATGTGTATGGAAACAGAAAAGACCCCGAATAGCCAAAGCAATCTTGAGAACGAAAAACAGAGCTGGAGGAATCAGGCTCCCTGACTTCAGACTATACTACACAGCTACAGTAATCAAGACAGTATGGTACTGGCACAAAAACAGAAAGATAGATCAATGGAACAGGATAGAAAGCCCAGAGATAAACCCACACACATATGGACACCTTATCTTTGATAAAGGTGGCAGGAATGTACAGTGGAGAAAGGACAGCCCCTTCAATAAGTGGTGCTGGGAAAACTGGACATGTACATGTAAAAGTATGAGGTTAGATCACTCCCTAACACCATACACAAAAATAAGCTCAAAATGGATTAAAAACCTAAATGTAAGGCCTGAAACTATCAAACTCCTAGAGGAAAACATAGGCAGAACACTCTATGACATAAATCACAGCAAGATCCTTTCTGACCCACCTCCTAGAGAAATGGAAATAAAAACAAAAATAAACAAATGGGACCTAATGAAACTTCAAAGCTTTTGCACAGCAAAGGAAACCATAAACAAGACCAAAAGACAACCCTCAGAATGGGAGAAAATATTTGCAAATGAAGCAACTGACAAAGGATTAATCTTCAACATTTACAAGCAGCTCAATAAAAAAAAAAAAAACCTCTCCAAAAATGGGCAGAAGACCTAAATAGACATTTCTCCAAACAATATATAGAGACTGCCAACAAACACATGAAAGAATGCTCAACATCATTTATCATTATAGAAATGTAAATCAAAACTACAATGAGATATCATCTCACACCAGTCAGAATGGCCATCATCAAAATATCTAGAAACAATAAATGCTGGAGAGGGTGTGGAGAAAAGGCAACACTCTTGCACTGCTGGTGGGAATGTGAATTGGTACAGCCACTATGGAGAATAGTGTGGAGGTTCCTTAAAAACGTACAAATAGAACTACCATATGACCCAGCAATCTCACTACTGGGCATGTTCCCTGAGAAACCAATAATTCAAAAAGTGTCATGTACCAAAATATTCATTGCAGCTCTATTTACAATAGCCCGGAGATGGAAACAACCTATGTGCCCATCATCGGATGAATGGATAATGAAGATGCGGCACATATATACAATGGAATATTACTCAGCCATAAAAAGAAATGAAATTGAGCTATTTGTAATGAGGTGGATAGACCTAGAGTCTGTCATACAGAGTGAAGTAAGTCAGAAAGAGAAAGACAAATACAGTATGCTAAGACATATATATGGAATTTAAGATAAAAAATGTCATGAAGAACCTATTTGTAAGACAAGAATAAAGACACAGACCTACTGGAGAACGGACTTGAGGATATGGGGAGGGGGAAGGGTGAGCTGTGACAAAGCGAGCGAGAGGCATGGACATATGTACACTACCAAACGTAAGGTAGATGGCTAGTGGGAATTAGCCACATAGCACAGGGATATCAGCTCAGTGCTTTGTGACTGCCTGCAGGGGTGGGATAGGGAGGGTGGGAGGGAGGGAGATGCAAGAGGGAAGAGATATGGGAACATATGTATATGTATAACTGATTCACTTTTTTATAAAGCAGAAACTAACACACCATTGTAAAGCAATTATACCCCAATAAAGATGTTTCTTAAAAAAAAGAAAGAAGACACAAATAAATAGAAAGATATTTCATACTCATGGATTGGAAAAATTAATATCATTAAAATGTCCATACTATCCAAGGCAATCTACATATTGAATGTAATCTCAATCAAATGCCAAGGGCATCTTTCATAGAAATAAGAAAAACAATTCTAAAGTTTGTATGGAACCACAAAAAGACCCCAAAATAGCCAAAGCAATATTGGGAAATAAAAAATCTGGAGGCATCACACTCCCTGATTCCAAACTATATTACAGAGTTATATCCTCAAGGTCCATACATGTTAATTATAAAAACACTATGGTATTGGCATAAAACAGAAACATAGTCCAGTGGAATTAAACAGAGAGCCCAGAAATAAACCAGATATACTATCAACTAATCTTTTTTTTTTTTTTTTTTTTTTGCGGTACGCGGGCCTCTCACTGTTGTGGCCTCTCCCGTTGAGGAGCTCAGGCTCCGGACGCGCAGGCTCAGTGGCCATGGCTCACGGGCCCAGCCGCTCCGCGGCATGCGGGATCTTCCCGGACCGGGGCACGAACCCGCGTCCCCGGCATCGGCAGGCGGACGCTCAACCACTGCACCACCAGGGAAGCCCTATCAACTAATCTTTGACAAGAATGCCAAGAATACACAATAGAGAAAGGGTAGCCTCTTCAATAAACCGTTTTGGGAAAACTGGATATCCATTTGCACAAGAATGAAACTAGACACCTATCTTATACCAGTTACAAAAGTTAATTCTAAATGGATTAAAGACTTAAGACCTGAAACCGTAAAACTCCTAAAACAAAATATAGGAGAAAATCTCCTTAACATTCATCTTGGCAATGATTTCAAGGACATGACAGCAAAATCACAGGCAACAAAAGTAAAAATAAACAGGTCAGACAACATCAAACTAAAACACTCTGCACAGCAAAAGAAACAATCAATGAAATGAAACGGCAGCCTGAGAAATGGCAGAAAATATTTGCAAGCTATCTGATAAGAGGTTAATATCCAAAATATATAAGAAACACATATAAATCAATAGCAAAATAATTATAACCCAACTTTTTGAATGGGCAAAGGACTTGAATAGACATTTTTCCAATGAAGTCATATAAATGGCCAACAGGTATATGAAAAGCTGTTCAACATAGCTAATCATCATGGAAATGCAAATCAAAACCACAGTGAGACAACACCTCATACCTCTGTGATCAAAAACACAAGAGATAACAAGTGTTGGCGAGGATGTAGGGAAAACTGAACCATTGTACGCTGTTCATGGGAATGTAAATTGGTACATCCATTATGGAAAATAGAATGGACGTTCCCCAACAAATTAAAAATTGAATTACTGTATGAGCCAGCAATTCCACTACTGGATATATATCCAAAGGAAATGACATCAGTATCTCAATGAGATATCTGCATTGACATCTTCATTGCAGCATTATTTAAAAAATGTGGAGAGGAGCTTAAAGATGGTGGAAGAGTAGGATGTGGAGATCACCTTCCTCCCCACAAATACATCAGAAATACATCTACACATGGAACAACTCCTACAGAACACCTACTGAATGCTGGCAGAAGACCTCAGACCTCCCAAAAGGCAAGAAACTCCCCACGTACCTGGGCAGGGCAAAAGAAAAAACAGCAACAGAAAAAATAGGGATGGGACCTGCACAAGTGGGAGGCAGCTGTGAAGGAGGAAAGGTTTCCACACACTAGGAAGCCCCTTCGTGGGCGGAGACTGCGGGTGGTGGAGGGGGGAAGCTTCGGAGCCACAGAGGAGAGCGCAGCAACAGGGGTGTGGAGGGCAAAGCGGAGAGATTCCTGCACAGAGGATTGGTGCCGAACAACACTCACCAGCCCGAGATGTTTGTCTGCTCACCTGCCGGGGTGGGCGGGGGCTGGGAGCTGAGGCTTGGGCTTCAGTCATATCCCAGGGAGAGGACTGAGGTTGGCTGCGTGAACACAGCCTGAAGGGGGCTAGTGCACCACAGCTAGCTGGGAGGGATTCCGGGAAAAAGTCTGGAGCTGCCGAAGAGGCAAGAGACTTTTTCTTGTCTCTTTGTTTCCTGGTGCATGAGGAGAGGGGATTCAGAGCGCTGCTTAAAGGAGCTCCAGAGATGGGCACGAGCCGTGTCTATGAGCCCGGACTCCAGAAACCACCATGACATGCTAAGGCAGCTGCTGCAGCCACCAAGAAGCCTGTGTGCAAGCACAGGTCACTATCCACACCTCCCCTCCCAGGAGCCTGTGCAGCTCACCACTGCCAGGGTCCCGTGATCCAGGGACAACTTCCCCGGGAGAACGCACGGCGCGCCTTAGGCTGGTGCAAAGTCATACTGGACTCTGCTTCCACAGGCTCACCTGGCACTCCGTACCTCTTCCTCCCCTCTTCCTGAGTGAGCCAGTGTCCCCGAATCAGCTGCTCCTTTAACCCCGTCCTGTCTGAGCAAAGAACAGATGCTCTCAGGGAAGCTACATGCAGAGGCAGGTCCAAATCCAAAGCTGAACCCCAGGAGCTGTGCCAACAAAGAAGAGAAAGGGAAATCTCTCCCAGCATCCTCAGGAGCAGCGGATTAAATCTCCACAATCAACTTGATGTACCCTGCATCTGTGGAATACCTGAATAGAAAACGAATCATCCAAAATTGAAGAGGTGGACTTTGGGAGCAACGATATATTTTTTTTCCCATTTTCTTTTTTTGGGAGTGTGTATGTGTATGCTTCTGTGTGTGATTTTGTCTGTATAGCTTTGCTTTTACCATTTATTCTAGGGTTCTGTCTGTCCTTTTGTCTGTTTTTTTATTTTTAGTATAGTTCTTAGCGCTTGTTATCATTAGTGGATTTGTTTTTTGGTTTGGTTACTCTCTTCTTTCTTTCTTTTTTTAAATTACTTAAAAAATTTTAATAATTATTTTTTATGTTTTATTTTAGTAACGTTACTTTGTTTTATTTTATCTTCTTCTTTCTTTCTTTTTTTTCTCCCTTTTATTCTGAGCCATGTGGATGACAGGCACTTGGTACTACAGCCAGGTGTCAGGGCTGTGCCTCTGAGGTGGGAGAGCCAAGTTCAAGACACTGGTCCACAAGACACTTCCCAGTTCCACATAATATCAAATACTGAAAATCTCCCAGAGATCTCCAACTCAACGCCAAGACCCAGCTCCACTCAATGACCAGGAAGCTCCAGTACTGGACACCCTATGCCAAACAACTAGCAAGACAGGAACACAACACAACCCATTAGCAGAGAGGCTCCCTAAAATCATAAGAAAGCCACAGACACCCCAAAACACACCACCAGACGTGCACCTGCCCACCACAAAGACACGATCCAGGCTCATCCTCCACAACACAGGCACTACTCGCCTCTACCACGAAGCCGACACAACCCACTGAACCAACCTTAGCCACTGGGGACAGACACCAAAAAGAACGGGAACTACGAACCTGCAGCCTGCAAAAAGAAGACACCAAACACAGTAAGTTAAGCAAAATGAGAACATAGAGAAACACACAGCAGATGAAGGAACAAGGTAAAAACCCAACAGACCTAACGAATGAAGATGAAATAGGCAGTCTACCTGAAAACGAATTCAGAATAATGATAGTAAACATGATCCTAAATCTTGGAAATAGAATGGAGAAAATACAATAAATGGTTAACAAGGACCTAGAAGGATTAAACAGCAAACAAACAGTGATGAATAACACAATAAATGAAATTAAAAATTCTTTAGAAGGGATCAATAGCAGAATAACTGAGGCAGAAGAACAGATAAGTGACCTGGAAGATAAAATAGTGGAAATAACTACTGCAGAGCAGAAAAAAGAAAATAAAATGAAAAGAATTGAGGACAGACTCAGAGACATCTGGGGCAATATTAAATGCACCAACATTCGAATTATAGGGGGCCCAGAAGAAGAAGAGAGAAAGAAAGGGACTGAGAAAATATTTGAAGAGATTATAGTTGAAAACTTCCCTAACATGGGAAAGAAAATAGTTAATCAAGTCCAGGAAGCACAGAGAGTCCCATAGAGGGTGAATCCAAGGAGAAACACACCAAGACACATATTAATCAAACTATCAAAAATTAAATACAAAGAAAAAATATTAAAAGCAACAAGGAAAAAACAGCAAATAACATAGAAGGGAATCCCCATAAGATTAACAGCTGATCTTTCAGCAGAAACTCTGCAAGCCAGAAGGGACTGGCAGGACATATTTAAAGTGATGAAAGGGAAAAACCTACAACCAAGATTACTCTACCCAGCAAGGATCTCATTCAGATTGGATGGAGAAATGAAAACCTTTAGAGATAAGCAAAAGCTGAGAGAGTTCAGCACCACCAAACCAGCTTTACAACAAATACTAAAGGAAATTCTCTAGGCAGGAAACACAAGAGAAGGCAAAGACCTACAATAACAAACTGAAAACAATTAAGAAAATGGTAATAGGAACATACATATCAATAATTACCTTAAATGTAAATGCATTAAAAGCTCCCAACAAAAGACACAAACTGGCTGCATGGATCCAAAAAGAAAACCTGTATATATGATGTCAACAGGAGACGCACTTCAGACCTAGGGAAACATACAGACTGAAAGTGAGGGGATGGAAAATGGTATTCCATGCAAATGGAAATCAAAAGAAAGCTGGAGTAGCAATTCTCATACCAGACAAAATACACTTTATAACAAAGACTATTAAAAGAGACAAAAGAGGACACTACATAATCATCACGGGATGAATGCAAGAAGAAGATATAACAATTGTAAATATTTATGCACCCAACATAGGAGCACCTCAATACATAAGGAAACTACTAACAGCCATAAAAGGGTAAATCGACAGTAACACAATCACAATAGGGGACTTTAAAACCCCACTTTCACGAATGGACAGATCATCCAAAATGAAAATAAATAAGGAAGCACAAGCTTTAAATGATACATTAAACAAGATGGACTTAATTGATATTTATAGGACATTTCATCAAAAACAACAGAATAGGGGGTGCTGGGAAGATGGCGGAAGAGTAAGACGCGGAGATCACCTTCCTCCCCAGATACACCAGAAATACATCTACACGTGGAACAACTCCTACAGAACACCTACTGAATGCTGGCAGAAGACCTCAGACCTCCCAAAAGGCAAGAAACTCCCCACGTACCTGGGTAGGGCAAAAGAAAAAAAGAAAAAACAGAGACAAAAGAATAGGGACGGGACCTGCACCAGTGGGAGGGAGCTGTGAAGGAGGAAAAGTTTCCACACACTAGGAAGCTCCTTCACGTGGGGAGACTGCGGGAGGCGGAGGGGGGAGCTTCGGAGCAGTGGAGGAGAGCACAGCAACAGGGGTGAGGAGGGCAAAGTGGGGAGATTCCCGCACAGAGGATCGGTGCCGACCGGCACTCACCAGCCCAAGAGGCTTGTCTGCTCATCCGCCGGGGCGGGCGGGGCTGCAAGCTGAGGCTCGGGTTTCGGTTGGAGCACAGGGAGAGGACTGGGGTTGGCGGCTTGAACATAGCCTGAAGGGGTTAGTGCACCACGGCTAGCCGGGAGGGAGTCTGGGGCATTGTCTGTACCTGCCGAAGAGGCAAGAGACTTTTTCTTCCCTCTTTGTTTCCTGGTGCGCGAGGAGAGGGGTTTAAGTGCGCTGCTTAAAGGAACTCCAGAGACGGGCACGAGCCGTGGCTAAAAGTGCGAACCACAGAGATGGACACGAGCCGCGGCTAAAAGCGCGGACCCCAGAGATGGGCGGGAGACGCTAAGGCTGCTGCTGCTGCCACCAAGGGGCCTGTGTGCGAGCACAAGTCACTATCCACACCCCTCTTCCGGGGAGCCTGTGCAGCCCGCCACTGCCAGGTTCCCGGGATCCAGGGACAACTTCCCCGGGAGAACGCACAGCGCGCCTCAGGCTGGTGCAACGTCACGCTGGCCTCTGCCGCCGCAGGCCCACCCTGCATGCAGTGCCTCTCCCTCACCCCGACCTGAGTGCACCAGAGCCCCCAAATCAGTGGCTCCTTTAACCCCGTCCTGTCTGAGCAAAATACAGATGCCCTCCAGCGACCTACACGCAGAGACAGGTCCAAATCCAAAGCTGAGGCCCTGTGAGCTGTGAGAACAAAGAAGAGAAAGGGAAATCTCTCCCAGCAGCCTCAGAAACAGCGGATTAAAGCTCCACAATCAACTTGATGTACCCTGCATCTGTGGAATACATGAATAGTCAACGAATCATCCCAAATTGAGGAGGTGGACTTCGAGAGCAAGATCTATGATTTTTTACCCTTTTCCTCTTTTTGGGAATGTGTATGTGTATGCTTCTGTGTGAGATCTTGTCTGTATAGCTTTGCTTCTACCATTTGTCCAAGGGTTCTATCTGTCCATTGTTTTTCGTTTTTAATTTTTTTTCTTAATAATTAATTTTAATAACTTTATTGTACTTTACCTTCATACCTTCTTTCTTTCTTTCTTTCTTTCTTTCTTTCTTTCTTTCTTTCTTTCTTTCTTTCTTTCTTTCCTTCCTTCCTTCCTTCCTTCCCTCCTTTAAACAACGAATCATCCCCAATTGAGGAGGTGGACTTTGAGAGCAAGGTTATGATTTTTTCCCCTTTACCTCTTTTTGTGAGGGTGTATGTGTATGCTTCTGTGTAAGATTTTGTCTGTATAGCTTTGCTTCCAAAATTTGTCCTAAGGTTCTATCCGTCCCCTTTTTTTTCCTCTAAATAATTATTTTTTAATTCAATAACATTATTATACTTTATTTTATTTTACTGTATCTTCTTTCTTTCTGTCTTTTTTCCTTCCTTCCCTCCTTCCTTCCTTCCTTCCTCCCTTCCTCTCTCCCTCCTTTCTTTCCTTCTTGCCTTCTTTCCTTCTTTTCTTCTTTCTTTCTTTCTTTCTTTCTTTCTTTCTTCCTTTCTTCCTTCCTTCCTTCCTTCCCTCCTTTCTTTCTTTCTTTCTTTCATTCTTCATACTTCTACTAATTCTCTCTACATTTTCTCCCTTCTATTCTGAGCCATGTGGATGAAAGGCTGTTGGTGCTCCAGCCAGGAGTCAGGGCTCTGCCTCTGAGGTGGGAGAGCGAACTTCAGGACACTGGTCAACAAGAGACCGCCCAGCTCCACATATCAAACAGCGAAAATGTCCCAGAGACCTCCATCTTAACACCAGCACCCAGCTTCACTCAACGACAAGCAAGCTACAGTGCTGGACAACCGATGCCAAACAACTAGCAAAACAGGAACACAACCCCATCCATTAGCAGAGAGGCTGCCTAAACTCATAATAAGGCCACAGACACCCCAAAACACACCACCAGACGTGGACCTGCCCACTAGAGAGACAAGATCCAGCCTCATCCACCACAACACAGGCACTAGTCCCCTCCACCAGGAAGCCTACACAATCCACTGAACCAACCTTAGCCACTGGAGACCGACATCAAAAACAACGGGAACTACAAACCTGCAGCCTGTAAAAAGGAGACCCCAAACGCAGTAAGAGAAGCAAAATGAGAAGACAGAAAAACACACAGCAGATGAAGGAGCAAGATAAAAATGCACCAGACCTAACAAATGAAGAGGAAATAGGAAGTCTACCTGAAAAAGAATTCAGAATAGTGATAGTAAGGATGATCCAAAATCTTGGAAATAGAATGGACGAAATGCAAGAAACATTTAACAAGGACCTAGAAGAAATAAAGATGAAACAAGCAACTATGAACAACACAATAAATGAAATTAAAAGTACTCTAGATGGGATCAATAGCAGAATAACTGAGGCAGAAGAAAGGATAAGTGATCTGGAAGATAAAATACTGGAAATAACTACTGCAGAGCAGAATAAAGAAAAAAGAATGAAAAGAACTGAGGACAGTCTCAGAGACTTCTGGGACAACTGTGATTAAAAATCTTCCAACAAACAAAAGCCCAGGACCAGATGGCTTCACCGGTGAATTCTATGAAACATTTAGAGAAGAGCTAACACCTACCCTTCTCAAACTCTTCCAAAATACAGCAGAGGGAGGAACACTCCCAAATTCCTTCTACGAGGCCACCATCACCCTGAAACCAAAACCAGAAAAAGATATCACAAAGAAAGAAAACTACAGGCCAATATTACTGATGAACATAGGTGCAAAAATCCTTAACTAAACACTAGCAAACAGAATGCAACAGCAAATTAAAAGGATCATACACCATGATCAAGTGGGGTTTATCCCAGGAATGCAAGGATTCTTCAATATACGCAAATCAATCAATGTGATACACCATATTAACAAATTGAAGGAGAAAAACCGTATGATCATCTCAATAGATGCAGAGAAAGCTCTCAACAAAATTCGACCCCCATTTATGATAAAAACCCTCCAGAAAGTACGCATAGAGGGAACTGTCCTCAATATCATAAATGCCATATATGAAAAACCCACAGCAAAGATAGTCCTCGATGGTGAAAAACTGAAAACATTTCCACAAAGATCAGCAAGAGCACAAGGTTGCCCACTCTCACCACTCTTATTTAATATAGTTTTGGAAGTTTTAGCCACAGCAATCAGAGAAGAAACAGAAATAAAAGGAATCCAAATCGGAAAAGAAGAAGCAAAGCTGTCACTGTTTGCAGATGACATGATACTGTACATAGAGAAACCTAAACATGCTACCAGAAAACTACTAGCGCTAATAAATGAATTTGGTCAAGTAACACGATATACAATTAATGCACAGAAATCTCTTGCATTCCTATACACAAATGAAATTAAGGAAACACTCCCATTTACCATTAAAGTGAAATTAAGGAAACACTCCCATTTACCATTGTAACAAACAGAATAAAATATCTAGGAATAAACATACCTAAGGAGACAAAGACCTGTATCGACAAAATTATATGACACTGATGAAAGAAATTAAAGAAGATACAAATAGATGGAGAGATATACCATGTTCTTGGATTGGAGGAATCAACATTGTGAAAATGACTATACTACCCAAAGCAACCTACAGATTCAATGCAGTCCCTCTCAAACTACCACTGTCATTTTTCAGAGAACTAGAACAAAAAATCTCACAGTTTGTATGGAAACAAAAATGACCTCCAATAGCCAAAGAAATCTTGAGAAAGAAAAGTGTAGACTGAGGAATGAGGCTCCCTGACTTCAACTCTACTACAAAGCTACAGTAATCAAGGCAGTATGGTACTGGCACAAAAACAGAAATATAGTTCAATGGAACAGGATAGAAAGCCCAGAGATAAACCCACGCACATATGGTCACCTTATCTTTGATAAAGGAGGCAAGAACACAAAGTGAAGAAAACACAGTCTCTTCAATAAGTGTTGCTGGGAAAACTGGACAGCTACATGTAAAAGAATGAAATTAGAACACTCCTTAACACCGTACACAAAATAAACTCAAAATGGATTAAAGACCTAAATGTAAGGCCAGATACTATTAAACTGTTAGAGGAAAACTTAGGCAGAACACTCCATGACATAAATCACAGCAAGATCCTTTTTGACCCACCTCTTAGAGAAATGGAAATAAAAACAAAAATAAACAAATGGGACCTAATGAAACTTAAATGCTTTTGCACAGTAAAGGAAACCATTAACAAGACGAAAAGACAGCCCTTGGAATGGGAGAAAATATTTGCAAATGAAGCAAATTTCAAAGGATTAATCTCCAAAATTTACAAGCAGCACATGCAGCTCCATATCAAAAAAAAAAATACCCAATCCAAAAATGGGAAGAAAGCCTAAATAGATATTTCTCCAAAGAAGACATACAGATTGCCAGCAAACACATGAAAGAATCCTCAACATCGTTAATCATAAGAGAAATGCAAATCAAAACTACAATTAGATTCATCTCTCACCAGTCAGAATGGCCATCATCAAAAAATCTACAAACAATAAATGCTGGAGAGGGTGTGGAGAAAAAGGAACCCTCTTGCACTGTTGGAGAAAAAGGAACCCTCTTGCACTGTTGGTGGAATGTAAATTGATACTGCCACTATGGAGAACAGTATGGAGGTTCCTTAAAAAACTAAACATAGGACTGCCATAAGACCCAGCAATCCTACTACTGGGCATATACCCTGAGAAATCCATAATTCGAAAAGAGTCTTTTACCACAATGTTCATTGCAGCTTTATTTACAATAGCCAGGACATGGAAGCAACCTAAGTTTCCATCAACATTTGAATGGGGGGCTTGGGGAAGATGGCAGAAGAATAAGACGGGGAGATTACCTTCCTCCCCACAGATACATCAGAAATACAACTACACGTGGAACTGCTCCTATAGATCACCCACTGAACGCTGGCAGAAGACCTCAGACCTCCCAAAAGGCAAGAATCTCCCCCACGTACCTGGGTATGGCAAAAGAAAAAAGAATAAACAGAGACAAAAGAATAGGGATGGGACCTGCACCAGTGGGAGGGAGCTGTGAAGGAGGAAAGGTTTCCACACGCTAGGAAGCCCCTTCGCGGGGCAGCGACTGCAGGTGGCGGAGGGGGAAGCTTCAAAGCCGTGGAGGAGAGCACAACAACAGGGGAGCAGAGGGCAAAGCAGAAAGAATCCCGCACAGAGGATCGGTGCCGACTGGCACTCAGCAGCCTGAAAGGCTTGTCTCCTCACCTGCTGGGGCGGGCGAGGGCTGGGAGCTGAGGCTCAGCCTCGGTCGGAGCACAGGGATAGGACTGGCAGCGTGAACACAGCCTGAAGGGGTTACTGCACCACAGCTAACCGGGAGGGAGTCCAGGAAAAAGGCTGGACCTGCCGAAGAGGCAAGAGACTTTTTCTTCTCTCTTTGTTTCCTGGTGTGCGAGGAGAGGGGATTAAGAGTGCTGCTTAAAGGAGCTCCAGAGACAGGCACAAGCCGTGGCTAACAGCACAGGTCCCAGAGACGGGCATGAGACGCTAAGTCTGCTGCTGCCACCAGCAAGAAGCCTGTGTGCGAGCACATGTCACTATCCACACCTCCCTCCCGGGAGCCTCTGCAGCCCGCCACTGCCAGGGTCCCGTGATACAGGGACAACCCCAGGAGAATGCAGAGCACGCCTCAGGCTGGTGCAACGTCATGCCATCCACTGCCACCGCAGGCTCACCCCGACTCCGTGCCCATCCCTCCCCACGGCCTGAGTGAGCCAGAGTCCCCGAGTCAGCTGCTCTTTAACCCCATCCTGTCTGAGTGAAGAACAGACGCCCTCAGGTGACCTGAACGCAGAGGCGGGTCCAAAGCCAAAGCTGAACCCCAGGAGCTGTGCGAACAAAGAAGAGAAAGGGAAATCTCTCCCAGCAGCCCCAGAAGCAGCGGATTAAAGCTCCACACTCAACTTGATGTACCCTGCATCTGTGGAATACATGAATAGAAAACGAATCACCCCAAATTGAGGAGGCAGACTGTGAGAGCAAGATCTATGATTTTTTCCCCTTTTCCTCTTTTTGTGAGTGTGTATGTGTATGCTTCTGTGTGAGATTTTGTCTGTTTAACTTTGCTTTTACCATTTGTCCTAGGGTTCTCTCCGTCCGTTTCTTTTTCTTTTCTTCTTCTTTTTACTTTTTAAAAAAACATTTCTTAATATTATTTATTTTAATAACTTATTTTATTTTATTATTTTATCCAATTTCTTTCTTTCGTTCTTTCTTTCTAATTTTTCTCCCATTTATTCTGAACCGTGTGGATGAAAGGCACTTGATGCTCCAGCCAGGACTCAGTGCTGTGCCTCTGAGGTGGGAGTGTCAACTTCAGGACACTGGTCCACAAGAGACTTCCCAGCTCCATGTAATATCAAACGGCGAAAACCTGCTAGAGATCTCCATCTCAACACCAAGACCCAGGTTCACTCAACGACCAGCAAGCTACAGTGCTGGACACCCTATGCCAAGAAACTAGGAAGACAGGAACACAATGCCACCTAATAGCAGAGAGGCTGCCTAAAATCATAATAAGTCCACAGACACCCCAAAACATACCACCAGACGAGGACCTACTCACCAGAAACAGAAGATCCAGCCTCATCCACCAGAACAAAGGCACTAGTCCCCTCCACCACAAAGCCTACACAACACACTAAACCAACTTTAGCCACTGGGGATAGACACCAGAAACAATGGGAATCACGAAACTGCAGCCTGCAGAAAGGAGAACCCAAACACCGTAAGATAAGCAAAATGAGAAGACAGGAAAACACAGCAGATGAAGGATCAAGGTAAAAACACACCACCTAACAAATGAAGAGGAAATAGGCAGTCTACCTGAAAAAGAATTCAGAATAATGATGGTAAAGATGATCCAAAATGTTGGGAATAGAATAGAGAAAATTCAAGAAACATTTAAAAAGGACCTAGAAGAACTAAAGAGGAAACAAGCAATTATGAACAACACAATAAATAAAATTAAATATACTCTAGAAGGAATCAATACCAGAATAACTGAGTCAGAAGAACGGATTAGTGACTTGGAAGATAAAATACTGGAAATAACTACTGCAGAGCAGAATAAAGAAAAAAGAATGAAAAGAACTGAGGACAGTCTCAGAGACCTCTGGGACAACCTTAAACGCACCAACATTTGAATTATAGGGGTCCCAGAAGAAGAAGAGAATAAGAAAGGGACTGAGAAAATATTTGAAGAGATTATAGTTGTGAAGTTCCCTAATATGGGAAAGGAAATAGTTAATCAAGTCCAGGAAGCACAGAGAGTCCCATACAGGATAAATCCAAGGAGAAACACGCCAAGACACAAGACAAAGAAGGACACTACATAATGATCAAGGGATCGATCCAACAAGAAGATATAACAATTGTAAATATTTATGCGCCCAACATAGAAGCACGTCAATACATAAGGCAAATACTAAGAGTCATCAAAGGGAAAATTGACAGTAACACATTCATAGTAGGGGACTTTAACAACCCACTTTCACCAATGGACAGATATCCAAAACGAAAATAAATAAGGAAACACAAGCTTTAAATGATACATTAAACAAGATGGACTTAATTAATATTTATAAGATATTGCATCCAAAAACAACAGAATACACATCTCTTTCAAATGCTCATGGAACATTCTCCAGGATAGATCATATCTTGGGTCACAAATCAAGCCTTGGTAAATTTAAGGAAATTGAAATTGTATCAAGTATGTTTTCCGACTACAACTTTATGAGACTAGATATGAATTACAGGAAAAGATCTGTTAAAAATACAAACACAAGGAGGCTAAACAACACACTACTTAATAACGAAGTGACCACTGAAGAAATCAAAGAGGAATAAATACCTAGAAACAAATGACAAAGGAGACACAACAAACCAAAACTTATGGGATGTAGCAAAAGCAGTTCTAAGACGGAAGTTTATAGCAATACAATCCTAACTTAAAAAACAGGAAACATCTCATATAAACAACCCAACCTTGCACCTAAAGCAATTAGAGAAAGAAGAGCAAAAAACCCCCAAAGTTAGCAGAAGGAAAGAAATCATAAAGATCAGATCAGAAATAAATGAAAAAGAAATGAAGGAAATGATAGCAAAGATCAATAAAACTAAAAGCTGGTTCTTTGAGAAGATAAACAAAATAGATAAACCATTACCCAGACTCATCAAGAAAAAAAGGGAGAAGACTCGAATAAATAGAATTAGAAATGAAAAAGGAGAAGTAACAACTGACACTACAGAAATACAAAAGACAATGAGAGATTACTACAAGAAACTCTATGCCAAAAAAATGGACATCTTGGAAGAAATGGAAAAATTCTTAGAAAGATACAACCTTCCAAGACTGAATCAGGAAGAAATAGAAAATATGAACACACCAATCACAAGCACTGAAATTGAAATTGTGATTAAAAATCTTCCAACAAATGAAAGCCCAGGACCAGATGGCTTCACAGGCGAATTCTCTCAAACATTTAGAGAAGAGTTAACACCTATCCTTCTGAAACTCTTCCAAAATATAGCAGAGGGAGGAACACTCCCAATTCCTTCTACGAGGCCACCATCACCCTGACACCAAAATCAGAAAAAGATGTCACAAAGAAAGAAAACTACAGGCCAATATCACTGATGAACATAGATGCAAAAATCCTCAACAAAATACTAGCAAACAGAATCCAACAGCACATTAAAAGGATCATACACCATGATTAAGTGGGGTTTATTCCAGGAATGCAAGGATTCTTCAGTATACGCAAATCAATCAATGTGATACACCATATTAACAAATTGAAGGAGAAAAACCATATGATCATCTCAATAGATGCAGAGAAAGCTTTTGACAAAATTCAACTCCCATTTATGATAAAAACCCTGCAGAAAGTAGGCATAGAGGGAACTTGCCTCAACATAATAAAGGCCATATATGACAAACCCACAGCCAACATAGTCCTCAATGGTAAAAAACTGAAAGCATTTCCACTAAGATCAGGAACAAGACAAGGTTGTCCACTGTCACCACTCCTATTCAACATAGTTTTGGAAGTTTTAGCCACAGCAATCAGAGAAGAAACAGAAATAAAAGGAATCTAAATCGGAAAGGAAGAAGTAAAGCTGTCACTGTTTGCAGATGACATGTTACTATACATAGAGAATCCTGAGGTTGCTACCAGAAAACTACTAGAGCTAATCAATGAATTTGTTAAAGTAGCAGGATACAAACTTAATGCACAGAAATCTCTGGCATTCCTATACACTAATGATGAAAACTCTGAAAGTGAAATTAAGAAAACACTCCCATTTACCATTGCAACAAAAAGAATAAAATATCTAGGAATAAACCTACCAAAGGAGACAAAAGAGCTGTATGCAGAAAATTATAAGACACTGATGAAAGAAATTAAAGATGATACAAATAGATGGAGAGATATACCATGTTCTTGGATTGGAAGAATCAACATTGTGAAAATGACTCTACTACCCAAAGCAATCTACAGATTCAATAGAATCCCTATCAAACTGCCACTGGCATTTTTCACAGAACTAGAACAAAAAATTTCACAATTTGTATAGAAATACAGAAGACCCCGAATATCCAAAGCAATCTTGAGAGCGAAAAACGGAGTTGGAGGAATCAGGCTCTCTGACTTCAGACTATACTACAAAGCTACAGTAATCAAGACAGTATGGTACTGGCACAAAAACAGGAAGATAGATCAACGGAACAAGATAGAAAGCCCAGAGTAAACCCACGCACATATGGTCACCTTATCTTTGATAAAGGAGGCAGGATTGCACAGTGGATGAAAGATAGCCTCTTCAATAAGTGGTGCTGGGAAAACTGGACAGGTACATGTAACAGTATGAGATTAGAACACTCCCTAACACCATACACAAAAATCAGCTCAAAATGGATTAAAGATCTAAATGTAAGGCCAGAAACTATCAAACTCTTAGAGGAAAACATAGGCAGAACACTCTATGACATAAATCACAGCAAGATCCTATTTGACCCACCTCCTAGTGATGTGGAAATAAAAACAAAAGTAAACAAATAAGACCTAATGAAACTTCAAAGCTTTTGCACAGCAAGGGAAACCATAAACAAACCAAAAGACAACCCGAAAAATGGAAGAAAATATTTGCAAATGAAGCAACTGACAAAGGATTAATCTCCAAAATTTATAAGCAGCTCATGCAGCTCAATAACAAAAAAAAAAAAGCAACCCAATCCAAAAATAAGCAGAAGACCTAAATAGACATTTATCCAAAGAAGATATACAGACTGCCAACAAACACATGAAAGAATGCTCAACATCATTAATCATTAGAGAAATGCAAATCAAAACTACAATGAGATATTGTCTTACACCGGTCAGAATGGCCATCATCAAAAAATCTAGAAACAATAAATGCTGGAGAGGGTGTGGAGAAAAGGGAACACTCTTGTACTGCTTGTGGGAATGTGAATTGATACAGCCACTATGGAGAATAGTATGGAGGTTCCTTAAAACTACCAATAGAACTACCATATGACCCAGCAATCCCACTACTGGGCATATATCCTGAGAAAACCGTAATTCAAAAAGAGTCATGTACCAAAATATTCATTGCAGCTCTATTTACAATAGCCCAGAGATGGAAACAACTTAAGTGTCCATCGTCGGATGAATGGATAAAGAAGATGTGGCACATATATACAATGGAATATTACTCAGCCATAAAAAGAAACGAAATTGAGCTATTTGTAATGAGGTGGATAGACCTAGAGTCTGTCATACAGAGTGAAGTAAGTCAGAAAGGGAAAGACAAATACCGTATGCTAACACATATATATCGAATTTAAGAAAAAAAATGTCATGAAGAACCTAGGGGTAAGACAGGAGTTAAGACACAGACCTACTAGAGAATGGACTTAGGATATGGGAAAGGGGAAGGGGAAGCTGTTACAAAGCAAGAGAGTGGCATGGACATATTTATACTACCAAATGTAAAATAGATAGCTAGTGGGAAGCAGCCACATACACAAGGAGATCAGCTCGGTGCTTTGTGACTACCTAGAGGGGAGGGATAGGGAGGGTGGGAGGGAGGGAGACGCAATAGGGAAGAGATATGGGAACATATGTATATGTATAACTGATTCACTTTGTTATAAAGCAGAAACTAACACACCATTGTAAAGCTATTATACTTCAATAAAGATGTAAAAAAATTACTTTTAGTGGACTTAACTTTTGTTTTGCTTGATGTGAGAAAATAATTTTTAACTAGCTGCTTGATATTCTTTCAGGTATTTTCAACATTTTTTCTTTTCACTACTTGACGTAATTAATGGTGGATTAAATAACTTTTGGATAATAGAAGCCTTTTTTATTTAACTCTCAAAACGCAAATAACACACAAAGGCACTGTGGATCAAACATAAAGGCAGTCAATGGCAGGCAAAAGGCGCAAACAGGTCACTTGCCATATGTCTGGGAGAATGAGCGATGGTTTGAAAGTTTTCAAATCACAGCCATCTATTCGCCATGATTTTGTAGCGCTGAGCTTGCATACACTTTGTGTATCTTATATGACTTCAGCATTATTGCTGCTCATGTGACCCAAGAAAACCCAGTAAGAGAAATTAAAAACTAAAGAAAAAGATTTTGTCAGTTAGAGCTGAGCCTTAGAGGGCCACAAACTATCATAATGGCTGCTTTTTACCCCCCAAACACCAATTTTCACCCCCCTTGGGGGTGATTACCCACCAGCCCATCCACCTTCCACCCCCACGTTGAGAATACAAGCCCTGCAGTAGTATTTCATTTGGACTGAATAAAACAAGGTAGAATGAATGCTACGTAGCCGAGAAAGAGACAGAGAGAGGGAGGTGTGGGGAGAACAAGAATTATCTACTAGGCATATACATACTACCATCTATATATAAAATAGATAAATAACAAGGACCTACTGTATAGCACAGGGACCTCTATTAAATATATTGTAATAACCTATAATGGAAAAGAATCTAAAAAAGAATATATATATATCTATATATATCTGAATCACTTTGCTGTACATCTGAAACTAACAAAATATTGTAAATCAACTATACTTCAATAAAAAAAAGAATTTTGAAAAAAGAATTATCTACTAGAGACCAATCATTTGTGAGAACAAGATGGATAACAAACTTTTCTTCAAACCTACAGTTACAAAAATGCCTTGGTCCAACATAATGCTAGTAATCCATACATAATAGCCATTCACACCTTCTCCAAAAGGAGATCATCCCAAATCTTATCACCTACTATCTCCAACTCCAGAAGTTTTGGGGTGATATCTTTTCCTCTTCCACCTACCTTGCAACCCCTTCTAGATATGCTACAAGCTATGAACTAGATTGTACAATGAACCACCATTCACACACTGTATTTTACAATGTGGTGAAGATGAAGAAAGATGATGAAAATAAATTACACACACACAGAGCAAGGAAGGAAATAAGGAGAATGGTTATAGTCCTTGTTGCTGAAACTACTCCAGAGGCCATAGCTTGCCTTTCTGACTTTCCTTTCTCTGTTTTGAATCCATGTGCGTCCCTAGCCTTTAACAAGAACCTTAGCTGTTCATGGTTATTTTCTTGGTAGCGTGAGGCCCTTGGTGGTTCTGTGTGTGTATCACTACTGTATTCTTTGGATAATCTTTATCACTGGATATGATGAGGATGAAGGTACCAAGGGAATTTCCTGGGACTCATATACTCATATATAGAGGGTAGATTAAGCCCTGCTCCAGTGCATCTAGCAATCCTGAGCTGCAACTTGTGTGTTATATTCCTAAGACCCTAGAGGTTGCCTAAACAATGATTGTGTGGAATCTGAGCTCTTGGAGGTCCTACCTGTATTGGCTGGCTGTAATCTTCATTGACCTTTTGCCACTGGACATGGCAGTGCTAGGGTCATGCAATGAACCTCCTGGGTTCCAGACATGCTCTTCCTTACCCCATTGTGTAGCAGAGAGATTCCCTATTTCCCCTTGATAGTTGGGACCACTCATCCCAGCCACATAGTAAACACCCTTTTTTTTTTCTTTTTTCTTTTTTTTTTTTTGCCTATTGGTTCAATGTCATGAGGAACTCCAAATGGCCAGGTGGAAGTCTCAACTTCCTGTGAATCAAAGTTTTGCAATTGTTTCACTAAGTGAAGTGATGAGAGGTGCCATTCCCATTTCCACCCTTTGGTTTCTAGACCTGTGTATTCTGTTTACGGGAGAAAGAGCATCATATATTGGTCGTTGATTCACAGAACACACTGAATTCTGCAGAATGGCCCCCAGAGCTCACAAAGTGTTGTTTCCTAACTGTCATCAGAACTAAATCTTCCATAGGCCATCCCACCCTTCTGCAAAGGCAGTTGCTTATGGGTGACAGCCCATTATCGTTAGACCATTTGTCTTACCTCTTTCACTGTGAAATGGGTTCCTTGACCAGAAAAAAAAATATTGTATGGGATATTTCAATGGCGTACAAAGTGTATAAAGTAATTAGAAAATCCAAGGATGGTGGTACTGGTAAAAGCACCAGGGAAGGCAAATCCATTCCAGAATATGTGATTACTTCCATAAGGATAAATTGATGCCCACTCCCTGATGGAAGAGGTCCAGTCCCTCTGTCATTGAAGGACTTGTTGGTCTCTCCAGGAATTGGTGACATATTGGAATTCTGCTGTTGAGAAATTGGGCACCATCCATCCCTTCTACAATGGCAGTTTTTTTCACTGGCTCATCTAACAAGCACTGGAATGTCTAGAGAAAGAAGTTGACAGATTTCTACAGGCTGGGTCATCATGCTCCCTTTTGTAAGCATTCACACGAGACACAAATATTCTCACACTCAGCCCATTCCGAGAGATCTGTTCACTTACTCCTCATATATACGTACGCAAAGCAATTAGACTGTGACTTACACGTAATAAGCACTCTCTAAGTATTTTGCTGCCTTGTTGTTATTGCTCAGTTCTCCAATCTTGTTCCTTCCCAGTGTCTGACCATCTGACAAGACTGTTAATTGGCATTTATCAGTGCCCCAGCTACGTCACTTTCTGAATTAAGAGATCAACCAGATGCACAGCTCCGAGTTTTGCTCCTAGGAGAATTTCCCTTCCTTACTTCCCATCAGGGTCACATCTCAGTGGGGCTGTTAACTTCCAGTTAGTCCCTACTTATCATACAGCATCATCTGCAAACCATGTTCCTGGGTTTTTTCTTCTTCAGTAAGCTGGTTATTGGGAACTCACCACAAGGGCCTAGAAGTGAGCTGAGGGAGAGCAAGCAGTGTGGCATGAGTAGGGACTATGGGAGTTTGCACCTCCTATAATTTGCTTTTGCTTTCAGGACCTGCTCCAGACTGACTTTGTTTATACCGCTGCTCTTTGGTGATGGAGTGTTGTTATTGCCTGTCCAAATTTATGGCTTGGCAGATCAGATGGCACCAAGCCTAGGATGGGCAGCTCAGTTTGCATGGTCACCTGGGGTCCCATGAAAATTCCTCTCTGCAAGTCACTAGTAGAGAGTAATGAAGACCTGATGATAATTGTAATCATTAGCATTATCGAGCACTTACTAAGATCCAAGTATGGTTCCAAATGCTTTACATAAATGATCTCATTGAATTCACACAAACATTATGTATAAAAGAGGAGCTATTATCCTTCCCGTCCTACAGATGAGGATCCTGAGTCTTAAAGAGCGTGAATAACTTGTCCAGGGACCCACAGGCAGCATCTGAGTCCTTGGAGCCTGCACGCTTAAACCCTAAGCTATAAATGACAGCTGCGTCCCCCCTTCTCCTTAAAGGTTAAAACAGAGGGGAGAGCAAATCCTGTGGGGATAAAACAGAACAAAGACCTCTGAAAGGAAGGAAGCCAAGAGAATGTATGTAAGCAGGCGCCTCAGAGAGTATGGGAGCTCAGTTTGCCCCTAAGCTTCCTGACAGCTGTAGCAGGAAGAGGTAGGGTAGCAGAATTCCCAAGCTTTAATTTTCTGGATAGAAGGTGGAACACAGACATGTCTAAATGGACATTTGTCTTGGACTGAAATTCCAGAGGAGTTGCTCTTGGCTCTTGCTCTTGTGGCCAACTCAGCAAACATCTGGGATCAGAAATTCATCTGTGATTTCATGAGACATTAAGAGCTTTATTTTTACACATGATTCTGAGCATCTCCCACTGAAGGCAGAGAGATGTATGAAATTCTATCCCAGTCTCCACAACAGTTTTGTCAAACCCTCATTCTCCTCAGCCGTCTCACACCTATACATAACTTTGGCCTCACCTCCTACTGCATTGAAAATAGAAGACACCAGAGAGCAGTGTCCTCAATTCCTTACCATAAACTACCTACAAACTCATGAGCATCCCCACCTGTCGTCTCACTCCTTCCTCCCCTGTAACAGTGGAGGAGTTGCCCTTTTTCCTACTGAATAATCCTTCAACTAGTGTTCTGTGTCCTATTCCCTGCTACCTCATCAGGAATCTTGATCAGTCAGTTGCCTCTCTCCCTTCTGTATCTTCAGCCTCTAATTTTTCTCCTGATGCAGCCTTTAAACATGTTTGAGTTTCCTACATCTTAAAAACACACTGTCAAGACATAGAGTCCACTTCCAAGATGGCAGAATAATGAGTTCCATGGACCCATTTCCCAGCATACAAGCAAAATTCGTGAAAATAATTTTAAAAAACAACCATTTAAAATCTCTGGAAATTGTCCTAAAGGCATACACCAAATGAAGCATTTATTCAAGAAAAATCTCTTAAAACTTGGTAAGAACAATAAGAGGCTGTGGCTTTCAATCCGTGACCCACTCCCTCCTTCCCCTTCCCCCACTCAGCTTGAAGGAAGCTCCACTGTGGGTGGGTGTGGCCAAAAAGTTGAGGCTCCCACTCTCCTCAGCATCCAGCCAACAATTACTATATCTCACCTGGAGAGGCAGGCCACCAGCATTTCTCATCCCTTCCAACTCTGAGTTGAAGAGGTGAGTGCAGTCAAGAGGCAGGGAGCTTCCTTCCTCTACCTAACTCCTTACTCATAGGGCAGAGACTCTATCCCAGGCATGACAGGCCAGAAATACAGGTGGCCCAGTCAACGTTACCCAAGCTCATTCATAGGGCAAAAGTTCAACACTGAGAGAGGCAAGTTGAAAAGACAAAGGTCTACTGCCCTGCTCAGCACTCAGATTAGTGGCCCAGAGATTTTTCCCAGGGAGAGGGGCTGTCTATAGGAAAAGAGTTTCAGAGCTCTTCCCAAAAGAACCTACTTTATTTGAAACAGAGTATGGGGAAGTTCCAGCCTAAGAACACTCCTGAAAATAATAATTTATCTTAATTAATTTAGCAATAAGCTAAATCATAGGCCAGCTAGTTCACCAAACAGAAGCAGGGGAACATAGAGCTAAGAGCCTTTGCTGGGATCATAACAGACCTCCAAGTCTGATCTCAAAAAATACCCCTACACAAAAGTGACTAGATCAGACTGTGAAGCAAATTATGCCCCAGGGGCTTCCCTGGTGGCGCAGTGGTTGAGAGTCCTCCTGCCGATGCAGGGGACACGGGTTCGTGCCCTGGTCCGGGAGGATCCCACATGCCGTGGAGTGGCTGGGCCCGTGGGCCATGGCCGCTGGGCCTGCGTGTCCGGAGCCTGTGCTCCACAACGGGAGAGGCCACAGCAGTGAGAGGCCCACATACCGCAAAAAAAAAAAAATTATGCCCCAGGACATTGCAAAAATTATAGAGCAATCAGCCAATAATTAGTAGAGCTCGACAGCTGTGTGTGATATCAAATGAGATAGATAATTTAACAGAGAGATCAGGGAAAAAGACAGTCAAAATGAGCCCTGCTAAAAGCACTGTCATCCCATGGTGACCGTGCATATGCCCAAGGCTGAGAACCCTGAGGAGCAACACCAGAGTTTCATACTATGGGGAAATAGCCTTCACTAAAGTAGTTTAGCTAAGTCACTAAAATATAAATAAATAAATAAGTAAACAGCAACAAAAACAAGCACTAGCAAGAAGTGAGGGGAATCAGTATCCACAGTTGCTACAATATATTACTAAAATGTCCAATTTTCAACAAAAAATAGTGAGACATACAAAGAAAGAGGAAAATGTGACCATACAAAAGGGAAAAATTAAGACAACAGAAAGTGCCTATGAGAGGGGTCAGATATTGTGTTTAACATGCCAGGACTTCAAAGGAGCCATTACAAGTATGTTTGAAGAACTAAAGGACACCTTGCTTGAGGAAATAAAGGAAAAGGACATTCAAAAGCAGCCTCATATATGCAGAATTTAGAAAACCACACACATGCTCAGTCATGCTGACAAACGACCTGAGAAAACCTTAAGCTTTCACCTCAGGTGATACCTAGGCTCAAAGCAGGCCTATCTAATCCATAAGGAATACAACAGCAAAGAGTCAGTCTGGAAAGATCGTGGGAGACGTTGTTAATCTCTCTTTTTTGTTTGTTTGTTTCACTGTTTCTACTCCTGAAATTCAAGGAAATCTCTGTGCAAAAATTAGCTGAACAAAAGGCAAAGGAACAGAGACATCACCAAACACACACAACAAGGAACAGTCTTTGAAAATATAGTATGGTATGGTCTAAAAGCAAACAAGGAGAATCTGATTTTCAAAGTTATGACATTATAATTATCAAATGCTTAATTTTCAACAAGAAATACAAAATATACCAGAAAAACATGGTCCATTCAAATGGACAAAATAAAGTGATAGAATTTTTCCCCAGTTCATTTTATGCAGAAATAGAAAAATCCACACCAAAATTCATATGAGTCTTAAGAGACTTCAAATAGCAAAAATATCTTGGAAAAGAACAAAGAAGAACTCACACCTTCTGATTTCAAAAATTACCACAGTGCTACAGTAATCAAAACAGTATGGTGTGTGCATAAAGACAGACATATAGACCAAATGAATAGAATAGAGAGTCTAGATAGATATAAACCCTCACACATGTGGCTAAATGATTTTTGTTCAATGGGGAGAGGACAGTCTTTTCAACAAATGGTCCTGGGAAAACTGGGCATTCGCATGTAAAAGGATGAAGTTGGACTCATATCATACATCATATACAAAAATTAACTCAAGATGGATCAAAGACCTAAATGTAAGAGCTAAAACTGTAAAGCTCTTAGAAGAAAACATAGTGGGAAGTTTTAATGACGTTGGATTTGGCAATGATTTCTTGAATATGACACCAAAAACGCAAGCAACAAAAGAAAAAATTAATAAATTAATTAAATAGGACTTCATCAAAATTTAAAACATTTGTGTAGCAAAGGACACTATCAAGAGGGTAGAAAAACAACCCGTGGGAGAAAATATTTGCAAATTATATACCTGTTGAGGAATTGTTATGGACTGAATTTTGTCCCTCCTGCCAATTTTATATGTTGAAATCCTAAACGCCCTGTACCTCAGAACGTAACTGTATTTGGAGATAAGGTCCTTAAAGAGGTAATTATGGTTAAATGACATCATTAAGGTGGGTCATAAAATCAATATGATTGGTGTCCTTATAAGAAAAGGAAATTAGAACACAGACAAATGTAGAGGGAAGACCATGTGACAAGAAAAGGAGAGACGGTCATACAGAGTGAAGTAAGTCAGAAAGAGAAAAACAAATATCGTATAATATCTCTTATATGTGCAATCTAGAAATATGGTACAGATGAACTTATTTGCAAAGCAGAAATAGAGTCACAGAAGTAGAGAACAAACTTACAGTTACCAAGAGGGGAAGGGAGGGTGGGATGAAATGGGAGATTGGGGTTGACATATATACACTACTATGTATAAAATAGATAAATAATGAGAACCTACTCTATAGCACAGGGAACTCTACACAATGCTCTGTAGTGAATTAAATGGGAAGGAAATCTAAAAACGAGTGGATATATGTATATGTATAACTGATTCACTTTGCTGCACAGCAGAAACTAACACAACATTGTAAAGCAGTTGTACTCCAATAAAAATTAAATTTGAAAGGAAGGAAGGAAGGAAGGAAGGGATGGAGGGAGGGATGGAGGGAGGGAGAAATGGCCATCTACAAGCCAAGGAAAAAGGCCTCAGAAAGAAACTAACCCTGCTGACACCTTGATCTTGGACTTCTAGACTCCAGAATCACAAGAAAATTCATTCCTGTTGTTTAAGCCACGCAGCCTTTGGTTGTTATGGCAGCTTTAGGAAACTGATGCAGGGTTAATACCCAGAATATACACAAAATAACACCTACAACTCAACAGCAAGAAAACCAAGCAACCTGATTCAAAAATGGGCAAAGGACTTGAAGAGATATTTCTCCAATGAAGAATCAAATGCTCAACATCTTCAATGGTTAAGGAAATGCAAATCAAAACCACCATGAGATACTACCTCATATCCAAGGGGATAGTTATTTTCAAGAAAATAACAAGTGTTTGGAAGGATGTAGAGAAATTCGACACCTGTACATAAGTAGTGGGAATATAAAATGGTGTAGCTGCTATGGAAAACAGCATAGTAGTTCCTCAAAAAATGAAACAGAATTACAATATAATTCAGCAATTCCACTTCTAGGTATATACCCAAAATAATTGAAAGCAGGGACTCAAACAGATATTTGTAGCCAGTATTCATAGCAGCATTATTCAAAATAGCCAAAAGATGTGAACATCCTAAATCTCCATCAACAGGTGAATAGATAAACAAAATGTGGTGTATACATACAATGGAATATCATTCAGCCTTAAGAAGGAATGAGATTCTGATAAATACTACAATATGGATGAACCTTGAAAACATAAGTTAAATAAGCCAGACACAAAAGAACAAATATTGTATGATTCCACTTATATGAGATACCTAGAGCAGTCAAATTCACAAAACAGAAAGTAGAAAGGTGGTTACCAGGGGCTGAGGGGGAGGGGGAAGTTGTTTAATGGTTACAGAATTTTAGTTTGGGATGACAAAAAAGTTCTGGAGTTGGATGATGTTTGCACAACAATGTGAATGTACTTAATATCACTGAATTATACACTTAAAAATGGTTTAGGGGCTTCCCTGGTGGCGCAGTGGTTGAGAGTCTGCCTGCCGATGCAGGGGACACGGGTTCGTGCCCCGGTCCGGGAAGATCCCACATGCCGCGAAGCGACCGGGCCTGTGAGCCATGGCCGCTGATCCTGCGTGTCTGGAGCCTGTGCTCCGCAACGGGAGAGGCCACAACAGTGAGAGGCCCGCGTACTGGGAAAAAAAAAAGGTTTAAAAGGTAAGGTTTAGGTTACGTATGATATTTTACCACAATTTTTAAATGGGCAAAGGATTTGAATAGGCATTTCTCCAAAGAAGATATAAAAATGACCAATAAGCACAAAAAAGGATGCTCAACATTATTAATCATTAGGAGAATGAAATTTTGTAGTAAGTTTTGAAATATGGGAGTGTTAAGTCCTCCAAATTTGTACTTCTGCAAATTTTTTGGTTACTCTGAGTCCTTTCTATTTCCATAAGATATTATAATAATTTTGTCGTTTTTGAAAAAAAAGGCATCTGGGATTTTGAAAAGGATTACATTGAACCTGTAGTGGATTTAGGGAGTACCTCCATCTTAACAAACTTAAATCTTCCAATCTACAAACATGGAATTTCTTTCCATTTATTAGGTCTTCTTGTTAATTTCTCTCAACAACATATTATAGATTTCATTGTACAAGTTCTGCACGTTTTTTAAATTTTTCAATTGTATTTAATTTATTTTTTTAAACAACAGGTTCTTATTAGTCATCAAATTTATACTCATCAGTGTATACATGCCAAACCCAATCACCCAATTCATCACACCACCACAACCACCCCCCCGCGGCTTTCCCCCCTTGGTGTCCATACGTTTGTTCTCTACATCTGTGTCTCAATTTCTGCCCTGTAAACAGGTTCATCTGTACCATTTTTCTAGGTTCCACATATATATGTTAATATAAGATATTTGTTTTTCTCTTTCTGACTTACTTCACTCTGTATGACAATCTCTAGATGCATCCATGTCTCAACAAATGACCCAATTTCATTCATTTTTATGGCTGAGTAATATTCCATTGTATATATGTACCACATCTCCTTTATCCATTCGTCTGTCAATGGGCATTTAGGTTGCTTTCATGACCTGGCTATTGTAAATAGTGCTGCAATGAACATTGGGGTGCATGTGTCTTTTTGAATTATGGTTTTCTCTGGGTATATGCCCAGTAGTAGGATTGCTGGATCAAATTATATTTTTAGTATTTTAAGGAACCTTCATAGTGTTCTCCATAGTGGCTGTATCAATTTACATTCCAAGCAACAGTGCAAGAGGGTTCCCTTTTCTCCACACCCTCTCCAGCATTTGTTGTTTGTAGATTTTCTGATGATGCCAATTCTAACTGGTGTGAGGTGATACCTCATTGTAGTTTCGATTTGCATTTCTCTAATAATTAGTGATGTTGAGCAGCTGTTCATGTGCTTCTTGGCCATCTGTATGTCTTCTTTGGAGAAATGTCTATTTAGGTCTTCTGCCCATTTTTGGATTGGGTTGTTTAGTTTTTTAATATTGAGCGGCATGAGCTGTTTATATATTTTGGAAATTAATCATTTGTCCGTTGATTCATTTGCAAATATTTTCTCCCATTCTGAGGGTTGTCTTTTCGTCTTGTTTCTGGTTTCCTTTGCTGTGCAAAAGCTTTGAAGTTTCATTAGGTCCCATTTGTTTCTACTCGTTTTTATTTCCATTACTCTAGGAGGTGGATCAAAAAAGATCTTGCTGTGATTTATGCCAAAGAGTGTTCTTCCTAAGTTTTCCTCTCAGAGTTTTATAGAGTCCGGTATTACATTTAGGTCTCTAATCCATTTTGAGTTGGTTTTTTTTTGTTTTTTTTTGTTTTGTTTTTTGCGGTACCCGGGCCTCTCACTGTTGTGGCCTCTCCTGTTGCGGAGCACAGGCTCCAGATGCGCAGGCTCAGTGGCCATAGCTCACCGGCCCAGCTGCTCCACAGCATGTGGGATCTTCCCAGACCGGGGCACGAACCCATGTCCCCTGCATCGGCAGGCGGACTCTCAACCACTGCGCCACCAGGGAAGCCCTGAGTTTATTTTTCGTGTATGGTGTTAGCGAGTGTTCTAATTTCATCCTTTTACATGTAGCTGTCCAGTTTTCCCAGCACCACTTATTGAAGAGACTGTCTTTTCTCCATTATATATCCTTGCCTCCTTTGTCATAGATTAGTTGACCATAGGTGCATGGGTTTGTCTCTGGGCATTCTATCTTGTTCCATTGATCTATGTTTCTGTTTTTGTGCCAGTACAATATTGTCTTGGTTACTGAAGCTTTGTAGTATTGTCTTAAGTCAGGGAGTATGATTCCTCCAGCTCCAGTGTTTTCCCTCAAGACTGCTTTGGCTATTTGAGAGTTTGATAGTTTCTGGCCTTACATTTAGGTCTTTAATCCATTTTGAGCTTATTTTTGTGTATGGTGTGAGGGAGTGTTCTAATCTCATACTTTTACATATACCTGTCCAGTTTTCCCAGCACCAGTTATTGAAGAGGCTGTCTTTTCTCCACTGTATATTCTTGCCTCCTTTATCAAAGATAAGGTGACCATATGTGCGTGGGTTTATCTCTGGCTTTCTATCCTGTTCCATTGATCTGTATTTCTGTTTTTGTGCCAGTACCATAGTGTCTTGATTACTGTAGCTTTGTAGTATAGTTTGAAGTCAAGGAGTGTGATTCCTCCAGCTCTGGTTTTTTCCCTCAAGACTGCTTTGGCTCTTCAGGGTCTTTTGTGTCTCCATACAAATTTTAAGATTTTTTGTTCTAGTTCCGTAAAAAATGCCATTGGTAATTTGATAGGGATTGCATTGAATCTGTTGATTGCTTTGGGTAGTAGAGTCATTTTCACAATATTGATTCTTCCAGTCCAAGAACATGGTATATCTCTCCATCTGTTGGTATCACCTTTAATTTCTTTCATCAGTGTCTTATAGTTTTCTGCATACAGATCTTTTGTTTCCTTAGGGAGGTTCATTCCTAGGTATTTTATCCTTTTTGTTGCAATGGTAAATGGGAGTCTTTCCTTAACTTCTCTTTCTGATTTTTCATTGTTAGTGTATACGAATACAAGAGATTTCTGTGCAATAATTTTGTATCCTGCAACTTTACCAAATTCACCGAATAGCTCTAGTAGTTTTCTGGTGGCATCTTTAGGATACTCTATGAATAGTGTCATGTCATCTGCAAACAGTGACACTTTTACTTCTTCTTTTCCAATTTGTATTCTTTTTATTCCTTTCTCTTCTCTGATTGCCGTGGCTAGGACTTCCAAAACTATGTTGAATAATAGTGGTGAGACTGGACATCCTTGTCTTGTTCTTGATCTTAGAGGAAATGCTTTCAGTTTTCCACCATTGAGAATGATGTTTGCTGTGGGTTTGTTGTTTATGGCCTTTATTATATTGAGGTAGGTTCCCTCTATGCCCACTTTCTGGAGAGTTTTTATCATAAATCGCTGTTGAATTTTGTCAAAAGCTTTTTCTGCATCTATTGAGATGATCAAATGGTTTTTATTCTTCAATTTGTTAATATGGTGTATGACATTGATTGATTTGCATATATTGAAGAATCCTTGCATCCCTGGGATAAATCCCACTTAATCATGGTGTATGATACTTTAATGTGTTGTCGGATTCTCTTTGCTAGCATTTTGTTGAGGATTTTTGCATCTATATTCATCAGTGATATTGGTGTGTAATTTTCTTTTTCTTTTTCTTTTTTGTAGTATTTTTGTCTGGTTTTGCTATCAGGGTGATGGTGGCCTCATAAAATGAGTTTGGGAGTGTTCCTCCCTCTGCAAATTTTTGGAAGAGTTTGAGAAGGATGCATGTTAGCTCTTCTCTAAATGTTTCATAGAATTCACCTGTGAAGCCATCTGGTCCTGAACTTTTGTTTATTGGAAGATTTTTAATCACAGTTTCAATTTCATTACTTGTGATTGGTCTGTTCATATTTTCTATTTCTTCCTGGTTCAGTCTTGGGAGGTTATACCTTTCTAAGAATTTGTCCATTTCTTCCAGGTTGTCCATGTTATTGGCATACAGTTGCTTGTAGTAGTCTCTTACGATGCTTTGTATTTCTGCAGTGTCTGTTTTATCTTCTCCTTTTTCATTACTAATATTATTGATTTGAGTCCTCTCCCTCTTTTTCTTGATGAGTCTGGCTAATGGTTTATCATTTTTGTTTATCTTCTCAAAGAACCAGCTTTTAGTTTTATTGAGCTTTGCTGTTGTTTTCTTTGTTTCTATTTCATTCATTCCTGCTCTGATCTTGATGATTTCTTTCCTTCTGCTAACTTTGGGTTTTGTTTTTTCTTCTTTCTCTAGTTCCTTTATGTGTAAGCTTAGATTCTTTATTTGAGATTTTTCCTGTTTCTTGAGGTAGGCTTGTATAGCTATAAACTTCCCTCTTAGAACTGCTTTTGCTGCATTCCATAGGTTTCGATTCCCCGTATTTTCATTGTCATTTGTCTCTAGGTATTTTTTGACTTCCTCTTTTATTTCTTCAGTGATCTCTTGGTTATTTAGTAATGTATTGTTTAGCCTCCATGAGTTTGTGTTTTTTATGTTTTTTTCCCTGTAATTGATTTCTAATCTCATAGCACTGTGGTCAGAAAAGATGCTTGATATGATTTCAATTTTCTTAAGTTTACTGATGCTTCACTTGTGACCCAAGATGTGAACTATCCTGGGGAATATTCCGTACGCACTTGAGAAGAAAGTGTAATCTGCTGCTTTTGGATGGAATGTACTATAAATATCATTTAAATCTATCTGGTCTATTGTGTCATTTAAAGCTTCTGTTTCCTTATTTATTTTCATTTTGGATGATCTGTCCATTGGTGTAAGTGAGGTGTTAAAGTCCCCCACTATTATTGTGTTACTGTCGATTTCCTCTTTTAGAGCTGTTAGCAGTTGCCTGATGTATTGAGGTGCTCCTATGTTGGGTGCATATATATTTATAATTGTTATATCTTCTTGTTGGATTGATCCCTTCATCATTAGGTAGTGTCCTTCCTTGTCTCTTGTAACATTCTTTATTTTTAAGTCTATTTTATCTGATATGAGTATTGCTGCTTCAGCTTTCTTCAGATTTCCATTTGCATGGAAGATCTATTTCCATCTCCTCACTTTCAGTCTATATGTGTCCCTAGGTCCGAAGTGGGTCGCTTGTAGACAGCATATATATGGGTCTTGTTTTTGGGTCCATTCAGCAAGCCTGTGTCTTTTGGTTGGAGCATTCAGTCTATTCACATTTAAGGTAATTATCGATATGTATGTTCCTATGACCATTTTCTTAATTCTTTTGGGTTTGTTTTTGTAGGTCCTTTTCTTCTCTTGTGTTTCCCACTTAGAGAAGTTCCTTTAGCATTTGTTGTACAGCTCGTTTGTTGGTACTGAATTGTCTTAGCTTTTGCTTGTCTGTAAAGCTTTTGATTTCTCTATCGAATCCGAGTGAGATCTTTGCCAGGTAGAGTAATCGTGGTTGTAGGTTCTTACCTTTCTTCACTTTAAGTATATCATGTCAGTCCCTTCTAGCTTGTAGAGTTTCTGCTGAGAAATCAGCTGTTAACCTTATGGGAGTTCCCTTGTATATTATTTGTCATTTTTCCCTTGCCACTTTCAATAATTTTTCTTTGTCTTTAATTATTGCCAATTTGATTACTATGTGTCTCGGTGTGTTTCTCCTTTGGTTTATCCTGTATGGGACTCGCTGTGCTTCCTGGACTTGGGTGGCTATTTCCTTTCCCATTTTAGGGAAGTTTTCAACTCTCATCTCTTCAAACATTTTCTCAGGTCCTTTCTCTCTCTCTTCTCCTTCTGGGACCCCTATAATGTGAATGTTATTATGTTTAATGTTGTCCCAGAGGTCTCTTCTGCTGTCTTCATTTCTTTTCATTCTTTTTTCTTTAGTCTGTTCCACAGCAGTGAATTCCACCATTCTGTCTTCCAGGTCACTTATCCGTTCTTCTGCCTCAGTTATTGTGCTATTGATTCCTTCTAGTGTAGTTTCCGTTTCAGCTATTGTATTGTTCATCTCTGTTTGTTTGTTCTTTAATTCTTCTAGGTATTTGTTAAATATTTCTTTCATATTCTCGATCTTTGCTTCCATTCTTTTTCCTGGGTCATCTTCACTATCATTATTCTGAATTCTTTTTCTGGAAGCTTGCCTATCTCCACTTCATTTCGTTGTTTTTCTGGCGTTTTATCTTGCTCCTTCATCTGGTGCATAGCTCTTTGCCTTTTCATCTTGTCTATCTTTCTGTGAATCAAGTTTTGCACTTCTTTGTTAACTTTGCTCCTGTTTTTTTCCTTTTGATCCTGTTGTAAATAAATTTTTTCTTAATTTCCTTTTTGAATTGTTCATTGTTAGTGAATAAGAAATATAACTGATTTTTGTATATTGATCCTGTATCTGCAACCATGCTGAAATTTATTATCTATAATAATTTTTTGTTGATTCTTTAGTATTTTCTATCTGTCAGACCATATCTTTTGTGAATAAAGATAAATTTATTTCTTCCTTTTCAAATGGATGCTTTTTATTACTTTTGTTTGCCCCTTTGCCCTGGGTAGAATCAACAGGACAATGTTGAACAGAAGCAGCAAGGGAGGGCATGTTATCTTCTTCCTTGTCTCAAGAAGAAAGCATTTAGTCTTTAACCATTAAGTATGATGTTAACTCTGGGATTTTTGTAGATGGCCTTCATCACATTGAGGAAGTCTTCTGTTTATAGTTTTTAGAGGTTTTTTTTTTTGTCATGAATGGATGTTGGACTTTGTCAAATACTTTTCCAGTATGTGAGATGACCATGTGGTTTCTGTTCTTTATTCTATTGATTTCTGGAAGTTAAGCTATGCATTCTTTGGGTAAATCTCACTTTATCATGGCATATAATACTTTTTATACATTGCTGAATTCAGCTAGCTAGTATTTTGTTGATGATTTTTTAAGGTCATTAAAAATTTATTTTTCTTTTCTTAAAATTTATTTATTTATTTTTTGGCTGTGTTGGGTCTTCATTGATGCACACAGGCTTTCTCTAGTTGCATCGTGTGGGGTCTACTCTTCGTTGTGCTGCACAGTCTTCTCATTGCAGTGGCTTCTCTTGTTGTGGAGCACAGGCCCTAGAGCATGCGGGCTTCAGTAGTTGCGGCATGTGGGCTCAGAAGTTGTGGTTTGTGGGCTCTAGAGCACAGGCTCAGTAGTTGTGGTGCATGGGCTTATTTGCTCCGTGGCATGTGGGATCTTCCCAGACTAGGGATCAAACCTGTGTCCCCTGCATTAGCAGGCAGATTCGTAACCACTGAGCTACCAGGGAAGTCCCTGTTGAAAAGTTTTGCATCTATATTCAATTGGGGTATTGGTCTGTAGTTTTCTTTTCTTGCAATGTCTTTATCTACTTTTGGTATCAGTGTAATACTGGTTTCATTGAATGAGTTGAGAAGTGTTCCCTTCTCTTTAATATTTTGGAAGAGTTTTTAAAGGACTGGTGTTAATTCATTCTTCCCCAGTTTTAGTGAGATGTAAATGACATGTAACATTGTGTAAGTTTAAAGTGTACAATGTGATGATTTGATAAATGCATGTATTGTGAAATGATTACTACAATAAGGTTAGTTAACACATCCATCACCTCACATAATTACCATTTTTTGTGTGGTGATAACATTTAAGATCTACTTTCTTACCAACTTTCAAGTATACATTGCAGCAGTGTTACCTGTATAGTCATCATGCTGTGCATTAGATCCCAAGAACTTATTCATATTTTAACTGGAAGTTTGTGCCCTTTGACCAACATCTCCCTATTTCCCCTACCTCTCTAGCCCCTGGCAATCACCATTCTACTCTCTGTTTCCATGAAATCAGATTTTTTAGTTTCCACACAAAAGTGACATTATACACTATTTGTCTTTCTCTAACTTATTTCACTTAGCATGATGCCCTTGAAGTCCATCCATGTTCTCACAAATGACAGGATTCCTTTCCTTTTTATGGCAGAATAATAGTCCATTATATATACATAAATATATATAGATAAAACATTTTCTTTATCGATTCATCTTAATGGACACTGAGGTTGTTCCATATCTTGCCTATTATGAATAATGAACATGGGGGGTACAGATATCTCTTAGGGATAGTGATTTCATTTCCTTCAGATATATAAACAGAAGTAGGATTGCTGGATCATATAGTAGTTCAATTTTAAATTTTTTGAGGAACTTCCATCCTGTTTTCCATAATAGCTGTATGATCTTACACTTCCAGCAACAGTGCACAAGTGTTCCCTTTTCTCCACATCCTCGCTAACATTTGTTATCTCTTGTCTTTAGATAATAGCCATTTTAACAGGTATGAGATGATATCCCACTGTAGTTTTGGTTTGCATTTCCCTAATGATTATTGATGTTGAGCACCTTTTCATATACCTGTTGGTCATTTGTATGTCTTCTTTGGAAAAATGTCTATTCAGGTCTTCTGACCATTTTTAAGATAAGATTATTTTTATGATATTGAGTTGTATGAGTTCCCTATATATTTTGGATATTAACTTCTTACTAGGTAGGTAGTTTGAAAATTTTTTTCTCTCATTTGATAGGTTGTCTTTTTGTTTTATTGATGGCTTCCTTTGCTGTGTAGACAATTTTAAATTTGATATAATCTCACTTGCTTTTTTTTTTGCTTCTGTTCCCTGTGCTATTGGTGACACATCAAAAAAGATCATCGCCAAGAACAATGTCGAGGAGCTTTTTCCCAATGTTTTCTTCTAGGAATTTTATAATTTCAGGTCTTACATTAAGTCTTTAATCCATTTCATGTTATTTTTTTAAGTTTTCAAGTATTTATTAAACTTTTGCTCTTTGCAAACCCCCAAATTATTGTTTTCCACTTGGAAACTTTGTTTGCCAAGTTCCATTCTTTTTTTAAATTAATTTGTATTGGAGTATAGTTGACTTACAATGTTGTGTTAGTTTCTGCTATACAGCAAAGTGAATCAGTTATACATATACATATATCCACTCTTTTTAGGTCATTACAGAGTATTGAGTAGAGTTCCCTGTGCTATACAGTAGGTCCTTATTAGTTATCTATTTTATATATAGTAATGTTTATATGTCAATTCTAATCTCCCTATTTATCCCTCCCCATCTTACCTGCTGGTAACCATAAGGTTGTTTTCTACATCTGTAACTCTATTTCTGTTTTGTAGATAAGTTCATTTGTACCATTTTTTTTAGATTCCACATATAAGTGATATCATATATTTGTCTTTTTCTGTCTGACTTACTTCATTCAGTATGACAATCTCTAGGTTCATCCATGTTGCTGCAAATGGCATTATTTCATTCTTTTTTTATGGCTGAGTAGTTCTTTTGAATGTGAATATCCAGTTTCCACAACATCATTTATTGAAGTGTTTCCCTATTGTGTATTCATGGTGCTCTTGTCAAAGATTAGTTGACTGTGTATATGTTGTGTACTTCTGGGCTTTTTAGTTTGTTCCATTGGCCTATGTGTCTGTCTATATGCCAGTACCATGCTGTTTTCATTACTACAGCTTTTAATATAGTTTGAAATCAGGAAGTGTGATGCCTCCAACTTTATTCTTCCTCAAGATTGCTTTGGATATTCCAGGCCTTTTGTGGCTCCATACAAATTTTAGAACCTTTTTTTCTATTTCTGTGAAAAATGCCATTGGAATTTGATAGGGATTTCACTGAACCTGTAGATTGCTTTAGGTAGTATGGACATTTTATCAATATTGATTCTTCCAATCCATGAGCATGAAATATCTTTCTATTTGTGTCTTCAAATTCTTTCATCAAACTCTTGTAATTTTTAGTGCACAAATCTTCTACCTCCTTGGTTAAATTTATTCCTGAGTATTTTATTGTTTTCGATACTATTGTAAATGGAATTGTTTTCTTTATTTCTTTTTTAGGTATTTTGTTGCTTCCATATAGAAATGCAACTGATTATTGTATGTTGATTTTGTATCCTGCAACTTTACTGAATTCATTTATCAGTCCTAACAGTTTTTTGGTGTAATCTTTAGTGTTTTCTGCATATAAGATCATATCATCTGCAAACAGAGACAATTTTATTTCTTCCTTTCTGAGTTGGATGCCTTTTATTTCTTCTTGCCCATTGTTCTGTTAGGACTTCCAGTACTATGTTGAATAGGAATGGTGAGAGTGGGCACCCTTGTCTTGTTTATGACCTTAGAGGAAAAGATTTCAACCTTTCAACATTGAATATGATGTAAGCTGTGGGTTTCTCATATATGATCTTTATTATGATGTACATTCCTTCCATATCCAAATTGTTGAGAGTTTTCATTGTGAAAAGATGTTGTATTCTGTCAAATGCTTTTACTTCATCTATTGAGGTGATCATATGATTTTTATCTTTCACTCTATTAAGTAGTGTATCACATTTATTAATTTGCATATGTTGAACCATCCTTGCATCCCAGGGATAAGTTCCACTTGATCACAGTATATGATCCTTTTAATGTGCTGTTCAATTCAGTTTGCTGGTATTTTGTTAAGGATATTTGCATCTATGTTTATCAGGAATATTGGCCTGTGGTTTTCTTTTCTTGCAGTGTCCTTATCTGGCTTTGATATTGGGGCAATGCTGACCTCATAAATTGGGTTTGAGAGTGTTCTCTCCTCTTAAACTTTTTGGAACAGCTTGAGGAGGATTGGGATTGATTCTTCTTTAAATGTTTGGTAGATTTCACCAGTGAAACTATCTGGTCCTGGGCTTTTCTGTGTTGGGAGATGTTTGATTACAGATTCTCTTTTCTCATTACTGGTCTGTTCAGATTTTCTATTTCTTCATGATTCAGTCTTGGTAAGTTCTATGTATCTAGGAATGTATTCATTTCTTCTAGGTTATCCAATTTGTTGGCATGTAATTGTTCATGATCTTACATATTTTTGTGGTATCAGCTGTAATGGCTCTTCTTTCATTTCTGATTTTATTTATTTGAGTCTTCTCTCTTTTTTTCTTAGTCTAGCTCAAGGTTTGCCAATTTTGGGGTTTTGTTTTCAAAATAACTGCTCATAGTTTTGTTAATCTTTTATATTGTTTTTCTGTTCTCTGGTTCTTTTTATTTCTGCTTTGATCTTTATTTCCTTCCTCCTACTAACTTGAGCTTAGTTTGTTCTTCTAATTCCTCGAGGTGCACAGTTATGTTGTTTTTATGTGATCTTTCTTTTTTCTTAATGTAGATGTTTATTGCTATAAAATTTCTTCTTAAAACTGTTTTTGCTGCATTCCATGAGGTTTTGTATGTTGTTTCATTATCACTTGTTTCAATATATTTTTAATTTCCCTTATGATTTTCTTGGATCCATCATGTGATCAGGAGTGTGCTTAATTTCTACACATTTGTGAGTTTTCCAGCCTTCCTCCAGTTATTGGTTTCTAATTTCATATCATTGTGGTCAGAAAAGATAACTGGTATGATTTCAGTCTTCTTAAATTTGTTAAAGCTTGTTTTGTGAAATAATATTAGCTTGGCCAAAAAGTTCGTTCGGGTTTTTCTCTAAGATCTTATGGGAAAACCAAACAAACTTTTTGGCCAACCCGGTATATAATTTTAGTGTAGGCCCTGACAGTTGTTGGGTTTTTCTTTTCCTTTTTTGTAATGCAAGTACCTGACTTAATCTTTGATTGCCAAGGCATCCACTTCAAAGAAGCATCCACTTCAAAGATGGCCAACTCAAATAAATACAATTGCCAGCCACATGACTAGATAAAGAGTCAGGCTGCCTCCCCCGCTGAGGCTCCTTTGTTTTAGAGTTCTTGGTTGATTTCAATAACTGACCATTTGGGCTACTTGGTTTTCTCTGTTCTCACACTTTAAATTCCTGCTCTTATGTTTTAAATTCACCAATAAGGAGTGAGCCTGTGAAACCCTGGGACTCCACCCTTGACCTAAATAAAAGCAGAACCCCAGGCCCATGTGCTCTCTCTTCCCCCTACATCCAGGACCTCGCTGTGTTGCCCCAGGTGTGCTGTGTAATTTCCAGGTCTTATAAGTGATAAAACTCTATGTTTTCAATGTTTCCTGATGGTTATTGCTGAAAGCTGTCTTACAATCATAATAAGAACCACAAGGGTTGGTTGAACCATAACACTGGTTATTGAGAGGCTGAGACCAGCACAAAACAATAATCTATCTAGGAGAATGTTATGGGTGAACTTGAGAAGAATGTGTATTCTGCAGCTACTGAATGTTCTATATATGTTTTTAGGCTCATTTAGTCTAAAGTATAGTTCAAGTCCAATGTTTCGTTATCAATTTTCTGTCTGGATGATCTGTCCATTGCTGAAAGTGGGGTATTCAAATCCACTTCTATTGTTATATTGTTGTCTATTTCTCCCTGTTAGTATTTGTTTAATATATTCAGATGCTCCAATTTCGGGTGCATATATATTTACAATTGTTATATCCTCTTGATAAATTGACTCCTTTATCATTATATAATGATGTTGTCTCTTGTTACAGCTTTTGCATTAGAGTCTATCTTGTTCGATGTAAGTATAGGTACCCTATGCTCTCTTGATTTCTGTTTGCATGGAATATCTTTTCTACCCCTTCACTTTAAGCCTATGTGTGTTCTTAAAGCTACAGTGCCTTTTGATTGGAGAATTTAATCTATTTACTTTTAAAATAATTATTGATAGGTAAAGTTTACTAATGCCATATTATTGTTTTCTGGCTGTTTTGTAGTCCCCTTGTTCCTTTCTTCCTCACTTGCTGTCTTCCTTTGTGAATTGATGATTTCCATAGTAGTATGCTTTGATTCCCTTTTATCATTTTTGTATCTACTATGGGTTTTGGCTTTGTGATTACCATATGGCTTACATAAAACATCTTATAGTTAACAGTCGATTTTTAGCTGATAATAACTTCAATCATATATATAAGAACACTACCTTTTTACTCTTCCTTCCCATGTTTTGCTTTTGAGGTCATGATTTTCCTGTCTTTATATTGTGTTTCTATTAACAAATTACTGTCACTATAGTTATTTTTAATACTTTTTCCCTTTAGTCTTTATACTAGAGTGAAATGATTACCACATCACTATATTTGAATATTCTGAATTTGACTGTATATTTATCTTTTACCAGTGTGTTTGATATTTTCATATGTTTCCATGTTACATATTAGCATCCTTTCATTTCAGCTTGAAGAACCCCTTTCAGTGTTTCTTGTAAGGCAGGTCTAGTGGTGATGAACTCTCTCAGCTTTGGTTTATCTGGGAAAGTATTTATCTTTCCCTCAATTCTTAAGGACACCTCTGCCAGGGAAAGTATTCTTGGTTGGCAGTTTTTTCTTTAAGAACTTCAAATATATTATCCCACTCTCTCCTGGTCTTCGAGTTTTCTCCTGAGAAATCCACTGATAGCCTTGTAGGGGTTCTCTTATATGTGAGAAAATTTTTCTCTTGCTTCTTTTAAAATTCTTTCTTTAATTTTAGACAGTTTTATTATAATATGTCTTAAAGAAGATCTTTCTGAGTTGAAATTTTGGAGGGACCTATGAGCTTCATGAATTTGGATTACCAAATCTCTTTTCAGACTTGGGATGTTCTCAGCCATTATTTCTTTTAATAAGCTGTCTGCCCCTTTCTCCCTCTCCTCTTCTGGGACTGAAAATATATATAGATTTTTAGTCTTAATGGTATCCCATAGTTCACATAAGCTTTCTTTGTCTTTTTCATTCTTTTTTTCTCGTTCTCCTCTTACTGGCTAATTTCATATGATTTTGTCCTCTACTTCACAGATTCTTTCTTCTAATTGTTGATGCTCTTTTTTGCATTTTTCATTTCATTCCTTGTATTCTTCAGCTCCAGAATTTCTGTTTGGTTCTTTTCTATAAGTTCTATCTCTCTGTTAAACTTCTCATTTTGTTCATATATTGTTTTCCTGATTTCATTGACTTGTCTTTCTGTGTTTTCTTGTAGTTCACTGAACTTCTTTAAAACAACTATTTTGAATTTTTTATTGGGAAAATCACAGATCCTCATTTCTTTGGGGTCAATTACTGGAAAATTATTGTTCCTTTTATGGTATCATGTTTCCTTGGTTTTTCATGTTTCTTGAAGTCTTGCATTGTTGTCTTTGTATTTGAAAAAGGAGAACCACCTTCATTCTTTACTGACTTGCTTCCAGAACATAATACCTTTCATTGGCCCTGTTAGGGATTCTGAGACTTTCTCAGACCTATTCTATGGATATGCCTACTCTATACTTCTTTTTCCCTCTTGGAGGGGAATTCATAAGATTCTATGCCTTCTCTTAACCCTGCAAAGTCAGTCTGAGAGTGAGCAGCCTCCCATTTGCTCTCCCTAATGCAGTGCTGAATGCTCAAGTTTGTGTGCTTTCTCCCAATCCTGCAGAGTCAGGCCAGCTTTCTGTTCATGCTCACTACCTGTCTGAAAAGACTCACTCTAGTACCCTCAGAAGTGTACACAGGGAGTTGGCGACAGAGTGGGGAGGTGTGTAGGCAAGGTATATGGAGCATTGGGGATACCTGTGGCCAGTTACAGGGATCCACAGGCAAGGGATCCCCAGCAATTCATGGGCAGGTTTACTGACCTTGTCCACTACATGGTTTATAGTATCCCTGTCCCTTTGAAGCTCTCTGAGGGCCCTAGCTACTGTTATCCCAGCTTCTCCCTGACCCCAGTCATGATGCAGCACCTCAGTATTCTGGATGGGGTGAGAAAGAAATGTATTTCTTTGGCACTGTCCCACACCACTGAGGAAGCCAGACACTCACTCACATGCTCTCACTTTCACCATGGGAGAATTCATGACCAAGAAGTTGTCTCTTGGCACTGAGCTGTGCCACATTGGGGAAGAGGTGATGTGGGTAAAGTGAAACTGTTCCTCTTACCCTCTTTAATGCATCCAATCTTGGACTTTTTTTTTTTTTTTTACTCCAGTGGTGTGCTGGAATTTCTCCACTTGACTCCAGACTTCCACAAAGGCTCTCTCACCCATGGGTGATTGTCAGAATTGATGGTTTTTTGGGGGGAAGATGGTAGAAAACACCTATTTTGCCATTATGAGTATGTCACTCCATTCTGTTAATTCTTCTTTAAATGTTGGATGGAATTCACCAGTGATGCCATCTGGTCCTGCGCTTTTCTTTGTGGGAAGTTTTTTTGTTTGTTTTTTTTTTTGTTTTTTGTTTTTGTTTTTGTTTTTTGCAGTACGCAGGCCTCTCACTGTTGTGGACTCTCCTGTTGCGGAGCACAGGCTCTGGACGCGCAGGCTCAGCAGCCATGGCTCACGGGCCTAGCCGCTCCGCAGCATGTGGGATCTTCCCGGACCAGGGCACAAACCCGTGTCCCCTGCATCGGCAGGCGGACTCTCAACTACTGCGCCACCAGGGAAACCCTGTGGGAAGTTTTTTAAATCAATAACTTAGTCTCCTTGTGTTTCGTGTTTGGTAATTGCAATCATTGTTGCTTTTGTTGTGGTCATCCATTTACAATGCTTGGTGTCAGTCTATTATCTCTTGAAAAAATAAAATACAGTGTGTGTGTGTGAAAAAATATAAAAAGAAATAATAATTTAATCTCTTTACTTGTTACAGGTTTATTCATATTTTCTCTTCTCAGTTTCAACAGTTTGTATTTTTCTACATATTTACCCATTTATACAGCTTATTAAATTTGTTGGCATGTGTCCAAGGTATTCATCTAAAGCCCTTTTTATTTCTGTAAGGTTGCTAATGATGTCCCTCTCTCATTCCTGATATTAGTAATTTAAGACTACTCTTTTGTTTTCTTTATCAATCTAGCTAAAGATTTGTCAATATTGTGGATCTTTTCAATGAACCAATTTTCTCTTTTGTTGATATTCTCTATTATTCTTCTAGTCTCTATTTCATTTATTTCCATTCTAGTTTTTTTTTTCTTTTGTGGTACTCGGGCCTCTCACTGTTGTGGCCTCTCTTATTGCAGAGCACAGGTTCCAGACGTGCAGGCCCAGTGGCCATGGCTCACGGACCTAGTCGCTCCGCAGCATGTGGGATCATCCCGGACCAGGGCACGAACCCGTGTCCCCTGCATCGGCAGGGAGACTCTCAACCACCGCGCCACCAGGGAAGCACTCCACTCTAGTTTTTACTATAATCTTTCCCTGTTTGCTTTGGGTTTCATTTGCTCTTCTTTACTTAGTTTCTTAAGGAAGAACTTTAAGTTATATTTCTATATATCTTTATTGGAGTATAATTGCTTTACAATGTTGTGTTAGTTTCTGCTGTACAACAAAGTGAATCAGCTATATGTATACATATATTCTCATATCTCAACCCTCTTGAGATTCCCTCTCACCTTCCCTATCCCACCTCTCTAGGTGGTCACAAATCATCGAGCTGATCTCCCTGTGTGATGCAGCTGCTTCCCACTAGCTATCTGTTTTACATTTGGTAGTGTATATATGTCAATGCTACTCTCTCACTTCGTCCCACCTTCCCCTCCCCCCTCCAGTGTCCTCAATTCCATTCTCTATGTCTGAGCCTTTATTCCTGCACTGCTACTAAGATCATCAGTACCGTTTTTGATATTGAGCAGCATGAGCTGCTTATATATTTTGAAGATTAATCCTTTGTCAGTTGCTTCATTTGCAAATATTTTCTCCCATTCTGAGGGTTGTCCTTTCATCTTGTTTAGTTTCCTTTGCTGTGCAAAAGCTTTTAAGTTTCATTAGGTCCCCTTTGTTTTTTGTTTTTTTTTTTCCCTTTGTTTATTTTTGATTTTATTTCCATTACTCTAGGAGGTGGGTCAAAAAAGATCTTGCTGTGGTTTATGTCAAAGAGTGTTCTTCCTATGTTTTCCTCTAAGAGTTTTATAGTGTCCAGTCTTACATTTAGGTCTTTAATCCATTTTGAGATATTTTTTTGTATGGTGTTATGGAGTGTTCTAATTTCATTGTTTTCCATGTAGCTGTCCAGTTTTCTCAGCACCACTTATTGAAGAGACTGTCTTTCCTCCATTGTATATTCTTGCCTCCTGTGACAAAGATAAGGTGACCATATGTGCATGGGTTTATCTCTGGGCTTTCTATCCTGTTCCACTGATCTATATTTCTGGTTTTGTGACAGTACCATACTGTCTTTATTACTGTAGCTTTGTAGTATTGTCTGAAGTCAAGGAGCCTGATTCCTCCAGCTCCATTTTTCTTTCTCAAGATTGCTTTGGCTATTTGGGATCTTTTGTGTTTCCATACAAATTGTAAAATTTTTTGTTCTAGTTCTGTGAAAAATTTCATTGGTAATTTGGTAGGGTTTACATTGAATCTATAGATTGCTTTGGGTAGTGTACTTATTTTCACAATGCTGATTCTTCCAATCCAAGAACATGGTATATCTTTCCATCTGTTTGTATTGTCTTTGATTTCTTTCATCAATGTCTTGTAGTTTTCTGCATACAGGTCTTGTGCCTCCTTAGGTAGGTTTATTCCTAGGTGTTTTATTCTTTTTGTTGCAGTGGTAAATGGGAGTGTTTCCTTAATTTCGCTCTCTATTTTTTCATTGTTAGTGTATAGAAATGCAAGAGATTTCTGTGCCTTAATTTTGTATCCTGATACTTTACCAAATTCATTGATTAGCTCTAGTAGTTTTCTGGTGACATCTTTAGGATTTTCTATGTAGAGTATTATGTCATCTGCAAACAGTGACAGTTTTACTTCTTTTCTGATTTGGATTCCTTTTCTTTTTCTTCTCTGATTGCCATGGCTAAAACTAGAAATTTAGGTTATTGATTTGAGATATTTTTTCATTTCTAATGTAGGTGTTCACGGTTACAAATTTCCTTATAAACATTACTTCAGCCACATCCCATATGTTTTGCTATGTTTTGTTTTTAATCTCAAAGTGTTTTCTAATTGCCCTTGTGATTATTCCTCTGTTATTTATGAGTACATTGTTTAACTTTCACATATTTGTGACTTTCACAAATTTCCTTCTTTTATTGTTTTCTAATTTCATGCTTTATAATGAGAGAACATATGTTGTATGATTTTAATCCTTTTAAATTTATTGAGGCTTGTTTTATGGCCTAACATATGGTCTATCCTGGAGAATGTTCTTTGTGCATCTGAAAGAATATATATTTTGCTATTGTTCTGGGGAGTACTCTATAGATGTTCTGTTAGATTTAATTTATAGTGTTGTTCAAGTGTTCTATTTCCTTATTGATCTTCTGCCTAGTAGTTCTATCCATTATTGGATGAGCAGTATTGAAGTCTCCAATTAATCTTTTTCAATTGTCTCTTTCTCCCATCAATTCTGTCATTTTTTTAAATCTCATGTATTTTGGGACTCTGTTGTTAAGTACATATATATTTATAATTTTTAGAGCTTTCTGATTGAACTTTTCTTCATTACAAAATGTTTTTCTTTATCTATAGTAATAATATATGTCTTAAAGTCTATTTTGTCTGATAATTGGATAGCCACTCCCATTATGCATATGGAGGTTAGTACACATGAGGCACAGGCCCATGAGGCACTATTCATTTTTCTCTATTCTTTTTTCTTTCTCTTCTTCAGAGTAGATAATCTCATTAGACCTATTTTCTTTCTTTCTTTCTTTCTTTCTTTCTTTGCTTAAATTTATTTATATTGTGAAAAAACCATAAAACAAAATTTACCATCTTAACCAATTTTAAATGTGCAGTTTATGGTATTAAGTACATTTACATTATTATGCCACCATCATTACCATCCATCTACATAGCTCTTTTCATCTTGTGAAACTGAAGCGCTATACTTGTTAAACAATAACTCCCCAGTTCCCACTTACTCAGCCCCTGGCAACCATCATTCTACTTTCTGTCTCTATGACTTTGACTACTCTTAAGTACCTCATATAAGTAGAATCATACAGCGTTTGTCTTTTTGTGACTGACTTATTTCACTTAGTATAATGTCCTCAAGGATTGTAGTATACGTCGGAACTTCCTTCATTTTTAAGGCTGAATAATAATCCATTGTATGTATATACCATATTTTGCTTATCCATTCATCTGTTGATGGACACTTGGGTTCCTTCCACACATCAGCTATTGTGAATCATGCTGCTGTGAACATGGGTGTGCAAATAGCTCTTCAAGACACTGCCTTTCATTCTTTGAGTATATACCCAGAAGTGGAATTGCTGGGTCATATGATAATTTTGTTTTTAATTTTTGAGGAGCCACCACACTCTTTTGCATAGTAGATATACCATTTTACATTCCCACCAACAGTGCATAAGGGTTCCAGTTTCTCCACATCCTTGCCAACAGTTGTTATTTTCTTTTTTTTTTCTGATAGTAGCCACTCTAGTGGGTGGTATCTCATTGCAGTTTTGCATTTCCCCAATTATCAGTGATGTTGAGCATCTTTTCATGTACTTATTAGCAGCTGCCTGTACATCTTCTTTGAAGAAATATCTATTCGAATCCTTTGTCTATTTTTTAATTGGGTTATTCGTTTTTTTCCAAAGAAATAGTCTTTTATTTCATATTCATATGGAAAACACAGTTTATATGTAGCTATGATATGCTTTGAACATAACATCATAGGAATTAAAAGGTGTTCCTCTAAGCAAGATTATAAATTGCTACATGGTATTGTCATATAGATGTACCATAATATATTCAAACAATCTCCTAGATGGATGTGTGCTTCCATATTTTTCATATTGTAAATAACGGTAAACATCCTTGTCCATAAATCTTAGTGTGAAACATGATGATATGATACAATTTTAGAAATTAATTACAAAGGCAGTGGTTGTAAATATTTTCAAATCTTTTAAAGCACACTGCCCTGCAAGGAGTATATAACATTCTGCAATTTATTTTTTTACTTTGTTCTCAGATCTCCCCTTCTGTTTATTTCAACCCAATCAAAATTGCAAAAGACACACTCAGTATAACCTACAATTGAAAGCAGAGAACTTTAACAGATCTTTCTTCATGATACAAACATTATGCTCATATATTGTTATAGGAAAACCAACAAAATAATGGACTTAAACGTTGGACTTTCTTGTTGGGTAAATTCTAGATTCTTTAAATTGGTAAATCAGTCTATTCCAGTCTGAATCCAGTCTTTTTTTCTGCAAGTGCAAATTCAGATACAAACAACTTAAAATTTTCCTCACTGTATTATCAAATATGTAATTCACCAAAAGAACTTTTTGTTCTTCACATGAGCCACACAGAGGATTGTTCACCTCATGGACTCCTACTCACTCTTTATACAGCAGGTTCTTATTAGTCATCAATTTTATACACATCAGTGTATACATGTCAATCCCAGTCACCCAATTTATCACACCACCACCCCACGACTTTCCCCCCTTGGTGTCCATATGTTTGTTCTATACATCTGTGTCTCACCAACTGCCCTGAAAACCGGATCATCTGTACCATTTTTCTAGGCTCCACATAAATGTGTTAATATACGATATTTGTTTTTCTCTTTCTGACTTACTTCACTCTGTATGACAGTCTTTAGATCCATCCACGTCTCAACAAATAACTCAATTTCGTTCCTTTTTATGGATGAGCAATATTCCATTGTATATATGTACCACATCTTCTTTATCCATTCGTCTGTCGATGGGCATTTAGGTTGCTTCCATGACCTGTCTACTGTAAATAGTGCTGCAATGAACATTGGGATACATGTGTCTTTTTGAATTATGGTTTTCTCTGGCTATATGCCCAGTAGTGGGATTGCTGGGTCATATGGTAATTCTTTTTTTAGTTTTTTAAGGAACCTTCATACTGTTCTCTATAGTGGCTGTATCAATTTACATTCCCACCAACAGTGCAAGAGGATTCCCTTTTCTCCACACCCTCTCCAGCATTTGTTGTTTGTAGATTTTCTAATGATGCCCATTCTAACTGGTGTGAGGTGATACCTCATTGTAGTTTTGATTTGCATTTCTCTAATAATTAGTGATGTTGAGCAGCTGTTCACGTGCTTCTTGGCCATCTGTATGTCTTCTTTGGAGAAATGTCTATTTAGGTCTTCTGTCCATTTTTGGATTGGGTTTTTTGTTTTTTTTAATATTGAGCTCCATGAGCTGTTTATATATTTTGGAGATTAATCCTTTGTCCGTTGACTCATTTGCAAATATTTTCTCCCATTCTGAGGGTTGCCTTTTCGTCTTGTTTCTGGTTTCCTTTGCTGTGCAAAAGCTTTGAAGTTTCATTAGTTCCCATATGTTTATACTTGTTTTTATTTCCATTACTCTAGGAGGTGGATCAAAAAAGACCTTGCTATGATTTATGTCAAAGAGTGTTCTTCCTATGTTTACTTCTAAGAGTTTTATAGTGTCCAGTATTACATTTAGGTCTTTAATCCATTTTGAGTTTATTTTTGTGTATGGTGTTAGGGAGTGTTCTAATTTCATTCTTTTACATGTAGCTGTCCAGTTTTCCCAGCACCACTTACTGAAGAGATTGTCTTTTCCCCAGTGTATGTCCTTGCCTCCTTTGTCATAGATTAGTTGACCATAGGTCCATGGGTTTATCTCTGTGCTTTCTATCTTGTTCCATTGATCTATGTTTCTGTTTTTGTGCCAGTACCACATTGTCTTGATTACTGTAGCTTTGTAGTATAGTCTGAAGTCAGGGAATATGATTGCTCCAGCTCCAGTTTTTTCCCTCAACACTGCTTTGGCTATTCAGGGTCTTTTGTGGCTCCATACAAATTTTAAGATTTTTTTGTCCTAGTTCCATAAAAAATGCCATTGGTAATTAGATAGAGATTGCATTGAATCTGTCGATTGCTTTGGGTAGTATAGTCATTTTGACAATGTTGATTCTTCCAATCCAAGAACATGGTATATCTCTCCATCTGTTGGTATCAACTTTAATTTCTTTCATCAGTGTCTTATAATTTTCTGCATACAAGTCTTTTGTCTCCTTAGGTAGGTTTATTCCTAGATATTTTATTCTTTTTGTTGCAATGGTAAATGGGAGTGCTTCCTTAATTTCTCTTTCAGATTTTTCATCATTGTTGTATAGGAATGCAAGAAAATTCTGTGCCTTAATTTTGTATCGTGCAACTTTACCAAATTCATTGATTACCTCTAGTAGTTTCCTAGTGGCATCTTTAGGATTCTCTATGTATAGTATCATGTCATCTGCAAACAGTGACACTTTTACTTCTTCTTTTCCAATTTGTATTTCTTTTTCTTCTCTGATTGCCGTGGCTTTGACTTCCAAAACTATTTTGAATAATAGTGGTTAGAGTGGACATCCTTGTCTTGTTCCTAATCTTAGGGGAAATGATATCAATTTTTAAGCATTGAGAATGATGTTTGCTGTGGGTTTGTCATATATGGCCTTTATTATGTTGAGGTAGGTTCCCTCTATGCCCACTTTCTGGAGAGTTTTTATCATAAATCAGTGCTGAATTTTGTCAAAAGAATTTTCCTCATCTATTGAGATGATCATATGGTTTTTATTCTTCAATTTGTTAATATGGTGTATCACATTGGTTAATTTGTGTATATTGAGGATTCCTTGCATCCCTTGGAAAAAATCCCTCATGGTCATGGAGTATGATCCTTTTAATGTGTTGTTGGATTCTCTTTGCTAGGATTTTTTTGAAGAGTTTTGTATCTATATTCATCAGTGATATTGGTCTGTAATTATCTTTTTTTGTAGTATCTTTCCCTGGTTTTGGTATCAGGGTGATGGTGGCCTCATAGAATGAGTTTAGGAGTGTTCCTTCCTCTGCAATTTTATGGAAGAGTTTGAGAAGGATGGATGTTAGCTCTTCTCTAAATGTTTGATAGAATTCACCTTTGAAGCCATCTGGTCCTGGACTTTTGTTTGTTGGAAGATTTTTAATCACAGTTTCAATTTCGTTACTTGTGATTGCTCTGTTCATATTTTCTATTTCTTCCTGGTTCAGTCTTGGGAGGTTATAGCTTTCTAGGAATTTATCCATTTCTTCCAGGTGGTCCATTTTTTTGGCATAGAGTTGCTTGTAGTAGTCTCTTAGGATGCTTTGTATTTCTGAGGTATCTATTGTAACTTCTCCTTTTTAATTTCTAATTTTAATGATTTGAGTCCTCTCCCTCTTTTTCTTCTTGAGTCTGGCTAGTGGTTTATCAATTTTTTTTATCTTCTCAAAGAACCAGATTTTATTTTTATTGATCTTTGCTATTGCTTCCTTTGTTTCTATTTCATTTATTTCTGCTCTGATCTTGATGATTTCTTTCCTTCTACTAACTTTGGGTTTTGTTTGTTCTTCTTTCTCTTTCCTTTAGGTGTAAGGTTAGATTCTTTATTTGAGATTTTTCTTTTTTCTTGAGGTAGGCTTGTATAGCTATAAACTTCCCTCTTAGAACTGCTTTTGCTGTGTCCCATAGGTTTTGGATCATCACGTTTTCATTGTCATTTGTCTCTAGGTATTTTTTGGTTTCCTCTTTGATTTCTTCAGTGATCTCTTGGTTATTTAGTAACGTATTGTTTCACTTCCATGGGTTTGTGTTTTTTACGTTTTTTCCCCCTGTAATTGATTTTTCATATCATAGCCTTGTGGTCACAAAAGATGCTTGATATGATTTCAATTTTCTTAAATTTACTGAGGCTTGACTTGTGACCCAAGATGTGGTCTATCCTGGGAAATATTCCATACGCACTTGAGAAGAAAGTGTAATCTGCTGCTTTTGGATGGAATGTAGTATAAATATCAATTAAATCTATCTGGTCTATTGTGTCATTTAAAGCTTCTGTTTCCTTATCTATTTTCATTTTGGATGATCTGTCCATTGGAGTAAGTGAGGTGTTAAAGTCCCCGACTATTATTGTGTTACTGTCGATTTCCTCTTTTAAAGCTGTTAGCAGTTGCCTGATGCATTGAGGTGCTCCTATGTTGGGTGCATATATATTTATAATTGTTATATCTTCTTGTTGGATTGATCCCTTCATTATTAGGTAGTGTCCTTCCTTGTCTCTTGTAACATTCTTTATTTTTAAGTCTATTTTATCTGATATGAGTATTGCTGCTTCAGCTTTCTTCAGATTTCCATTTGCATGGAATATCTTTTTCCATCTCCTCACTTTCAGTCTATATGTGTCCCTAGGTCTGAAGTGGGTCTCTTGTAGACAACATATATATGAGTCTTGTTTTTGGATCCATTCAGCAAGCCTGTGTGTTTTGGTTGGAGCATTCAAACCATTCACGTTTAAGGTAATTATCGATATGTATGTTCCTATGACCATTTTCTTAATTCTTTTGGGTTTGTTTTTGTAGATCCTTTTCTTCTCTTGTGTTTCCCACTTAGAGAAGTTCCTTTAGCATTTGTTGTACAGCTCATTTGTTGGTACTGAATTGTCTTAGCTTTTGCTTGTCTGTAAAGCTTTTGATTTCTCCATCAAATCCAAATGGGATCATTGCCGAGTAGAGTAATCATGGTTGTAGTTTCTTTCCTTTCTTCACTTTCAGTATTTCATGCCACCCCCTTCTGGCTTGTAGAGTTTCTGCTGAGAAATCAGCTGTTAACCTTATGGGAGTTCCCTTGTATATTATTTGTCATTTTTCCCTTGCTGCTTTCAATAATTTTTCTTTGTCTTTAATTTTTGCCAATTTGATTACTATGTGTCTTGGCGTGTTTCTCCTTGGGTTTATCCTGTATGGGACTCGCTGTGCTTCCTGGACTTGGGTGGCTATTTCCTTTCCCATGTTAGGGAAGTTTTCGACTGTAATCTCTTCAAATATTTTCTCGGGTCCTTTCTCTCTCTCTTCTCCTTCTGGGACCCTTATAATGTGAATGTTATTGTGTTTAATGTTGTCCCAGAGGTCTCTTAGGCTGTCTTCATTTCTTTTCATTCTTTTTTCTTTATTCTGTTCCACAGCAGTGAATTCCACCATTCTGTCTTCCAGAATCTGTTCTGCCTCAGTTATTGTGCTATTGATTCCTTCTAGTGTAGTTTTCATTTCAGTTATTGTACTGTTCATCTCTGTTTGTTTGTTCTTTAATTCTTCTAGGTCTTTGTTAAACATTTCTTGCATCCTCTTGATCTTTGCCTCCATTCTTTTTCTGAAGTCCTGGATCATCTTCACTATCATTATTCTGAATTCTTTTTCTGGAAGGTTGCCTATCTCCACTTAATTTAGTTGTTTTTCTGGGGTTTTATCTTGTTGCTTCATCTGGTACATATCCCTCTGCCTTTTCATCTTGTCTATATTTCTGTGGTTGTGGTTTTTGTTCCACAGACTGCAGGATTGTAGTTCTTGCTTCTGCATTCCGCCCTCAGTGGATGAGGCTATCTAAGAGGCTTGTGCAAGTTTCCTGATGGGAGGGACTGGTGGTGGGTATAGTTGACTGTTGCTCTGGTGGGCAGAGCTCAGTAAAACTGTAATCTGCTTGACTGTTGATTGGTGGGGCTGGGTTCCCTCCGTGTTGGTTGTTGAGGCAACCCAACAGTGGAACCTACCTGGGCTCTTTGTTGGGGCTAATGGCCGACTCTGAGAGGACTCATGCCAAGGTGTACTTCCCAGAACTTATGCTGCCAGTTTCCTTTTCCCCATGGTGAGCCACAACCACCCCCCACCTCTACAGAAGACCCTCTAACAATAGCAGGTAAGTCTGGTTCAGTCTCCCCTGGGGTCACGACTCCTTCCCTTGGTTCTCAATGTGCACACTACTTTGTGTGTGCCCTCCAAGAGTGGAGTCTCTGTTTTTCCCCGTCCTGTCAAAGTCCTGCAATCAAATCCCACTAGCCTTCAAAGTCTGATTCTCTAGGAATTCCTCCTCCTGTTGCTGGGCCCCCAGGTTGGGATGCCTGACATGGAGCTCAGAACCTTCACTCCAGTGGGTGGACTTCTGTGGTATAAGTGTTCTCCAGTCTGTGAGTCACCCACCCAGCAGTTGTGGGATTTGATTTTACTGTGATTGCGTCCCTCCTATCATCTCACTGTGGCTTCTCCTTTGCCTTTGGATGTGGGGTGTCTTTTTTGGTGAGTTCCAGTGTCTTCCTGTCAATGATTGTCCAACAGCTAGTTGTGATTCTGGTGTTCTCACAAGAGGGAGTGAGAGCACATCCTTCTATTCTGCCATCTTGGTTCAGGAGCAGTCTAGATCCATTTTCAAATGTGCTGATTTGTTCTCTTGCCAACACAAATCTGCTATTAAGTCTCTCTAGTGAATTTTTCATTTTAGTTATCATGCCATTAAAATGCAAGAATGTCTATGTGGTTCTGTTTTATAATATCCACCTCTTTACTGATATTCTCTAATTGATGAGATATCATTTTCATACTTTCCTTTAATTCTATAGGCAAATTTACTTTAGTTCTTTGAACATATTTATAACAGCTGACTTAAAATATTTGTCTTCTATGTCCAACATCTGGGATTCCTTGGGTTGTTGGCTTTTTTTAACCTATGTTTAGGCCGTACTTTCCTGTTTCTTTCTGTGTCCCTTAATTTTCATTTTAAATTGAATATTTTAAATAATATAATGTGGCAATTCTGGAAATCAGATACCCCTCTCCCCAGAGCTTGTTGCTGTTTTTCCTGCTGTTTTTGCCACTTTATGTTTGTTTAGTGACTTTTATGGACTAATTCTGTAAAGTCTGCATTTTTTGTCGTGTGTAGTTACTGAAGTCTCTTCTCATTTATCTTAGTTGTCAGCTAATGATTGGAAAGATATTTTCTTAAGCACACTGAACAAATAAGTGTTCTATTATTTGCCAAGGGGATTTGTATGTGCTGGGACATGCCTTCAACAATCTGGCAGTTTAAAACTCTGACTTAGCTTTCACTTCTTTCTTGTTTAGACTCTCAAGGCCAGCAGGGGGTGATTAATATTGGCTTTGTCAGATACTTCCTGGAAGCACTCACAGCCCTGGACATGCACTTCACCTTCTAGATTCCTAGGAGTATATTGGCGCTCTTCAAACCCCTGTATGGACATTTAATTCACTAAATTTTTATTTTAAGTGTTTTGGCTAGCCTTTTATTTGCAACTGGTAACTCATTCTTAGGTGTCTGAAATATTAAACAATTGTCACTAATTATTTTCTAGAAAAGACCTCTGAATAGAGCTTTCCCCATTGAGTGAGCAAGATAAAATCAAGACAAGTCCTGAGAATGAGGCTTTTCCAGGGAGCTGCTAAACAGATCAAATAGTGACAGTTTGTGGGAATGGGGCTTTGAGTACATGAGGGAAATTATTGGGGGAATAAAAATGTTCTAAAACTAATTTATGGTGATGGTTGCAAGCTCAGTAAAGTTACTTAAAATCATTGAATGGTGCAGTTGAAATGGGTGAATTTTATGATATAAAATATAGCTCAATATAAATGTTTAAAATAGTTTAGATTAGCCATTAGAAGAAAAGACATAAGTGTATAACTTCCAAGATTAGAAGGAAAATTGAATTTGGAATGAAAAAATCTTTCTAATCAACCCATAGCAAGGCAAACAACAATAGGAAAAGAATCATTTAAAAGGTGGTTTTGATATGGAGGGAAGGGCTATAACACCTTGAGGTGTAAAAAAGTAAGGAATTGCTCCAAAAATGATGGTGACATGTCAAAAGGACCTAAAAGCAAACTTGAGAGAGCTCCCAATGTCCAAATCAGGGACAATTTGAGCAAAAATAAAAGTATAAATAAATATCCAAGAGTCCATCTTGACATAAATAATTTAATAAACAAAAGATAGGGTAGAAGAGAAAGCTCTTCCTTACAGTTGAATTCCAATTATTAATGTAGACAAAATAATAGAAATAGAAGACCTCCATTTGCCAAATATCACAGGAACAATTGTTTCAGGTAAACATGCTCAGTGGATCTCAGGGGATGCTAAAATTAGTGGGCTTATGATGAGAAACAAGATATTTAGATAGTCTTGAATTATCTTTTCACAAGATATTTATTAATTACAAAGGGGAAACTTTTCAGTAGAGAATCCTGGCAGACACTGACTTTAACCAAGTGGTCAGGATAATTAACTATAAGGAGAGCATGTATCCCCTAATAGTGATGTACTGAGAAGGGCATAACATCACTGCTATCACATTCTTGCCATGAGAAAATATCAGACAAACCCAAATTGAGGGGCATTCCACAAAATAAGTGGCCAGCACTCATCAAAAGTATCAAAGTCAGGGCTTGCCTGGTGGCGCAGTGGTTGAGAGTCCGCCAGCCATTGCAGGGGACACGGGTTCGTGCCCTGGTCCGGAAAGATCCCACATGCCGTGGAGCAGCTGGGCCCGTGAGCCATGGCTGCTGAGCCTGCGCGTCCAGAGCCTGTGCTCTGCAACGGGAGAGGCCACAACAGTGAGAGGCCCGTGTACCACAAAAACAACAACAACAACAACAACAAAGTCATGATATACAAAGAGAGATTAAGGAACTGTCAAAAACCAGAGGAGATTGACATCTAGGTTGCCTACATGCCCTGGCTATTGTAAATAGTGTTGCCATGAACATTGGGGTGCATGTGTCTTTTCGAATTATGGTTTTATCCAGTTATATACCCAGTAGTGGTATTGCTGGGTTATATGGTAGCTCTATTTTTAGTTTTTTAAGGAACCTCCATACTTTTCTCCATAGTAGCTGTACCAATTTACATTCCCACTAACAATGTAGGAGGGTTCCCTTTTCTCCACACCCTCTCTACCATTTACTGTTTGTAGATTCAACAGAGGAATGGATAAAGAAGATGTGGTACATATATACAATGGAATATTACTCGGCCATTAAAAATATGAAATAATGCCATTTGCAGCAACATGGATGGATCTAGAGATTGTCATACTGAGTGAAGTAAGTCAGACAAATAGAAATATCACAGGATATTGCTTATATGTGGAATCTAAAAAAAAAGGTACAAATGAACTTATCTACAAAACAGAAATAGAGTTACAGATATAGAAAAGAAACATGGTTACCGTGTGGTAAGAAAAGGGAGGAATAGATTGGGAGATTGGGATTGACATATACTCACTACTATATATAAAATAGATAACTAATAAGGACCTACTGTATAGCACAGGGAACTCTACTCAATATTCTGTAATGGCCTATATGGGAAAACAATCTAAAAAAGAGTTCATATATGTATGTGTATAACTGATTCACTTTGTTGTACACTGAAAACTAACACAACATTGTAAATCAACTATGCTCCAATAAAATTTTTTAAATAAAAATAAAATAAAAGTAAAAAAATAACAGAGGAGATTAAGGAGACATGACAGACACGACAACTAAACAAAATATGGAATCCTGGATGTCACATTAGTGGGACAATTGACAAAATCTGAATAAGGTCTACAGATTAGTTAATGATATTGTATCAATGTTAATTTCCTGTTTTCCAGAATTGTGTATCAATGTTAATTTCCTGTTTTCCAGAATTGTATTGTGGTTATGTAAGACGTTAACATTTAGGAAAGCCGGGTGAAAAGTATTCACAAATTCTTTGTACTAAATTTGTAACTTTTTCACAAATGTAAAATTATTTCAGAATGAACATTTAATTTTTTAAATAAAAAAATGAAGTAATGGGCTTACACTTCCAGTATAATGGGTGAGTAGGAGCTCTGAGAGGCTCTCCACAAAAACTAGACTCCAGATATGTTACACCGTGCCTCTAACAAAAGGTAGAGGAACTTTCCAGCAATACCCCACACTGCCGCCACCAAGCAATATGAGCTGGACATGGGGTAGAATTAGGAAACCTGCAGTCTTGGTGGTAATACTCTGAAGTAGTGGTAATATCCAGGAGTCACCCACTAGGGAACAAAGCCTCAAAGGCAAGAGCTTGGCCAGGACAAGAATTCCAACATCTGTAGAGCCAGAGTGACAGGGACCAGGGAGGGGTTGAATTTCCATGAAAGCTGAGTCCTCTAGCAACCATTTGTATGGATAATGATTATTGGAATAGCAAGGAAATGGGAAGCTGAGTCTGAGACCCCAACTCAGAGCCAAACCTTGAAGAGAGAGGCTGATGTGATCCTTTCTTTTGGGAAGAAAGTTTTCCCCAAGTTAGGCCTTACACAGATTAAATGGAGGATGATCTCACAAAGATTACCAAACACCAGATCTCATCCATTAGTAAGAATCAGTAGAAATAAGACAAAAGAAAAACACATGTAAATCCTCAAGACAATAGACGTTGGAACAATCTAGTACGTAATAGTTATGTATCAGATGTTTAAAGAAATAAAGGATACAATTATAAAGATAAGCATGCAATAAAAATCTAAGAAAAGAATAGACGTGAAGAAAATGAGTTGAATTTTGAGCAATGAAAAATGTAATTGTTAAAATTTTAAAACTAAATGCATAGGTTAAACATCAGATTAGAAACAGGTGAAAAGATAATTATTGAATTGAAAGATACATGGGAAGAATTTATTCCAAAAACAACATAGAGAGATATAGAGAATGAAAATATTAAAGAGGGGTTAAGAGACATGGAGAATAGAATGAGATGATCTAACAAATGTTTGGAGTCTCAGGAGAAAATGGAGAGACAGTGAAAGAGAGACAATATTTTAAAAAAATAATGGCAGGGATTTCCTGGTTGCAGTAATGCCAGGCTAGGCTACTTGGATCAACTGTCTTACAGAAAACTAAAAAGGTTTAAGGTATATATCACACACACACACGTTTTATATATATATATATATATATATATATATATATATATACATAGCATGTATGTAAATGCGTATGCATATAAAAATCTTAGAATACTGAAGAGCTGAAAAAATAGTTGGTAAACTGCCATGTTATATTTGGGGGGAGTGGGTGAGGTTGAAGCCAAGCCCAAATCCATAAAGGTAAGGAGAATATTAGAGCATCAGAGAGACTTTTGCCTTGAGGGTATTTGTCCACAATCACATCTAGCTTCTGTTCAATGGTGAAGGTGATGGAAGTGAAGGCTCGGCTCCTCCTTCTGGGTGGGAGAGATAGAGGAAGCTCTCCCCACATTTACTGGGGACTCCAAAGGTCTGCATTGTCAGGATAAGGGCAAACCAAAACTAAACTCCTATTATTCAACCCCAGGGTTTATTGAGGAAGCCATTTTAGTCTGCCAACCTATAATTATACACCCAGCTCTTTCTCATTCAAGAACAAGAGGAAATGAAGACATCTTCTCAGAAACAACAGACTTAGAGAGTTCACCATCATTAGGTTCCCACTAAAGAAGATCCTATGGGATGTACTTCTGGAAGAAAGGAAGTGATCCCAAATGGAAAATCTGAGGTGCAAGAAGGAACAAAGAGCAAAAAGAGTGGTAAATATGTGGGAATATGTAAGTAAATATTAGCCATATTAAAAAGTAATAATAATATCTAGAAGGATTGAATAATTAAAGTACCAGACAATACCATGTGGGTTGGGAGGGAACAAAAGGAAATGTCTGGGATGAGGTTTGATGAACCTTAGACTTTGATCAGATGCAGGGTAACCAGTGAAATAGAAACCAAGGATATAACTTCCAAACTAGTAGAGAGAAAAAAGTGCAGAAATAAAAATATTCAATCTAAAATAAATGAAGGTCTTTTGAGACCTGAGCTTGGAACTGACACACAGCTACAGTAGTCCCTTGACTGAAGCAAGTCCCAAGACTGGCCCATATTCCAGAATAGGGAAATTGGCATGACTGACACATCTCTTGATGGTAGTAGCTGCAAAGTCATATTGCAAAGGGATTGATGAAGAATTGGGAACATTTTTGGAATTAAGAATCAAAATGGATTGTTGGCCTGGGACAGTTTGATTGTCCTTGCTAGCTTCAAGTATCCTCCATTTTTTCTCTAATGAATTCATAGGTAAAATTTAGCCTACTTCTTTTTCTTTCTTAAAAATATCTATTTATTTATTTGGCTGCACCAGGTCTTAGTTGTTGCACGTGGGATCTAGTTCCCTGATCAGGGATCAAACTCGGGACCCCTGCATTGGGAGCATGGAGTCTTAACTGCTGGACCACCAGGGAAGTCCCTAGCCTACTTTTGTTTGCCCCAATAATACTAATCCAGGCTGCTCTATTCTCCTCAAGTCTAGCCTTTCTGGATCAGTATTATCTTGTAACCATAAGCACTTCTTTTACTCTATGAAAGGGAGCAGCTAGAAGGGGAAAAAAGAACATATTAGAAATTTGCTTGCTCCTGGAGAAAAGTTAGACTCTTATTCTCAGGTGACCCTCCCCCATTAGGATCCCCCTGCCTTCCTTCCCTCTATCTTTAGTGTGCTGGTATGGCCAGCCCTGTGTATTCACAGGCTCTGCATCGGTGGGTTCAAAAAAAATAAGATAAATAAATAAATAAATAAATGAAATGAAAAGCAAGAAGGGAGAGAAAAAGAAACACAATGGGAGTCTGAAGAGAATGCACAAAATAAGATGGAAGATTTAAACTCCAAATATCAGTAACCATTTCATAGGTAAACAGACTTAAATGGTCCAGATAAGAGATAGAGATTATCACACTGGATAAAACAAACAAGCAAAATAAACCACAAAAACACCAAAGTCCTTACCTTGATAAACAGTATCTTCAAAAACTTACAGCAAGCATCATACTTAGAGAATTAATGGCACCATTTCATTTAAGTCAAGAACAGGACAAGAGTTCCTATATCAGGAGGGAGAGCTGAGTTCAGGACATTGGTCCACCTGAGACCTCCCAGCTCCACATAATATCAAATGGCTAAAGCTCTCCCAGACATCTCTATCTCAATGCTAAGACCCAGCTCCACTCAACGACCAGCAAGTTACAGTGCTGGACATCCTACACCAAACAACTAGCAAAACAGGAACACAACCCCACCATTAGCAGAGAGGTTGCCTAAAATCAGAATAAGGTAACAGACACCCCAAAACATACCACCAGATGTGATCCTGCACACAGAAAGACAAGATCCAGCCTCATCCACCAGAACACAGGCACTAGTCCCCTCCACCAGGAAGCCTACACAACCCACTGAACCAACCTTACCAACTGGGGGCAGACATGAAAAACAATGGGACTATTAACCTGCAGCCTTTAAAAAGGAGACCCCAAACACAGTAAGTTAAGCAAAATGAGAAGACAGAGAGACACACAGCAGATGAAGGAGCAAGGTAAAAACCCATCAGACCAAACAAAGGAAGAGGAAAGAGGCGGTCTACCTGAAAAAGAATTCAGAGTAATGATAGTAAAGATGACCCAAAATCTTGGAAATAGACTGGAGAAAATACAAGAAATGGTTAACAAGGACCTAGAAGGATTAAACAGTGAACAAACAGTGATGAATAACACAATAAATGAAATTAAAAATTCTTTAGAAGGGATCAATAGCAGAATAACTGAGGCAGAAGAACAGATAAGTGACCTGGAAGATAAAATAGTGGAAATAACGACTGCAGAGCAGAAAAAAGAAAATAAAATGAAAAGAATTGAGGACAGACTCAGAGACATCTGGGGCAATATTAAATGCACCAACATTCGAATTATAGGGGTCCCAGAAGAAGAAGAGACAAAGAAAGGGACTGAGAAAATATTTGAAGAGATTATAGTTGAAAACTTCCCTAATATGGGAAAGGAAATAGTCAATCAAGTCCAGGAAGCACAGAGAGTCCCATCTCATACAGTATAAATCTAAGGAGAAACATGCAAAGACACATATTATTATCAAAAATTATAAACAAAGAAAAAATATTAAAAGCAGCAAGGGAAAAACAACAAATAACATACAAGGGAATCCACATAGGGTTAACAGCTGATCTTTCATCAAAAACGCTGCAAGCCAGAAGGGGGTGGCAGGACATATTTAAAGTGATGAAAGGGAAAAACCTACAACCAAGATTACTCTACCCAGCAAGGATCTCATTCAGATTTGACGGAGAAATCGGAACCTTTACAGAGAAGAAAAAGCTAAGAGAATTCAGCACCACCAAACCAGCTTTACAACAAATGCTAAAGGAACTTCTCTAGGCAGGAAACACAAGAGAAGGCAAAGAACTACAATAACAAAACCAAAACATTAAGAAAATGGTAATAGGAACATACATATCGATAACTACGTTAAATGTAAATGGACTAAATGCTCCCACCAAAAGACACAGACTGGCTGAATGGATACAAAAACACGATGCATATATATGCTGTCTACAATAGACCCACTTCAGACCTATGGACACATACATACTGAAAGTGAGGGGATGGAAAGATATTCCATGCAAACAGAATCAAAAGAAAGCTGGAGTAGCAATTCTCATATCAGACAAAAGAGACTTTATTTTTCTAAAAACATTTTAATTGGAGTATAATTACTTTACAATGGTGTGTTAGTTTCTGCATTAATAACAAAGTGAATTAGTTATACATATACATATATCCCCATATCTCTTCCCTCTTGCGTCTCCCTCCCTCCCACCCTCCCTATCACACCCTTCTAACTGGTCTCAAAGCACCGAGCTGATCTCCCTGTGTTATGTGGCTGCTTCCCACTAGCTATCTATTTTACGTTTGGTAGTGTATATAAGTCCATGCCACTCTCTAACTTTGTCCCAGCTTACCTTTCCCCTCCCCATGTCCTCAAGTCCATTCTCTAGTAGGTCTGCATCTTGTCCCTGGTTCTTCTGACCATTTTCTTTCTTTTTTTTTTAGATTCCATATATATGTATTAGAAAAAGGTATTTGTTTTTCTCTTTCTGACATACTTCACTCTGTATGAAAGATTCTAGGTCCATCCACCTCACTACAAATAACTCAGTTTCATTTCTTTTTATGGCTGAGTAATATTCCACTGTGTATATATTCCACATCTTCTTTATCCATTCATCTGTTTTTTTAACATCTTTATTGGAGTATAATTGCTTTACAATGGTGTGTTAGTTTCTGCTTAATAACAAAGTGAATCAGTTATACATATACACATGTTCCCATATCTCTTGCATCTCCCTGCCTCCCAACCATCTAGGTGGTCAGAAAGCACCAAGCTGATCTCCCTGTGCTATGTGGCTGCTTCCCACTACCTATCTATTTTACATTTGGTAGTGTATATATGTCCATATATACACTACCACTCTCTCACTTTATCCCAGATTACCCTTCCCCCTCCTTGTGTCCTCCAGTCCATTCTCTAGTAGGTCTATCTCTTTATTCCCATCTTACCCCTGGGCTCCTCATGACCATTTTTTTTTTTTTAGATTCCATATATATGTGTTAGCATACGGTACTTGTTTTTCTCTTTCTGACTTACTTCACTCTGTATGACAGACTCTAGGTCTATCCACCTCACTACAAATAACTCAATTTCGTTTCCTTTTCTGGCTGAGGAATATTCCATTGTATATATGTGCCACTACTTCTTTATCCATTCATCTGTCGATGGACACTTAGGTTGCTTCCATGTCCTGGCTATTGTAAATAGTGCTGCAATGAACATTGTGCTACATGGCATTTTCGGAATTGTGGTTTTCTCAGGGTATATGCCCAGTGGTGGGATTGCTGGGTCTTATGGTAGTTCTATTTTTAGTTTTTTAAGGAAGCTCCATACTATTCTCCATAGTGGTTGTATCAATTTACATTCCCACCAACAGTGTATGAGAGTTCCCTTTTCTCCACACCCTCTCCAGCATTTACTGTTTGTAGATTTTTTGATGATGGCCATTCTAACTGGTGTGAGATGATATCGCATTGTAGTTTTGATTTGCATTTCTCTAATGATTAATGATGTTGAGCATTCTTTCATATGTGTTGGCAATCTGTATATCTTCTTTGGAGAAATGTCTATTTTGGCCTTCTGTCCATTTTTGGATTAGGTTGTTTCTTTTTTTGATATTGAGCTGCATGTGCTGCTTGTAAATTTTGGAGCTTAATCCTTTGTCAGTTGCTTCACTGGCAAATATTTTCTCCCATTCTGAGGGTTGTCTTTTCATCTTATTTATGGTTTCCTTTGTTGTGCAAAAGCTTTTAAGTTTCATTAGGTCCCATTTGTTTATTTTTGTTTTCATTTCCATTTCCCTGGGAGCTGGATCAAAAAGGATCTTGCTGTGATTTATATAATAGAGTGTTCTGCCTATGTTTTCCTCTAAGAGTTTGATAGTGTCTGGCCTTATATTTAGGTCTTTAATCCATTTTGACTTTATTTTTGTGTATGGTGTTAGGGAGTGCTTTAATTTCATCCTTTTATGTGTAGCTGTCTAGTTTTCCCAACACCACTTATTGAAGAGACTGTCTTTTCTCCATTGTATATTCTTGCCTCCTTTATCAAATATAAGGTGACCAGATGTGCATGGGTTTATCTCTGGGCTTTCTATCTTGTTCCATTGATCTATATTTCTGTTTTTGTGCCAGTACCATACTGTCTTGATTACTGTAGCTTTGTAGTATAGTCTGAAGTCAGGGAGCCTGATTCCTCCAGCTCTGTTTTTCTGTCTCAATATTGCTTTGGCTATTCAAGGGAATCCAAATCGGAAAAGAAGAAGTAAAGCTGTCACTGTTTGCAGATGACATGATACTATACATAGAGAATCCTAAAGATACTTCCAGAAAACTACTAGAGCTAATCAATGAATTTGGTAAAGTAGCAGGATACAAAATTAATGCACAGAAATCTCTTGCATTCCTATATACTAATGATGAAAAATCTAAAAGTGAACTTAAGGAAACACTCTCATTTACCACTGCAACAAAAAGAATAAAATACCTAGGAATAAACCTACCTAAGGAGACAAAAGATCTGTATGCAGAAAATTATAAGGTACTGATGAAAGAAATTAAAGATGATACAAATAGATGGAGAGATATACCATGTTCTTGGATTGGAAGAATCAATATTGTGAAAATGACTATACTACCAAAGCAATCTTCAGATACAATGCAATCCCTGTCAAACTATCATGGGCATTTTGCACAGAATTAGAACAAAAAATTTCACAATTTCTATCAAAATAGACTTTAAAATAAAGACTGTTAGAAGAGACAAAGAAGGACACTACATTATGATCAAGGTATCAATCCAAGACGATGTAACAATTGTAGAATGTATATAATAACAATTGTTAATATTTATGCACCCAACAAAGGAGCACCTCAATATATAAAGCAAAAGCTAACAGCCATAAAAAGGGAAATCGACAGTAACACAATAATAGTAGGGGACTTTAACACCCCACTTTCACCAATGGACAGATCGTCCAAAATGAAAATAAATAAGGAAACACAAGCTTTAAATGACACATTAAACAAGTTGGACTTCCTTGATATTTATAGGACATTCCATCCAAAAACAACAGAATACAGTTTCATTTCAAGTGCTCATGGAACATTTTCCAGGATAGATTATATCTTGGGTCACAAGTCAAGCCTTGGTAAATTTAAGAAAATTGAAATCGTATCAAGTATCTTTTCCAACAACAATGCTATGAGACTAGATATTAGAAGAAAAAAATCTGTAAAAAATACAGACACATGAGGGCTAAACAATACACTACAAAATAACAAAGAGATCACTGAATCAAAAAATACCTATGCCAGCAATCCCACTACTGTGCATATACCCTAAGAAAACCATAATTCAAAAAGAGTCATGTACCACGATGTTCATTGCAGCTCTGTTTACAATAGCCAGGACATGGAAGCAACCTAAGTGTCCATCGACAGATGAATGGATAAAGAAGATGTGGCACATATATACAATCCGATGGTACTCAGCCATAAAAAGAAATGAAATTGAGTTATTTGTAGTGAGGTGGATGTAGTCTGTCATACAGACTGAAGTAAGTCAGAAAGAGAAAAACAAATACCATATAATTACACACATATATGGAATCTAAAAAAAGAGAAAAAAGTGGTTCTGAAGAACCAGGGGCAGGAAAGGAATAAAGACGCAGATGTAGAGAATGGACTTGAGGACATGGGGAGGGGGAAGGGGAAGCTGGACTGAAGTGAGAGAGTGGCATGGGCATATATACACTACCAAACGTAAAATAGATATCCAGTGGGAAGGAGCCACATAGCACAGGAAAATCAGCTCGGTGTTTTGCGACCACTTGGAGGGGTGGGATAGGGAGGATGAGAGGGAGATGCAAGAGGTAGGAGATATAGGGATATATGTATATATATTGCTGATTCACTTTGTTATAAAGCAGAAACAAACACACCATTGTAAAGCAATTATACTCCAATAAAGATGTTTAAAAAAACTAAAAAAAAAATAACCTACAAAAAAATGACAATGGAAACTTGACAATGCAAAACCTATGGGATGCAGCAAAAGCAGTTCTAAGAGGGAAGTTTATAGCAATACAATCCTACCTCAAGAAACAAGAAACATCTCAAATAAACAACTTAACCTTACACCTAAAGCAATTAGAGAAAGAAGAACAAAAAAGCCCCAAACTTAGCAGAAGGAAAGAAATCATAAACATCAGATCAGAAATAAATGAAAAACAAATGAAGGAAACAATAGAAAAGATGAAGAGGACTAAAAGCTGGTTCTTTGAGAAGATAAACAACATTGGTAAACCATTAGCCAGACTCATTAAGAAAATAAAGGAGAAGACTCAAATCAATAGAATTAGAAATGAAAAAGGAGAAGTAACAACTGAAACTGCAGAAATACAAAAGATCATGAGAGATTACTACAAGCAACTCTATGCCAATAAAATGGACAACCTGGAAGAAATGGACAAATTCTTAGAAAAGCACAACCTTCTGAGACTGAACCAGGAAGAAACAGGAAATATAAACAGAACAAACACAGGCACTGAAATTGAGACTGTGATTTAAAATCTTTCAGCAAACAAAAGCCCAGGACCAGATGGCTTCACAGAAGAATTCTATCAAATATTTAGAGAAGAGCTAACACCTATCCTTCTCAAACTCTTCCAAAATATAGCAGAGGGTGGAACACTCCCAAACACATTCTGCAAGGCCACCATCATGCTGATACCAAAACCAGACAATGATGTCACAAAGAAAGAAAACTACAGACCAATATCACTGATGAACATGGATGCACAAATCCTCGACAAAACACTAGCAAACAGAATCCAACAGCTCATTAAAAGGATAATACACCATGATCAAGTGGAGTTTATCCCAGGAATGCAAGAATTCTTCAATATACACAAATCAATCAATGTGATACACCATATTAACAAATTGAAGGAGAAAAACCATATGATCATCTCAATAGATGCAAAAAAAGCTTTTGATAAAATTCAACCCCCATTTATGATAAAAACCCTGCAGAAAGTAGGCATAGAGGGAACTTACCTCAACATAATAAAGGCCATATATGACAAACCCACAGCCAACATCGTTCTCAATGGGAAAAACTGAAAGCATTTCCACTAAGATCAGGAACAAGACAAGGTTGTGCATGCTCACCACTATTATTCAACATAGTTTTGGAAGTTTTAGCCACAGCAATAAGGGAAGGAAAAGAAATAAAAGGAATCCAAATCGGAAAAGGAGAAGCAAAGCTGTCACTGTTGGCAGATGACATGATACTAAATATAGAGAATCCTAAAGATGCTACCAGAAAACTACTAAAGCTAATCAATGAATTTGGTAAAGCAGCAGGATACAAAATTAATGCACAGAAGCCTCTTGCATTCCTATACACTAATGGTGAAAAATCTGAAAGTGAAATTAAGGAAACACTCCCATTTACCACTGCAACAAAAAGTATAAAATACCTAGGAATAAACCAACCTAAGGAGACAAAAGACCTGGATGCGGAAAACAATAAGACACTGATGAAAGAAATTAAACATCATACAAACAGATGGAGAGATATACCATGTTCTTGGATTGGAAAAATTAACATTGTGAAAATGACTATACTACCCAAAGAATTCTCATTGTCAATGCAATCCCTATCAAAGTACCAATGGCATTTTTAACAGAACTAGAACAAAAAATTTCACAATTTGTATGGAAACACAAAAGACCCAAAATTGCCAAAACAATCTTGAGAAAGAAAAACGGAGCTGGAGGAATCAGTCTCCTGGATGTCAGACTATACTACAAAGCTACAGTAATCAACACAATATGGTACTGGCACAGTCGGTACTATCCTGGTACCATCGTTTCTACAGGATAGAAAGCCCAGAGGTAAACCCACGCACATATGGTCACCTTATTTTTGATAAAGGAGGCAAGAATATACAATGGATAAAAGGCAGTCTCTTCAATAAGTTGTGCTGGGAATACTGGACAGCTACATGGAAAATAATGAAATTAGAGCATGCCCTAACACCATACACAAAAATAAACACAAAATGGATTAAAGACCTAAATGTAAGGCCAGACACTCTAATACTCTTAGAGGAAAACGTAGGCAGAACACTCTATGACATAAACCACAGCAAAATCCTTTTTGACCCACCTCCTAGGGAAATGGAAGTAAAAACAAAAGTAAACAAATGGGACCTAATGAAACTTAAAACTTCTGCACAGCAAAGGAAACCATAAAAGTATGAAAAGACAACCTTCAGAATGGGAGAAAATATTTGCAAATGAAGCAACTGACAAAGGATTAATCTCCCAAATTTACAAGCAGCTCATGCCACTCAATATCCAAAAAACAAACAACCCAATCCAAAAATGGGCAGATGACCTAAATAGACATTTCTCCATAGAAGATATACAGATTGCCAACTAACACATGAAAGGATGCTCAACATCACTAATCATTAGAGAAATACAAATCAAAACCACAATGAGGTATCACCTCATGCCGGTCAGAATGGCCATCACCAAATAATCTACAAACAATAAATGCTGGAGAGGGTGTGGAGAAAAGGGAACCCTCATACACTGTTGGTGGGAATGTAAATTGATACAGCCATTGTGGAGAACAGTATGGAGGTTCCTTAAAAAACTAAAAATAGAACTACCATACGACCCAGCAATCCCACTACTGGGCATATACCCTGAGAAAACCATAATTCAAAAAGAGTTATGTACCACAAAGTTCATTGCAGCTCTGTTTACAATAGTCAGGACATGGAAGCAACCTCAGTGTCCATTGACAGATGAATGGATAAAGAAGTAGTGGCACATATATACAATGGAATATTACTCAGCCATAAAAAGAAGCGAAATTGAACTCTTCGTAATGAGGTGGATGGACCTAGAGTCTCATACAGAGTGAAGTAAGTCAGAAAGAGAAAGACAAATACTGTATGCTAACACATATATATAGAATCTTAAAAAAAAATGGTTCTGAAGAACCTAGGGGCAGGACAGGAATAAAGACGCTGGCGTAGAGAATGGACTTGAGGACATGGGAAGGGGCAGGGTAAGCTGGGACGAAGTGAGAGAGTGGTATGGACATATATACAGTTCCAAATGTAAAATAGATAGCTGGTGGGAAGCAGCTGCATCACATGGAGAGATCAGCTCTATGCTTTGTGACCACCTATTGGGGTGGGATAGGGAGGGTGGAATGGAGATGCAAGAGGGAGGAGATATGGGGATATATGTATATGTATAGCTGATTCACTTTGTTATAAAATGGAAACTAACACACTGTTGTAAAGCAACTATACTCCAGTAAATATGTTAAAAAAAAAAAGTTCTTATATCTTCTGTCACAATGTTGTGCTAAAGCACTTTATGCAAAAATTCAAAAAAAAAGAGAATTAAGAGGTATAAGAATTTGAACATAAAAGACAAGATTGTCATCATTATTATTCAGTATGATGGTCCACATAGAAAAATCCAAGAAAATCTGCAAATTATTAGATCTAACAAGAGATTAAGAGAGTCACCAGCGTTGCTGGATCCAGGTTTGCTGGATCAACATATAAAAATAGCACTCCTATAACCAGTAATAACCATTTTTAAATGAAATTTTTAAGAGAACCCATTCACAGAAAAAAGGAAACAAACCCATTCACAGTATAAAGGGGGGATAAAATGAGATATCTGGTGGATTAATTTTGTATTGCTTCATTGCAATTTATCATAAACTTAGAGGCTAAAACCAACACACATTTATTACCTCACAGTTTCTTTGGCTCACAAATCTGGGCACAGCTTAGCTGGATCCTCCGTTCAGGGTGTCAAGCTGAAATCAAGGTGTTGGCAGGGCCTGTCCTCTCATCTTCAGCTCAGACTTCTCTTCTAACCTTACATCATTGTTGGCAGAATTGTCATTTTAGTACTGAGGGACTTATTTTCTTGCTGAATGTCAGCCAGGGGCTCGCTCTTAGTTCCTAAAAGCCATCCTTGGGTCCCAGCTACGAGGCCCTCTCACAGCATAGCAGGTGACTTCTTCAAAGCCAGCAGGAGAATCACATCCCAGTCTGCTATGGTGGAGTCTTGCATAATGTAACATAATCATGGGAGTGATTATCCCATCACCTTTGCCTAATCTAATCAAGGGAGCAACTATCCCATCATATTCATATCCACACTCAAGAGAAGGTGATTATACAGGGCATGCATACCAGACAGCTGAAATCTTGGGCACCATCTTAGAATTCTACCTATTCACTTAAGAGTAAATATAACAAAAAATGTGCAACATACCTTTGAGAAAAAATATGAAACATTATTGGCTATCAAAGGGAATGTACCTGAATAAAAGGAGATCTATAACAAGTTATTGTATGGTAAGACTCACTATAACAAAGCTATTAACTCTCCCCAGTTAATTTCTAAATTAAATTAAATTCCCAAGCTCAACAGGATTTTTCATGAAATTTGTCAAACTGATTCTAAAATTCATATGAAATAGATTTGTTCAAGAATAATTAATGCAAATCTGAAAAAGAATGGGGGGAGAAGGTGACTTGTTTTACCAGATATCAAGATTTATTTTAAAGCTATAGTAATGAGAACAGTGTGAGTCTGGCTCAGGAACAGACAAATGGATTACTGAAAGAGAATAAAAAACCCAGAAACAGGTCCGTGGAACTTAGAATGTTATATAAGTGGCAGTTCAAACACTGGGGAAAAGAATGAATATTCAATAAATATTCAACACCAATAAATGGTGTTAGAACAACACATTTTTACATGGAAAAAAATAAATTAGATCACTACCTTGTATCTAACACAGAAGACAAAGCTAGATGGACTAAAGCTCTAAATGTGAAAAGCAAATTTTTAAACCTATTAGAAGAAAATATAATATGACCTTGGAGTAGGAAAGGTGTTCTTAACCAAGTTACAAAAAGCTCCAACCATAAAGAAAAATAATTAATTTGAATGTATAACTGATTCATTTTGCAGTACACCTGAAACTAATACAATATTGTAAATCAACTATGCTCCAACAAAAATTTTTAAAAAAGAATTAGCTTGACTTCATTAAAATTAAAACCTCTATAAAATAAAAGCTCCATTAACAAATTTATAAGACAGGTGATAACCTGGAAAAAGGTATTTGCAACACACATAACAGACTGCCCCCCAAAACACTGTTGCAAAGAATTCCCACAGCACAATAAGAAAAAGACAAACAAAACTCAACAGAGGAAGAAGCAAAGTATATGAAAAGGTTATTACAGAAAAGGAAAGCCAAATGAAAAGATATTTAACCTCACTAAATATCAAGAAAATATAAGTTAAAACAATGAAAAACTATTTCACATCCATCATATTGGCAAAATTTTTAAGTCTTCTGATACAGGATATGTGGAACAACAGAAACCCTCGTGTACTGCTGGTGGAAGTGTAAATTGAGACAACCACTTTGGAGAGAATTTTGACTCTGTTTAGTAGTATAAAAGGTGTATTTACCATATTACCCAGTAATTTCACTTCCAATTATTTTCCCTAGAGAAATTCCTCAACGTGTGCACAAGGAGACTGTACTAAGATGTTCATTGCAGCATTGTAATACTGTAAAATTGGACAATGGGTGAACGTCCTTCAGTAAATGAATGAATAAATAAAACGTGGTATAGTCCTATAATCAAATACTACACAGCAGCTAAAAGAAATGAACTGGATTTATGTATTATCAACATTTGAGTAAAAAAACAAGTTGTAAAATAAGATATATTATAAATATATATTATGCAATAATATATATTATATATGTATGCATAGTCTGAAACTATTTCTGTAAAATTAAAAAGCTCACAATGCGGAACTTCCCTGGTGGTGCAGTGGTTAAGAATTCGCCTGCCAGTGCAGGGGACACGGGTTCAATCCCTGGTCCGGGAAGATCCCACATGCCACAGAGCAACTAACTCCGTGTGCTGCAACTACTGAGCCTGTGCTCTAGAGCTGTGAGCCACAGCTAACTAGCCCGCATACTGCAACTACTGGAGGTGGTGAACCTAGAGCCTGTGCTCCGCAACAAGAGAAGCCACCGCAATGAGAAACTTGCGCAATGCAAAGAAGAGTAGTAGCCCCCACTCCCCACAGCTAGAGAAAGCCCGTGCACAGCAGTGAATACCCAGCGTAGCCAAAAATAAATTAATTAATTAATTTTTTAAAAGTGTGCAATGCAATACTTTATTGCTTATAGAGATATAAATTGCTTGTAAATAGTATTAAAACATAAATACCAAATTCACAATAGTGTTTGCATCTGGGTGGAAAGAAGGGAACAGGATTGAGGATGGGTGGAAAAAGGGTACTTCGACTTAACTCCTTAATTGCCATTATCACTTTTAAAAACACAGATTTGAAGTAGATGTAATAAAATGCTAACAATGAAGAATCCTGGGTATATGGGTGTTTGTTATATTATTCTTTGTACTTTTCTGTATTTTTAAAATTATAAAATAAAATATGCCATAGAAGGCAAAATTGGAGGCTCTTCCCAAATGATGCTGACAGGGTAACATTTTGGAGCCAATTCCAGGATGTTTGGGCTGAGAAACAACGAAAAGTGTAAGGAGAACGAAAGGAAAAGGAGATGATATGCATAATCACCACACTGTTCCCATGGACACGCTACTCAAGTATTCTTGTCTATTTGTAAATCATATCAGTCCTCCCAAAGCTCAAAACGATACAATGAGATGACTAATACACCATTAATATTCTCATCTGTTCTACAGGTACAAAACTCTTAGACTCTGAGCAGCAACTGTATAAAATTTCAAATTTCTAGGAAGATAAAATTTATAGGTACAAAATTATTGAAAACCTTGCATATTAAAACAAGACTTCTAAAGAGGAGATTTGGTAGAATAGAAGCCCCCTTACCAGGTGCTATTAAAACTGTCATCAGCCAGTGAATGGAAAAAGTTAGTAAAGCAGGGAATCATAGGCATGACACATTAATATAGTAAAACTTTTAAGTTAAAACATATAAATGGGGGCGTCCCTGGTGGTGCAGTGGTTAAGAATCCACCTGCCAGTGCAGGGCACACGGTTTCGAGCTCTGATCTGGGAAGATCCCACATGTTGCGGAGCAGCTAAGCCCGTGCTCCACAACTACTGAAGCCTGTGCACCTAGAGCCCATGCTCTGCAACAAGAGAAGCCACCACAATGAGAAGCCCATGCACTGCAACAAAGGGTAGCCCCTGCTCGCCACAACTAGAGAAAGCCTGCGCACAGCAACGAAGAACCAACGCAGCCAAAAATAAATATATAAATAAATAAATTTATTTAAAAAAAACATAAATATACATTCATTCACCAATCTTTATTTAAGATCAAGGCCTTTTCTTTGTGTATGCTCCTACCAATTGACCTTCTGTCTCATTTTCCCTACATAAACCGTACTCACAGGGTATTATCTATGAGTTACAGTTTTGGTTTCTTCAAAGTGGAGCAAGAACTTAAAGAGGATTCCGAAGCAATCTGAGAGACAATCCTTTCAGAGTTTTAAGAGCAGCTAATGATATTGAATGTTTTTTGAAATTCTCCTGTCCCATTCCTCCTCAGTGAAACCTCTTCAAGTGTGTTTATTTTTTTTATTTTTTAAAATTTTCTTTTATTTATTTATTTATTTATTGGCTGTGTTAGGTCTTCGTTGTTGTGTGCAGGGTTTCTCTAGTTGTGGCGAGCGGGGGCTACTCTTCGTTGCAGCGTACAGACTTATTACTGCAGTGGCTATACTTGTTGCGGAGCATGGGCTCTAGGCTCATGGGCTTCAGTAGTTGTGGCTCACTGGCTCCAGAGCGCAGGCTCAGTAGTTGTGGTACACGGGCTTAGTTGTTGTGCGGCATGTGGGATCTTCCCAGACCAGGGATCGAACCTATGTCCCCTGCATTGGCAGGCGGATTCTTAAGCACTGCGCCACCAGGAAAGTAACTCGCCTGCATGTTTTTCTTAAACCTTTATCCCTCTGTTCATCTTTTTTTTACATCTTTATTGAAGTATAATTGCTTTACAATGGTGTGTTAGTTTCTGCTTTATAAAAAAGTGAATCAGTTATACATATACATATGTTCCCATATCTCTTCCCTCTTGCGAGTCCCTCCCTCCCACCCTACCTATCCCACCCCTCTAGGTGGTCACAAAGCACCGAGCTGATCTCCCTGTGCTATGTGGCTGCTTCCCACTAGCTATCTACTTTACGTTTGGTAGTGTATAAATGTGCATGCCACTCTCTAACTTTGTCACAGCATACCCTTCCCCTTCCCCTTCCCCATATCCTCAAGTCCATTCTCTAGTAGGTCTGTGTCTTTATTCCTGTCTTACCCCTAGGTTCTTCATGACACTTTTTTCTTAAATTCCATATATATGTGTTAGTATATGGTATTTGTCTTTCTCTTTCTGACTTACTTCACTCTGTATGACAGACTCTATGTCCATCCACCTCATTACATATAGCTCAATTTCATTTCTTTATATGGCTGAGTAATATTCCATTGTATATATGTGCCACATCTTCTTTATCCATTCATCCGATGACGGGCACTTAGGTTGTTTCCATCTCCGGGCTATTGTAAATAGAGCTGCAATGAACATTTTGGTACATGACTCTCTTCGAATTTTGCTTTCTCAGGATATATGACCAGTAGTGGGATTGCTGGGTCGTATGGTAGTTCTCTTTGTAGTTTTTTAAGGAACCTCCATACTGTTCTCCATAGTGGCTGTACCAATTCACATTCCCACCAGCAGTGCAAGAGTGTTCCCTTTTCTCCACATCCTCTCCAGCATTTATTGATTCTAGATTTTTTGATGATGGCCATTCTGACTGGTGTGAGATGACATCTCACTGTAGTTTTGATTTGCATTTCTCTAATGATTAATGATGTTGAGCATTCTTTCATGTGTTTGTTGGCAGTCTGTATATGTTCTTTGGAGAAATGTCTATTTAGGTCTTCTGGCCATTTTGGGATTGGGTTGTTTGTTTTTTTGTTATTGAGCTGCATGAGCTGCTTGTAAATTTTGGAGATTAATTCTTGGTCAGTTGCTTCATTGACAAAGATTTTCTCACATTCTGAGAGTAGTCTTTTGGTCTTCTTTATGGCTTCCTATGCTTTTCAAAAGCTTTGAAATTTCATTAGGTCCCATTTGTTTATTTCTGTTTTTCTTTCTATTTCTCTACGAGGTGGGTCAAAAAAGATCTTGCTGTGATTGATGTCATAGAGTGCTCTGCCTATGTTTTCCTCTAAGAGTTTGATAGTTTCTGGCCTTAAATTTAGGTCTTTAATCCATTTTGAGCTGATTTTTGTGTATGATGCTAGGGAGTGATCTAATCTCATACTTTTACATGTACCGGTCCAGTTTTCCCAGCACCATTTATTGAAGAGGCTGTGCTTTCTCCACTGTATATTCCTGCCTCCTTTAACAAAGGTAAGGTGTCCATATGTGCGTGGGTTTATCTCTGGGCTTTCTATCCTATTCCTTTGATCTATATTTCTGTTCTTGTGCCAGTACAATACTCTTTTGATTACTGTAGCTTTGTAGTATAGTCTGAAGTCAGGGAGCCTGATTCCTCCAGCTCCGTTTTTCATTCTCAAGATTGCTTTGGCGATTTGGGGTCTTTTTTGTTTCCATACAAATTATGAAATTTTTTGCTCTAGTTCTCTGAAAAATGCCAGTGGTAGTTTGATAGGGATTGCATTGAATCTATACATTGCTTTGGGTAGTAGAGTCATTTTCACAATGTTGATTCTTCCAATCCAACAACATGGTATATCTCTCCATCTATTTGTATCATCTTTAATTTCTTTCATCAGTGTCTTATAATTTTCTGCATACAGGTCTTTTGTCTCCCTAGGTAGGTTTATTCCTAGATATTTTATTCTTTTTGTTGCAGTGGTAAATGGGAGTGTTTTCTTGATTTCACTTTCGGATTTTTCATCCTTAGTGTGTAGGAATGCCAGAGATTTCTGTGCTTTAATTTTGTATCCTGCTGCTTTTCCAAATTCATTGATTAGCTCTAGTAGTTTTCTGGTAGCATCTTTAGGATTCTCTAGTATAGTATCATGTCATCTGCAAACAGTGACAGCTTTACTACTTCTTTTCCGATTTAGATTCCTTTTATTTCCTTTTTTTCTCTGATTGCTGTGGCTATAACTTCCAAAACTATGTTGAATAAGAGTGGTGAGAGTGGGCAACCTTGTCTTGTTCCTGATCTTAGTGGAAATTCTTTCAGTTTTTCACCATTGAGGATGATGTTGGCTGTGCGTTTGTCATATATGGCCTTTATTATGTTGAGAAAAATTCCCTCTATGCCTACTTTCTGCAGGGTTTTTATAATAAATTGGTGTTGAGTTTTGTCGAAAGGTTTCTCTGCATCTATTGAGGTGATCATATGGTTTTTCTCCTTCAGTTTGTTAATATGGTGTCTCACGTTGATTGATTTGCGTATATTGAAGAATCCTTGCATTCCTGGAATAAACCTCACTTGGTCATGATGTATGATCCTTTTAATGTGCTGTTGGATTCTGTTTGCTAGTATTTTGTTAAGGATTTTTGCTTCTATGTTCATCAGTGATATTGGCCTGTAGTTTTCTTTGTTTGTGACATCTTTGTCTGGTTTTGGTATCAAGGTGATGGTGGCCTCGTAGAAGGAATTTGGGAGTGTTCCCCCCTCTGCTATATTTTGGAAGAGTTTGAGAAGGATAGGTGTTAGCTCTTATCGAAATGTTTGATAGAATTTGCCTGTGAAGCCATCTGGTCCTGGGCTTTTGTTTGTTGGAAGATTTTTAATCACAGTTTCAATTTCAGTGCTTGTGATTGGTCTCTTCATACTTTCTATTTCTTCCTGATTCAGTCTTGGCAGGTTGTGCATTTCTAAGGATTTGTCCATTTCTTCCAGATTGTCCATTTTATTGGCATAGAGTTACTTGTAGTAATCTCTCATGATCTTTTGTATTTCTGCAATGTCAGTTGTTACTTCTCCTTTTTCATTTCAAATTCTACTGATTTGAGTCTTCTCCCTCTTTTTCTTGATGAGTTTGGCTAATGGTTTATCAATCTGGTTTATCTTCTCAAAGAACCAGCTTTTAGTTTTATTGATATTTGCTATCGTTTCCTTCATTTCTTTCTCATTTATTTCTGATCTGAGTTTTATGTTTTATTTCCTTCTGCTAACTTTCGGGGTTTTTTGTTCTTCTTTCTCTAATTGCTTTAGGTGCAAGGTTAGGTTGTTTATTCGAGATGTTTCCTGTTTATTAAGGTAGAATTGTATTGCTATAAACTTCCATCTTAGAACTGCTTTTGCTGCATCCCATAGGTTTTGGGTCATCATGTCTACATAGTCATTTGTTTCTAGGTATTTTTTGATTTCCTGTTTGATTTCTTCAGTGGTCACTTCGTATTCAGTAGTGTATTGTTTAGTCTCCATGTGTTTGTATTTTTTATACCTCTTTTCCTGTAATTGTTATCTAGTCTCATGGCATTGTGATCGGAGAACATACTTGATACAATTTCAATTTTCTTAAGTTTACCAAGGCTTGATTTGTGACCCAAGGTATGAGCTATCATGGAGAATGTTCCATGAGCACTTGAGAAAAATGTGCATTCTGTTGTTTTTGGATGGAATGCCCTATAAATATCAATTAAGTCCATCTTGTTTAATGTATCATTTGAAGTTTGTGTTTCCTTATTTATTTTCTTTTTGGATGATCTGTCCATTGGTGAAAGTGGGGCGTTAAAGTCCCCTACTATGAATGTGTTACTGTCAATTTCCCCTTTGATGGCTGTTAGTATTTGCCTTAGGTAGTGAAGTGCTCCTATGTTGGGTGTGTAAATATTTATAATTGTTATATCTTCTTCTTGTATTGTTCCCTTGATCATTATGTAGTGTCCTTCTTTGTATCTTGTAATAGTCTTTATTTTAAAGTCTATTTTATCTGATATGAGAATTGCTACTCCAGTTTTCTTTTGGTTTCCATTTGCATGGAATATCTTTTTCCATCCCCTTACTTTCAGTCTGTATGTGTGTCTAGGTCTGAAGTGGGTCTTTTGTAGACAGCATATATATGGGTCTTATTTTTGTATCCATTCAGCCAGTCTGTGTCTTTTGGTGGGAGCATTTAATGCATTTACATTTAAGGTAATTATTGATATGTATGTTCTTATTCCCATTTTCTTAATTCTTTTGGTTTTGTTATTGTAGGTCTTTTCCTTCTTTTGTGTTTCTTGCCTAGAGTAGCATTTGTTGTAAAGCTGGTTTGGTGGTGCTGAACTCTCTCAGCTTTTGCTTGTCTGTAAAGGTTTTAATTTCTCCATCAAATCTGAATGACATCCTTGCTGGTTAGAATAATCTTGGTTGTAAGATTTTCTCTTTAATCACTTTAAATATGTCCTGCCAGTCCCTTCTGGCTTGCAGAGTTTCTGCTGAAAGATCAGCTGTTAACCTTATGGGGATTCCCTTGTGTGTTATTTGTTGTTTTTCCCTTGCTGCTCTTAATATGTTTTCTTTGTATTTAATTTTTGATAGTTTGATTAATATGTGTCTTGGCGTGTTTCTCCTTGGATTTATCCTGTATGGGACTTTCTGTGCTTCCTGAACCTGATTAACTATTTCCTTTCCCATATTAGGTAAGTTTTCACCTGTAATCTGTTCAACTGTTTTCTCAGTATCTTTCTTTTTCTTTTCCTATTCTGGAACCCCTATAATTCGAATGTTGTTGTGTTTAAGGTTGTCCCAGAGGTCTCTGAGATTGTCCTCAGTTCTTTTCATTCTTTTTTCTTTATTCTGCTCTGCAGTAGTTATTTACACTATTTTATCTTCCAGGTCACTTATCCATTCTTCTGCCTCAGTTATCCTGCTATTGATCCCATCTAGAGTCTTTTTCATTTCATTTATTTTGTTGTTCATCATTGCTTTTTTCATCTTTAGTTTTTCTAGGCCCTTGTTAAATGTTTCTTGCATTTTGTCTATTCTATATCCAAGATTTTGGATCATCTTTACTGTCATTATTCTGAATTCTTTTTCAGGTAGACTGCCTATTTCCTCTTCATTTGTTAAGTCTGGTGGGTTTTTATCTTGCTCCTTCATGTGCTTTGTGTTTTTCTGTCTTCTCATTTTGCTTATCTTATTGTGTTTGGGGTCTCCTTTTTGCAGGCTGCAGTTCGTAGTTCCCATTGTTTTTGGTGTTATGTGGAGCTGGGAAGTCTCTTGTGGACCAGTGTCCTGAAGTTGACTCTCCCACCTCAGAGACACAGCACTGACTCCTGGTTGCAACACCAAGAGCCTTTCATCCACACAGCTCAGAATAAAAGGGAGAAAAATTAGAAAGAAAGAAAGAAGTAAAGAAAGAAAGAAAGGAAGGAAGGAAGGAAGAAAAGAAACAAGGAAAGAATGAAAGAAAGAAAGAGGATAAAATAAAGTAAGATAAAATAAAGTTATTAAAATAAAAAATAATTATTAAGATAAAATTTTTTTTAAAAAGAAAAAATAAAAAACGGACGGATAAAACCCTAGGACAAATGGTGAAAGCAACGATATACAGACAAAACCTCACACAGAAGCATACGCATACCCACTCACAAAAAGAGGAGAAGGGGAAAAAATAATAAATTTTGCTCTCAAAGTCCACCTCCTCAATTTGGGATGATTCGTTGTCTATTCATGTATTCCACAGATAAAGGGTACATCAAGTTGATTGTGGAGCTTTAGTCCGTTGCTTCTGAGGCTGCTGGGAGAGATTTCCCTTTCTCTTCTTTGTTCTTACAGCTCCCAGGGGCTCAGCTTTGGATTTGACCTCGCCTCTGCATTTAGGTCGCCGGAGGGCTTCTGTTCTTTGCTCAGAGAGGACGGGGTTAAAGGAGCCACTGATTCGGGGTCTCTGGCTCACTCAGGCCGGGGGGAGGGAGGGGTACAGAGTGCTGGGCGAACCTGCAGCGGCAGAGGCCGGCGGGACGTTGCACCAGCCTGAGGCGTGCCGTGCATTTTCCCGGGGGAGTTGTCCCTGGATCCCGGGACCCTGGCAATGGCGGGCTGCACAGTCTCCCCAGAAGGGAGTATGGATAGTGACCTGTGCTTGCACACAGGCGTTTTGGTTGTGGCAGCAGCAGCCTTAGCGTCTCATGCCTGTCTCTAGGGTCCGCGCTTTTAGCCGCGGCTCCTGCCCGTCTCCAGAGCTCCTTTAAGCAGCACTCTTAATCCCCTCTCCTCGCGCACCAGGAAACAAAGAGGGAAGAAAAAGTCTCTTGCCTCTTCGGCATCTCCAGACTTTTCCCCGGACTCCCTCCTGGCTAGCCATGGTGCACTAACCCCCTGCAGGCTGTGTTCACAACGCCAACCCCATTTCTCTCCCTATGCTCCGACCAAAGCCGAGCCTCAGCTCCCAGCCCCGCTCGCCCCAGCGGGTGAGCAGACTAGTCTCTCAAGCTGGTGAGTGCCGGTCAGCACCGGTCCTCTGTGCAGGAATCTCCCTGCTTTGCCCTCCACACCCTGCTGCTGTGCTCTCCTCTGCGGCTCCAAAGCTTTCCCGCTCCGCCACCCGCAGTCTCCGCCTGCGAAGGGGCTTCCTAGTGTGTGGAAACCTTTCCTCCTTCACAACTCCCTCCCACTGGTGCAGGTCCCATCCCTATCCTTTTGTCTCTGTTTATTCTTTTTTTTTTTTTGCCCTACCCAGGCACGTGGGGAGTTTCTTGCCTTTTGGGAGGTCTGAGGTCTTCTGCCAACGTTCAATTGGTGTTCTGTAGGAGTTGTTCCATGTGTAGATGTATTTCTGGTGTATCTCTGGGGAGGAAGGTGATCTCCACGTTTTACTCTTCCGCCATCTTCCCTGATCTCCCAAGTGTGTTTAATGACACCTTATTTAATATATATTATTTATTCATTAAAACTGAACTCACAGCCAACAGCAATATAATTCATGCCTAAATAAAGCTTACCTAACATGTATAATTTCTCTATAAGGCACATCACAGCCTTCTTGTGCTTAGAAATACTAGATAGCACTTCAGCACTATTCTTGGGGGGCATTTTTAACAGTGAAATCACCAACAAAATTCACAAAATGTGAAAAGCATGGCACTAAATACACCACAGAAAGTATACTTGCTTACAGTATGATCATTGAAACAAGAAGACATAATGTCACCTTGTTTGACCTCAACTGGGAACATGCACATTAGACAACTCAAATTTTTTCACTCTGTTCATGTTCATATCTGCAAATGACTGTGAGAGTACTGTGAGTATTGATTTAGGGTTACAGATAGATTTTAAATAGTAAGTGAATTCACAAATACTAGATCCAAGAATGAGAATTGACTGGTATATCTAAAATCACTCCATCATAAGTTTGGTAAGGATGCTACTCCTGGCATGCCACCACTGTGAATGGACTCCTTTTTTAAAATAAATTTATTTATTTATATTTGGTTGTGTTGGGTCTTCATTGCAGTGCATGGGCTTCTCATTGCAGTGGCAGAGCACGGGCTCTAGGCACGCGGGCTTCAGTAATTGCAGCACATGGGCTCAGTAGTTGTGGCTCGTGGGCATTAGAGTGCAGGCTCAAGTGTTGTGGCGCACAGGCTTAGTTGCTCCATGGCATGTGGGATCTTCCCAGACCAGAGCTTGAACCCGTGTGCCCTGCATTGGCAGGCAGATTCTTAACCACTGCACCACCAGGGAAGTCCCTGTCAATGGACTCTTGATGCTGCTGTAACTTCTGTGAATAATTTCTCAACAGTCTCTGTACCTCTGCATCACTTTGTTGTACAGCAGAAACTAACACAGCATTGTAAAACAATTATACTCCAATAAAGATATTTTTTTAAAGATTCAATATTGTTATGGAAGCATCTTATGGGAAAAGCCCAAGGTCCTATCTCTTACTAAGACTCACAATAAGAGATGATACTTGCATAGAAAGTGTGCTCTGATATGATACCCATGATTATAAATTCCCACTGAAGTTTGCCAATTTGCTCAAAGTCTACATACACCCTTCTTTCCATTTCACTCTTTGTGCCCCAAACTGCTCCAACCTAAACTCATGCAGCTAAAATTCCTACAGCTGAAAACAGACTCATCCTCTCCTTAAAATGAAGGACATTTCAAAGTCTCATTAGTTACTGAATCTGACTCCAGTTCCAGGATCTCTGGGTAATATTCATCCCTCTTCTAGTTTTGATGCAATACTAACTCAATATTAGGCAACTATGGTGTAAATTGTAAAGTTCACTCTCACTACCAACATCTCCCACATGAAGTAATGGGGGAAAAAGGAAAAGAAAGAAAAGGGAGATTACTTAAAATATATTAAAACATATATGACTTCATAAAAGTAAATTCAGGTGGAGTCTACAATTCTTGGTTTTACATCTCATAAAAATGTAATTTCTACAAAAATAATGGTACAAATGGGAGGGGGAAACAGGAATATATTGGAGCATATTTTTTATATCATTGAAATTAGGCTGGAATTAATCCCAACTCAAGTGTTTAAAGTAAAGATGTTAATGGTAAACCTCAGCACATTCAATAAGAAAACACCTCAAAATATAGTAAAAGAAACAATAAGACAATAAAAATGGTATACGAGAAAATATCAATTTAACACAAAATCAGGCAGTAATAGAGGAATGGAGGAACACAAAAGACATACAGAAAACAAATAATAAAATCCTACCTTGTGAATAATTAAATTAAATGTAAATAGATTGAGCACCCCTATAAAGAAGCAGAGATTGGCAAAGTGGAAGAAAAAAAATATGACTCCTACATGCTGTTTACAAGAGACAAACATTAATTCTAAGACACACATAGATTAAAAGCATAAGGATAGAAAAATATATACCATGGAAACTGTACCCAAAAGAGAGCTATAGTGACTATACTAACAGCAGGCAAAATAGACTCAAAGACAAAATCGTTACTAGAGACAAGAAAGGACATTTTATAATGATAAAAGGGTCCATCTGTCAAGAGTATATAACAATTTCAAATATAGGTACACCAAACAACAGTGCCCAAAAATGTATGAAGCATAAACTGCCAAGATTGAAGGGAGAAACAAACAATTTAATTATACTAATTGGAGACTTCAATCGCCCACTTTCAAATATAAATAAAACAACTAAGATAAAACAACTAAGCAGAAGATCAACAAGGAAATAAAAGACTTGAACAACTACATACAAACACCACATAAGAGACATCTGGAGAACACTCCACTAACAACAGGAAAATATACATTCATCTCAGGTATGCATGGAACATTCTCCAGGATGGAGCACATTCTAGGCTATAAAACTGGCCTCAATAAATTGAAAATGTTGAAATCATACAAAGTATGTTCTCTGAATATAATGGAATGGAATCAGAAATCGGTAACAGAAGGAAGTTTGAGAAATTCACATATGTGTGGAAATTAAACGCTATACTCTTTTTTTAACATCTTTATTGGAGTATAATTGCTTTACAATGGTGTGTTAGTTTCTGCTTTATAACAAAGTGAATCAGCTATACATATACATATATCCCCATATCTTCTCCCTCTTGCATCTCCCTCCCACCCTCCCTATCCCAACCCCTATAGGTGGTCACAAAGCACCAAGCTGATCTCCCTGTGCTATGCGGCTACTTCCCACTAGCTATCTATTTTACACTTGGTAGTATATATAAGTCCATGCCACCCTCTCACTTTGTCCCAGCTTACCCTTCCCCCTCCCTGTGTCCTCAAGTCCATTCTCTACACTTGCGTCTTTATTCCTGTCTTGCCCCTAGGTTCTTCAGAACCTTTTTTTTTTTAGATTCCATATATATTTGTTACCATACAGTATTTATTTTTCTCTTTCTGACTTACTTCACTCCGTATGACAGTCTCTAGGTCCATCCACCTCACTACAAATGACTCAATTTCGTTTGTTTTTATGGCTGAGTAATATTCCATTGTATATATATGCCACATCTTCTTTATCCATTCATCTGTCGATGGACACTTAGGTTGCTTCCATGTCCTGACTATTGTAAATAGAGCTGCAATGAACATTGTGGTACATGACTCTTTTGGAATTATGCTTCTCTCTGGGTATGTGCTCCATAGTGGGAGTGCTGGCTTGTATGGTAGTTCTATTTTTAGTTTTTTAAGGAACCTCCATACTGTTCTCCATAGTTGCTGTATCAATTTACATTCCCACCAACAGTGCAAGAGGGTTCCCTTTTCTCCACACCCTCTCCAGCATTTACTGTTTGTAGATTTTTTTGATGATGGCCATTCTGACTGGTGAGAGGTGATACCTCATGGTAGTTTTGATTTGCATTTCTCTAATGATTAGTGATGTTGAGCATCCTTTCATTAAACACTATACTCTTACATAACTAATGGTTCAGAGAAGTAGCCATAAGGTAAATTAGAAAATACTTTGGGATGAATGAGAATGAAAACACAACATTCAAAAACTTATAGAATTCAGCTAGAGTATTGCTTATTATAACATAATACGGTTTTAAATGCCTATATTTTATTTGTTTTGTTTTTTAATTAATTTTTATTGGAGTATAGTTGCTTTACAATGTTGTATTAGTTTCTGCTGTACAGCAAAGTGAATCAGTTATACGTATACATATATCCACTCTTTTATAGATTTCCTTCCCATTTAGGTCATCACAGAGCATTTAGTAGGGTTCCCCATGCTATACACTAAGTTCTCATTAGTTATCTATTTTATGTATAGTAGTGTATATATGTCAGTCCCAATCTCCTAATTCATCCCACACTCCCATTCCCCTTTGGTAACCATAAGTTTGTTTTCTACATCTGTGACTCTATTAATGTTTTGCAAATAAGTTGATCTGTACCATTATTTCTAGATACCACATGTAAGTGATATTATATGATATACGATATTATATTATGTCTCTCTCTTTCTGACTTACTTCACTCTGTATGACAATCTCTAGGTCATCCATGTCACTGCAAATGGCATAATTTCATTCCTTTTTATGGCTGAGTAATATTCCATTGTATATATGTACCACATCTTCTTTATCCATTTCTGTGTTGATGGACATTTTGGTTACTTCCATGTCCTGGCTACTGCCAATAGTGCTGCAATGAACATCTAGATGCATGCCTCTTTTCGAGTAATGGTCTTCTCCCGATATATGCCCAAGAGTGGGATTGCTGGGTCATATAGTAGTTCTACTTTTAGTTTTTTAATGAACCTCCATACTGTTCTCCATAGTGGTTGTACCAATTTACATTCCCACCAACAGTGTAGGAGTGTTCCCTTTTCTCCGCACCCTCTCCAGCATTTATGGTTTGTAGATATTTTTTATTGTAATCTATTTTATATTTTGCACATCACTTAACATTTCATCATAAATTTTCCTTCACAATCCTATAGTCTTCAAACATAGAAGTTTTTTAACTTTTTATTTTATATTGGAGTATACCTGATTAAAAATATTATGATAGGTTCAGGTGCACTGCCAATGACTCAGCCATGTTTGTAGATTTTTTGATGATGGCTATTCTGACTGATGTGAGATGATGCCTCCTAGTTTTGATTTAAATTTCTCTAATAATTAGTGATGTTGAGCATCTTTTCATGTGTTTCTTGGTCATCTGTATGTCTCCTTTGGAGAAATGTCTATTTAGGTCTTCCACCCATTTTTTGATTGGGTTGTTTGATTTTTTGCTATTGAGCTGTATGAGCTGTTTGTATATTTTGGAGATTAATCCTTTTTCAGTTGCTTCATTTGCAAGTATTTCCTCATGTTCTGAGGGTTGTCTTTTCATCTTGTTTATGGTTTCCTTTGCTGTGCAAAAGCTTTGAAGTTTCATTAGGTCCCATTTGTTTATTTTTGTTTTTATTTCCATTTCTCTAGGAGGTGGGTCAAAAAGAATCTTGCTGTGATTTATGTCATGGAGTGTTCTGCCTATGTTTTTCTCTAAGAGTTTTATAGTATCTGGCCTTACATTTAGGTATTTAATCCATTTTGAGTTTATTTTTGTGTATGGTGTTAAGGAGTGTTCTAATTCCATTCTTTTTCATGTAGCTGTCCAGTTTTCCCAGCACCACTTATTGAAGAGACTGTCTTTTCTCCATTGTATATTCTTGCCTCCTTTGTCGTACATTAGGTGGCCATAGGTGCATAAGTTTGTCTCTGGACTCTTTCTATCCTGTTCCTTTCATATATATTTCTGTTTTGTGCCAGTATCATACTGCCTTGATTACTGTAGCTTTGTAGTATAGTCTGAATTCAGGGAGCATGATTCCTCCAGCTCCATTCTTCTTTCTCAAGATTGCTTTGGCTATTCGGGGTCTTTTGTGTTTCCATACAAATTATGAAATTTTTTATTCTAGTACTGTGAAAAATGTCATTGGTAATTTGGTAGGGATTCCATTGAATCTATAGATTGTTTTGGGTAGTATAGTCATTTTCACAATATTGATTCTTCCAATCCAAAAACATGGTATATCTCTCCATCTGTTTGTGTTGTCTTTGATTTCTTCCTTCAGCATCTTACAGTTTTCTGGTGCAGGTCTTTTGCCTCCTTAGATAGGTTTATTCCCAGGTATTTTATTCTTTTTGATGCCATGGTAAATGGGATTGTTTCCTTAATCTCACGTTCTCATCTTTCATTGCTAGTGTGTAGGAATGCAAGAGAATTCTGTGTATTTTTTTCATATCCTGCAACTTTACTAAATTCATTGATTAGCTCTAATAGTTTTCTGGTGGCATCTTTAAGATTTTCTATGTATAGTATCATGTCATCTGCAAACAGTGACAGTTTTGCATCTTCTTTTCCAATTTGGATTCCTTTTATTTCTTTTTCTTCTCTGATAGCCATGGCTAAGACTTCCAAAATTATGTTGAATAAAAGTGGAAAGAGTGGACACGCTTATGTTGTTCCTGATCTTAGAGGAAGTGCTATCAGCTTTTCACCACTGAATATGATGTTAGCTGTAGGTTTGTTGTATATGGCCTTTATTGTGTTGAGGTGTGTTCCCTCTAAGCCCACTTTTTTGGAGACTTTTTATCATAAATGGGTATTGAACTTTGTCAAAAGCTTTTTTTGCATCTATTGAGATGATCATATGGTTCTTATTCTTCAATTTGTTAATGTGGTGTATCACAATGATTGATTTGTGTATATTAAAGAATCCTTGCATCCCTGGAATAAATCCCACTTGATCAGGGTGTATGATCCTTTTAATGTGCTGTTGGATTCAGTTTGCTAGTATTTTGTTGAGGATTTTTGCATCTATGTTCTATATCAGTCTGTAATTTTCTTGTGTGTGTGTGTGTGTGTGTGTGTGTGTGTGTGTGTGTGTGTATCTTTGTCTGGTTCTAGTATCAGGATGATGGTGGGAGTGTTCCTTCCTCTGCAATATTTTGGAAGAGCTTCAGAAGTGTAGTTGTTAACTCTTCTCTAAATGTTTGATAGAATTTGCCTATGAAGCCATCTGGTCCTGGACTTTTGTTTGTTGGGAGTTTTTAAATCACAGTTTCAATTTCAGGACTTGTGATTGGTCTGCTCATATTTTCTATTTCTTCCTGGTTCCGTCTTGAAAGTTTGTACCTTTCTAGGAACTTGTTTCTTCTAGGTTGTCCATTTTATTGGTGTATAGTTACTTGTAGTAATATCTTATGATCCTTTGTTTTTCTGTGGTGTCCGTTGTAACTTCTCATTTTTCATTTCTAATTTTATTGATTTGAGTCCTCTCCCTTTTTTTCTTCTTGAGTCTGGCTAAAGGTTTATCAATTTTTTTATCTTCTCAAAGAACCAGCTTTTAGTTTCATTGATCTTTGGTATTGTTTTCTTCATCGCTATTTCATTTATTTCTGCTCTGATCTTTATGATTTCTTTCCTTTTACTAAGTCTGGGTTTTATTTGTTGTTCTTTCTCTACTTGTTTCAGATGTAAGGTTAGGTTGTTTATTTGTGATTTTCCTTGTTTCTTAAGGTAAGATTGTATTGCTATAAAATTCCCTCTTAGAACTGCTTTTACTGTGTCCCATAGATTTCGGATTGACGTGTTTTCATTGTCATTTATCTCTAGGTATTTTTTGATTTCCTCTTTGATTTCTTCAGTGACCCTTTGGTTATTTAATAACATATTGTTTGATCTCCATGTGTTTGTGTTTTTTACATTTTTTTTCTGTAATTGATTTCTAATCTCATAGCGTTGTTGTCAGAAAAGATGCTTGATATGATTACGATTTTGTTAAATTTATTGAGGCTCTATTTGTGACCCAAGGTGTGATCTATCCTGGAGAATGTCTGTGTGCACTTGAGAAGAAAGTGTATTCTGCTGATTTTGTATGGAATGCCCTCTAAATATTAAGTCTATTTGGTCTAATGTGTCCTTTAAGGCTTATGTTTCCTTATTAACTTTCTGCCTGGATGATCTGTCCACTGGTGTAAGTAGGGTGTTAAAGTCCCCCACTATTTTTGTGTTGCTGTCGATTTCCCCTTTTATGGCTGTTAGCGTTTGCCTTATATATTGACGTGTTCCTACATTGGGTTATATATATTTACAATTATTATATCTTCTCCTTGTATTGATCACTTGATCATTATGTAGTGACCTTCCTTGTCTCTTATAACACTCCTTTTTTTGTGTGTGGTACGCTGGCCTCTCACTGTTGTGGCCTCTCCCGTTGCGGAGCACAGGCTCCAGATGCACAGGCTCAGCGGCCATGGCTCACGGGCCCATCCGCTCCACGGCATGTGGGATCTTCCTGGACTGAGGCACGAACCCGTGTCCCCTGCATCGACAGGCAAACTCTCAACCACTGTGCCACCAGGGAAGCCCTAACAGTCTTTATTTTAAAGTCTATTTTGTCTGATATGAGTATTGCTACTACAGCTTTCTTTTGATTTCCATTTGCATGCAATATCTTTTTCCATCCCCTCACTTTCAGTCTGTATGTGTCCCCAGGTCTGAAGTGGGTCTCTTGTACACAGCGTATGTATGGGTCTTGTTTTTGTATCCATTCAGCCAGTCTGTCTTTTGGTTGGAGCGTTTAATCCATTTACATTTAAGGTAATTATCAATATGTATGTTCCTATTGCCATTTTCTTAATTTTTTTTGGTTTGTTTTTGTAGGTCTTTTTTCTTCCCTTCCTCTTTTGTTCTCTTCTCTTGTGTTTCCCTCCTAGAGAAGTTCCTTTAGCATTTGTTGTAAAGCTGGTTTGGGGGTGCTGAATTCTCTTAGCTTTTGCTTATCTATAAAGCTTCTGATTTTTCCATCAAATTTGAATGAGATTCTTGCTCAGTAGAGTAATCTTGGTTGTAGGTTTTTCCTTTTTATTACTTTAAATATACCATGCCACTTCCTTCTGACCTGCAGAGTTTCTGCTGAAGAATCAGCTGGTAACCTTATGGAGACTCCCTTGTATGTTATTTGTTGTTTTTCCTCTGTTGCTTTTAATATTTTTTCTCTGTCTTTAATTTTTATCAGTTTGATTACTGTGTGTCTCAGCGTGTTCCTCCTTGGGTTTATCCTGGAAAGGACTTCCTGGACTTGGGTGACTGTTTCTTTTCCCATGGTAGGGAAGTTTTCAACTATAATCTCTTCAAATATTTTCTCAGGCCCTTTCTCTCTCTCTTCTTGTTCTGGGACCTCTATAATTCAAATGTTGGTGCATTTAATGTTGTCCCAGAGGTTTCTGAGACTGTCCTCATTTCTTTTCATTCTTTTCTCTTTATTCTTTTCTGCAGCATTGATTTCCACCATTCTGTCTTCCAGCTCACTTATCCATTCTTCTGCCTGTTATTCTGCTTTTGATTCCTTATAGAGTGTTTTTCATTTCAGTTATTGTATTGTTCATCTCTGTTTGTTTGTTCTTTAGGTCTTCTAGGTCTCTGTTAAACATCTCTTGCATCTTCTCAATCCGTGCCTCCATTCTCTTTTTTTTTTAAGATCTTGGATCATCTTTACTATCTTTATTCTGAATTTCTTTTCAGGTAGATTGCCTATCTCCTCTTCATTTAGTCGTTCTTGTAGGTTTTTATCTTGCTCCTTCTTCTGCAGCAGATTTCTCTGTCATCTCATTTTGTCTAACTTATTGTGTTTGTGGTCTCCTTTCTGCAGGCTGCAGGATTATAACTCCTCTTGCTTCTGGTGTCTGCCCCCGGTGGGTGAGGTGGATATTGAGCAGGCCCTCCCATTTGTTCTGTGGTTGTCACTGTCCTGTCAGGGACATGGTGTGCTCCCTAGTTGTTGAAGTAGAGGCCCCAAGGTCTGTTTCTTAGCTGTGTTTCTGATCTGCAGTGTGAGGTAGGTGGGATTGGAGCACTCTCCCTGTGTGAGAAGCCTCTGAGTATTCTTTCTCTTGGGCTGTTCACCTGTGAGTGTGCTATGTTGTGTCCCCTTTCACCTATTGTGTGGGCTCACAAAGTACACTGTTGTTGGCACAGCTCTCAGTCCCATCTTCACCATGGGTATACTGGCAATTGGCCCTGGTGACTCTCAGGTGTTGTTTTCACCAGGTCACCAGCACAGATCCACTGAGGTCAGGTCCCAGGACTGCAGTAGTTGTGCACCTGGACCCACTGTGGGAGCTATCAAAGCAGCACAGAACCCTGTGTGTACGTGCCCACAAATTCCACAGCTGCTAAAGCCAGATCTGTCTCAGCTGCAGGAGCACTTGTCCATTTGGATATTCTGCGGGCATTAAATTTAGGAAGCTATCAGCAGAGGTGTAACTCTGTAGCTCGTGTAACCGTGAGGAGAGATTTCAGCTCTTCTTCCTTAGTTGCACAGTCCCTGGGGCTCAGCTGTGGTTTCAGCCCCACCTCTGCATGTGTTCCTCCCACCAGAGTCTGCTCCCAAGGCTGCTCCAGAGCACACGTGTCCGTGCAGGCTGGCAGGGGCACAGGTGTTGATGATGGGCATGGCTGCTGGGGCCAGCATGGTCAGAGGAGGCTTTGTTGGGGATGGTGCTCAGGCCCACTGGAGCCTGCACAGAGGAAGTTTTGGCAGGGGTGGTGCTCAGGTCCACTGGGGCCTGCACAGGCAGAGGAGTCTTTGGCTTGAGGTGTGGGCGAGTCTGCTCACGTGGATGTCCCTGCTACTGCCTGCAGAGGCAGGGGCCGGCAGGTGGAGAGGTGGGTTGCAATGGCAGCCTTCCCTTTGCACACCACTCAACAATGGCGCCTTGTTTCTACGTTGGTTCGGGCTTCTTCTGCAAACTTTCCTGGTTGTGGAGTTCCTTAGTCCCATCCCTTCAGTCTGTCTCTTCACAGCCAACAGCTGTCCCCTCCCTGGGTCCACTCTCCAAACATCACTTTCCAGCACCCAGCCCCCCTCTACACCAGGAGACACACAATTCAGGCTGGGGTGCCAGGGTGTCGGCATGGACCATGCACATATGTCTTACTCTGTCCTGCCTTTCACAGACTGGTTGCTGCATTGCCCTCTGATCCCCCGAAGCCCCCTTTCTGTTCCAGCTGATCTCCCCACTGTGAAGGGGCGTTCCTGATTGTGGGAACTTCTCCTTTCCTTCAGCTCCCCACAAGGAGTGCTGGCCCCATCCTGTTTCCTCTTTTCTTTTTTTTTTTCTTTCATCCTACCTGGCTGCACAGGGATTTTTATTGTCCTTTTAGGTGTCCAAGGTCCTCCACTATTGTTCAATAGGTGCTCTGTGAGAATTGTTCCATTTGTAGATGTATTTTTTTTTTTTTACAGTACGCGGGCCTCTCACTGTTGTGGCCTCTCCCGTTGCGGAGCATGGGCTCCAGACGTGCAGGCTCAGCGGCCATGGCTCACAGGGCCCAGCCACTCCACGGCACGTGGGATCTTCCTCGACCGGGGCACGAACCCACATCCCCTGCATCAGCAGGCGGACTCTCATCCACTGTGCCACCAGGGAAGCCCTGTAGATGTATTCTTGATGTACTTGTGAGGAGAGGTATACTCCATATCCTCCTATTCCGCCATCTTGACCCCACCTGCTAAATGCCTATATTTAAATTTTTTTAATTAATTAATTTATTTTTGCCTGTGTTGAGTCTTAATCACTGCACCACCAGGAAGTCCGATTTTTGTATATTAAACCAACCTTGCATTCCTGGATTAAATGCCACTTGGTCAGGGTGTATAATCTTTTTTGTGTCCTGCTAAATTTGATTTGCTAATATTTTGTTGATGACTTTTGCATCTATATATATAGGGGATGTTAATCTTGAGTTTTCATTACTGGTGATGTCTTTGGATTTGGTATCAGGCCTCATATAAGAAGTGTTACCTCCTCTTCTATGTTTTGGAAGAGTTTGTAAGGATTGGTGTTAATTCTTCTTTAAATGTTTGATAGAATTTACCAGTGAAGACATCTGGCCCTGGGAATTTCTTTGTGGGAAGTTTTTTGATCATTAATTCAATCTCTTTACTTGTTATAGGTATATTCATATATTCTCTCCTTGAGTCAGTTTCAGTAGTTTGTGTTTTTCTACAAATTTGACCATTTTATATAGATTATTAAATTTGTTGACATATTTCCATAGTATTAATCTATAATCCTTTTTATTTCTTTAAGGTTGTGAGTGATGTCTCTTTTCGTTCCTGATTTTAGTAATTTGAGTATTTTCTCTTTTTATGTCAGTCTAGCTAAAGATCTGTCAATATTGTGGAACTTTTCAAAGAACCAATTATTGATTTTGTTGATATTCTCTAGTGTTTTCCTGGTCTCTCTTTCTTTCATTTCCTCTCCAGTCTTTATTATATTATCCCTCTGCTTGCTTTGGGTTTAGTTTGCTCTTCTCTGGTTAGTTTCTTAAGGTGGAAGGTTAGGTTATTGAATTGAGATCTCTCTACCTTTTAAAATATAGGCTTTTAGGGACTTCCCTGGTGGTGCAGTGGTTAAGAATCCACCTGACAATGCAGGGGACACGGGTTTGAGCCCTGTCTGGGAAGATCCCACATGCCATGGAGCAACTAAGCCTGTGTGCCACAACTACTGAACCTGTGCTCTAGAGCCCACAAGCCACAACTACTGAGCCCATGTGCTACAACTACTGAAGCCCACACACCTAGAGCCATGCTCTGCAACAAGAGAAGCCACTGCAATGAGAAGCCCATGCACCGCAATGAAGAGTAGCCCCTGCTCGTTGCAATTAGAGGAAACCTGTGTGCAGCAACAAAGACCAAATGCAACCAAAAATAAATAAATAAATTTATAAAAAATAAAATATATACAAAAATCAAGTAATGTAACATAGCACAATAATAAAGGACAAAAACCGTATGGTCACCTCAATGGACACAGAAAAAAAGCATTTGACAAAATACAACGCCCTTTCACAATAAAACTCAGCAAACTAGGAATGAAGTGGAACTTCTTGAACCTGATAAAAGAAGGCCATTTATGAAAAACCTACATCTAATACCATGCTTAATGGTGAAAGACTGAATGTTTCCCCCTAGGATCAGGGAGAAAACAATGATGTCCACCCTTGCCCCTTCTATTCAACATTATACTGAAGTTCTAACCAGTGTAATTAGGCAAGCAAGGAAATAAAAAGCATCTAGATTGTAAAGGAAGAAGTTAAACTACATGTATTCCCAGATGACATGATCTTGTATTTAGAAAATTCTAAATAAACTACAAAAAATTTATTAGAACTTATAAGTGAGTACATCAAGGTCACAATATACAAGACCCATATATAAAAATCAATTGTTTTTCACTGGTAATAAATAATTCAAAAATGAAATCAAGAAAACAATTCCAGTTATGAAAGCATCTAAAGAATAAAATACTTAGAAATAAATTTAACAAAAGAAGTGCAACACTTGTGCACTGAAAACTACAGAGCATCATTGAAAGAAATTTTAAAACTTAAATAAGTGGAGAGAATTCTGTGAAAATTTTAATAAAGAAATCAATTCTCCTAAAATTGGTGTACATATTTAGTGAAATTCTTATCAAAATCCCAGCAAGATGTTTTGTACATATAGGCAAGATTATTCTAAAATTTGTATGGAAAAGCAAAGGAACTATAATAGGTAAAACAATTTTGGGAAAGAATAATAAAGAGGACCCACTCCACTTGATTTCAAAACATAGTGTATAGCTACAATAATCAACACTGTGTGTTATTGGTGGAAGGATAGACACATAGATCAATGGAACAGGTAGAGAACCCAGAAATAGATCCACATAAGTCCAGCCAACTGATTTTTGACAAAGATGCAAAATAAATTCAAAGGAGGAAAGAGCCTTTTCAACAAATGGTGCCGGAGCAAATAGAGGAGCCTCAACCTAAACCTCAAACCTTACACAAAAATTAACTAAAAATGGATCATATATTTAAATATAAAATGTAAAATTATATTAGAAGAAAACATAGGAGAAAAATCTCCAGAACCTAGGACTTGTTGAAGTGTTCTTAAGCTTGACACCAAAAAAATGATCCAAAAAAGAAAAATATCAACAAATTGGACTTCATCAGTAATTTAAGCCTTTGCTCTGCAAAAGACTTTGTTAAAATGATGAAAAGATAAGCTATATACTAGGAGAATACATTTGCAAACCACATACCTGATAAAGGACCTCTATCTAAAATTTATAAAGAAATCTCAAAACTCAATGGTAAAAAATAGACAATCCAATTAGAAAATAGGCAAAAGATATGAAGAGACATTTCACCAAACAGGACAAGAGGATGGCACATAAGTTTATGAAAAGTTGTTCAACACCATTAGCCATTAGAGAAATGCAAATTAAGATCATAAAGGGATGCCACTACACAACTATTAAAATAGCTAAAATAAAAAATAGTGGCAAACTCAATGCTGGGAAGGATGTGGAGAAACTGGATCTCTTATGCATTGCTGGTGGGAATGTAAAATGGTACAGCCACTCTCAAAAATAGTTTGACAGTTTCTAATAAAACTAACCTACAATGACCCAGGAATTGCGCTCTTGGACATTTATCTGAGAAAAATGAAAACTTATGTTTACACAAAAACCTGTACACAAATGTTCATAAGAGCTTTATTCCTAACAGAAAAAATGTTGGCAACAACCAAAATATCTTTCAATTAGTGAATGGCTGAGCAAACTCTGATACATCCATGTAATGGGCTAATACTCAACAATAAAAAAGGAATGAAATATTGATACATACAAAAACTTGGATGGACCTCAAGGACATTATACCAAATGAAAAAAAAGCCAATCCCTAAATATCACACACTGTACAATTCCTTTTATATTACATTCTTCAAAAGACAAAATTATAGACATGGAGAACAGATTAGTGGCTACCAAGGGTTAGAGATGGTAGGGGGTATAGAAGGGATGGATGTAACTATAAAGGCATCAGGGGATCATTGTGGTTATGGAATAGTACTGTATGTTGATTGCAGTGACGGTTACACATATCTAAGTACTTTATACTAATACCTATTAGGGAAACTGGGTGAAGAGTACACTTCACCTCTTTGTACTATCTTTTTAACTTTCTGTGAATCTATAGTTAGTTCAAAATAGTTTCTTTAACAAACAAATCAGGTTGCTTACAAATTAAGCTGACCTTCTCTTAAACACTAAGTGCCAAAAGACAAGAGACTTTTGTCTCTATTTTTGAATGGAAATGCTTGTGACCCAAGAATTTTATACTTAGCCAAGTTGTCTCTCATATATGAAGGAAATATAAATATGTGTTCAACTTCATTCATTTGTTCTACAAGATATTTTGAGCTCCTATTCCATAACAGGGATTGTGCTATGTGTTGCAGATAAAAGAGTGAAAATAAAGATACATTTTCTGCCCTCATGAAACCCCCCAAAAGTACTGTGAAGTAGGTTTAGAATAAATAAGCAAAGAAACAAATGAAGAAATACTTTAAAACTGAGATAGATTCCATAAAGGAAACAAATAGAGTGCCATGATTCAGAATAACATGGGAAAACCTAATTTAGAAGATGTGAACTTGCACTTACACAAGAACTAGTACTTATTATTGGTTTCCTGTTCCAAATCATTCCCAGCCCCTTTATTTGTTGACAGAGACACATTCTCATCACAGACGCTGAGAGAGCTAAACACCCACTTTCCCAACCTCCCTTGCAACTAAGGGGTGGACATGTGAACCAATCCTGGCCAATGGGACCTGAGAAGTCAGCTGTGAGGCTTCTTGGAAAGGTTTCTCTCCCTGATAAAATGCAAAAGAGAACTTTTTCTTTTCTATTTTTTGATGTGGTTGTATGGGAGTTTGACGTCCGAAGCTGTGGCAGCCCCCTGAGGAGACTGGGTTGAAAACAAAAGCCAAAAGTTTTTCTGCTTTAGGCCACTATTTTCCTAGTCCTTTGGCTAGGGGACCAGGCCATTCTTGGAGTTTTTGTGTGTGTGCCTATTGGCAATTCAGAGGTGGAGGTTTCTGCAGTGCCGTGTCCAATTGGGATATATGGGAGGCACTAAGGAAACCCAGGGAACTCACTGCTGTGTTGTTCCTCAAGTCCCAAGGCCCCTAGGCAGTCTATCTTCTTTCCACCTTTCAGAGTCTTCCTTTGCTTATTTGCTGTGTTATGTTCAGGGCTTGTTAGTTGTAGGAGGGAAGACTTGGGAGGAATGGGAGAAGTGGAAGTCCAAAAATTGGAAGTCCAAAAATTAGTTTTAAATGTTTCTTCTGGCTGCTCTGTAAGAGTTTGACTTATATAGAGGCAAAGATAGTATAACATGTATACTTGTTAGGAGACCATTGAGTTGTTCCAGGGCAGAGATGGTAGCTTGGACTAGAGTGATGGCAGTGGAATCAAACAGACACAGATGGATCTGAGATACATGTTGGAAATAGAATTAGATGGACTTGCTATTGGACTGGGTATGGGGAATGAGGAAAAGAAAGGAATCAAACAGAAACTGTTCAATATCTTCGGCATTTTCTGAGATAGAGGAGACAGAGGCAGAGATGGGTTTCAAGGGGAGGAGTGAGGAAAGCAGCATTTTCATTTTGGACATGTTGAATTTGAAATGTCTGTATGATATCCTAGCAGAGATGTCATGTAGGCAATTGGATGTATAAATTTAGAGCCTGGAGGAATGGTCTGGGCTAGAGAGTTTAAATTGGGAATCTTCAGGTTAAAGCCATGAGAGTAGACAAAACCACTTAGGGAGGACATGTAGAGAAAGAAAGGGGCCAGGACAAAGTCCTGAGGAGCTCGAATATGTAGAAGAAGAGAAGTCATAAAAGAAATATGGGAAAAGAAAGCCAGTGATAATAGGGGCAAACCTACAAGTCTTCTGTGTCTGTGTTGTCACAGAAGATGAGAAAGGAAAATGCTTCAAGAAGGAAAGAATGATAAACTACCAAATTCTGATGAAAGCAGGAATTAGAAGTCAGCAAGGTGGCCATTGGATTTGGCAACGTGGGGTCCATTTGTCATATTGACAAGAGCAGTTTCTGTTAGATTATGAGGGTGGAAGCCCAATTTGAATGGGCTGATGAGTAAAGGGAAATCAAGAGGTGGCAGCAATAAATAAGAGTATAGAGAACCATTTTGAGAAGTGTGGCTGTGAAGGAGAACAGAGATATTCATTCATTCACTCTGCAAGTCATTACTGAATGACTAATATAGGTTAGGCATTATTCTAGGTTCCGGGGATATATCTGTGAACAAGACAGGGCGACACATGTCCTAATGTGGAAAAGTATCTGGATAAGGACTCCAAAGAGGGTTTTTAAGGTTGGATAAACTAGAGTATGTCAGTAATCTAGTGGAAAAGGAAATACTCTTATGCAGCAGAGGGGATGACCCAAGGAGAGAAGTCCTTTAGAAGGCAAAAGATAATGATGGGTTCAAAAATATACATCCTCATTACCTGCTTGTGAAAATTACTTGAATATGATCTCCAAACAAATGATGAAGCAAAGTTTAAGAATTGGCTTCCAGTTTGAAAATAATTATTTTTTAACATTTTATTATGATTTTTTCAAACATATAGAAAAATCATAAGAATTATACAGTGAACACTAACATACCCACCACCTAGATTCTATAATTAATATTTAGCTATATTTGTTTTATCATATATCTATCCATCAACCCATATTACTTTTTGATGCATTTCAAAGTAAGTTAGAGACATCAATATACTTTTTCACCAAGTATTTCAGTATGCATAAAAGATAATGATTTCAGCACATGTGTTTGTCTTTTTCCTTCATAATCCCACTGAAACAACCCAAGAACTATAAAAATAGGACAAAGTCTTTATGAGTTAACAATGAATAGATCATAAACTTTTTAAAACAGCTACAAGACAGTTTGATAAAAGCAGTGAGTAACTACAATTCAATTCAGGCAAAGTAGTAAGAAGTAAGAGAGCTATTCCCCAGAAGAGCTTTGGAAATGTCCAAAGTCGGCATCAGGGCCTGGGAACAGAGGCAGGCCATAGGACAGGTGCCAGGGAGAAAACCAAAGGATTGGGGTAACTGTTCCAGCATGCCACATGTGAATGAACTGGCTGAAGTCTGACTCTAGCCTTCATTTGCTGCAGATGGCAAGCAAAGTTGGAGGCATCACCATAGCAAGATTCTAAAATAGGTAGTTGAAACAGTTAGAGAAGGGCTGTTGTGCCCCAACTAGCTTCAGGCTATCACAATAAGCACCGGCACATCAGGAACATTCCTTGTTGTACTGTAGGCTCCCTATTTTCCATGGGCATTTAGACTTATGACCAGCCACAGGAGTTCCAAATCTCAGACAGTAGGAGCCTGAGGTGAAGGGAATGAAAGGTCACTCTAGGGAGAAAATTCGAGTCATGAGAGACATTGGGACATGGTGCTGGCACATGGAATGGTTGGGGGGAACATTGATCATTTTATAAAACAGTTAACTTCCCCAGCATATGATCATCTTTTGGTAGCTCATTCCATCCTCTTCGTGTCCCAGTTGAATTCCCCCAATATAGACAAATAAAACTAAAGGAAATATAAACGTTCTTTCTTCCCCTTGGTCTTGGATAGCATCTATCCTAGACAGAGGGAACCGATCTCTAACGTCAGTAATAGACAAATATAGGCCCCCTCTTCAGAATAAGCAGTCAGAGACAAGTAATGAGCTCACAAAAAGATTCAATAATTTAAGACAGGAGACCATTCTGAGGAACTGTTTACCTTTGATAATAGGTGACAACTTTAGAAAATTGCAAATAGGTATTCTCAATGAGATTTGAGAGGACATTTCAAAAACAAGTCAAGCTTACTTTCAGATGAAAAATTTAATTATCAAATTTGAAAACACAGTGGAGATAGTGAACAGTACATTGGATCCCGCTGCAAACCAGGTCTGTTATTCTTGAAAGAAATTCTTCTATAACCTAAAAAATAAAAAGATGATGATAATGAGTAAAAAGAAAAGCAACATGAAAGAATTTCATGAGTAAGGAAAGAAATCCTATAAGAATCCAGAAAGAAAAACAGCAAAGGGGGAAAAAAATCAGGTCACCCTCAGATTTTCTTTCACACCACAAAATGTGAGAGGACAATCGAGCATTATCTATGGAGCCAAGGTTGTGATGCCAGAATTCTATATCCCACCAAGCTATCACTCACGTATAAGGGCAGAAGAAGAGACATTCCCAGATATGCAGGGACTCGGAAAGTATACACATTCATTTCCTCTATGTCTAATCCTGTTCTGTAGAGAAACTTCCCTGTGCACAGACCATGCAAGGTGGCCCCAGACAACTCGCCACAGTTCTTTGGACCAGTGCTGGACACATGTCCCAAACTGAACCAATCAGGTTATTCTGAGAGCTAGAAATGGGACCCTGAGGTATTGGTCAAAGAGATAACTCTGGGCATTTGAATTGAAAGGTCATTTAGAGTCAGCGTGGGAGTCACCAGCATTGTAGACCCTCAAGCTGAAATTATGGTGGAGCAGTGGGGCTTTGAGAGGGAGGAAGAACCTGATTTGCAGAAGGAAAAGGAGGATGGAGTGGATCCAGAGAGAGAAAGGAAATAGAAACAATGATTTATTTTCCTGTCCTTGATTATCTAAAGAGGCCACCTGTTGTTTTTGTTTTATAAAATCCATTTTTGTCATTTTCATGTTTTATTTCTGTAGTAGTTAATGTTCTTATAGACGCAAGTAACAAAAACAAATTCTAACTTATGCAAGAAAGAGAATACTTTATAAAGATACAAGAGTAGCTAAAGAAATCCAAAGACAGAAACTGGGCCTCAGGAAGGAATCAAATTCTCAAACACCCAGGAAGTCCTCTCTTTCCATCTCTAGTCTCTGCTACTCAACACATATTTGCTTCATTCTTCTCTCTTACTGCCAATTGATTCTCGCTGCTTCCTGGTCTACAGGGTGGGAAATGATTATCAACAGCTCGAGAGTTTCCATCTCCTCCATCATTTAAGAGAGTTATCAAACTGAGACTGGACTCTCTTAGTCTCAGTTCCAAGGGCCCCACAGAAAGGGCTTATTGTTTCTGTTTGGATCAGATGCCCACTCCCAGTCCAATCATCTGTGGCCAGAGAACAGGGTCATGTTTACAAACTTGGTGTCTGGAAGCCCACACCTGTGCATCTAGGGTGGTTCCAAAAGTCCTCCTTAGAGGTGTCTACTGTAGATTATTTTAATAACAAAAACGAATACATTGGACAATGACAAATGTTGGTGAGGATGTGGAGAAATCAGAACCCTCATATATCGCTGGTGGGAATGTAAATGGTGCCACTGCTTTGGAAAATTGTTTGGCAGTTCCTCAAATAATAAAACATAGAGTTACCATATCACCCAGAAATTCCACTTCTGTGTATATACTCAAATGAATTGAGAACACATGTCCACATGAATGCTTGTACACAAATGTTCATAGCAGCATTATTCATAATAGCCTCAAAGTGGAAATGACTCAAATGTCTATTGGTTGATGAATAGACAAACAAAATGTGGTATATTCATACAATTTAATACTATTCAAGCATAAAAATGAAGTGTTAATGCATGTTACAACATGGAAAACTCTTGAAAACATGCTAAGTAAAAGAAAGCAACATAAAAGGCCACATATTGCATGATTTCATTTATATGAGATGTTCAGAAGAGGCAAATCTATAGAGACTAGAAGTGGTTGCCAGAGGCTGGGGGAAGGAGAAATGGGGAGTGACTGCTAAGGGGCATAGTGTTTCTTCATGAAATGAAGAAAATATTCTAGAACATTCAATACCTAGAATTAGATATTAGTGATGATTTACACAACCTTGTGGACACATCAAAAATCATTGAATTGTACACTTTAAAGGGATGAATTTTTGGTATGTGAATAATAATTCAATAAAATCATTGTATGAGAAAACATAATGAAAGAGACCTTTTAGGACTTCCCTGGTGGCACAGTGGTTAAGAATCTGCCTGCCAATGCAGGGGACGGGGGTTCGATCCCTGGTCTGGGAAGATCCCACATGCTGTGGAGCAACTGAGCCCGTGTGCCACAACTACTGAGCTTGCGCTCTAGAGTCCGTGAGCCACAACTACTGAACCCGCATGCTGCAACTTCTGAAGCCTGTGCGCCTGGAGCCCGTGCTCCGCAACAAGAGAAGCCACCACAATGAGAAGCCCGCGTACAGCAATGAAGAGTAGCCCTCGCTCGCCACAACTAGAGAAAGCCCACGCGCAGCAATGAAGACCCAACGCAGCCAAAAATAAATAAATAAATATATTTTTTTAAAAAAATAAAATAAAAGAGACCTTTTTTAACATCTTCATTGGAGTATAATTGCTTTACAGTGGTGTGTTAGCTTCTGCTTTATAACAAAATGAATCAGCTATACATATACATATATCCCCATATCTCCTGGGATAGGGAGGGTGGGAGGGAGACGCAAGAGGGAGGGGATATGGGGATATATGTATACATATAGCTGATTCACCTTGTTATACAGCAGCAACTAACACAACAATGTAAAGCAATTATACTCCAATAAAGATGTTTTTAAAAAATCATGTTTTTTAAAAAATCTAAACAATAAAGAACTCCACAAAGTAAAAAGTAGAAGTAGTTTCCTTATCACCTCTAACGAGTAACCACCGTCAATTGGTTACTGTATATTCTTCTAGACCCTTTGTTATGCATATAAAATGTATATATACTCTCCATAAATAGGTTTGGTGAGTTTTTTTCCTTTTTCACAAAGATCAAATAGATGGAATCATACTGTATGCTGATTTTGAATTTTCTCTGAACCTTGCTTGCATGAGTGCTACACTGTGTTAACCAGAGCCTGCATTCAGTGTTAGGGTATGGGGTCAGGGTACTGCTGGACAGAGTACACTCCTAGGTAGTCTTCTGAGGATAGGAGAATTCCTTGCCTTCTGGGGGCATCAGCTGCCTGGATACTACCTTGCCTCTGCAGCCAAGTGCTTCTCCTCACACAGCTGCCCTTGTTTCATCCTTCAAGCAAACACCTTTGGCTCTCTTTTGCTACAAGTTTCTATTATCTCTAAGCTTGGAACATCTCCTCCTCTAAGATGCCTCCACCTTTTGCAACAATTTTTGCCTGTTTTTGCGATTCAAGGGTTTGGTTTCCTTTGTCTTTCCAATTATATTTGCCTTCCATCTTCCACAGATACCTCATAATTCTGGGTCTACTGGGAGTGCCTTTTCCAGTTTTTAAGCACAATATTTATTTCTTTTTAAAATATATCATTTTTGTCCTTTCCAAATACTTAGAGTAGGAGCAGGATGCTGGAGCATGTGCTTAGTCCTCCATTTTGATCTACTCTCCTTCATACTGCTTTATGACTTGCCGTTTTCACTCAACAATACATACTGGGGTATTAGTTAGGGTCCCTTGATTGCAAGCAACCAAACCTGATTTATTCTAGCAAAAGAACCAAAGGAATTTACTGGAAGAAGAATGAGATAACTCATAAAATTAATGAAAAAAAAACCCAACAACTGAATCTCAGAAAGAACAAGAACCAGGACAACTCCTAGGATCTAGCTAGTCAGTTCTAATTGACCATATGCCATTGTCAAGATGAATCTGCTCCAACGATATTTTTCCTATCTTTGTGTTATTACACAAAAGTTCAAGTTCCTGAGAGAGTCTTACTGACCTAAACTAGATCACATGCTCACCCTTTCACCATGGGAAATAAGAGGACTTAAATGGCAGTTTCATAAAGAGTGTGTGTAGGTACATATATACAATAGAATGTTACTCAGCCATAAAAAAAGAATGAAATAATGCGATTTGCAGCAACATGGATGGACCTAGAAGTTATCATACTAAGTGAAGTAAGTCAGAAAAAGAAGACAAGAGTGTGTGTAATTATTGGGGTGGGATAGTTCCCCATAGGAAAAAGGAGGAGTTAGTACTAAAAGAAGGGTGCTGCACAGGCACAAACAATTGCTGTCCACCACAGGCCACTCCTTGTCTGCCCAATAGCCACCTTCCTATACTTGTAATTTTAAAAATTGCATAATGCAACCCCTTATATAATGCAACTATTCCATGTACAACTGAAAGTACATTTACTCCTTCTTCATAGACAATCAACAAAAGTCTCACCAGTTACTATATCCAGCCCCAAGTCGAGGATCTCTACGTGATGTCTTTCCTTTTCCAGTTCCATCCTGATCTTATAGTCTGTAAACTTCGGAATAAATGATGAAGTTCACCATCACATCCATCACGTCTATATATAGCAATGGATGAGAGTGAAAGAAAACTAATTAAAAAACATATATAGAGAGGACTGGGGTTGGTGGAGTGAACACAGCCTGCAGGGTGTTAGTGCGCCACGGCTAGCCGGGAAGGAGTCCGGGAAAAGGTCTGGAGCTGCCGAAGAGGCAAGAGACTTTTTCTTCCCTCTTTGTTTCCTGGTGCACAAGGAGAGGGGATTAAGAGCGCTGCTTAAAGGAGCTCCAGAGACGGGCGCGAGCCGCGGATAAAAGCGGGGACGCCAGAGACGGGCAGGAGACGCTAAGGCTGCTACCGCCGCCACCAAGAAGCCTGTGTGTGAACACAGGTAACTATCCACACCTCCCTTCCGGGGAGCCTGTGCAGCCTGCCACTGCCAGGTTCCTGGGATCCAGGGACAACTTCACCGGGAGAACGCACGGTGAGCCTCAGGCTGGTGCAACGTCACGCCGGCCTCTGCCGCAGCACTCCATGCCCCTCGCTCCCCCGGCCTCAGTGAGCCAGAGCCCCTGAATCAGCGACTCCTTTAACCCCATCCTGTCTGAGCAAAAAACAGACGCCCTCCGGTGACCTACACGCCGAGGCGGGGCCAAATCCAAAGCTGAGCCCCTGGGAGCTGTGAGAACAAAGAAGAGAAAGGGAAATCTCTCCCAGCAGCCTCAGAAGCAGCGGATTAAAGCTCCACAATCAACTTTATGTACCCTTTATCTGTGGAATACATGAATAGACAACGAATCATCCCAAATTGAGGAGGTGGACTCTGAGAGCAAGATTTATGATTTTTTCCCCTTTTCCTCTTTTTGTGAGTGGGTATGTGTACTCTTCTGTGTGAGATTTTGTCTGTATAGCTTTGCTTCCACCATTTGTCCTACGGTTCTATCCGTCCGTTTTTGCTTGTTTGTTTTCAATTTTTTTCTTAATAATTATTTTTTATTTTAATAACTTTATTTTATTTTACGTTATCTTCTTTCTTTCTTTCTTTCTTTCTTTCTTTCTTTCTTTCCTTCCTTCCTTCCTTCCTTCCCTCCTTTAGACAACGAATCATCCAAAATTGAGGAGGTGGACTTTGAGAGCAAGATTTATGATTTTTCCCCTTTTCCTCTTTCTGTGAGTGTGTATGTGTATGCTTCTTTATGAGATTTTGTCTGTATAGCTTTGCTTCCACCATTAGTCCTAGGGTTCTATCCATCCGTTTTTTGTTTTTGCTTTTTAAATTTTTTTCTTACTAATTATTTTTTTAATTTAATAACTTTATTATATTTTACTTTATTTTATTTTACTTTATCTTCTTTCTTTATTTCTTTTTTCCTTCCTTGCCTCCTTCCTTCCTTCCTTCCTCCCTCAGTCTCTCCCTCCCTCCCTCCCTTCTTTCTTTCCTTCTTTTCTTCTTTCTTTCTTTCTTTCTTCCTACTTCTACTAATTCTTTCTATGTAATTTTTCTCCCTTTTATTCTGAGCCGTGTGGAAAAAAGGCTCTTCGTGCTGCAGCCAGGAGTCAGTGCTGTGCCTCTGAGGTGGGAGAGCCAACTTCAGGACACTGGTCCACAAGAGACCTCCCAGCTCCACATAATATCAAATGGCAAAAATCTCGCAGAGATCTCCATCTCAATGCCAGCATCCAACTTCACTCAACGAACAGAAAGCTACAGTGCTGGACACCTATGCCACAAACTAGCAAGACAGGAACAGAACCCCACCCACTAGCAGAGAGGCTGCCTAAAATCATAATAAGTCCACAGACACCCCAAAACACACCACCAGACATGGACCTGCCCACCAGAAAGACAAGAACCAGCCTCATCCACCAGAACACAGGCACTAGTCTCCTCCACCACTGAACCAACCTTAGCCACTGGGGACAGACAACAAAAACAACGGGAACTACGAACCTGCAGCTGCAAAAAGGAGACCCCAAACACAGTAAGATAAGCAAAATGAGAAGACAGAAAAACACACAGCAGATGAAGGTGCAAGATAAAAACCCACCAGACCTAACACATGAAGAGGAAATAGGCAGTCTACCTGAAAAAGAATTCAGAATAATGATAGTAAAGATGATCCAAAATCTTGAAAATAGAATAGACAAAAAAGCAAGAAACATTTAACAAGGACCTAGAAGAACTAAAGATGAAACAAAAAATGATGAACAACACAATAAATGAAATTAAAAACACTCTAGATGGGGGCTTCCCTGGTGGCGCAGTGGTTGAGAGTCCACCTGCCGATGCAGGGGACACGGGTTCGTGCCCCGGTCTGGGAGGATCCCATATGCCGCGGAGCGGCTAAGCCTGTGGGCCATGGCCACTGAGGCTGCGCATCCAGAGCCTGTGCTCCGCAACAGGAGAGGCCACAACAGTGAGAGGCCTGCATACCACACACACAATAAAAAACAAAAACTCTAGATGGGATCAATAACAGAATAACTGAGGCAGAAGAATGGATAAGTGACCTGGAAGATAAAATAGTGGAAATAACGACTGCACAGCAGAATAAAGAAAAAAGAATGAACAGAACTGAGCACAGTCTCAGAGACATCTGGGACAACATTAAACACACCAAAATTCGAATTATAGGGGTTCCAGAAGAAGAGAAAAAGAAAGGGACTGAGAAAATATTTGAAGAGATTATAGTTGAAAACTTCCTTAATATGGGAAAGGAAATAGTTAATCAAGTCCAGGAAAAAAAGAGAGTCCCACACAGGAAAAATCTAAGGAGAAATACGCCAAGGCACATATTAATCAAGCTGTCAAAATTTAAATACAAAGAAAACATATTAAAAGCAGCAAGGGAAAAACAACTAGTAACACACAAGGGAATCCCCATAAGGTTAACAGCTGATCTTTCAGCAGAAACTCTGCAAGCCAGAAGGGAGTGGCAGGACATATTTAAAGTGATGAAGGAGAAAAACCTGCAAATAAGATTACTCTACCCAGCAAGGATCTCATTCAGATTTGATGGCGAAATTAAAACCTTTACAGACAAGCAAAAGCTGAGAGAGGTCAGCACCACCAAACCAGCTTTACAACAAATGCTAAAGGAACTTATCTAGGCAAGAAACACAAGAGAAGGAGAAGACCTACAATAACGAACCCAAAACAATATAGAAAATGGGAATAGGAACATACATATCGATAATTACCTTAAATGTAAACAGAATAAATGCTCCCACCAAAAGACACAGATTGGCTGAATGGATACAAAAACAAGACCCATATATAGGCTGTCTACAAGAGACACACTTCAGACCTAGAGACACATACAGACTGAAAGTAAGGGGATGGAAAAAGGTATTCCATGCAAATGGAAACCAAAAGAAAGCTGGAGTAGCAATTCTCATATCAGACAAAATAGACTTTAAAAAAAGACTATTAGAAGAGACAAAGAAGGACACTACATAATGATCAAGGGATCGATACAAGAAGAAGATATAACAAATGTAAATATTTATGCACCCAACATAGGAGCACCTCAACACATAAGGCAAATACTAACAGCCATGAAAGGGGAAATCGACAGTAACACATTCATAGTAGGGGACTTTAACACCCCACTTTCACCAATAGACAGATATCCAAAATGAAAATAAATAAGGAAACACAAGCTTTAAATGATACATTAAACAAGATGGACTTAATTGATATTTATAGGACACTCCATCCAAAAACAACAGAATACACATTTTTCTCAAGTGCTCATGGAACATTCTCCAGGATACATCATATCTTGCGTCACAAGTCAAGCCTTGGTAAATTTAAGAAAATTGAAATTGTATCAAGTATCTTTTCCGACCACAACGCTATGAGACTAAGTATCAATTACAGGGAAAGATCTGTAAAAAACACAAACAAATGGAGGCTAAACAATACACTACTTAATAACGAAGTGATCACTGAAGAAATCAGAGAGGAAATAAAAAAATACCTAGAAACAAATGACAGTGGAGACACAACAACCCAAAACCTATGGGATGCAGCAAAAGCAGTTCTAAGAGGGAAGTTTATAGCAATACAAGCCCACTTTAAGAAACAGGAAACATACTGAATAAACAACCTAAACTTGCACCTAAAGCAATTAGAGAAAGAAGAACAAAAAATCACCAAAGTTAGCAGAAGGAAGAAATCATAAAAATCAGATCAGATATAAATGAAAAGAAATGAAGGAAGCATTAGCAAAGATCAATAAAACTAAAAGCTGGTTCTTTGCGGAGATAAACAAAATAGATAAACCATTAGCCAGACTCACCAAGAAAAAAAGGGAGAAGACTCAAATCAATAGAATTAGAAATGAAAAAGGAGAAGTAACAACTGACACTGCAGAAATACAAAAGAACATGAGAAGTTACTACAAGCAACTCTATCCCAATAAAATGGACCACCTGGAAGAAATGGACAAATCCTTAGAAATGCACAACCTGCCAAGACTGAATCAGGAAGAAATAGAAAATATGAACAGACCAATCGCAAGCACTGAAATGGAAACTGTGATTAAAAATCTTCCAACAAACAAAAGCCCAGGACCAGTTGGCTTCACAGGAGAATTCTCTCACACATTTAGAGAAGAGCTAACACCGATCCTACTAAAAATCTTCTAAGGTATAGCAGAGGGAGGAACACTCCCACATTCATTCTACGAGGCCACCATCACCATGATACCAAAACCAGACAAGGATGTCACAAAGAAACAAAACTACAGGCCAGTATCACTGGTGAACATATATGCAAAAATCCTCAACAAAATACTAGCAAACAGAATCCAACAGCACATTAAAAGGATCATACACCATGATCAAGTGGGGTTTATTCCAGGAATGCAAGGATTCTTCAATATTTGTACATCTATCAATGTGATAAACAATATTAACAAATTGAAGGAGAAAAACCTTATGATCATCTCAATAGATGCAGAGAAAGCTTTTCACAAAATTCAACACCCATTTATGATAAAAACCCTGCAGAAAGTAGGCATAGAGGAAACTTTCCTCAACATAATAAAGGTCAATAGAGGGAACTTTCCTCAACATAATAAAGGCCATATATGAAAAACCCACAGCCAACATCATCCTCAATGGTGAAAAACTGAAAGCATTTCCACTAACATCAGGAACAAGACAAGGCTGCCCACTCTCACCACTCTTATTCAATATAGTTTTGGAAGTTTTAGCCACTGCAATCAGAGAAGAAAAGGAAATAAAAGGAATCCAAATCGGAAAAGAAGAAGTAAAGCTGTCACTGTTTGCAAATGATACGATACTATACATACAGAATCCTAAAGATGCTACCAGAAAACTACTAGAGCTAATACAACGAATTTGGTAAAGTTGCAGGATACAAAATTAATGCACAGAAATCTCTTGCATTCCTATACACTAATGATGAAAAATCTGAAAATGAAATCAAGAAAACACTCCCATTTGGCATTGCAACAAAAAAAATAAAATATCTAGGAATAAACCTACCTTAGGAGACAAAAGACCTGTATGCAGGGAATTATAAGACACTGATGAAAGAAATTAAAGATGATACAAATAGATGGAGAGATATACCATGTTCTTGGATTGGAAGAATCAACATTGTGAAAATAACTCTACTACCCAAGCAGTCTACAGATTCAGTGCAATCCCTATCAAACTACCACTGGTCTTTTTCACAGAACTAGAACAAAAAATTTCCCAATTAGTATGGAAACACAAAAGACCCCAAATAGCCAAAGCAATCTTGAGAACAAAAAACAGAGCTGGAGGAATCAGGCTCCCTGACTTCAGACTATACTACTAAGCTACAGTAATCAAGACAGTATGGTACTGGCACAAAAACAGAAAGATAGGTCAATGGAACAGGATAGAAAGCCCAGAGATAAACCCACACACATATGGTCACCTTGTCTTTGATAAAGGAGGCAGGAATGTACAGTGGAGAAAGGACAGCCTCTTCAATAAGTGGTGCTGGAAAACTGGAGAGGTACATGTAAGAGTATAAGATTAGATCACTCCCTAACACCATACACAAAAATAAGCTCAAAATGCATTAAAGACCTAAATGAAAGGCCAGAAACTGTCAAACCCTTAGAGGAAAACATAGGCAGAACACTCTATGACATCAATCACAGCAAGATCCTTTCTGACCCACCTCCTAGAGAAATGGAAATAAAAACAAAAATAAACAAATGGGACCTAATGAAACTTCAAAGCTTTTGCAAAGCATAGGAAACCATAAACAAGACCAAAAGACCACCCTCAGAATGTGAGAAAATCTTTGCAAATGAAGTAACTGAAAAAGGATTAATCTCCAAAATTTACAAGCAGCTCATGCAGCTCAATAACAAAAAAGCAAACAACCCAATCCAAAAATGGCCAGAAGACATAAATAGACATTTCTCCAAAGAAGATATACAGACTGCCAAGAAACACATGAAAAAATGCTCAACATCATTAATCATTAGGGAAATGCAAATCAAAACTACAATGAGATGTAATCTCACACCAGTCAGAATGGCCATCATCAAAAAATCTAGAAACAATAAATGCTGGAGACGGTGTGGAGAAAAGGGAACACTCCTGCACTGCTGGTGGGAATGTGAATTGATACAGCCACTATGGAGAATAGTATGGAGGTTCCTTAAAAAACTACACATAGAACTACCATATGACCCAGCAATCCCACTACTGGGCATATACCCTGAGAAAACCATAATTCAAAAAGAGTCATGTACCAAAATGTTCATTGCAGCTCTATTTACAATAGTCCGGAGATGGAGACAACCTAAGTGCCCATCATCGGATTAATGGATAAAGAAGATGTGGCACATATATACAATGGAATATTACGCAGCCATAAAAAGAAACAAAATTGAGCTATTTGTAACGAGGTGGATAGACCTAGAGTCTGTCATGCAGAGTGAAGTAAGTCAGAAAGAGAAAGACAAATACCGTATGCTAACACATATATATGGAATTTAAGAAAAAAATGTCATGAAGAACCTAGGGGTAAGACAGGAATAAAGACACAGACCTACTAGTGAACTGACTTGAGGATATGGGGAGGGGGATGGGTGAGTTGTGACAAAGCGCGAGAGAGGCATGGACATATATACACTACCAAATGTAAGGTAGATAGCTAGTGGGAAGCAGCAGCATAGCACAGGGAGATCAGCTCGGTGATCTGTGACCGCCTGGAGGGGTGGGATAGGGAGGGTGGGAGGGAGGGAGACACAAGAGGGAAGAGATATGGGAACATATGTATATGTATAACTGATTCACTTTTTTATAGAGCAGAAACTAACACACCATTGTAAAGCAATTATACCCCAATAAAGATGTGAAAAAAAAATCCCAACTCTTTGAAGAACTGCTAATATTAAATGCCTTCATTTTTTAAATTAAAAAAAAAGAAACGAAATTGAGCTCTTTGTAATTAGGTGGATAGACCTAGTGTCTGTCATACAGAGTGAAGTAAGTCAGAAAGAGAAAGACAAATACCGTATGCTAACACATATATATGGAATTTAAGAAAAAAATGTCATGAAGAACCTAGGGGTAAGACAGGAATAAAGACACAGACCTATAGAGAATGGACTTGAGGATATAGGGAGGGGGAAGGGTGAGGTGTGACAAAGCAAGAGAGAGGCATGGACATATATACACTACCATATGTAAGGTAGATAGCTAGTGGGAAGCAGCAGCATAGCACAGGGAGATCAGCTCGGTGATCTGTGACCGCCTGGAGGGGTGGGATAGGGAGGGTGGGAGGGAGGGAGACAAGAGGGAAGAGATATGGGAACATATGTATATGTATAACTGATTCACTTTTTTATAGAGCAGAAACTAACACACCATTGTAAAGCAATTATACCCCAATAAAGATGTTAAAAAAGAAAACACACAACAAATGGGACCTAATGAAACTTAAAAGCTTTTGCAGAGCAAAAGAAACCATAAACAAGACCAAAAGAGAACCCTCAGAATGGGAGAAAATATTTACAAATGAAGCAACTGACAAAGGATTAATCTCCAAAACATACAAGCAACTCATGCAGCTCAATATCAAAAAAACAAACAACCCAATCCAAAAATGGGCAGAACACCTAAATAGACATTTTTCCAAAGAAGATATACAGATTGCCAACAAAGACATGAAAAAATGCTCAACATCATTAATCATTAGAGAAATGCAAGTAAAAACTTCAATGAGATATCATCTCACACCGGTCGGAATGGCCATCACCAAAAAATCTAGAAACAATAAATGCTGGAGAGGGTGTGGAGAACAGGGAACACTCTTGCACTGCTGGTGGAAATGTGAATTGGTAGAGCCACTATGGAGAACAATATGGAGGTTCCTTAAAAAACTACACATAGAACTACCATATGACCCAGCAATCCCACTACTGGGCATATACCCTGAGAAAACCATAATTCAAAAAGAGTCATGTACCAAAATGTTCATTGCAGCTCTATTTACGATAGCCAGGAGATGGAAGCAACCTAAGTGTCCATCATCAGATGAATGGATAAGGAAGATGTGGCACATATACACAATGGAATATTACTCAGCCATAAAAAGAAATGAAATTGAGTTATCTGTAGTGAGGTGGATGGACCTAGAGTCTGTCATACAGAGTGAAGTAAGTCAGAAAGAGAAAGACAAATACCATATGCTAACACATATATTTGGAATCTAAGAAAAAAAAATGTCATGAAGAGCCTAGGGGCAAGACGGAAATAAAGACATAGACCTACTAGAGAATGGACTTGAGGATATGGGGAGGGGGAAGGGTATGCTGTGACAAAATGAGAGTGGCATGGACATATATACACTACCAAACATAAAATAGATAGCTAGTGAGAAGCAGCCGCATAGCACAGAGAGATCAGCTCGGTGGTTTGTGAGCACCTAGAGAGATGGGATAGGGAGGATGGGAGGGAGGGAGACGCAAGAGGGAAGAGATATGGGAACATATGTATATGTATAACTGATTCAGTTTGTTATAAAGCAGAAACCAGCACACCGTTGTAAAGCAATTATACTCCAATAAAGATGTCAAAAAAAAAGATGTGGCACATATATACAATGGACTATTACTCAGACATAAAAAGGAACGAAACTGAGTTATTTGTAGTGAGATGGTTGGACCTAGAGACTGTGATACAGAGTGAAGTAAGTCAGAAAGTGAAAAACAAATACCGTATCCTAGCACATATATATGGAATCTAAAAAAAAAAAAATGGTCAGAAGAGCCTAGGGGCAAGACGGGAATAAGGATGCAGACCTACTAGAGAATGGACTTGAGGATACGGGGAGGGGGAAAGGTAAGCTGGGCCAAAGTGAGAGAGTGGCATGGACATATATACACTACCAAACCTAAAATAGCTAGTAGGAAGCAGCCACGTAGCACAGGGAGATCAGCTCGGTGCTTCGTGACCACCTAGAGGGGTGGGATAGGGAGGGTGGGAGGGAGGGAGATGCAAGAGGGAAGAGTATGGGGAGATGTATATGTATAAGTGATTCACTTTGTTATAAAGCAGAAAGTGACACACCACTGTAAAGCAATTATACTCTAATAAAGATGTTAAAAACAAAAAACTCCCATCAAGGAGGAGCACAGTTCTCTAATTTTTTTCACAGTAGGAGTGCCCTCTGTGTCATTAAAGTTGCAGCATATTTGTTCCTCATGATTAGGTTATATTTATTTTTCTGTTAATTGATCAGTGTGAAGCATCTATAAGTCAAATATGACTACTTTAATCTATAAAAACAAAACAAAACAAAAACTCAATAATAAAAAAAAAAATTAAGGGACTTCCCTGGTAGTGCAGTGGTTAAGAATACACCTGCCAATGCAGGGGGCATGGGTTCAAGCCCTGGTCCCGGAAGATCCCACATGCAGTGGAGCAACTAACCCCATGTACCACACTACTGAGCCTGCACTCTAGAGCCCCTGAGCCACAACTACTGAAGCCCACGCACCCTAGGGTCCATGTGCGGCAACTACAGAGGCTGCGTGCTGCAACTACTGAAACCCGCGCGCCTAGAGCCTGTGCTCCGTAATAAGAGAAGCCACCACAATGAGAAGCCCGTGCACCGCAACGAAGAGTAGCACCGCTCACCACAACTAGAGAAAGCCCACATGCTGCAATGAAGACCCAACGAAGCCAAAAAACTTAAAAAATTTAAAAAGAAAAATTTAAATTAAAAACAGGCAAAATATTTGACCACTCTACCACAGAAGATATATGGATGGCAATAAGCACGTAAAAAAGGCACTCAACACCTTTAGTCATTAGGGAAATGAAAATTAAAGCCACAGTGAGATACTACTACTACCATGTAGAATGGCCAAAATTTAAAAACTAACCAACCCAACTGTTGGAGTATGTGGAGGAACTGGAACTCTTACACACTGCTAGTGGAATATAAAACGGTCCAGCCACTTTGGAAAACCGTTTAGCAGTTTCGTAAAAGTTAGCTATACATCTGCCATATGCTTCAATCATTCTTCTCCTAGGAATTTATCCAAGGGAAATGAAAGTATATTTTCACACATAAAGACTTGTACAAGAATGTTTATAGCCACTTTATTTTTAAGTCTCCAACTGGAAACAAGCCAAAGGTCCATCAACAGGTGAATTGGATTTAAAAAAATTGTGGTACATCCATACAATGGAATTCTACTCAGCAATAAAAATGAGTGAATTACAATACCACAACACAGACGAATCTCAAACTAAAGTGTGCTGAGTAAAAGAAGCCAGACAAAAATGAGTACATACTGCATGACTCCGTTTATATAAAGGTCTAGAAATTACAGCTAATCTATAGTGAGAGAAAGCAGAGCAGTGGTCGCCTGTGGGGGCAGGGGGGCAAGGGTAGGTGAGAGGAATTACAAAGGGGCATAGGGAAATTTGGGGTGGTGATGGATATATTCATTATATTGATTGTGGTGATGATTTCATATATGTATGTATATATATACATATATATGTCAAAACTTATCACAATTGTGCACTCTAAATATGTGCAATTTATTACATATCAATTAAATCTCAATAAAAGTATTAAAATAATAAATCTTTGTTTGCTTACACAAGTTCATATGGGTTTTCTATCATTTTTAACTAAAATTTTTAACTGATACAATTGTCATAGTTAGGCAAACTATGTCTAAATGATACATTTAACCAACCTCTAATATACCCAGTTGCACAATGGTGGAAGGAAAACCAGATAATTGAAATTAAAACTAGCATTTGGAAAAGAGGAAAGGAAACAGCACATAGCAGTCGGCTACCAGTCCAAAATCCAGACTCTACTGGGGTAGCAAAGGTTCCCTTCCTCTGCCAGTAGAATGCATCCCTTGATCAACCAATCTGTCTGTTCCCACCTCTGGGTCTGTCTTGGGAAAATTTCTCCAGCCTGTTGTCCCCCTTGGCCCCATAGAAGAGGATTATTGGGGAGAATTCCTCTTCTTGGGGCTGTATCACTTTAGTGGCCCACTTGTTGTTGGCAGATTCAGTGTTTCTGAAAGTATGATCCCTGATCTGTCTGAATCAGAATCACCTGTTTAAAATGCAGGCTTCTGGGCCTCACTCCTGAACTACTGAATCAGAATAGCTAGGGGCCTAGGAATTTACATTTCACTAAGCATTCTAGGTGATTCTTAGGTATATTGTAGTTAAGAAACATTGGATTAAGCCTTGAATTGTCACTCTCATTTCATACAAAGAAAAGTCCAATTTAGGTTTCAATATTATTTCATCTCATATTGATAATCCCTTCAGAGGCTGTCCTAACCTAATGTTTCTCAAACTAAGTTCCATGGCCTGTGAGGGGTCCAAAAGCATATTCTCAGTTGTCCACATATTCTTCATAAAATATTTTAATTTTGTATTTTTCTTTTGATGATAATCTAATTACAACAATTATGATTCTAGATTTGGATGATTATCTTATAGTCAAGTCCAGCCAAATAATTTTAATACCCATGTTACCACTGCTTTTGGTACTAAGGTTGATACTAAAACATATTATTTCAGTTGTCAGGTGTATAATAGTGTCTATACCCCTCTGTCCCTAGCTAGTGATATATTAATATGCCCCAGTTCTTGTCTCAAAGAGCTCCTCTCTGACACCTGTAGATGTCCAGGGTGACCAGAAAGCACCCCTTCAAGTGCCATGGCTAAGGGTCCTCACACATTGGCTAGATGATTGTGGTACAAGGTCGTGAGGCACAGACAGGATCTTGTTTCCACTCATGTAATAAGAAGGCAGTGAGAAGGTGAGGTTTGGAGGTACAGGCGGGGCAACAGTTCACTTATGCATATGCTCAGGTGGCAAGATGTCAAAGCACAAATAAGGTGATGTTTCCATTCATGGGATGGATACTCTTGAGACTTAGCTCCTGGACATGGTTCTGGGTTTGGTTCTCTGGTCCAAATCAGTGTTTCTCATGGCAATATCCCTCGTCTACTGACCTCGCCTTTCTCAGGCCACTGATCAGCTTTGTAACTACACCCAGTGGCTGGTCTCCATTACCTTAAAAGACAGGTAAATGTTTTTATTTTTCATGATCTCAGCCTACCCCCAAGAAGGACTTCTTGACACAATATGTGTGCCACGATTTGAGCTCTCATAACCTACTACCCTATGCTCCCAGTGAAAATCTTTATGCCTCCACAAAGAAAACTCACTCTACATCCCACATCCATCTCCATGAGAAAATGGAAAACATCATTTCTAAAACTGGTTCAAAAATTCCTCCATGGTAGTTTCAGGGTTGATTGATTCAGTAATCAAACGACATCATCAAAGGCACAAGGGCTTCCATTCTTTTTTCTCTGCCTTCCTCTACTGACAGCAGATATTTCCTCCTGGTTGTAAGATGGCTGTAGCAGTTCCAGCACTGCATGCAGACATAGCAACATCCTGTTAAAAAAGGGGGGAGTTTCCTCCTATACATCTCCTTTTATTACTGAGGAAAACCATTCCAAAATTCCCCCAGTAGACTTCCCCTCAGGTCCTAGGACTGGGTCACATTCCCATACCTAAACCAATCACTGGCAAGGAGAATCAGGCCATCAGTGATTGGCATTGACTATTCAAGATTCCACCACCACCTCAACATGGGGCTGGGGTACGACCCATCCCTAAGCACATGACCACTTCAGGACCATACCAGCAAGGAAGAAGAGGGAGAAATGGATGTAGGCAAACAAACAACTGGCCTTATCAGCTTTACCCACCTACATCCAGATTCCCCACATATGGACTGTTTGGTTCAAAGAGTGCTGCACAGGATTCTCCAAGGCTGTAGGTGGGTGGGCAGCTTGATAGGTGGCTGTCTCCATATTCCCACTTGAATTCACCACCCAACTTCCTCACTCTCTGATGGTTAAGGTGCTGTTTCCTTCAATTTAGTATAAAGCTGAGTCCCTCAAAGGATTTGTTCTTGCCTTCTGTTCTGGGTGTGGAAAGATTGTTCCCTGTCTACACTGGGGTATGTGGGGGTAGTTCCTTTATGAGCAATAAGTTATTTTGGTAGATCACTTTATCTGGACTTGCCCCACTTTCTGACTACACTTTGTACACAGCAGAGGGACCCAAGTTTCCTTACCACATGCTAGGAAGTTGCTGCTCACAGGGCAGCCCCAAATTTCACAGCAGCACCCAGGCCCCTTATCCTGTAGTTCCCCTTGCTTTTTCCTCTTGTTCACGGTAAGAGGCAGTAGTGGCTAGCTTACCAGCCACTACTGAGGATACTAACGGTAGATGAACAATGAGTGAAGTTCCCTGTAGCCTTGTCTCCCTCACCCATTCCAAATCAGAGATCAGTGAACAGCCAAGTGTATTTTCCAAACACCAAAAAGCAGCAGCAAAACTTATGGCATTAATTCCTCCTGGTGGCATTTCAGATGTGTGCCAAGAATGCCTCATATTGGTTTCACTGCATTTTCTGATCAGGCCTGAGCATCCCAAATATATTTAATAAAAGTTAGTTAAGGGCTTTCCTGGTGGCGCAGTGGTTGAGAGTCCGCCTGCCGATGCAGGGGACATGGGTTCGTGCCCCGGTCCAGGAAGATCCCACATGCTGCGGAGCGGCTGGGCCCGTGAGCCATGGCCGCTGAGCCTGCGCGTCCGGAGCCTGTGCTCCACAACGGGAGAGGCCACAACAGTGAGAGGCCCGCATACTGCAAAAAAAAAAAAAAAATTAGTTAAACCCCTCTGGTTGTGGGTCTCCCCAGGCACAGTGGGGCTTAGTCCTGAACCTCTGCACCCTAGTTAATTGAAGTACTGTTGTCAGCAAATGTCAATCTAGGGGAGAGTTCGTTCACTGAGAATTTTAGGGCAGGAACTTCCTAAAGTTGTTATGCATAAACCTCTTAGTTTTGGAACCAAATGGCTATAATCAGAACGTATACTGTGGTGCCTGATTTTGTCCCTAGGTACGTTCAGGTGCATCTCATCAAAGGATCAACGGCAATGGCTTGCTGAGAAAAGTACTCTAAATTCTCTCCCTCCACCCACCACCACCATCCACTTGCTCCCAGATCACCCAAGTCATCATGCCATGGTCTCTAGACAAGGAAGTTATATATTCTGAGGGTGACACTGATTGCTTCCTCTGCCTTGTACAGGGCACTGAAGCTCGGGATACATCCTCCACCTCCAACGATTAGGCACTTCTCATTCCCTCCAACCTTGCAAGAAAATATTAAGGCCCCAAGGGAAATAGAGCCCTTGTTTCTTTCTTTGATCACTTTCCTCAGCTCAGGGTCAGCCCACTCTGTCTTCCTGTACTCTGCACCCAAATGAGGTAGCAATGACTACTGACTTGGTGCCACATGACAACAAGCAGCCCCCCAACCGTCAGCCTGTGCTGGATCTTTTGCTACTCTTTCTGGGTGTGCATTTGAACCCACTTCCTCTGGTTAGGGACTTCCCCATCTTACGATTCTTGGAAGGAGGCAGAGCCTGCCTCCCACTACATACTTGAAAATGCCACATTTACTCTCCTTTGCAGCTAGGGTGTTGGCACATAACCTAGACCAGTCACCCTAGATTTTGTCAGAGTTAGAGACAAAGAATCAGGGACACAGGCAGAGTCTCTCTCGTGGGCAGCACTAGCATTCACAGAAGGATAGAGCTCTTTGCAGGGCTACAGTGGTGAAAGCTGCAGACGAGTGCTCAGAGGTGCTGCAGTGGGCTCCTTACCAGACCAGTTCTGCGGCGTGGTTTGAGTGCTTGTTCCTGTCTGAAACCTGCTTCTCCAGACCACCTGCAGATTCTGGGAGCTGCCCAATATCCTTTTAATGAATTCTTTTCCTGCTTAAATCATCCAGAGTCAAATTCTGTTGCTTACAGTCAAAGATCTGGACTGATAGACAGCTATATCTCCTTCAAGAATTTGTTCTACTTCTGAGAAGCCCCTAAGGGCTTTTTTTGTCCCTAGGGAGAGTTGAAGGGGATTCTTTGTAGATGTCCATTCTGTTATGAATGCTAAAATTAGAAGCAGTAAGTCTACTCACCATTGTCCCACAGTATCTCTTTTAGTATCAGTGAGCATATATGTTCTGAGCAATGTTGGAAAGCCCCTTTTAAAGATATTTTGCCCCAGCAAAAAACTTTACAACGCTTCTTGAAATAATTAGTTTCATGACATCCTTTTTATAGTAGACCTGATCTCTGTGAATACATTATTTTGAAATGGGTATTTAAAATGTGCTTTGGCAGGAACTAAATATTCAAATATAATGAGTTTAATTGATTATGAGTGTTTCTTTCGAGATGATGCAATAACTGCCTGGCATTGAGTCTGCTGCTCCAGAGTGCGCTGGCAGGAAGGCTTTCAAAATTTAGCTTGATACATTTGAAATCTGGTAAGCGATTGGTTCTCTCTCTAAGCTCTGGTACAGAATCTAGCCCTAAATGATAAGGTACTAACATTTCCCTAAAACCTGACCAAAATAGGGCCACCCCTTGCTAAAACTTTGAATTCCAGCCATGTGGGTCTATCTGGGAAGGCTCTGGGATCCCCCCCACCCTTGCATGACTACCAGGACTCACCTTTCGTATTTATCTCCACCTGCTGTGCCCACTTCAGGACGGTCAAAAGTGGGCTGCACTGGGGTTTGTGCCAAAACTGTCCACAAAGGCTCTAAGCATCTGGGGCTTGGGGGGATGCATACCAAGTATATATGTGCTGGTAAAAGAATTTGGGGGGGTAAAGGAACTGTTCTATACCTTGATTGTGGTGGTGGTTATATGACTCTAGGCTCTGTCTAAATTCATAGAACTGTATACTAATAAGAGTAAATTTTATTACATGTAAATTAAAAATGAATTGAAAAATTTTAAAGAATATGAGTGCTATAATATCCATTTTCGTGAATTATGGCTGTGCAGTGGCACAGCATGCAGGCACAAGACCACAGTGGAAGACAGTGTCTCCAGCTAATCTGAAAGTACTATGTGGCTATCAGTTCATGCTCAATAGCCACCTCAAACATGAAATTCTAAGACCTGTGAGTGACTGCCCTTTTTAGGGCCAAGAATTCAAATTTGTAAGGAGGGTAATGAGCATGGCTTTTTTTCAAGCTCCTGCGGAAGGCTGAATCTGTTCCCCTTTTGTATTGCTATAGTACTATTTACTCCTAGACCCTAAAAACTGACATCTATGTGCATAATAACAGGCCTGGTAGAATCACTGAATGCCAGGAAAGCAGTTTGCACTGAACAACAGTCCACAGGATCCAAATTCCCAGTAATAGGACCAACTTTCCCTAAACGTTGTATGGAGTGGCTGGATTCCTACCATTCTCTTGCTTTGTTGGTGAAGCCCTGGTTTCATTCATCTCCAGTTGCTGTCCCACACAACTCTTGGTTGACCTCCTATCCTAACAGTTCCCGAACTCTCAACAGTTTAGAATTACCTGACACCAAGGACACCACCCAGACTAATTGGATAAGCATCTTTGGGGTGTGGAGCCCAAATAGCAGTAGTTTTTAAAAGCACTTCATGTGATGTCTATACTTCTGAAAGGGGGTGAGTTTCTATATCATGGACTGACAGGAACAAAGGAAAAAGAATACCGCAGACAAAGTGACTTAAACAACAGAAATTTATTTCCTACAGTTCTGAAGGCTGGAAGTCCAAGATCAAGGTATCAGCAGGGTGGGTTTCTCCTGAGACCTCTCTCTTTGGCTTGCTGCCTCTTCACAGGGTCATCCCTCTGTGCTCACTTGCCTCTGGTATCTTTGTGTATTCTAATCTCCTCTACTTATAAGGACACTGTCAGATTGGATTAGGGCCCACCCTAACAGCCTCATTTTAAGTGAATTTCCTTTTTAAAGGCCCTATTTCCAAATATGGTCACATTCTGAGTTACTGTAGGGCTTCAACATATGAATGGAGGGGGTTATAATTCAGCCCATTACAAAGGAGAGGTTCCTCTAAGACTTCTCAAACTTTTTGTTATCTTAACCTCTTGGGTTTAATAGCCAAACCGATGATTCTTTGGGAGTATGGCTGCCTGCATCAGGGGGAGGAACTAGAGTTCAACAGGGCAGTCCAAGTTTCACCTTCACGAGACCATTCTCCCAGTACTAACCCCTGCTCCTCCTAGGACCAATGTTGGGCACCTCTGCTTTGTCTCCAGAAGGCTCCGAAGTGGATCAGAATAGGACATTAATCAAATTAACTCCAAGTTTCCTGCCACATCCTAGGCCATAAGGTCTATCCCTGTTGTATTTTCCCATCCTAAATTAAGCCCAGCCACATTGTCCAATACGGTTCACCAGAAGTTACACATTCAGCCAAAATGATAGCATTAAAATGTCCCAAATAATATATAAATGTCCTAGATTTGAACAATGTGAGATCTCTCCTCTTCTGAAATCCTTGGGAAGAAAATAAATTCCAAAATTACAAAGAAATTTAAGTCCAAAATCATTTCCTCCCCAATTTCTGTCTCTGCTCACTTTCAGCTAGAAGGATCTCACTCTGAGGTATGAGGAGAGTGTAAGTTCCTTTGGCAACTGCAAACTGGGCTGTCATCCCAGTTTGGAATAGGTGAAGTTCATACAGGACCTTCAAAAAAAGAATTAATCCAACTCCAAGATTCACATGTCTAAGAGTTCAAAAAGGACACATAAGATTTTCCCCACACCAATGCCACATGTACAAACTTTAGATGAAAATAATGCAAGGAAGCAATCAGACAAACCCAGTAAGTGGAACACTCTGCAGAACCATTGGCCTGGTATCTTTGGTCAATCAGTATTATTAAAAATGGTGTCTGTGCTAGATTAAAAGAGACTTAAGGGGCATAAGGATCAGATGCAATGCATGGTCTGGATTGGCTACTGTTTTGGATGAAGCAGCTATAAGGGACATTTTTAGGTCATTTGGGGAAATATGAATATGATATGGGTGTTAGATAAGTTGAAAATTTACTAAAATAGGAAAACAGGTTGATGACTGAAAAAAAGCAGGCTATAGAACAGTGTGTGTAGTAAGATCTCAGTTTGGTAATAAAATAAAAGCACGTATACACAAACACACACACACACACGGTGTGTGGGGAGAAACTGCAGGTTACGCACTAGGGTCTTACAGTGGTGATTTCTAGGTAGTGGAAATTTTACTTTTTTATCATTTATTATATTTCTGCTTGTCTATATTGTCTAATTTTCTACAATCCATCTGCACTGCTTCTGTATTAATAAAATGTTATTTAAAAGAAAAAATTCTTAGCCACAAACAAAACTCAGGCCTTGAAGCAGTTATCCCAAGCAGAATTATGTTGCTAGAAACTAGTACATAATAGTGTCCAGACCCACACTGTTGTCAGAAAGCAAGTGTATATCCGAGACAGTGATATCTGGAGGAAAGAAGGGTAACCATAGAAAATGTAAGAGAAAGAGGGGATCATCTTGCTTTCAGCCTCAATAGGAGGCAACTTAGAGTGTGTTAGTTGTCTAGGATAGGGTTCACAACCTCTCAATTTAAACTCTACTGGGATTTATCAAGAGATTAACAATGGCACTCAGTCTACCATACAAGGGAGAGTGGAATTCCATGTATGCTTACTGTTTCCTCTCTTGGAAAATGGCATTTGGGACAACCTGTCTTCTTGAAAAGTTAAGAGATATTCTGGGGTGGCACCCCTAATCCTCAGGTCATCATTGTTTCTGTTTGAAACCACTGACATCCCTGTTTAGAACCCCAAGCTCCTGGCATCCCAACATTGCCCTGAGGATGGGCTTGGTGTGCTGACCCAGCCTCCACACTCTTGTGAGCAGCTTCCTCCCTCTAAAGCAAAGTAAGCATAGCTCTGAGCCTGGTTCAGAATCTTGCTATAGGAGTTTCCTATTGCTGCCAAAACAAATTACCACAAAATTAGCAGCTTAAAATACACGTGTGGTCTCTTACAATTCTGGAGGTCAGATGTCCCACACAGGTCTCACTGGCTGATAATCAAGTGTCACCAGGTTTGTTCCTTTCTAGAGGCTCCAGGGCAGAATCTGTTCGTTGCTCATTTGAGCTGTTGACACAATTCAGTTCCTTGCAGTTGTTGGACTGAGGTCCCCATTTTCTTGCTGGCTATAAAGTGAGGTTAACTACATTCCTCCTCTTGTGGCCCCTCCTCCACCTTCAAAGTCAGCAACATGGGTCAAGTCCTTCTCATGTCACATCTCTCTATCCCACTCTTCTTCCACTTTTAAAGACTTATGTGATTGTGATTAGACTGGACTCTCTCTGTTGTTGACCCCTGGAGAGCTCCTTTTTTTGTTAGTTTTCAAGTTCAGCTGTCCATTTTTTTTAACTTCAAAAATATTTTATAAAAATGTGGAACAAAGAAATGTGGAACAAATGTTTCAAATTCAAGCAAACTAAAAGATATAGCAAAATGCAATGCATGAAACTTGACTGGATCCTGGTTTTTAAAAATGCTATGAAAAGACATTTGGGGGACAACCAGGGAAATCTTAATATGGCTTGGATGATATTATTAGATGATATTAAAATTTTATTGTGAGAATATTATTGTTCATTTCCTTAGGTGTGATAAAGGTGTTATATGTCAATTACACCTCAATAAAACTGGGCAGGGGGAAGAAAGAAATTCTGGATCTGGAAAAGCATCCACAGTTCAACAATTCTTATCTACTTTCACCTCCCAGAATTGGATAATTCCACAAGGAAGTATTCTCCCATTAAAATCAATGTCTATTCCAGGCTTAACTCAATCTATTACTGTCTTGCCTCACTCTCTTGTTATGTGTTTCATCTTCCTTGTTTCTTTCTCTTGGAGTCCTAACCCCATACTTGTTCTGAACTTCTGCTCACAAGAACATGTCGTACCTGCTTCTCCACCCATAAATTTTTTGCCTTGAAACTCGTCTAAAATGCTTGAAGTAAAGGTCTCTATAAATGTATAAAATTTGAATAAATATTTTATATTGCTTCTAAGAAAAATAAAATAAAATGCTTGAAGTATTTTATAATGATATTCTTATCTCCCTTTCATAAATCAGTTCAGATGTTTTATATCCACGTAATATGGTATATAGTATTTTTCTATTGCTGTTGCAACAAATTACCACAAACTTCAAGGCTTAGCAATACGAATTTGTTATCTCACTGTTCTGTAAGTCAGCAGTCTGGATTGGCTCAACTGGTTTCTCTGCTCTGGGTTTCACAAGGCCATAATCAAGATATTGGCCAGCTGGGCTCTTATCAGAGGCTCTGGAATCTGTTTCCAAGTTCATTCAGATTGTTGTTAAAATCTAGTTCTATACTCTGGTAGACTTGAGAACCGTGTTTCCTTGTTGGCTACCATCTGAGGGTAGCCCTTAGCTCCTAAAGGCCCCTTTCCAGTCCTCGCACATGGGCGCCTACATCCTACCCTTGGAATCCCTCTGATTTCTGCCATATCTCTCTTGCTGACAGCCAGGGTAGGTTCACTGCTCTTAAAAGGCTCACGTTATTAGATGGGGCCTACCCAAAAAATCCAGGATAATCTTCCTATCTTAAAGTCTGTACCCTTATTTACATCTGCAAAGTCCCTTTTGTCATATAATGTATCATATTCACAGGTTCTAGGGATTAGAGTGTGAACATCTTGGGGGGGTATATTTTGCCTATACTATGTGGGGTTTTTTTCCCAGCTGTTCTAAATATACTGTCTAGGGTCAGCTTTTGGAGAACAGTTTTCTGTGGGAATACCTCCTCATAGCATTATAGATCAGGACTCTTGTTGGTAGAGTAATTCCAGTGCATTTTTTTCTTCTCTATCTCTCCTTAGTTTCTTTGGGACCCAGACAACCTCTCTGACTTACTAACAATTAAAATATCTCTGTTTTCTAGTTACATCTTTAAGAACCTTTAGATCTGGGTGTACCTCCTTGTTCCCTTTCATATTTGTGTAGTTTGTTCTCCAAGATCACATTTTCCTAAGAAAATCTCTCTTTCTCCAGCTTAAATAGTATATCTTCTTAGATCTTTTTCTTTCACTCTGTCACTGATCTTGTTCTGATAGTAAGATCAAAGCTTATTTTTATTTTTTAATGTTTTATTATGGGAAATTTCAAACAAACACAAAATTAGAATACTGTAACAAGCCCCTATGAACAATAATGAATCGCTCAGCTTCAACAATTATCAACACTTTGCCAATTTATTTCTTTTTTTTTTTGTATTTGCTTGTTTAATGTCTAGTACATTCCTTGATAGACTGTTAAATTCCACGAGAGTAGGGACTAAGACTGTCTTGGTCCCTCTCATAATCTCAGCATGTAGTAGGTGCTGACTAAAATGTGTTAAACGGAGGAAAAGCTCTTACCACCTGTACTATAATCTTCTGAGGGTTTCCCTCCGCCAGTAGGGGCTCCTTGTGGGCGAGGATCACATGTGATTCATCGTGTCTGACCCATACCCAGCACATATTTAGGAACCAAAAACAATGTTCTGACTTCAAGAAACTCACAGTCTAGCTGGGAAAGAGATTAGTTATCAATCATAGGGCAGGGCAGTAGCATAGTGGCTACGTTACTTATCCCCTCCAAGCCTCGACTCCCCACCTGTTGACGTTACTTCATGGGATCGCTGTGCACCTCAAACGAGCTGATCCACTGAAAGTACTTAGAACACGACTTGGCGCACAGTGCGCACTCGCTGAATGATAGCTTTTATTACAAGCAGAAAGCTCTGTGGCCGGGAATTCTGAGGGGAGTTCAGGGAAAGTGCTCCGCTGGTGCTAATTTATAATGACAATTACAATTTGAATGTCAGGATCTGCTGACACTCCTTTGCGTCATCTCGTTCTACACAGGAAAAAATCGAGGCTCGGCAAAACTGACTCCCGGGCCGACCGCAGAGCCTGATCAGGGCCAGTGGGCTGGGCTGGGGCAAGGGATGGACCGCCATTCAACCCGGCAGGCCTCCGGCCTCAGTCCAGCCCAAAGATCAAACTATAACAATGGCACCCTCCCTGCCTGGGGAAACTTGCCCTTCTCACGCACCTTCCATGTTGGCCACAGATATCTCAGGAGAACCCTTTGCCAATTTAAATTCATCTATTCATACATTTTTTCTGGAATATTAAGCTAATCTCAAACATCATGTCATATCACTCACAAATAAATTAGTATGAAGCATTATTTTGAAAGAAATCCAGTACCTCCTTGATTTTGTGAGCAAACTGTATTCCTAGAGAAGGAGGTCTTTAAAGTTTTTTGCTTAGCCTCTGGAATTTTAATAATTTTAAGACATGTTTCTCCACCTCAATACAAGATGATGCTATATCCTATATATGGTAAGGGCTCCCATTTCTCTATCTGTACCTTGATAAAAAATCACCTGCTTTCCTAGGTTAAGCCCATAGTCTGGGTGTTTAAAATCCAAAGTCATGGTCGTGGCTCATGTCATTAGTAAATTCAGAGCCAACCTGAGACCATGTGGAGGTGGTGTATGTTTGGTGGGGTAAGTCTAGAAGTCTGTGGATGTGCCACAAAAATTCAAGAAGGCAGCTCCTCCAGAGTTTTTCCTTGCCTCTGGGACAGGATGCAATTCAAATCAAGATAGAGAAACAGCACTGATGGAATGCCACCTACTGAATGTAAAGATATAATCTCACTCCTTAGTACTCACCTGGAACTTAGCTACTTTTGCAATTAAAAGCCCCAGCCTATGGTCCTGGCTCAGAAATAGGAAAAGGGGAGCAAAAATTTTTCAGCCCTCTGATGCTGTTTTGAAGCTGCTTTGAGGTGAACCTCAAGAGGTACCAAAATATTATTTTCCTGATACCCTAATCCCTGTCTCTGCCACAAAAGTATGCACAGTCTGTTCTTGCTAGGGTTCACTTGGGCCCACCTGCTTTTAGATACCAGCCACAGTTGTAAGGTCAAAAACCTATGAGGCCTGTGCTTTCTAAAGCTGCTGTCTATTAGAAGCAGTTGTGTGCCTGCAGACGCCAATCATAATATAAACTTCTGCAAGCTCCCAAAGTCAATGATGTGCATGGCCAGTGCTTTCTAAGGCCTACCCTTATGAAAAAAAAAAAAAAAAAAGCAGCTGCAACACATGTGCATGCCAGCCACCACACTCCTGCAAGGAGAACTGTCTCCCTCAAATGTTACTCTAGATCTCAAAGGCCAGACACTGTATCCATTTCCAAAGTTTCTTGACCCGACCCATGGGATCTCTCTAAAGGTCCTATAATCAGTCCAATCTCTCCCTTTGAATTCCAAAGTAATTGAGAGATATATATAGGAGTCAAAGAAGGATAGGAATATTGAGATTTACTGTTGACAAGACTGGTTTGGAGAATAAATCTATGGCCTGCAGTCTGAATCAGGTTTTCAACTTTTTCATCCTAAGCCTAGACTTTTGCACCTTTCTGAGGGAATAGGTGGGTCTGTATAGCAGACCCTCACTCTGCTGAGCTCACCCTAGTGGGGATGACTACACATAGGGGCAGAGAGGAGGACACAAACATGCTATGAACAAGGGAGCTCTGAAAAATAGAGAGCAGGATGCTCAACAACCCTCGATGACATTTTGGAATCTCACCCAGCAGTCACTGTGGGGAAGAGGTGAAGGCGGGTGTAGTGCAGGGGGTGCTGAGGAGCTCTCTTCCTAATACTTCTGACAGGGCAAAAGTTTCTAGTTCAGGTGCAGATGGGAATACTAGAAAGGGAAATATTACATCATTAATAAATATGGTCAAAGGAGAAGCACCAAGAGAAGGGCTCCCTCCCCAAGAGGGCAGGGCTTTCTCCAGTGGCTTACATCCTCACTGCATGACTGGAACAAACTAGAACACAGTGATATGTAGAAATGGGTGCCCCAGTGCTCAGGAGAAACAGTGTAACATACTGCTTTCATCCCATGAACATCTCTTAAGAGTCGTGCCTGATTACTGTGGCCATCTGGGAGAGAGAGAACTTTAAAGTCAATTTAAGCCCAGTTATTCGTGGTGATTTTTTTCTTTTGCCCCAGATGGCAGAAGACATCGAGTCCAAATGCAAGACAGAGGATAAAAGAGAGCTTAAAACAGAGCTTGCAAACTGGTAGCCTGCTGAACAGACCCAGTCTACAGATGTGTTTGATTTGGCCTATAAGAATTAAAAAATATATTTTAAAGAACTTGCCAGCATATAAAAATTGGTAGAGTTCATATAAAAACTCAGATTTTATGGCTTCTCTGGAAAAGTCGGGAGATTCTGGCTACGTGGATGTGCATTTCTGTATGCCAAAATCAGCTGTACAAAGAAGCCATGCTTCTTTTAGGAAGAGGCACAATCTCCATGTAGGCTTTTGTGTGACCTGCCTAGCCCTTGCCTACATTTGAGCTTGTGATCGCCGATTTAAACTGACCAGCATCAGATATTGTTTGTGATCTGAAAGACATGCAAATCATCCATCTCCATAAGTTTTTAATCATGTCAGAGTGAGTATTTGGCAAGGTGGAGAGTGCCAGGGAGGTGTGTGGCAAGAATCTGACCATCCATCAGGAGGGGGAAGAATGAGAAGACATCTGTCTATGTAATGAGGATGGAGAGATTGTTATGAAAGGCAGGAGAAAAGGGAGCCACAGCCCGCAGTGTGGAGAAGCAGGCTAGGTTGGAGCAGGTGACAGCGGGAGTCAATTACAGCCAAGTGTTGCTAGGGCAACTCAGGCTTCATGAACAGCCTGGGGGCCTCTGGCCTTCTCACTGCTAAGGCAGCTGATTTAGGAGGCTAGAGCTCTGAGGTCAGGGAAGCTTATGAGGAAAAAGATAAGGTTGCAGAAGCATTGTCCTGAGGTTAGGGCTCAAGTGTTGGTAGTAGATACAGAGGGAGCCACAACGTCCCACACAGAGCCAATGGTGGCCACTCTAAAGGCCTCTGTAATTGAAAACCATTACATCTCCCCCCTTAAGGGCACCTTTTTCCAAACTATAGGTTGTAACACATTGGTGGGCTGTGAAGTTGATTTAGTGGGACAAGATCATAATTTTTTAATGAAAAGAAATAAATACAAGTTTTTAAAAAACAGAGTTGTATTACACACAGTAAATACTGTTTTGTGAAACGCTGGTTTCAGGTATGTGTGTGTGCATGTGTGCGCAGGTGCGTGTATACTGGGTTGTGATGTCGGATATGTTTCTTACTCTGTGAATTGAGCTCAGAAAAGTTTGAGAGCCCCTGCCACAGGCTAGAGTGAGTCACTGTGGCCAGCTGACTGTATGTGCCTAATTTGGCAAGTCTAGTGGATTTTTTTTCTCTTTTGTTTTTGTTTTTGCTGTTGTGAGCAAGAATGGCAGATGTAGGCCAATTATACCCTTCTAAAGAGGACTCTCTAGTATCAGAAAAAACACAGGTAATGTTGGGCCAGCTGGGAAACAGGTTTTGGGGTGTGGCTTCTCAGGAGAGGCACAACTCCACCTGGCTGCTCAAGACTCTCCCTCCTGGGAGTGGTAGCACCGCAGGTGAGTATGCAAGTGAAGCCAAAAGGAGAGACTGCTCTGCAGTGCTGGACCCCAAATCTGTTTTTGTCTGGAATTTTCCAGGGTTCTAGGAGCAACATCGTTCTCATCATTTTTTGCATGGCCCGCACTGTTGGTACCCTACCCAATGGCCATACTTCACTTTACAGTCCCCATTTTTGTGAACATTTAGGGCAACCCTGTGCATCATGGGAGCTGGGATTCTCAAATGAAGACCTACCTACAAAATGCCAGCCCCCAATTTTTATTACATTCAAAAGGCATAACAACTACTCAGTCAACTTGTTATAAAAGTTTCCAAATGATAGACATAGAAGACAAAGGGGGAAAGGAGGGAGGGATAAATCAAGAGTTTGGGATTAACAGATACACACTACTATATATAAAATAGATAACCAACAAGAACCTACTGTACAGCACAGGGAACTATATTCAACATCTTGTCATAACCTATAATGGAAAAGAATCTGAAAATATACATAACTGAAATGTATATAACGGAATCACTTTGCTCTACAAGTGAAACTAACACAACATTGTAAATCAACTATACTTCAATTTTTTTTAAAAAAAGTTTCTAAATGTATAATCTCAATTTCTGCACCTAGCTGGTAACCAACAGTTTGCAGACTAGTACCAGGCTAGGGACCATACTGAGAGGGGCACTCGTCTGAGGCAACTAATCATGGTAATTCTATTTACCTTGCCAAATAGTTGGTTTCAGCATGGGCATGAGACATGATTTCTGGTCATTGAGCTAAGAGAGGATGTCTACTGGGGGCTCCTGGAAAAAGTTTCTCTTAGTCTTAATAAGGGACACATGACAGTTATGTTCTTTCTTCCAGCCTCTTGATGTTGGTATATGACCACGAGATGACTGAGTAGCTGCGGCCATCTCGGGATCATAAGGTGAAGGACCAATAGGCTGAGGATAGTGGTACAGGATGGAGGTAAAGTGGGTACTTAATGATGTTGTTGAGCTGCTGAATCACCTACTTTTGAATCCCTTCCTCTATGTATATATGGGAGATAATAAAATGGGCTTACTTGTTGATCCACTTTGTGTTGGCTTTGCTGTTACTTGCAACCAAAAGAATTCTAATTGATGCACCTTGCAGGACATGACAGGGTTAACTAGTCTGTTACAGAGTACAGAGGCCTAGCTGTACTTAGGATATTTTATTGTGAGCTTAGAATTCTCAGAAGAAATTGTTCAAATAAAAAATGGTTAAACAAAGCTGCAGTTGTGTATGGACTCACCAGACATAGCAGGTGTCATTCTAATTCTAGCATCATTTTTTTGTACTTTATTTTTTAATTAACATACAATAAATTAAAATTTTTGTGTATATAGTTCCATTTTAACACATGCATAGATTTGTGTAACCACCACTGTAATCATGATACAGAACAGTTCCATTGCCCCATAAAACTCTATCATGCTTTTGCTTTGAAGTCACACCCTCCCCCCACTCCTAACCACTGATCTTTTCTCCATCACTATATTTTTATCCTTTGAAAAATGTCATATAAATGGAAGTACACAATATGTAATGTTTCGAGATCATATTCCTTCATTCAGCACAATGCCTTTGAGATTGATTCAAGTTGTTGCATGTTCGTTTCTTTTTATTGTTGAGTAGTATTCCATTGGATGGATGTACCACAGTTTGTTTATCCATTCATTCCACAAAGGATATTTGTTGTTTCCAGATTTTGGTGATTATGAATAGAACACTTTAAGCTTTTATGTACAGGTTCTTTGTGAACATAAGTTTTTATTTCTCCAGGGTAAATACCTAGGACTAGGATTACTTGGTCATATGTTAAGTGTATATTTAACTTTATATGAAACTGCCTAATTCTTTTCCAGGGTGGCTGTACCATTTTTCATGCCTTCCAGCAACATAAGAGAGTTCCAGATGTTTCTGTATGCTTTTTTCTGAAAATTTTATAGTTTTATGATTGATATTCAGATCTATTAGCCACTTTGAGTTAATTTTCATACAAGGTGTGAGGTTTTGTTCAAGGTTCATTTCTTATACATGGATGTCCAATCCTTCCGATATCATTTGTTGAAAAGACTGTCATTTCTCCATTGAATTCTTTGCACCTTTGTCAAAAATCAATTGACCATATTTGTATGGGTCTATTTCTGTATTCTCTCTTTGGCTACATTGGTCCATATGTCTATCCTTTCTCTAATACCACACTGTCTTGAATACTGTAGCTGTATAGTAAGTCTCAAAATCAGATGGTGTGATTCCTCCAACTTTATCAATATTTTCACTATCATTTTGGCTATTCTACTTCCTTTGCCTGTCCACATAAATTTTAGAGTCAGCTCATCTGTATATGCAACAAATCTTACTGGGATTTTGATAGGAACTGCATTACATCTACAGATCAATCTAGGGAAAACTGACATCTTTAATATGTTGAGAGTTCTAGTCCACAAACATGGTATATTTCTCCAGTTATTTAGGCCTTTGGAGATTTCTTTCATCAGTGTTTTGCAGTTTTCAGCATATAGATCCTGCACATGTTTTGTTTGATTTTTATCTATTTCATTTTTTGGAGCTATTATAAGTAGTATTGTTTATTGCTAGTATATAGAAATGTGATTGATTTCTGTGTGTTGATCTTGTATTCTTGAACCTTGCTAAATTCATTTATTAGTTCCAGGGGGGTGAGTGTGTGTGTGTGTGTGTGTGTGTGTGTGTGTGTGTGTGTGTGTTATTTGTGACTGTCTGTGTAGACAATCATGTCATCTCTGAATAGGGACAGTTTTACTCCTCTCCCTTCTTTCCTCTCCTCCCCCTCCCTAACTGCCTAGGATTAAGATGCCTAATTTGGAAGAAATATAAGAGTGGAGGATAAGTAGAGTTGTTATAGGTCATCTTCAAATTATTCAAGTTGCTTAGAAGTCATTCTACATGCAAGAGGGAGGGGATATGGGGATACATGTATATGTATAGCTGACTCACTTTGTTATACAGCAGAAACTAACACACCATTGTAAAGCAATTATACTCCAATAAAGATGTTTAAAAAAAAAAGAGAAGTCATTCTACAACAAGATAATAGAAATACATATGCAGATGATATCATATACTATGAAAAATGATAAAATAATTAAAATTTTAATAATAAATATTATAAAAATACCAGTACTCCTATGTGCCAGGGATTGCTCTAATAATTGTACATAAATGAACTTATCTAGTAATCACAACGCTATCATATGGGTACTATTTTCCCCATTTTACAGATGCAGAAACTGTAAATGGCAGAGCTGGGTACAAACCCAGGTAGTCTGGCTTCAGCACTTGCATGCTTTACTATTACACAATGCAACATAAGATTCTAGAAGCAGACTCTAAGATATCTGGGAGATTAGCATTTAATAAAGGGGGCATTTCAAATGAATGAGTAAAATGTCAACTATTCAATAATTATGTAGGAACAATTGGATAGCCATTGGGAAAAATTAAAGTTGGAAATCTACATTTGTTCTGTACATCAAAATAAAACCTATATGGGACAAGTATTCAAAGGTAAAAATTAAAAGCATAAAGGTGCTAGAAGAAAACATGGAGAAAGAGTTTTATAATCTTGATGTAGGGAAAGCTTTTCAAAGTACAACACATATGCCAGCTATTATAAATGAAATGAACAATAATTTGATTATATAAAATATTTTAAATTTGTATATTCTAAGAAAAAAGTTTACAAGGTTAAATAACAAACTGAGGAAAATATTTGAGACAGGAAGACAAAAGGTTATTATCCATAATATAAAAAAGAGCTATTCCATTTTAAAATCTGGTTGTTTGAGGTTTTGTTGTTGTTGTATGAATTCTTTATATATTTTGGATATTAGTCCCTTATTGGCTATGTGATTTGCAAATATCTTCTCCCATTCAGTAGGTTGCCTTTTTGTTGTGTTGATGGTTTCCTTTGCTAGGCAAAGCTTTCTAGTTTGATGTAGTCCCATTTGTTTATTTTTGCTTTTGTTTCCCTTGCCTGAGGAAATATATTCAGAAAGATATTGCTAAAATCTATGTCAAAGAGTGCACTGACTCTGTTTTCTTCTAGGAGTTTTATGGTTTCAGGTCTTACAGTCGAGCCTTTAATCCATTTTTAGTTGATTTTTGTGTATGGTATAAAATAATAGTGTAGTTTCTTTTTCTTTTTCTTTTTCTTTTTTTTTTTTGCATGTGGCTGTCCAGTTTTAACAACACCATTTAGTGAAGAGACTATCCTTTCTCCATTGTATATTCTTTGCTATTTTGTTGTAAATTAATTGTCCATATATGTGTGGGTTTATTTCTGGACTCTCAATTCTGTTCCATTGATCTATGTATCTGTTTTTCTGCCAATACCATGCTGTTTTGATTATTATAGTTTTGTAACATAGTTTGAAATCAGGGAGTGTGATACCTCCAGCTTTGCTCTTTCTTCTCAGGATTGATTTGGCTATTTGAGGTCTTTGTGGTTCCATATAACTTTTAGAATTTTTTTGTTCTGTTTCTGTGAAAATTTTCCTTGGGGTTTTGATAAGGATTTCATTGAATCTGTAGATTGTTTTAGGTAATATGGACATTTTAACAATGTTGATTCTTTCAATCCATGAGCACAAAATATCCTTCCATTTATTTGTGCCACTTTGGAAAACAGTATGGAGATTCCTCAAAAAATTAAGAATAGAACTACCATATGATCCAGCTATTCCACTTCTGGGTATTTATCCAGAGAATATAAAAACACTAATTTGAAAAGATATACGCACCCCTATGTTCATCACAGCATTATTTACAGTAGCCAACATATAGAAACAACCTAAGTGCCCGTCAACAGATGAATGGATAAAGAGGATGTTTTACATATATATATATATATATATATATATATATATATATATATATATACACACACACACACCCCAGAATACTACTCAGCCATAAAAAAAATGAAAAAAGTTTACAAGGTTAAATAACAAACTGAGGAAAATATCTAGTAATCACAACATTTGCCATTTACAACAACATGGATCAGTCCTGAGGGTATTATGCTAAGTGAAATAAGTCAGACAAATACTACATGGTTTCATTCATATGTGGAATACAAAAAACAAACAAACAAAACAAAATAAATGAATAAACCAAACAAAACAAAAACAAACATGTATATACGGAACAGAGTAGTAGTTACAAGAGGAGAAGTGGCAGGGGCGAGTGCAAACTGGGTAAAGGGGATCAACTGCAGGGTGGTAAATGGGAAATAAATTTTTGGTGGTGAGCATGCTGGCATGTATTCAGAAGTAGAAATATAATGTAGTATGGATTAAACATATAATGTTATAGATCAATGTCACTGCAATAAAAAATTTTTAAATAAAAATTAAAAAAAGAGAACTATTCATAATCAGTAACAAAATACTAAATTCAATAAAAACATGGGCAAACAACACAAACAGGCTACACATTTGAAAAAGGGAGAAGAATACAAATGGCTAAGAAACAAATGAAAAGGTGCTCAACTTTACCAAAAATCAAAAACAATGAAAGCAATGACATATCACTTTGACATATCAGACTAACAAAGAAAAAATGAATGAAAATGCACAGCTTTGGCAAGGGTATGGGGGAAAATCACTCTCATACTCTGGTACTACAAATATAAATTTGTATAATTTCTTTTAGAGGGCAAGTTGGCAATAGCTATCCAATTGTAAAATGCGCATACCCATTGGAGCAATTCCATTTCCAGCATTTGTCTTACATAAGTACATACATGTGGGGCTTCCCTGGCAGTGCAGTGGTTAAGAATCTGCCTGCCAATGCAGGGGACGTGAGTTCGAGCCCTGGTCCGGGAAGATCCCACATGCTGCGGAGCAACTAAGCCCGTGTTCCACAACTACTGAGCCTGCACTCTAGAGCCCGCAAGCCACAACTACTGAGCCCATGCGCCACAACTACTGAAGCCCACGCGCCTAGATCCCATGCTCTGCAACAAGAGAAGCCACTGCAATGAGAAGCCCACGCATCACAACGAAGAGTAGCCCCTGCTCACTGCAACCAGAGAAGAGCCTGCACACAGCAACGAAGACCCAACGCAGCCAAAAATAAAATAAAATAATTAAAAAAAAGAATTATACACATGTGCAAAGCTATTTACAAGGATGTTCATTTTAGCACTCTATAATAATGAAAAATCAGTAACAATCCAAAGGAGCACCCACCCCATGCAACTAATTTTTTAGAAAAGGTAAAGTTTTAAGTATTGATATATTAAGAAACCCATAATCTACTGTTACCTTATCCACTTATTTCTGAGGATCCTCAGGGGATTCTTATAGGGTGACTATTACTTAAATTAGCACAGCTTTGTAACCTGTAGAATGGGCATAATTGTAATAATTGCCTCATAGGGTTGTTTATTCATTCTTTCTTTCAAAAAATATTTATTGAATAGATACAAATGTTAGGTACTATGCTAGGTGCTGGGGTACAAATATAAACAAAACAGACATAGTCCCTACTCTCGAGGAGCTCACTGTCCACTATAAGGTGTATGTGTAGGGTATATGTATGTCTGTATGTGGTGGGGGGAACAGGCATTAATCACACGGCTGTACAACTGTCTTGGGTGCCTATGGAGTAAAATAGCAGAGTATCATGAAAGTGTATTACAGGCTTCCTTGGTCTAGTTTTTTGGGGGAGTGAGGGAAGGCTTCCCTGAAGTGATATTTGAATTAAAAAAAGATAGTGATGGACCAGGCACTTTGTACAAATGCTCACTCCAGAGATTAGTTAAAAAGAATAAGGTAGATGTATATACACTGACATAGAAAGCATGTCAAGAATACATTGTCAATAAAGCAAGTTGTAAAACAGATATAGCATGATTCTCTCCCTTTTTATGATTAAAATATCTATAGTATAATACATATATCTATCAATGTATAGATAGAAAAAGATCTGGAAGAATATATATCATACTAACAGTTGTTAACTCTATTTGAATAATTTGTTTGTCTGACATTCTGTAATCAGAAAAAAACCAATAAAGATGTATATACATAGGAGCAACAGCATTAACATTAGAAATGTTAGTATTCAAGGCAAAAAATTGTAAATAGGGTAAAAGAGATACTGATAAAAGATACTATCTACCAAGAATATCTTCCGTCATGAACATATATACCAAACGATATTCCATTAAAATATATAAAGAAATCAGAAAAACAGGTAAGTTATATTTTATAAGGTAACTTTTAAAAAAATGCCTATGCAACCCTTGCAAAAGTTGATCATGTACTAATTCACAAAAGAAAGCATAATACATTTCTAATAGTAGGAATCATAAAAGTCACGCTATTGGACCACAGTGCAATACAACTAACTTCTAACTACAAAAACAGCCAAAAAAAAAAGTTGTCATTTCAAAAATCAAACAACACTTCTAAATAACTCATGGTCAAAGAAGAAATCAAAACCAAAATTATAGACTAGAAATTAATGAGAATGAAAGTACTACATATTAAGGTCAAACAGAAAAAATTTATAACCTTAAATGATTTTAGAAATAAGTAAGGAAGACTGAAAATGAATAAGCCACATATTTAATGTAAGTCATTTCAAAGGAAACAGCAAAACAAACTTAGAGAGAACTAGAGGAAGATATTAATAAATATAAAAGCTGAAAATAATTTATTAAGTAGAGAATAAGATGGGAGAAAGTGGTAGAATAGGAAAATAAATCTGAGAAATATGGTTTGATTGATGGATAGATGATAGCTATGTGATAAAGTATAGCAAAACATTAATGATAAAATCTATGTTGTGGGTATGCAGGTGTTCACTGTAAAACTCCTTCAACTTTGCTCCATATTTGAAATGTTCATAATTAAATAGATTAAAAACCTATTATCATCCAGAACATGAGTTTGTGAAACACTGCACTAGAAGTTTCACTAAACCAGGAGAAAGACAAAGATGTCCACTGTTGCCTCTATTTAACCTTTTTTTCCTAGAAATTCAATAAAACATTATATGTCAAGTAAATGCATATAGGAATTATAAATATGATAAGGAGGGGAAATCATTATCCACCTGGAAAACCAAAGAAAATGAACAGAAAAACTATTAGAACTTATAAGGAAGGTAAGTAAGGATGGCCAGTTACAAAAAGACATCCCATTATGCACGAAAAATATAAAGGGCTACTTCTAAATAGAGGTGGTAGTGAAGGGGAAGGGTGGTGAAACACGTCTTTCATGTGTTGCTCCGTGAACGGTACTTCCATAATGTTTGAATCTTTTACAACCAGAATGATTCACGTAGTTGTTTGAAAAGGGGAAAATAAATCTATAGTAGGCAGAATTCTAGAATGCCCCCTCCCTAGATTTCCCACCCTAATTTCTGGACTTTGAATGTGATGAGATAACCATGCCTATGATTATGTTACATTACCTGGTAAAAGAGATTTTGCAGATGTATTTAAGGTTCCCCTTAAAATAGGGAGATTATTTTGTCTTATCCCGATAGCCTTAATCTAATCACATAAACCTTTTAAAAGCAGAGGGCTTTGAGAGATTTCAAGCAAAAGAACGATTCAGTGTGCCAGTGCTGGCTTGAAGATGAAAGGGGACACGTAAGGAAAAATGTGAGCAGCCTCTAGAAGTTGGGAGCATGGGGCTCTCAGTCCTACAACAGTAAGGAATTAAATCCTGACAACAGCCTGAATGAACCTGAAGTGGATTCTTCTCCAGAGAACTCCAGATAAAAGCTAAGTCTGGGGACACCTTGATATTGGCATTGTATGATCCTAAACAGACAACTCAATCAAGCCCACCAGGACATCTGACCTACAGAACTGTGAGACAATAAGGTGTTGTTTTAAATGGCTAAATTTGTGGTAATTTGTAATGCAACTATAGAAAACAAATACAAAATACATTATATCAGCAAAACAATGATGTGTCCTCTATCAAATTTTCAAAAGTTCAAAATCTGTTAATGACCCAGTCATAAGGCAGGATAGGGAGATAACATCCCATACACCCCACGGAAATGTAAATCGGGAAAATCTTTCTCAAAGTACACTGAGCTATGCCTATCAACCTCTCCCAAAATGTGGATATGCTGTGCCTTATTGAAATTTATTGTAGTTAAATAATTATAGTGGTGAGGAAAGATTTTTCTAAATGTCCTTTACAGAATTGCTTATTAACAGTGGACAATTAGAAACAACATGAATATATGGCAATAGAAGACTAGTTTGTCAAATATAATATCCTACACCCATTTGATGAAATAAGTTTACACAATATAAAGCCCAATAGGAATTCTTATAGAACTTTACCAGCTAATTTAAAAATTCATCTGGAAAAGAAAATGCACCAGAATAGCCAAGAAATTTGTGGGGAAAAAAGACAGAGGAGCTTGCCCTAGCAGAGATGAAATAATTTAAAGCTCAAATGTTTTTAAAAAGTATGGCATTGATGCTGGTATGGATTTTAGGACTATTGAACTGATGATTTACATTCAAACCCATATACATACTTAGGAATTTGGTTTTTATTTATTTATTTAGTTTTGGCTGTGTTGGGTCTTCGTTGCTGCGCGTGGGCTTTCTCTAGTTGTGGCGAGGGAGCTACCTTTGCTGCGGTGCATGGGCTTCTCATTGCGGTGGCTTCTCTTGTGGAGCATGGGCTCTAGGCACGTGGGCTTCAGTAGTTGTGGCATGTGGGTTCAGTAGTTGTGGCTCACGGGCTCCAGAGAGCAGGCTCGGTAGTTGTGGTGCATGGGCTTAGTTGCTCCATGGCATGTGGGATCTTCCCGGACCAGGGCTCGAACCCGTGTCCCTTGCATTGGCAGGTGGATTCTTAACCACTGCGCCACCAGGGAAGTCCCAGGAATTTGGTTTTTGATAGAGAAAGAATGATCTGTTTAATTAATGCTTAGGGCCCTATGAAAAATACTAATAAGTAATTAGTATTACAATGGAATAATACTCACCTATGAAACATACCATTGTTAGAACATTTAATGACTAAGAAAAATGTTTACCAAAAAGATTCCAGAAAATTGAAGAGCTAAATCTATAAAATTCTAAAATATTACAAGGAAATATAGAACAACGTTTCTAATCTTGGAGTAGAAAAGTCTTCTTATACAAGATTCAAAATGCAAAAGCCATAAAAGAAACCATTGATAAATTTGAATACGTCAACATTTAAAACATCTATACTCAAAAAGATCCCATAAGCAAAGTTTAAAAATAAGGAAAAGTCTGCAAAAAAATTTCCCATACCTGTAACAAAGATTTATATCCAGACTACATAATTTAATAAGAAGTCAAAAAATCCCATTGGAAGACAGATAAAAGATATGAACAGGCAAAGTCACCAAACAACAAAAGCAAATGGCCAAAAAATCATATGAAAATATTCCTTAACTTCGATAATAGTCAGGGAAACACAAATAATGAGACATTTTTCAACCATCACATTGGTACAACATTGAAATGATTGGTTAATACCGGCATGGATAAAAATTTAGGGAAATGGTTATTCTTATTCACTCCTGATGTAGGTGTAAACTGGGTCTTTCTGCATGGCAATTTGGCATTACCTATTAAAATTCCAAAAAGTGCTGTTTGAGCCACCTATTTTACTTCTTCATATTTATCTTACAGAAATATTTTAGCATAGCACTGTTAATAGTAATTAAAAAAGCACTGTAACAGTATAAGATTGAAAACAATTTTGTATCTATCAATAGGTTACTTATCAATAGTTAACTCTAGTACACTCATTCAATGGAATACTATGCAGTACGTAAAATGAATCAGGTAGATTTATATATATTGACATGGAAGGATCTTCAAGACATAGTAAGTGAATAAAGCAATTAGAACGATACATAAAATAGGATGCCATTTATATTTTTAAAAAGTAAAAAACACTGCTATGTATTTCTATATGTGTATATAAGAGGAACTTTACATTTTTCTGTTTTGAGTGTTTTGCAATAATGTATTCATTCATGTGTAATTAGGCAAACATTTTTAAAATGAAAAAAGAACAAAAACGAAACTAATTACATGTTAAAGAAAGGAATGCTTAATGTTGCCATTAAAATTGTTACAGGGCTTCCCTGGTGGCGCAGTGGTTGAGAGTGCCCCTGCCAATGCAGGGGACACGTGTTCGTGCCCCGGTCCGGGAGGATCCCGCATATGGCGGAGAAGCTGGGCCTGTGAGCCATGGCCGCTGAGCCTGCACGTCTGGAGCCTGTGCTCTGCAACGGGAGAGGCCACAACAGGGAGAGGCCCGCGTACCGAAAAAAAAAAAATTGTTACAGACTAATATTTAATGGCATGACAAATATTCACTAGGTTATTAAATAATAACATGCTATGATACTGTTTTTGTTTAGAACAATAAATACATATGTAATGCATAGAAAAAGGCTGGGAGGACATAAAACCAAAACATTAAGAGTGGTCCTCTCTATGTGGTAGGATTATAAGTTTTTAATCTTTTGGTATCTTCTTTATGCTTTCATATAATTTCTGAATAGTCTACAATTAAAAAAAATAGAAACAACAGGTGTGTGCATGTGCGTGTAGGGGGATATTAGTTGAAATTAAGACTGCAAAAGGAGTGGGGCTGGCAAGAGAACTAAAGGGTGCTGCAGACTGAAATTAAAACTAGAGTTGTTGGGTATGTGGGATTTTAGAATTAGGAGTTGGGGAACTAGACTTTATGGGGCCTAGTAATTGACAATAGAAATTTAAGGGTTAGAATTAGGAGTAGAGACCATGGATTATTAGAATTAATTCAGATGCTGTGAGAGATTGTAATTAAAATCAAAGTCCGTATTAAATTAAAAGGTTTTTGTTTGTTTGTTTGTTTTTTGTTTTTTTTTGGGCGTTACGCGGGCCTCTCACTGCCGTGGCCTCGCCCGGCGCGGGGCACAGGCTCCGGACGCGCAGGCCCAGCGGCCATGGCTCACGGGCGCAGCCGCTCCGCAGCATGTGGGATCTTCCCGGACGGGGAATGAACCTGCGTCCCCTGCATTAGCAGGCGGACTCCCAACCACTGCGCCACCAGGGAAGCCCTAAAAGGTTTTTTGAAAACTATAATGGCAATATCGGTGAGGGTATGGGAATATTTGAATGAACTGGAATTCTCATATATTTCTGGTGGGACCCTAGCTACTTCATTTCTACAAATTTCTCGAGAAAAGTCTCAGAAATATCCAAATATTTAGTTACATCAAATTTCATACCTGTGTTATTATTTTTTTTTTTGCGGTACGCGGGCCTCTCACCGCTGGGGCCCCTCCCGCCGCGGAGCACAGGTTCCGGAAGCGCAGGCCCATCAGCCACCGCCCACGGGCCCAGCCGCTCCGCGGCACGTGGGACCCTCCCGGACCGGGGCACGAACCCGCGCCCCCTGCATCGGCAGGCGGACTCCCAACCACTGCGCCACCAGGGAAGCCCTTGTACCTGTATTTTTTATAATTAAAAAAGACAAACATCGAGTCTTGGTTAAATAATTAGCATTACAATGGAGTAACATTCACCCATTAAAAATAGCATTGTAAGAATATTTAATGGGTCAATCTACCTCAAAGGGGCCTCCATAAAACTGAGATTATACACAAAATTTTATGTGTAAATATGTATATATTTGGCAGGCAGTGGATCCATTCATCAGATTCTCAATTTGGGGCATTAACCACTGCTTTGGAGGGCTGGAATTAGAACTGGAGGATACAATTACAGTTTTTATATCCTCTATGTCTCAAGAGTACTTCAGATAGTGCTTTTGTCTCTATACTTTACATGCGTTTTGTTAAAAATTCAAACCTTACCGAAGTATCTAGAGTTTCGAGTCAAAGCTCCCTTCTTCTGCACCCCAGAAGAAAAGCACGGTTAATAGTGGTAACTCCTACCTTTTTATTCCTATGCATTCACAGATGTAGATCCTCTATAAGCTCTTTGCCAATCGCACTGTCACCCCAAATAATACCAAGGAGAAAAAGAGAATGTTCATTGAGGTCTCACTACCTCCCTGAAGTAAGAGTTTTACCTGTGTAAACTCACTATGGTAGGCGCCCCCGCCCTCCACACAGTGTCCCCGCTTGCCCTCTCGCCCCCCATTCTTCGCTAGGCAGCTGGAGAGATTAATTTTTAAACGTTAGTCACATCAAATCACGTCACCCTTCAGCGGTTTCCATCGTGCCTCGAATCAACTCCCAATTCCTTAGTGACCCTACTATCCTCTACGGTTGTGTTTGCTGGGCCTGGAGTACCTCAGGCGCGGTCCCCCGTAGGGGACCCGGCTTCACCGCGGAGGGAGTGCCCTCCCAGGGGGCAGGGGCGGGGCTTCTCGAGCTGGGGGCGGAGCCTCAGAACGAGTATGAGGAGAGCCGGAGGGGGAGGTTTTCGACGGAGGGCGAGCGAGGGGAGCAGGTCTGAAGCAGGGCCGCGGACCCGGCACGCTCCTGCTAGTGCCGCCGAGGTGAGCGTCTTCCTCCGGGCTGGGGGGCGGGCTCTGCTCTCGCAGCCGTCCTCTGCTCCTCGCTGGGGGATGTTCCCACGGGACCCTGCGCTGAGGCGCGGAGGTGGCGGCCTTGGGGAGCCTGCGGGAGAGGCTGGTGAAGGAACCCGGCGGCCTGCCTCAGCCCTCCCTCAACCCCGCCTTCTCTCCCCTCCCCCAGGCCTCGGCCGGCGCCAGTGAAGAGAGCTCGCCGCATCTTCGGGGGCAGCCCGGCAGCGGCCGGCAGTGCGGCGAGAGAGCGGCCGACAGTGGGGATGCGAGGTACCGGCATTAGTCGTGGCCAAGTGGCCCTAGAGAGGGAGTAAAGGCCGGGCCTTCGGCGTTTCTCTCAGGGGTTCGAGGAAGGCGGCCTCAGAGGAGGGGGAAGGTGAGGGGCTGGCAGGCAGGCTTCGCGGGTAACTACTTAGGCGTCGTATATGTAGGTTTTGGTATCTAAATGGTACTACACACACACGCGCGCGCGCACACACACACACACACATTCATTTCGGCTAATTGCTTTTTAAAAACTTAACAATATGTCTTGTAGATCTTCCTATATCAGGGAATCTAAATTTATCTCATTTATAAACAGCTGAATTGTATGATTGTACTACAGTTTATTTAACTATTTCCCGATTGATGTACATTGGCTTGTTTCCCTTTTGGGGGAGGGAAGGGGCTATTACAAGCAATGCTATAATGAATGGGCTTGTGTGTGTGTGTGTGTGTGTGTGTGTGTGTGTGTGTATTTCATGTATGAGTATTTCTGTAGGAGAAATTCTTAGAAGAGTAATCGCTGGGTCAAAATGTTTATGCATTTTGAATTTTGATAAATTTATCCAAACTGCCTTCCCAAAAGGCTATACTAATTTACACTCTTCAATGTTGTGCGAGAATGCCCATTTTTCCACAGTTGTGCCAACACGAATTATCATCAACCTTTGTAATTTTGGCTAATTTAAAGGGCAAAAAATGGTATGTCATTGTTTTCATTTGCATTTCCCTGATTACTTGTGAAGTTGAACATATTTTTTATTTGTACGATTACAAAACTAAATAGGCAAATATCGATAGTTTTCCTATCTATAAGCAGTAAGCATTTCGAAAATTTAACACTAAAAAAACCCCATTCGCAATAGCAAGAAAAAAGAATAAAAATACCTAGAAGTAAACTACAAAACTTTATTGAGGAATATAATGAAAGAACGTTTGCATACGTGAAGAAGGGGATACTGTGCTTCTGTATAAGAAGGCTCAATTTTGTAGTGATGTCCATTTTTTCTGTGTTGATTTATACAGTTCATGCAATTTCAATAAATATACCAAGTGTTTGGAACTTAATATGATTCTAAAGTTCATCCAGAAAAAATATGGCTAAGAACAACCGAGAAAATATTTTAAAGATAAGTAAAGATGGGGTACTCGTACTACCAGCTATTAAAATGTACTCTAAAGGAACATTATATAAATTAGAATAGGCAGAACAATGCATTAGAATAGGAAAGCCCACAAATCGAGCCAGATTGGCTCCCAAGATTTATTGGAGAAACATTGTTGGCTAGACGTGGAAAAACTGCCATATTAAAAGCTTCAAGCACGCACTCCCCCCCAACCCCCACCCCCGCCTTGGAAGCTTGAATTTTTCCTGAGGGCAGACCTCTTTGTTTGGAGAAAACCACTTTATTGGATCTTTTGGTTATGCCAAGGTAAAGCCTCAGGAGTTAAAATTTGTGGCTTTGGAGCTAGAACTAACGATATGAGCCTTTAGTTAGATTAAGATGGATTCAGTAGCCTGCAGTGCGGCGAGGGAAGGAGTGTGGATATTATCGGTCTTAAAAAATTTTTTTTCCGATCTAATGGGCCAAAAATGTTATGTCATTGTTTTCATTTGCATTTGCGTGCTTATTGTGAGATAGAACGTCTTTTATGTGTTAGTCCAAAATAATATGTGATTCCTGGAGTTAGGTAACAATGGGAGATCTATTGCTCCTCTTCCAGCATGGAGTTTGGTTAATTGGTACAGCTCTGCCCGGAAGCGTGAGAATAAACAGGTTGACTTTTTAAATTTTCCTCAAGCACTAGGCTCTAGACACCTTAGATCGGGGGCGGAGGCAGTTTTCAGGACATGGCCGAGATTTGGCGCTGAGCTGTGTCATCGCGAGGTTTGGCAGCCAGCTCCGCAGTGGGTCGGAAACCTCGTGGTAGGCGAGATCCCTGCAGGACGGGAGGTTCCTCCCTTCCCCTGAAAACTCCCAGTCATTTTCATGGAGCCCCGCCTCTCTCCTTTTTAGGAGCGTGCCCCAGGTCTCGCGAGATCTCGCATTTCCTAACGACGAGGCGCGGGCGGCATCCTGCGGTGAAGTCGAAGGTCTCGCGGAGACCAAAACGTATTATCGCGATAGTTCTGATCGCGCATGCGAGAGCCGGCGGCGGCAGAGTGGCTCCGCCCCTTGGCTCTCCGTGAGTTTGTGCGTCATTTGCTTTTTGCTTCGCGTAGGGTGAGAACGGAGCCGTAGCGACTTCAGCTTTGGTGGGAGGAGGGGTCTGTGAAGGGCTGGGCTCAGGCTGTTCCCGTCGGGTAGAGGTTCTCGCGGGATCGCGCGGAGGCGGCTGCGGTTCGGCTACAGACTGCAGTAGCCGCGGAGGCGGCGGCAGCGTCTTCGGCTCATGCTGTTCCTAGCCGGTGAGTTCTCGCGGGAGCGGGGTTACGTTCTCTTGGAATCCGTTGGCGATGGCGGAGGTACCTCGGGTGGGGGGTGGCAGTGACTAGGGTCGGTTCGCCTGCTGTTAAGATGGCGGCGGAAGCTGATGTCTGTCCGGCCAGGACCCGGGACTGAGATGTTGGCTTTCCGCGTTTGTGACACCTCTCAGGTACCCGACGTTAAGGAGGTGACGATTGGCGAAAAGCCGAGGTGCCAATAAGCCGAACCTGAGGCGAAGACCACTCCGTCTCTAGTTGGTTGAGGCGACACCATTTCCCGGGCCTCAGCCGCGTGTGGGCCCGCCTTTACCCCACCAATCGGTCAACGCCTCCGTTGTCGCCGCCGCAGTGGGCGGGTTGGGAAGGGTGGGGGGCGGGAGTCCTGAAGTTCGTTGGGGAGTGGGGTGGGGGGTTAGATTTGGCAGCGGGGGAGATGGGACCAACCTACGATGACTGATTCCCTCCTCCTACCTTTTTGTGGGCTCGCCTCGGTTTTCCGCTCCTTCGGGGCCCAAATGAATCCTCTAGTTTTTCTTGAGGTGGGCTGTACTTCCCCAACTCCCATGGTCTTTGAACTAAGATAGAGCGGGTCAAGCTTTGGTGCCTCTGACGTATTCCTTCCCCATTCTCCCCTAATTCCACCGTCCCTTTGAATCTTCCTCATCTACATGGATATTTGAGGCTCGTATTTAAGAGGGAGAGTCAAAGCTTTTTCCTGTCATCCCCTCCCCGGTCCTGCTAAGGCAGAGCTTAGCCCAAGTCTCCTAATCCGTCCCGCCCCCGCCCCCCCCAATTGATCCACTTGACACAGGCATTGACTAGAGACCCTTTCCTGTTCCCTGCATTTATTCCGTCTTCGTGGATGGAGTCATAGTAGCCTTCCAGCCTGTATGACCCTGATCGGAGCACAGGGCACTGATTTCTCCAACTCTGCTGCTCAACCATTTTTAGGTGGAACAATGAATGGGTTGGTGGTTGGGTGATTGCAGTCTTTGTGACCTCTTCGTTCTCGGGGCCGTTAGCCTTTCCTTCCTCATAAACACCCACTCCTCTCAAAAAAGGGGGAAAAAAACTTCTAAAAAGGCTGTAGAGAATAACCCTCCAGTGAACTAACTTTTTGCTCTCCCCCCCCCGCCCCGCCCATCCCCTTTGCAAGCTTGGGAACCGCCCCTTTTCCCTGCCTTGCTCTGAGTTCCTGTGGCCTCTTGGTCTGGACATCTTTTTTTGCTGCTAACCACCTCTTACATGTTTCTCATGTAATTGTTAAGGATTTATTACTTCTTCTATTCCCCGCCCCCCCATGCTGTTTTTCTGGGAGCTGAATCCCCTAGAGAGAAAGGTAGCCTCCTGTCAGTCTCCACTACATTTACCCCCCCATGTGCTGGAAAATAAAATAGCTTTGATAGATTATGTCTTGCCCCTCAATCATTGCCCTGTTCTACGTTCCCCCCCCCCCCGCCATTCCACGATTACTATAGACAATTCCCTATCATTTGTTTCCTTTTTAGATTACATTGTTTTCTTTTAGCCCCAGAGTTGCGTATATTGAGGAGACACCAACATTTCCCACTCAAGGGAGGCAGCCTGGTATGGTAGAAATACTGTGTGCTTTGGGTTCACATCAAACTTTGTAACCTTGGGGAAATTACTTTTCGTATTCTCAGTTTTTCATCTGTATAATGGGGATAGTAGCTCTTAATAGTTGTTAGAATTAAACAATTTATAAAGTACCTGGCTTATGATAGGCATACAGTAAATTGTGGTTACTTTTTCTTGGTGTAAAAATACGTTGGCAGATGCACCTGTGTCATATGGTAGTTTTATGACCTGGGAAAGGAGATTTTTGTTTAAAGAAACAGTTAAAGAACTGTAAATTTTTAGTATATTTCTAGGCCAGTCCTATCATTTTTGTATATTTTCCCCCCTCGTAAGCCAAACTTTTTATCTCCAGTGGTTTATTATGTTTGAATGTGATTCCTACCTATGTTTCTGGTCTAGGAGTTTTAATGCAAAATCACCTTCCTGGAATGACCCCTGGCCATAATGTTCCTGTCAAGAACCACACCCAGGTGTTCTGCCTTTAGGAAGGGATGTTTCGTCTCTTGCCTACTCCCTCCTTCCACTCCTTCAAAGTCGGTCTGTCCTGTCATTCACCCTATGAAAGTAATGAAATTTGGTGCTGTGCTTTTCACAGTAAGAAAGAGAACATCTGCTAGCTAGTTTTTAAGTGTTCCTACTGCTTTTCCCCTACCTCCTTTCTTTGGTCCCTCAGATCAGTGTGGGGATCTGTTATTTGGGCTTACCTGAGCAGGATAATTCTATCTGAGAGGATTTAGAAGGGTTGTTTGGGATACCAAGTTTCTTTTCCAAAGTGAATTACTGACAGTTCTTTAATACACTATCCCCTATTGTGTTTTTGACATTTTATATTTTCTAATACTCTTTACTAAGTAGAAGTTACTGTATTCAATTTGGATGTTAGTTTTCCTTACTGTTTATATTTTAATTAGACCAATATTAAAATGAGTGCTTTTTTCTAATTACCTTGGATGGATGATGGGATTTGAAATAGGAATATGATGGTGAAAAGTTTACATAGGATTAAAATTTTACCATGGGTAACCATCTGTTAATTAACTATATGCAGACACTGGTTTTGCGCTTTAGGGTTTGCTTTATTTAGTTTGAAGTGCTTTGGAGGTAATGTAATTTTCCCCCTTTTTCATGGGAGGACAAGAGATCGCTTTCTGTTTTGAGATTTTGCCTTGGTGTTTTTCACAGTGGGTCAAGTAGTGATTAGAAATTAAACCTTAATTTGACTTTTGTCATTCGGAACTAGAATAAATCTGGTAATGATAATCTAGGTGTGACCTCTAAAAGGTTTAATTTATGCTAGGTGGTCTCTGAGAAGGGAGGAAGGAGTGGCAATACCAGTTAAAAACTGTCTAAGGTTCAGTGGCAGAGTTCAACCTGAGTTTCCAGGGTGTTTATCATTTGTTTCCCAGTATGGCCAAAAAAGCATGTATGAAGGTGAAAAATAATTTATGTGTGCAGTTTTTTTCACAAAAAATTCAACATTGTTTTAGTGTCAATTCACAACAAGGATATAACTTCGTCTATAAAATAATCACTATTCCCTATAATTTCATTGGAATTGAGAGCTGAGTTTTCAGGGATGTTGTCTAAATGTCAGAAGAATTGCTTTAGCTTTGGTTCTGAATTCTTGTTGCTGCTCAAAGCAGGTCCTAAAAAATGAAAATTGTTATGTGAGGGTTATTGCTTAAGAAATAATAACTGTGATTATGTTTGAACGTTGATATAATGGTTAGCTCCCCCACACCCTAATAAATGTGTTGTGTATCTCTCCCCCTCCTTTTTTTTTTTTTGTAGGTCCTCCAGTAGTCTGACCTGAGTGGGTTAGCACTCCAGAGGAACCAGCAGACCAACTTGGTCAGGAAGGTTCAGGAAGCTGTTGGAGCAGTGTTGAGATTTCCTACCAGGATGAGTATGATTGGCTGTGATTTTAGGTTAGTTTTTGTGGATCTTTGTGGGTAGTATTTGTATTATACTTCCTGGAATGGAGATGGTGGGGGTGTATGTATTTCCATTCTGTAATTGAGATACTTTGGTTTCTTCCATTGTCTGGATCTGATGTGGTACTGGCTGTTTCTTGTGTTTAAATGGAGCTCATTACTAAATTAAAATTTAAATGAATTCTGTCTGTACATGATTTTTTAAGTCACTCTAAGAATCATTCAAAAAATAAAATTGCAAGATACTATGTCTAACCAATTTTTTGGAATTTTTCGAACATATAAAAATTGGATAATATAATGATCCCCCTGTGTACCCATCACCGGCTTTTAACAGTTGCCAACTTGCAGCCATTCTTTTTCATCTATACTTCGACCCACTGAGGCCCCTTACTCCCTACCCCTTGGATTATTTTGAAATAAACCCCTGCTGTTCTCTTTTTATTTGCAAAATATTTGTATCTAAAAGATAAAGGGCTCTTTTAAACATCAAAACCATTACCACAACTCAGAAAATTAACTGATTTTTTTTCTTTTTCTCACTGTATTGCACTGGCTAAGACTTTCAGTATGATAAAAAATTAACTGATTTTTTAAAATATCAAATATGAAGCTAGTGTTCAAGTTTTAGTTTGAATCAGGATCCAAAGAAAGTCCATTTATCACAAAGGAAGATTGATATCTTTCTTAAATCTATTTTAATCTGCAGGTTCCCTCCCTTTTCTTTTTCTTCCAATTTATTTGTTGAAGAACTTATCCTGTAGAGTTTCCCCCACATTTGGTGATTACATTCTCAAAGTGGTATCTAACCCATTCTTACTAAATTAAAGACCCTGGAGGACCCCATTATAGTGGAACAATGGCAGTAATCTCCTATATCCCAGTTGGAGTTGATACTGCTGGCCTAGGCACTATCCCAAAATAACTAGTCATGGGTTCCTTTTTCTGTGGCAGAGTCTGATTTAATTGATACCTGACTTCAGTTCCATGTCTTGGCCCTGCTTACTGCTCCACATGAAAAGTAGGCCTCCTTGTGGAAGAAGCTAATGTTTCCTAGATAATGACCTGATTGTGCCTTTGGGGTTTTTCATCATGGTTTCAATTTCCTTAGGTAGTTTAGTTATTTTTATACTATCTTATAATGTTGCTTTTTATTCTTTTGATGTTGGTATCTCAGCTGCTCTGACCCATAACTTCTAAGCTTTTAAGACTTAGTGATGAGTTCCTCTGGCTGTAATACAGTTTTTGAAATGGCAATACTAAACAATTTTTGAGAGCTTCCACTTAGACATCCTGATTTTCAGCTATTATACACAACTGTAGTTTTCCTGTGGTTATTTATTGTTTCATTTTATTTCTTCTGGAAATGCTGTTCCCCCAACATAGAGTCCTTTAAACTGTTCATTTCTTTCCTTGTTCAGCATTGGCCATCGTAGGATCTACTGCATGTCCCTTCCATGGTCAAAACCTGAGAATGGAAGTTGGGCACATATGCTCCAGTCAGCCTTTGACTTAAGCACACGTTGGGGGCAGAGCAAGGCCACTTGTGCCTACCTTTGAAATGAGAGTGATTACAAGTTGAAGGGGCAGAGAAGGTTAGAGGTCATGAATGAAAGTTTCTGAGGTATTTAGATGAAATATGATTGTGAATCATCAGTGCTATGGATCATGAGTTCAGGCTTTTCAGTTCTTTGTTCATTAATGGAGAAATCAGATCCTTAGTTGTAAATTGACTAGGTATTAAAGAAGTGATTTCTTGGGAATTACAGTGAAATCCATTTGTTCAAGAAAAGAATTTGAGCATATTATGTATAGTGATTAGTCATTTACCCTTGTCCTGAGTTTTCTGTAGTTAGGAAGTTTGAACAATATCGCTTAAACCTTGTAATCCTGAGTTTGTGAAACTAGGATAACTAGAGTTTTGGGAGAGAGCTTTGCACACAGTAGACATTTCAATATTTGAATTGTTTCCAGAATTACAAGTTTACAATGGAAATCTATTGCTGCTTTTCCCTTTTGTTGTGTGTTTTCAACCGTGGATTCAGAGTATTACTGAAATGCCAGAATTGGTTGCTTTGAATATATTTGCCTTTCACATTCTACGTTACCTCTCTTGCAGTTTGATTAAATTGTTAAAATCTGATGTGTAGCTGTAATCATATTTGGCTGCTTTACAGTTATCTCACTATCTGTAAAGTTGACAGTAACAAGCAATTGGGTGTTTTGCTATATTGTTCTCTGACTTGTTTCCTCAATGACCGGTTATCAGATGTTTATATGTTAATGTCAGGGATAATTCAGCTCAGATTCTTTGGAAGCCCTCTCATTTGATGTGTCATAAGGGTTGAGTTGCTAAAACGTGATGTACTTGTTGACCAGCTTGGTATAGAAACACTTTCAGATAGTGAAGGAGTGGTTCTCTCTGAGTAAAACAGCTGTAGGTTTTGTTTGAGCTGTTAACCTGAGCATTTTCAACTTTTAGTTAAAAGTTTTAGTCATTTGGCTTTAAAAATTACAGTGGTGACATGGATTAGTTCCAGAATGTGATTTTACAGAAAATTGGAATTTCTTTCAACTTCTTATTAGTATATCTTTAAATGGAGATTAGTATTGTAGATTGATTCAGTTTGGATTGCTGACTGGACTAGGTGAATGTGAAAATTCTTTTTCAACTCTGAGATTCTGATTGTATAATCTTAGATATTGAAAGAAAGCAGTTTTTCCTTTTCAGTAATCTTTAAGTAGTGACTGAAAGGGACAAGGAGTAGGGAGATGCAAATTATTCTGGAATGACTTCTTAGTATAATCATTTAGACTTTAAAGATTGGTAAGTGTGAACATACTGCCATGAATTTATGTACCATCTTTAGCATAACACAAATTTTAAGTCCTTATAATTAGGTACCAAGATAATTGCTCTGGAAATACTTGGGTATATTGTATTTGGTGGCTGCTTATATTTTGGAACACATTTGGAAGATTGCTTTAATGATTACTTATTTGCTACAATTATTTTCTTATTTTCCTGTCTTTATAGTGAGGTGTATTTTTCCTGGTCTTTGTTTTTTGTTTGTTTTTCTGGCCACACCGCGCATCCTGCAGGATCTTAGTTCCTTGACCAGGGATTGAACTTGGGCCCTTGGCAGTGAAAGCGTGGAGTCCTGCCTAACCACTGGACCACCAGGGAATTCCCGTCTTTGCTTTTTTTGTTTGTTTGTTTTTAAACTTCCCCTACTAATTTTCTGTTACTGCATTCTGCTGATTGAATTCTTATAGGTGGAAAGAGCTTTCAGCACAGTGATTAAGAACCCAAACTCCCTGGGTTCAAGTTCCAACTCCATTGCTTATCAGCTGTGTCATCTTGTGAAAATTACTTAACCTATGTGCCACAGTTTTTAATCTATAAAATGGTAATAATAGTGTTACCTACCTCATAGGGTTTTTGAGAAGTTTAGCTGAGTTAATGCATATAAAGTTCATAGAACAGTAGTTCTGAAACTTTAGGGAACATCAGAATCACCTAGAGGGCTAGCTAAAACACAGATTGATGGGCCCCATCCCCAGAGTTTCTGATTCTGTAGGTCGGGGTGGGGCTAGATTTTGCATTTCCAACAAGTTCCCAAGGAGATGCTGGTGTTAATGGTCAGGGAACCAGTAGAATAGAACAGTGCTTGGCACAAAGTGTTAACTTTTTATTCAGGACTACTTTCCCAGTCCCTGAGTAAAACACTTGACTCTTCAGTGCTGATTAGTACTGCCTTCAGCTAGAAGCAGTTTTGAAATCCTTCATTGCAGTGGTTCTCAAAATGTGGTCCCCAGATCAGCATCAGCACCATCACCTGGGAACTTGTCAGAAATGCAGATTCTCAGGCTCTGCCCCAGTTTTATTTTTAAAGTGTGTCTTGACTTAATTGGGGTGTCTTAGACTTTTATTAACATCTCTGTTGAGGTATAGTTCACATACCATACAATTCATCCATTTAAAGTATACAAGTGGTTTTTATTTAGTATGTTCATGGTTGTACAACCATTACTACATCAATTTTAGAACATTTTCATCATCTTTAAAGGAAACCCAGTGGCCATTAATCACTCCCCTTCTCCTTTCTCACAACCAACCACTAATCTATTTTATGTCTATAGATTTGCTTATTTGGGGCATTTCATACAAAATGGAATCTTACTATATGTGGGAAACTTTAATGTGATTAAAATGTTTTCCTTTTATTGTTAAAAAAATAGAAAACAAATATGGAAAACTATCCCCAAACAAATATATGGTTTAATAAATTATCTTAAAGCACTTTTGTTACTACCACCCAAGTCAAGAAATAGAATTTTGCCTGTCACCCTAGAAGTCCCTCCATGTGCCCATCCCCATCACAGTATCCTCCCTCCCTCTGGAAAGTGACTACTGTTCTGACTTTATAGTAGTCACTTCTTTGCATTCTTTTATGGTTTTAATCATACAAGTGTGCATCCCTGGACAGTGTAATTTGTCCATTTTTAAAAACTCAGTTTGTCTTTTAAGTATCTGTAGCTTCCCTTTCTTCCTTTTCTTTATACTTTGTCTATTGACAAACTCAGGCCATTTGACCTGTAGAATTTCCCAGACTGAATTTTGCTGATTGCATACTCAGTATAGTTCAATATGTTCTTCTGTCCTCTATATTTCCTAAAAATTGATAGCTACATCCAGAGGCTTTATAAATTCAGATTCATTCCCTTTGGCGGTGGTGTGTTCATTTACATTTGTTAGGTTGTAGTGGTGTCTTGAATTTTTTTTCTTTTTGATGTTAACAGCCACTGCTGCCCAAAGCTTAGATCCATTATTAATTCATTGAGAGTTGCAAAATGGTGTTTTAACTCTCATTTTCTTTTCATGTATTGGCTGGAATAATTTATAGTTTATATAAGAAAGGCAGAATAAATGCTCGGGTTTTAAATTTTTTTCTGGCAACTTAACTAGTTCTGTCCCTTTGGACAAGTTAACTTAACCTATCAGTTGCTTCATCTGGGAAAAATACCTTATTTATGGGTTTATTGGGGTTAAATGTGAAAATATAAGGTGTTAGTATACTGTAGGTGGTTAAGTATATGGTAATTTCTTTAACATACTATTTCACTTAACCCCTCTGACAGCTCAAAGATGGGCAGTCACAGTGGTGAACTGATGGCCAGTTAGCACAGCCTGTCTGGATCCTTCAAGTCTGTGGTTAAGGAGGAATGGTATTTGTTCTTTGATCATTTGGGGGCTAAGTCTCTGGCCAGTGATAACTGAACGTTCCACCAGAGTAGTTTTTTGCTTTGCCAAGCCTTTGGAGTCACATTCATACCCCCTGAATGGTCCTACCCAGTTCTGTGGTGGTGTGCAGTACATTGATTGCCTTGATCTCCCACCCTCCAGCTACACAGCCCCCTAGTGTTTTAGTTTGTGCAAGGTTCTCCTGTAACCTTAGTAACCCATGAGTCTTCCTAATGGTTATCAGTATCACCACTATTAACATACTTGAGTAGCACTTTTTAAAATTTTTATTTATTTTTGTTTTTGGCTGTGTTGGGTCTTCGTTGCTGCGTGCGGGCTTTTCTCTGGTTGTGGCCAGCGGGGGCTACTCTTCGTTGCGGTTCATGGGCTTCTCATTGCGGTGACTTCTCTTGTTGCGGAGCACGGGCTCTAGGTGCGTGGGCTCAGTAGTTGTGGCTCGCAGGCTCTAGAGTGCAGGCTCAGTAGTTGTGGCGCATGGGCTTAGTTGCTCCGTGGCATGTGCGATCCTCCCAGACCCAAGGCTTGAACCCATGTCCCCTGCATTGGCAGGCACATTCTTAACCACTGTGCCACCAGGGAAGCCCTTGAGTAGCACTTATAACATTTCATATATTGTATAAAATATAGCATATGGCACATAGTAAGGCCTCAATAAACTGGAAACCATTGTTAGTTTTGTTGTTATTGTTGTTAATATTATATCTTCTTTTTCCCTCTCACATCTTACTTCTCTTCAGTTCAACAAGCATTCTCTGAGTGTTTCTAAGTACAAGGAGCTAGGGACATACATTAGTATAAGAGAAGAGTATAAACCTGGATATATCCAGTATCATTGTTATAGATGCCTCTCTCTTTGTATCTATATCTGCTGCCATGTTTTACAGGGACTAGCTTGACTACTCCAGCTTAGAGTGCCTTGCAGTCTGTTGACCTAATCTGGAGCTCCAGTTCCCTGCTTCTCAAATTTCCTTAACTGTCTTGGTGAGGCCAGCCTTAAAAGGAAGTATAGTCTGGAGAGGTATAGATGTCACTTGAATACAACCTTTTACATAGAGGATTTTAGATTTTTGCTTTTTAAAAGTAAAGGCAGACTGCCTGCATGGGTGAATTCACATATCTACCTCTAGCAAAACAAATTACCAGTGGCGGTAGTCTTCTCCATGTCCAACAGAAGAGCTGGATAAGACCCTTATATTTGGTATTGTCTACATCAAACTCCTTATTTTATAGGCACAGGTTTTGGGGAAATGACTTGCCCAAGGTAACATGGCTGCTTAGGGGTGGAGTTGGCCATTGAACCAGGTTATCTAGTTTGGTATGTTTCCACTATGCTGTATCTTTCCTTGAAACTGAATTTATTATCTGTATTTCTAAATATGCCAGCAGGTGTCATCCATAGAAGTGCAAAATAAGTGGCCCCCTTCCTATAAGAAAGTTAACCCAAAAAATGGAGGAAATTTAAGGGAGTAGAAAGGTAAATGAGAAAGTCAGAAGTTCAAAGAAGGCTTAGTTTCTTTTGCCCTTTTGACTATGGTTATTACTTTTCAACATAAGGTCAATTTGGAGCTCTTTCATGGGACAATTTGATTTGGTTGCATGTTTTCATGCATATTTATGGATGCTATAAATCTATAGATGTGACTAAATTTCCTGCTTGTAAAACTTTCAAATTAAAGTGATGTTTTCTAAGCTCATCTTTTTTTCCCTTCCTTTTCAACTGTTTTAAATTATAAAAGTGACGTTTGCTATTAAAAAAAAAGATTCAAACAAAATAAACATTTCAGTTAAAAATTAGTACCTCCCCACAAATGATGGTCTCCTTTTATATCTGTTAACAATGTGTACATATTCTTTTATAGCTTTAACGTTTACATACTATGCTTATCCATTTATGTACTATATGTATTTTTATACATTAGAATACATGGCTGGACTCCATTCTTTTTAATGGTTGCGTTGCATCCCAAAAGCATGAATCTGCTATAATTTCATCATTCCCTGTTGTTGAGCCTTGGAAATAGAATTCATCCTGAATCAAAGGGTGGTACCCATTTAATTTTTTGATAGGTACTGCCAAAATGACCTCCAGAAAGGCTATATAGAATTGCCATTTCCACCGAAGTGTTTGTGAGTGTCCTTTTCTCCACCTACATTTGCCAAAACAAGATACAGTTGGTCCTTTTAATTTTAACCAGTCTGTTGAGCGAGAAATCACATCTCCTTGTTTTGATTAGCATTTTTGTAGTTACTAATAAGGATAAGCAAATGTTTATATCCTCTGCAAATTACAAGTTCCCTTTTACTTGGTTTTCAATAAGATTGTCTTAGTGAGTTTTGGGTGTTCTTTGTATATTAGAAATATTAACCCTTTATTTTTCCTGTTGCAGATATTTTCTATGGTTTGGAATTTTTATGTAGTCAAATTCTTTTGTTTATGGTTTCTAGGTTTCACATCTTTCTTGGGAGATCTTTTCTTTGCCAAGATTACAAGAATAATTCCCTGCGTTTTATCTTCTAATACTTTTTTTTTTATTTTTGCGGTACGCGGGCCTCTCACTGTCACGGCCTCTCCCGTTGCGGAGCACAGGCTCCGGACGCGCAGGCTCAGCGGCCATGGCTCACGGGCCCAGCTGCTCCATGGCATGTGGGATCCTCCCGGACCAGGGCACGAACCCGTGTTCCCTGCATCGGCAGGTGGACTCTCAACCACTGCGCCACCAGGGAAGCTCCTTCTAATACTTTTTTTAAAAAAATTTATTTATTTATTTTTGGCTGTGTTGGGTCTTCGTTGCTGCGTGCAGGCTTTCTTTAGCTGCAGCGAGCGCGGGCTGCTCTTCGTTGCAGTGCGCGGGCTTCTCATTGTGGTGGCTTCTCGTTGTGGAGCCTGGGCTCTAGGCACGCGGGCTTCAGTAGTTGTGGCATGTGGTCTCAGTCGCTGTGGCTCGTAGGCTCTAGAGCGCAGGCTCAGTAGTTGTGGTGCATGGGCTTAGTTGCTCCGTGGCACGTGGGATCTTCCCGGCCCAGGACTCGAACCCGTGTCCCCTGCACTGGCAGGCGGATTCTCACACACTGCGCTATCAGGGAAGCCCCTAATATTTTTTAACAGTTTTTTTTTAAGTTGGAATTTGGCCAAGTAGCAAACTGGGTTGGTTACTTTTTGCTCTATAGGTTTTGAGAATAATTCAGGTTGTTCATGTTTAATACCTTTAACATTTGTCTTGAACTGAAGGCATAGTGTTATAGATAGTGTTTTAAGGGATCTTATTTATTATATTTCCATTTTACACATGTTTGAGGCCCAGATTGTCCTAAAGTCACAAAGTCAGTTTGTGTCAGGGAACTAGAGTGCCTTTGCATACTATTCTTACAGTTTTAGCAAACACCTTTCAGTTATAAATGTTTTAAAGCAGCAGATTGTTCACATTGTCTGGTTTATTTAAAGAACATTGGAAATGACTGTGTGCCGGGCTGTATGTAGTGGTGTTTAAATTTACTCAAACAGAGCCAGTTTAGTCTATATGTTGGGACATAATCTTTTTTTCTAAAGGCTTTGTTTTAAAGCTTTCTTATCAGTGAACTAATTTGATCCTTGTAACAAACCTGTGAAGTTGGAATTGTTCTCAATTCTGAAAGGAGTTTGCTGCCATGTTGATAATTGCTATAAATAACTTATTAACCATGTAAAAGAATCTTTGTTCCTTCCAAATTCATTAAAAGTAGCTCAGAATAGTTGAGGTACACTTAAAATTTTTGATTCTTAAGTGGCATGGCCCGAACATTATTTAGTAGACTAACCTTTGGAGAACTATAACTAACTTGAGAGTGAGACCTGGAGCTTCCTAATCTTGTCATCAAAGTTAAGTTTATGTCCGTAATTAAGGCAGACAGTTTGGAGATTAATAAATACTTTATGTTCTTCATATGCAGATAACATGTAGAAAGGCTGGGGAAAAAAACAGCTTTTTTTGGCTCTTGATCCTGTGTGTGTGTGTGTGTGTGTGTGTGTGTGAGTGAGATACCCAGCATAAGATTGCTGCCCTTAGATTAATCTGGAGCTAAAAGAAATAAGACATAATAATATGGCTTACTCTTCGCCAGGCACAATCCTATGAGATAGACTGTGTTGTTTATTTTACAGAGGTTACTGACTTGGAGTAACTTGTCTGAGATTATACACCTAGTAAGTGGAATTTAAGCCCAGCTTGACTCCCAGGCTTTTCCATTCTGTTGTTGTCCTCTATTTCACTTTTACTTTCTTCCAAGTAGTATTCCTCAGTTTCTACTTTTAAATTTAAAAAAATAATAATCCTCATGTATGGTAGCAGATAAATACTAAGTTCTCTCTTCCCGTCATACAGATATATCTTTTGTCAGAATATTTTAAGGCATTAAAACCTAGCTTTTATTTAGAAATATACTTAATCTAACCTTTTTATGAAAGGATTGTGCCTTTTCTACCTGTCTTCAGGATACAGAACTAGAGTATTTTATCCAGGAATACAGAATTCCCCCTTACATAGAGGAGGTTTAATTTTAGAGATGCTGAATATTTCTTCATAAACCTAGGGACATGAGAGAATTGGAGCTGAATAATGCACAAGGGTTGGAATTCTGTTTCTTTGGTTTCCTGTACTGTCTTTATTGTATTTGACAGTGGCCTGTCATGTGGCTTTAAGGGAAATACCGTACGCCTGTGTTTCATAAATGAAAGTGAAAACACTGTAGTGGCTAAGCACACAGTGTCTTGGAGATATTTCTGGGGGTGATAGTTCCTAATGTTTTTCAGGTCACAGATCTCTTTAAGAAGCCAATGAAAGCTATCAACTATCTTCTCAGAAAAATACCCACATAGGTGAAAATTTTCCATAGAATTTAGGATTTTTGTGGTGCTCTCTCAATATAGGACACAAAGAAATCTAAAGATTTCTCCAAGTGTCATTAAGAGGATGTCCAAATTGCTGTTGTTTGTGCTTATATTTCCTAGTGTGTGTGTGTGTGTGTGTGTGTGTGTGTGTGTATTTTTTTTCCTAGACCAAAGCATTATGCCCAAAGGTGAAAGCTGGGCTAAAATTGTTTCACTTTCGCTAAAGGTGTACTCTGCTTTATGCAACTTTAATCTCTAAAAATCCAAATTTTTTTAAAAAGCAAGAAGATTATGGTTGGTGTTACATAAGGATTTATCCTATGTAGTGTGTTGATTTTGTAATTGGTTGTGTTTCCAGCTTTGCTTTGACCACTAGGAAGCTGTAATTTGTATGTTTTGTGTACTGGCTTTTTGTTGCTTTTATATTACGATTGCTTCTAGTCTTCCTTTTTCTCTGATTTACACCTGACCATCTCATAGCACCTATCACAATGCCCTGCATGTAGCATATTAATAACTATTTGTTGAATGAAAGATGAAGATTGAATGAGTTGTATAAATTGGTTTTCTCAGTTGAAAATGTCACTTTAAAAAAGCGTTTAAAGTGATTTGGAATTTTTAGCTTTTTTAAACATTCACTGGGTAGTCATTCATTCATTTATTAATCTACTAAGTGATAGTTCCTATGCTGGCAACAGGAATGCAAAGATAAATAGAATCCCACTCATGCAGAACTCACTCTAGTGGGGAGACTGACATGTAAATAAAGAGAGGTGTGTTGATTGAGGGTATGTGCAGGATACAGTGGGGACACAAAGGAGAGAGTGATCAGTGTTACTCTGGGGGAGGGGATATCTGAAAAAGCTTGACAGAGGAAGTGACATTTAAGCTGAGCTCTAGGGAATATATGCAGGGAGCAGCCATTTTAGCAGAGAGAACAATCTGAGTCAAGGTATCAAAGGTCTTGAATGGTAGGGAAACTGTAAAAACTTGACATGGTTAAAGCGTGGGGAGCCAAGAGGAATATTATGTAATGTCATGGCCCTGGTAAGAGAGGTAAGCAGGCACTAGGTCCTAGAGGTCTTGGATACTGGTTAGGTAAGGAGTTTACACTTGATGTTGTAGGTAGATTTTGAGTTTGAGGGAGATTGCTCTGGGAGCAATGTGGAGGATGGAATGGGGGAATCTAGCAAGATAAAGTCTTAATTTAAAATATTTCTAATTTATGAGATTTTCAAACATACACAAAAGTTTGCAAACAGTATAATGAACCCCCATGTACCTGTTACCCAGCTTCAACAGTTGTCAACACATGGCTATACTTATTTATATCCCATTCCCTCCCCCATTATTTTTAAGCATATTCCTAAATGAATCACAGATTGGCAAAGCATAATTAACAATATATAACAAAGTGGCTCTCAAGTCTGGCTGTGCAGCCAAATCACCTACACAGCTTGAAAAAAAAAGTTCCCACCTCTTATCTATTGAGTCAGATATTTATATGGCCAGACATTTTTCATTTTCAAAATAAGCTAGAGTTGAGAACTCCAGATTTAATTTTTAAGTAAATTATTTTAAAGATATTTTAAAATTAGCATTGACTTCTGATGGATGTGTTTTCCTGAACTCACTGAATGCTGCCTGTGGCTCTTCTGAGTGAAGATCATCTATTAGATAGTGGCAGGCTTTTGTGTGGTTAAGTTGTTGACAATTCACTAGAGCATATTAGTTTAAAGGCTGATGTCTTAATTTTCTGTTAGAGGTGGGCAAGACTGAGAAGTACTTCCATCTTTGAAATTGGATGTGATGAGATAGGGAATAATCCATCATTGTTACAATTGATCTTTTGCACCAAATCCAGCCACAAGTAAAGATGGGGATGGGAGACAGAGCATTCTTAAAGGGTAGACTAAGATTATTCCAGAGCACCAATTTAAAATGTGTAGACAAGGAGTCTCTTCCTCTCCTCCTTAATAAGCATAACTTTCACACAGGCATTGCCGTTTTTATTTTTTTTTCTTAGGAATGCTAGGAAGGGAGGTCTCCTTGGCATGCTGCCATTTCCTCTCTGCTGGCAAAACTGATTTACAACTTTGGTGAGCCCTATTTGTTGCCTGAATTCTTTTGATGCCAGTTTCTCTCTCTAAGTAATTCGGAGTAATGACCAGAAGGATAACTCCTGGATCTGCAGCTTCCCAGGACTGTAGGGTAGAGGACGTGTAGGGGATGACTTCTCAGTCATTGGAGGTGATGCTATTCTCACCTCCAAAGTCAGTGTTGGAGGTTTCAGATTCTTCCTCCTCGGTATCCCTGCCCTTATTTTGAGTATACTGCAGTGCAGAAAAGCACCAAGAGCAAGCATGAAAACTTATCTGAGGTATAGTGTTTTCAGATTTTGAGGGAGAGACCCTGTCGACGTATTTCTGCAGATAATTTCCAGATTTGTCTTGGGTGAGTAAAGGCTATACCTCATTTGCTTTATTATTACATCTTACTATCAAATGTCCAATAAAATCTAGGTCAGCAGTTCTCAGGGTCATATTTTATGTGGCCAGGGACAGGGATATCGGTGTCTGTAGGAGGGGTGTAGCGGGGTGGACTGTGCATACATTTTGTGTACTGCAGAGTTGTGGAGCAAATTTGGTTTGAATCTAGGTTCTACCACTTACTGGGTATGTGGCTACTCTTGGCCTCAGTAAACCAGGAATGATCTTCATCTCCAAGGTGTTATAAGGATAAGAGATAATACATAATAGGTGGTCAGTAAATGTTATCTGTTGTAATTATGGTGATAAATGGGTTCTCAGAATATTTGGTGGGTATTAATGTAAATAATCAGAAACTAGACTGGATGGAAAGGCCTGATAATCAGGTGGTGTCCCCTTGTCCCCTTTTACAAATCAGTCAGTGTGATGTCTCTGTCTCTAATCAAATGGTCAATAGCAGGCTGGGTTTCAAGATTCAGCTTGCTGTTTCCTGACATGATGGACGGTCTGGGCATTTCTCACCCGAATTTACTTTCAGAGACTGCAGAGAGGCAAAAGGCAAATATAATTAAGTATTTTGCTTTGTAGGACGTTGGAGTTTAGTATTCTCTAAAGCATTACTTTAAAACCACCATAATGCTTTTCCATGATTTCAGTGGGAATTTTAGGCTGATTTTTGTTTTGTTCTTTTTGTTTTTCATTTAATTAGCCAATATTTATTGTTTCCTGTAGGAGCTTAGTGTACAGCTAAGCTGTGAACAAAACAAATAGGGAAAATGCCTTCATGGAGCAGACATTCCCATGGGTAGGCTGACTCTGATTCATCCACACTCCTATACGTGTGTGCAGCATTTCTTAACCTACCAATAATAAACCAAATCAATAAATACTGAATGCTTGCTGTGTGCCATACTTCAGGATTAACCAGCAAGAGGTATAGGAAAGAGGCTCCAAGAGCCAACAGCAGCCAATCCAAGACATTTGTTTAGAGAATATTTTTCTTAATTTGATGCATGCCCTTTGGCTCAGGGGCCACTGTTTTCTACCTTAAGAAAAATTGTACAAAAGAAAAATTCTCATTATAAATGGATACATGATTATAGAAAATTTGGAAGGCTCGGAAAAGCATGAAGCATAAATGAAACTGTGTTATCCTGCCACCTAGAGGCAACCACTGATAATGTTGTATATTTCTTCCCTTCCCAAGGTTGGTTGGTTGGTTGGTTGGTTGGTTGGTTGGTTGGTTGGTTTTCTTCCTCACCCTGTGGCATACATTTTCTCATTAATGTCAGGGAGTGATAGGTACAGGGTATAGTGTGAGCTTGTAGGAGGGACACTCAGTCAAGTTTTAAGAGATTAAGAAGAGGATTGTCCTAATTCTGGTTAGTACTATTTCTGCTGTTGAAAACCCACGTAAGTGTTCACTATGTTAAGGTGAAATAGTGAGATTCTAAATAGTCCCCTACCCTCAGCTTTCTTAGGGATTTTCTTTCCATTATCTCCTTTTCCTCTCCCTTACCCCTCTGCCTTTCAGTGAGACCCCATAATTTTCTGCTTGTATTTACAATCAGCCTTTTCAAGAGTGTTCTACACATGCCATCTATATGGCCGCACTTCCTATTGATTCCTTGACTCATTCCAGTTTGACTTCCTTTCCAACCACGCCACTGGAACTAATGCTTGTCAAGTTATCTCTAGTCCCAATTTCAATGGACATTTTCCTGGACATACCTCATTTTGACATTTGACCCAGTTGATCAGCGTTGCCATCTTGTGTCTTTCATGATGCCGTGATGAACTAGTTTTGCTTCTACCTCACCAGCCTCTCCTTTGCTGGATTCTCCTCCCATGGCTTCAAGTACTGTCTGTATGCTTACAATCACAGATTTTTTTTGTCAGTGCATACTTCTTTCCTGAACTCAATTCTATAAATATTTGCATATCTGTCACATGGAAGATGCTGTGCTAGATGCTGAGAGCTTAACACTGTAGAAAATCAAACCAGTTACACTAATTGATACTTGCAATGAGAGAAACAAGTAGGGTTACTATCATTAAAAAAAGTAACAGACAGCTTTAGGCAGGTTGCCTTGGGAAGCCGCTTTGGGTCTTAGTTTAAAGTCAACTTATCAAATAGAACTAGGTGTGGGAAGAATGAGTGTGGAGCAGAAGCATTCCAGTAGGAATAGCACCTGTAACGGTCTAGAGGCCAGAAACAATTTAGAGTGTTCCAGAAACTAAACGGAAAGACTAATGTGGTTGTGCAGAGAGGAGATTGGAGAGAGTTCCAGGAGCCAAATCATGCCAGGGCCCTCTGGGTCATGGTTAGAATTTGGAAATAATTGTAGGGAAAATGTTGAAAGGTTTTAAGCAAGGAAGTAACGTGAGCTGATACATGTTTTAAGAAGATTACTTTTGCTGTCTGGAGAATGGATTGGATGAAAGTGAGTATGGAAGTGGGGAGATCCATTATCCATATTTCACAGTTGAGAAAACAGAAGTGCACATACGCTGATTTGTCCATGCTCATACAGTGAGTAAGTTGATAATAGCAGGGATTCTAACCTGGGTTTCCTGGTTTGGAGCCTGTGTTATAATCTGGTGCTTCTCAAACTTTAATATATGATCTTATTAAAATACAGATTGATTCTTCACATCTGGGTGGGGCCTGAGATTTTGCATTTTTAATAACTCCCAGGTGATATCAGTGCCGCTGATCCTTCAACCATACTTTGAATAGTAAGGCTAGTCCACCACTGTACTCAACTGCTGTTGACCCAGATTTGGAACTATAGATGTCCTCTGCCCTTAAGCTAATTTCAATATTGAAAGTCATTCTAAATTTGATCAACCGGAGGTGATTACTACAGAGTGAGTTACCCTTTAAAGAGTGACTTCCCTCAGTGTATTTTAATTGTACCCTCTTGTCTTGATGTAAACCCTATAAAAGCAAGATTCCAACTTCAAAGATAAGTGAAGTTGGGGGGAATGAAGGAGTGAAAAAAGAAATGGTTAATTAAATGAAAGTATTTAAGTGTAATGGTAATCGCTACAGATGGTGATCCATAATAATTCATTAGTTTTCTGAAAGTTGATCTTTCTAACCTGAGTTTAGGAAGAAATATTTATTATGTGTAGAGATTGTTTGGTGCACAGAGTTCTGGTCTGACCCAACAAAGGCAGTAGGCTATTTCCAGGGATTTGTTTAGAATTAACTTCTTTTTGTTAGAGACTTGTTTATGTAATGGGATTTTCATCGGTTTAACTTCTAAGCATTAGGTAGAACTCATTCTCTAGTTACTGTTCCATCATTAGTGAGATTGATAATATCTCAGCTTTTCACCTTGTGTCCCAGCTTCCTCTCTTACAATATTTTTTTTGAACAATAGGATCCAACAGTGTAGAGGAATTTATCACAAATTTGTATTTTCATCTGCAAGCATTTATTGTTGTAAAACTAGTAAATAAAGTGAACAGCATGTTATTGAAGCATGGACTTGGGAGTCAGAAGGGCCTGGATTTAGATCTTGGAGCCAACATTCACTAACCAGGCAAGGTTCTGAATTTCTCTGAGCCTCAGTTTTCTATCTGTAAATGGGGAAAGAACTTGGCTTGAATGGTGAGGATTGTAGGAAAGACAAATATGAGGCCCCTGAGCAGCATGTCTCAAAGTGTATTCTTTGGGATTCTTAAATTGGACTCTCAGTAGATGCCACCTGGAGGGAAAATGTTTCTGTGTCCTATTAAGTTTCCTTTACCCGGGATTTCTTGGAGCTGTTAGTAATGTCAGTCAGCCATGTGACTGTCCTAAAGGAAGAGAAATTTGTAACATTTCCTAAATTACTGGAACCTAGTCTTCATGGAGCAAGATGCTCTAGAATGCTTTGAGAAACACTAGCCTAAGTATTATCTGGTTTGTAGTGGGCAATCAAAAAGTATTCTCCCTTCCTTCTGTGAAACCAGCTTAGAAATAGAACAGGAACAAAAAAGACTTGAATTTTCTTAATTGATGTCTCACATATCTTCCTAATTGATATCAGGCAGTGATATCTTTCTTTTTTAAACTACAGGTATTTCTTGCAACAAAATTATAGAGGCCAGGTTAACATTGTACTTGTTATGGGAACGTGTGCTTGATCATTCATTTGTTTTGGCTTGTTTTTTTTTATTTGGGTGTCTATCATCTGAATCTGTTTATGAAAAATTTGGAACCTGAACAATGTGGAAACTGAAAAAGCCAAATGCACTTGCTCTCCCAGAACCTTGACAGCTAGAGCATAGGCATGGGACCTCAGCTTGACCAATCAGATGCTCACACTTGGGACAGTGCATCTAGAGCCACTGATGCAAATACCTGAGACCATTTAGAAATCATACTGCCACCAGCAGTAGCTTCTAGGCATCCAGAGTCCGGTGTTGGCAGCATAGGCACCCCCAACTAAGCTGTGTCTGTGGGAGGTCTTTGGCTGTAGATCCAGGATGCCTAGCTTCCTTGGTTCTGTCTGTTTTCTGAATGTGGATCTCTAAGCTTTCCTATTGATTGCGTGAGCTATCAGTTACCCTTCCAGTAAATCACATTTTTGCTTTAGTTAGCCAGAGTCTATTGTTTTCAACCCAGACCCTTGAATGGTACAGAATAAGTCAAAATAGCTTTAGTTAAAGTGAGATACATATTTGTGTGAAGATTTGCCAGTGACTTCATCTACATTTTTTTAAACCAGTAAAATCGTTGTGAGTTGGTTATTTGCACAAGTTTTAGTCTGTGCTCTTGGTCTGGAGGATTTTTTTTTTATTGTTGGGTTTTAAGAGTTCTTTATATATTCTAGATAGTATGTATGGTTTGCAAATATTTTCTCCGAGTAGATTTTATAGTTTTACATTTAAGTCCATCATCCTTTTTTTTTCTTTTTTGAGATGTAATTGGCGTTTAACATTATATTAGTTTCAGGTATACAACATAATGATTCCATATTTGTATATATTGTGAAATGATCACAATAAGTCTAGTTAACACCCATCACCATAGTAACAATTTTTTTCTTGTGATAAGAACTCTTAAGGTCTGCTCTTAGCAACTTTCAAACATATAATACAGTATTAACTATAGTCATCATGCTGCACGTTATATCCTCATGACTTCTTTGTTTTATAACTGGAAGTTTGTGCCTTTTGACTACCTTCATCTGTTTCACCCACCCCACCCCCCAGCCCCTGCCTCTGGCAAACACCAATCTGTTTCATGTATCTATAAGTTTTGTATTTTTGGTTTTTGAGGGTTTTGTTTGTTTGAGATTCCACATATAAGTGAGATCATACAGAATTTGTCTTTTCTCTGTTTGGCTTATTTCGCTTAGCATAATGCCCTCAAGGTCTATTCATGTTATCGCAGATGACAAGATTTCCTTCTTTTCTGTAAGACTGAATAATATTACATTTTATATATCTTTAATATATATAAAAACATAAAATGTGGTGTACATTTTATCTGTCTACAGCCACATTTTCTCTATTCATCCATCAGTGGACACTTAGGTTGCTTCCATGTCTTAGCTATTTTAAATAATGCTGCAGTAAACATGGGAGTGCATATATCTTTTCAAGTTAGTTTTTTTCATTACCTTTGGATAAATATCCAGAAGTGGAATTGATGGATCATATATTTAATCTTTTGAGGAACCTCCTTACTGTTTTCCATAGTGGCTGCACCAATTTACATTCCCACCAGCAGTGCACAAGAGTTCCCTTTTCTGCACATCCTTGCCACATGATCCATTTTGAGTTAATTTTTATATAAAATATGAGACTGAGGTCAGAGTTCATCTTTTCGCCTATAGATGTCTACTTGGTCTGGCACCATTTGTTGATAAAAATATCCTTTGATTGTCTTGCTTTTTCACCTTTGTCAAAAATCAGTTGGGCATATTTGTGTGGGTCTATTTCTTGGTTCTCTATTCTGGTCCATTGGCATATGTGTCTATCCCTCCTCTATTATTGTGTATACAGTCTTGACTACTGTAGCTCTGTGTGTGTGTGTGTGTGTGTGTCTTAAAATTGGATAGAATGATTCCCTCTCTTTTTTCAAAATTGTTTGAGCTATTGTAGTTCCATTGTCTTTAATATGAGTCTTCTTAGTCCATGAACATAGTGTATCACTTCATATTTTTAGGTCTTGATTTTCTAAATCAACATATTGTGGTTTTTAGCATACAAGGCCTGTACATGCTTTGTTATTTTTACGCCTAAGTATTTCAATTTTTTTTTTGAGCAATTATGAGCGGTGTTGTAAAGTTTTGAGTCCACATGTCCATTGCCAGTATACAGAAATATGATTGATCTGTGTATGTTTACCTTGTATCCTACAACTTTGCTGAGATCACTTGTTAGTTCTGCGGAGTTTTTTGTAGACTCCTTGGGATTTTATACTTAGATAATCCTTTGTTACCTGCAAATAAGGACAGTTTTCTTTCTTTCTGATCTGTATACCTGTTACTTCCCTTTTTTTACCTTATTTCAGTGGCTAGAACTTCCAACACTGTGTTGAATGAAACTGGAGAGAGCAGACCTTCTTTGCTCCTAATTTTGGAGGGAGAGAATTCAGTGATTCGGTTTGTATGGTGTTGGGGCTAACTGCTACTTCCTGTAGCTGAGGCAATGTAATAGCCTTCCACAAATGACTACAGCCACAATGATGTGACAGTCACTTGCTCTAAGTAATTGGTGTGAGGTTTTGTGAGACAAAGCAAACCTGAGAGTAAGTGTACAAGTAGCTCACTTATAGTTTCCACTACATGTATCAAATTGTTGCCAGGATCCTGTTGGCCTCATTTTAGATATTTGGAAGTTGTTGGCAGAAGGCATCTTGCTTATTTTCTCTTAGATGCTGAGGTAATTCTTTTAAAAAGTAATCTGGAATCACATACCTTAAATGTGAACTTTAGAGGGGAAACATCTTTTTTTCTTCAGGAATGATCCCTACAGCAACATTTTAGAGTATACTCTGGATTTCGTACCAACTCTTTCTGAATGCCCATTGGTTGAATGGATGCCAGCCATACAGACAAATACATGTTATTTCCAAAATACCGAGCATGTTGGACTAACTCTAGACCAAAAGCTGCCTAAAATTTATACTTGTGCTTGGTCAGCTTTATATTATGCCAGCCTTCTTGGAGGAGGGACATTGACCCCCAGTGACTACTGTATAGCAAATACATTATTATAGGTAAAGAGCCCTGCAGTTCACCTCTTCCTTTGCATATGTGCTAGTTGCTAATGGAGGAAACCTTTATTTCTTCCTGTGCCTTGGCCGGAGCATCTTGATGGGCCTTAGTAAAATGATTGTGTTCTGTGCTCAGGATATTTCTAGTGGGAATCTTATACCTCATTTTCTAATGAAAAAAATAAAAGTATGTTGTTTCCTTTGTTCTTATGACATAATATATCTTTATGGGTTAAAACAGTAAAAGATACAGAAAAGCACGGGTAAAACAATTCATACATAATCCTTTTGGTTAGATTAAATTAACATTTTGATGCATACCCCTTCTAAGCTGTTTTCTTTAAACATGGGTTTATACTATTTAATGTGTTTTGTAACCTTTTTATTTCACCAGGAACAGCTTTGCTGTTATGTAATTGTGTGCAGTGTTTTTAACAGCTGTGTAATAGTCTGTTTTAAACCAACCCTATTTTGGATATTTGATCCTTTTCACTTCTTCACTGTTATACATGGTCATGCAGTATGGATTCTTGTTATTAAATATTTATATACATTCTTATGATTTTCTTTGGGTAAATTCCCGGAAGTGGAATTGCTGAGTTTTCCAAAAAGCTGCAGGATATGGTGAATTTTTCCATCCTGAGGTGTGTTAAAACATTTTACTCTTACTTTCAAGTATGAGTTTGAGAGGTCAGGGTGGGGGGCATTTTAATTTTGGCTTAAGTTGGTTACAGGCTTGTGTAACTTGAATGTGGGCCAGTTTTATTTGGAGAGATTGTTTACCACTCCTTACCTGGTATCTGTGCCTCTGAGTTGGCCTGCATCATAACTCCAATTTTACTTTAAACATTTTGCATGCTCTTTGTTCTATATTGTCTATGTCCAAGCATGTAGAGCTCAAGCTTGCAGCTTTAAGTCTCACTTTTTGGGGAATTTCTTTTCAGATCATAAAACAGAAAATCGAAAACATGAAAGTAGACAGGACTAAACTGAAAAAGACACCTACTGAGGCTGTAAGTATCCAAAAGTTTGCCTGTTTTTTCATTTCAGAAAAAAATCTTTGCCGTCAGTTCACTCATATTGATCTTCCAAATATATCATCACTTATACACACACAGTGCAGTAAAACAGCAACTTGTCTTGAAACAGTCAAATTTTCTTTTGAACTTCCCTTGGTTAAAAAGGTGAATAAGCTAGTGATCAGTGGAGAGTGAGCACTAAACAGTTTATAGCTATATGTACCTGAAGTAGGCTGTCTGGCTGCTTTTTCTGTGCATTGAAAGGCAGCATGGTATAATGGAAAGAGCAAGTATGGATTCAAATTCTGTCTGTATTTGCGGGATCTTTCTCAATTTTGTTATCTAGAAAATTAAAATGGTAACACCTTTCTCACTAGATTTCTTGTGAGGCCAGTGTTTTAGCTTTCTTTATTACTGATTCTTAATCATACAGTTCAGCTTAACCTACATTAACCTGTGTATTGGATGGCCATGTCAGTTGATCCTCTGTCAGCAGTAGAAATCCCAGCTTCTGTCCAATATTCTATTGGCCTGCTTAAACTGCATTCTGAAATTAAGACAGTATTGTATTGTTATGACACTCCCATAGACCCCATGTGCTGTAGTTCAAGGAGCACAAGCTTTGGAATTAGACATGGGTTTGAATCTTACTAGATTTTTGTGTCTGAGAGTTAACTTGCCTGGTTTCCACAGCTGTAAAATGGGGTTGAAAATTCCTCCCTCCTTGATGTGAGGCAGCTGCTCAGCAAAGTATCTGGCACATAATTAGTTGGTTCATTTTCTAAATACAAGCCACTTGGCTTTTTAAAAACTGTAACTACCTGGCAAGTATCACCCAAGGGTATCACTATTGATATTTATTCCAGTATTGCATGGGCAGTTCTCCTGCCCTTTTCATTCAGTGTTATACTAATGAATATGAGAAGTGCTGTCTTCGTACATCCTCTCCAGCATTGCAGATTATCTTTTAAATTTTTGTTAATAGGTGGAGAAAAAATATTTCACTGTTCTGATTTGTATGCATTAATACATATATTTCCACATTTATTGGCCTTATATTAGTTGTCTGCTCATGCTGTTTTATTTTGTATTTGACGTTGTAACGTCAGTTTCTTATTGAATATGCCATACATATTGAGTATATTCATTTTACATACCTGTTCATTTCCTTTTCATTTTGTTTTTGATATGTTTTGGCATCTAGAATTTTCGACAGTTAACATACTCAAATTTTTTGGAAACTGAAGAGCAAAAAGAAAACTTGCCTGAAGTCATTTAACTTCCAGGATAATTCAACCTTGTAGATAATCAGAGAAATTCAATTTCTTTTTCTTTTACCTAGTAGATTGTTAGAGATTTGTTGTTGGAGTCACACTTATGTACAGATTCCTGGCTTATTTCAGTTAGCATAATGCCCTCAAGGTTCATGCATATTGTCACAAATGACAAGATTTCATTCTTTTTTTATGGCTGAATAGTATTCCATTGTATATATGTACCACATCTTCTTATCCATTCATCAATGGACACTTGGGTGTTTCCATATATTGGCTATTATAAATAATGCTGCAGTGAGCATGGGGGTTCATATATCCTTTCAAGTTAGTGTTTTCATTTTCTTTAGATGAATACCCAGAAGTGGAATTGCTAGATCATATGGTAGTTCTGTTTTTAATTTTTTGAGGAACCTTCATACTGTTTTCCATAGTGACTGCACAAGAAAGATATTTATTGATCACTTTATGTATGGGCAGCTGTGCAGAGGATTTTTTCCCTAGATTTGACATCTTTATTGGAGCAAATCAATATAAACCATGGCAGTTGGTATGCAGCCATTGAACTGGCAAGTGCTTTGTTTTGCACTACCATGAGTAAGGAAAATCACACTCAGTTTGCATTTATGCAGCAGGGACAAGACGGTAGAGATATACTTTTGTCCCTGGTGCCTTCTGCAGACTACAAGGTCCATAGGGATCTTGATACTCCTGATAAAACAACGCGGTGCTGGTACGTTAAATTGATGCTGTTATGCTAACTGGGGCTTGTGAACAGAAAGCACAAACACTTTAGATGCCTTAGGCATATGTGCCAGAGAGTGCCCTTTGAAGGTTGAGGGCCTGCCACGTCAGGAAATTTTCTAGGGGTTCAAAGCTCTGGGAAGTGTCAAAATTTCCCTTCTAAAGTGAGAGACATGTTTTTGCGCCTTGTACCACACACCATGAAGAAAGAGGAACAGTGTATGGGGTGCCTCTTTGGATTTTGGAGCCAGCATGTATTACATTTAGGCATGCTGTTTTGATCCATTTACTGGATAACTTCTAAAGTGATAGTAGTGTTTGGATCTAGAGAAGACTGCAGAAGGTTCAGGCTATGATGTAAGCTGCCCTACTCCGTGGACATTATGGCCTAGTAGATCCAGGTGTCTGACTTAAGTGTCGGCCAAAGATGCTGTGGGATGCCTCTGGCAAGCCCCAATAGGAGAATCACAGCTTAAGACCTAGGGGGTAGAGTTTGGCCGTGCTATTCTCTGCCAACAGCTATTCTGACATGCAGAAAAGCAGCTTCTGGCTTGCTACTGGACCTTGATAAAGACTGAATGCCTGATGATGAGATACCAAATGATTACAGGACCCAAATGTTTGTCATGAACTGGGTGTTATCTAACCCACAGAATCATAAAATTGGATCTGCATCGTTGCAGTCCATTAGAAATTGAAGTGGTATATTTGATAGTAGGCCCAGGTAGGTCCAGAAGGTACAAGTGAACTGCATGAGCAGGTGGTTCACACTCCTTTGTTATCTGTTTCTACTACTTCACTACCTCTCCCTCAACCTGTATGACTTCAAGGAGAGGAGGAAAAAGTGCAGGTCTGGTTTGTTGAAGGGTTTTATGCCAAGAATTTTGCATGCCTTTAATTACCACAGAAATTTGAGATAGATCTTAATAATGCTTACTTCAGAGAGAGAAAAGGTTTCAGACTTAGCTTAAAAAAATTTGCCCTTAAGCCCCTATTGTTCCACGTTCCATTTTGGCTGCTGAAAATGCCCCTAGTTTAAATCTCACAACATTGCTGGGTAAATAGGTCACGTTAAGTTCATTTTGCAGAAGAGGATGCTGAGTTTCAAAGAGGTAGCTTACCAACTACCTAATTCTAAAGTCCATGCTCTTTGTACCAGTAAGCTGTCTTTCAGTATTTAAGCTCCTATTATGTGAGATAAGTGCTTTATGCAAACACTTGAGCTTCACATTTCCAAGGTGGTTCTTAGGTCTTTTTTCTGGTAAGAAAACTGGCTAAGAGGTTGGATTTGCTCATGATCAAACAACTTTGTAAACATCAAGCGAAAAACTGAACCCAGATTTGGTTGGTTCCAAATCTAGGCCCATTCCTAGGATACCATACTGCTTTACAGAGTCAAAGAGCAAGTGTAATCACTTCCAGCTGCCATCCATTAGTAGCAGCATCTCTGTCCCAGTCTCTATCCCCCCCGCCACCAGCTCCACTTTTGGAAACTTACTATGAACTCTGAATCCACACCTTGTTACCTGACAAACAGGCCCTTTCATCAGTAAAACAGAGCAGGAATATATGGAAATGGAAACCCCAAGTAAGAATGGAGTCCTAGTTTTACACAGTTCAGAAATTCTTTGCCTCCTATAATTGGACGGTTTAATGTTGCAGAAAAATATAGCTAGTGCTAATCTTCACCTTTGTGAATTCACTAGGGCTCCTCAGTGTTCCTCTAATTGAACATTTCTTATCAGGCATTCTGGTTAACTTTCAGACTATGATACAGATTCCTTCATTTTGTTTTTATTGATATTTAGCTTGTTTCCTTTATTTCTGTTGTCTGTACACTTCCAAGTAGTTTGTCTACATCTACAGGTTCATCCAGGTTTTAAAAAAATACACAGATGGATTGTTTCATTATAAGATTTCTGTATTAATCTCAAGTGATCATCTGGCAAATTTCCACTTAAGTAGTGCGTTCTATCAGAAGTTAAATCATTGAGTGTGTTGACATAAGGGTTTTTTTTCCTATTCTTCCTTGTTGTGTCTCCCTCATACTCCAAAACACCCTTTTGTGAATACCTGTTTGTTTTTCTCAGCCTGCAGACTGCAGAGCCTTAATAGACAAACTCAAAGTTTGTAATGATGAGCAACTCCTCTTGGAACTGCAGCAGATCAAAACATGGAACATTGGAAAGGTATGTAAACCCATACTCCCAAAAGAGAAACCAAAATGAGGTAGCCTCATTCAGCAATTACTTAATAAGCATCTAGTGTGTGTCTGGCACAGCTCTAGACCAGTAATTTTTAGCCTGTGAATGGTTGCCAAGGAAATTTTGAAAGAAATGTAAAAGGAAAATTTTGCTAGTCAAGGATGAAGAATGTTTATACAGGTGATGATAAAGAATCTCAACCACAAAATTCCTTTAGTTTGACTGACAATATGAGTTTGAGATAGTCTCAGGATTTTTACTCTTAGCTTAAAAGACTCTTCTTTAGATAACTCTAAAAATGAGCACTTCAGATAAAGTGGATTCTGGCAGGGAAAGTCCTTGTGTTTTTAGACCTCAGAGGTAGCCAGAATTCTCCTTTTGAAGACCTAGCTGTAGGAGTTTTGTGGTGTCTCCCGGTGTTAGCACATGTATGTTTTTTGTTTTTTGTTTTTTGCGGTACGCAGGCCTCTCACTGTTGTGGCCTCTCACATTGCGGAGCACAGGCTCCAGACACGCAGGCTCAGCGGCCATGGCTCACGGGCCCAGCCGCTCCGCGGCATGTGGAATCCTCCCGGACCGGGGCACGAACCTGTGTCCCCTGCACCGGCAGGCGGACTCTCAACCACTGCGCCACCAGGGAAGCCCTACCTTATTCTTATATCTTCCTCTTTCTCTTCCCCTCTCCAGTGCGAGTTATATCACTGGGTGGATCTGTTGGACCGCTTTGATGGAATTCTGGCAGACGCTGGACAGACAGTGGAGAATATGTCATGGATGCTCGTGTGTGATAGGCCAGAAAGAGAACAACTGAAGATGCTTCTCTTGGCTGTGTTGAACTTCACGGCCTTGCTCATTGAGTACAGCTTTTCCCGGCATCTGTATAGTTCCATAGAGGTAGGAGAGGTTCAAGCCTATGTGATCTGTTCTTAACTAGAATTGTTCACGTCCAGAATAAGGAAATTGTTCTTTCTTTCTGATGATTCTTTCCTTTTCATTATGGAGTTCTGGGGTTTTCAATGTCAAAGACAATGGTAGGATGTTTCTTGGCTAAAGATACCCTTCACAGGGTTGATGGGAAGGTTCTTTATTGTCACCTTCACCTTGCCTTTTAAGATTTAAGGAATTAATGAGAATGTAATACATGTATTGATGTATTCTTGGGAATTTACAGGAATTGATCTTGGTCCCAGGTTATCAGAGCAGCCCCAAATTACTTTTAAAATATTAGACATAATTTGATTTCCTTGACACATTACTGCACTTACTGCTTTTCTTTTAGTGTGCTTTTTAATTTCTTCTCCCCCTCCCCAAAATGTATATTAATAGCATGCTATGTATTCTGTTTTTTTTTTAACATCTTTATTGGGGTATAATTGTTCTACAATGGTGTGTTAGTTTCTGCTTTATAACAAAGTGAATCAGTTATACATATACATACGTTCCCACATCTCTTCCCTCCTGTGTCTCCCTCCCTCCCACCCTCCCTATCCCACCCCTCCAGGCAGTCACAAAGCACCGAGCTGATCTCCCTGCGCTATGCGGCTGCTTCCCACTAGCTATCTACCTTACGTTTGGTAGTGTATATATGTCCATGCCTCTCTCTTGCTTCATGCTATGTATTCTTAAAAAGTAAAGTGGGCACAGGAATTAGTGAACTTTTGAATTGGTCAAAAATCAGTATAAGAAGAAACTCTCTTCCTTTAGCCTAACTTTAGAGTTTTTATCACTTGATTTAGTGCCCTGTTGTTATGTGTTACTTTTCCTAAGTCTTCATTAAAGAAACAGAATCAGAACAAACAGAAAGTAAATGGTTTAAGAAGAGAAGTGGAATAACTGAATTAAAGACCTAGTGCCTAAAGTTTTAAGTAGGGGATGGCTAAGCAGTCTGTTGAAGATGAAATAGATAAGCTGCAAAAGGAAATCCATAGCCTTCTGTGGATAATCAGCAACCAGAAATACTTTGGTTCATTTCCAGCTAAATTACATACTGATTTTAACACTAATCAAATGTTTCAATATATTGGTGAATTTTGATTGTATTAAAAAGCAAAAATAGTTACTCTTGGGTTATTGTTACATACACTGTATTGTAACAGTCAAAGGTGCCACCAGCTGTTGTTATTTTTAGTTTCTATATGAAGAGCCCTGTGTTTTAATTAATTCCAATTTTGTATTTGTTGTAAAGGATACAGAAGGAGCATAAAATTATCTTAGTCTATACTTTTAGTCTAGTTGGAAACTTAATGTTCTTGAGTTCTGCTATGTATTAGAATATATTACATTTGTCTCTTTTGTAATCTGTTTCTTCCTGTGGAGACACCTATGTAATTTTGAACTGTTCACATTTTTTTAACTTAAATTGGACTTTCTGGCTTGCTGCCAGATTGTAAGCTGCTTGGGCATAAGGTTACATGTTGTAGGTGCTCAGATATTTATAAATTTTTTTTGTATTGTTAAACTTCTTGATAGCTTTATAAATCCATGGCATTTCAAGTTTTCAAGGTCTTGTATGCCTGATACCATGAACTTGCCCCCCCCCCCATTTTTGTCCCCTGTAGCATTTGACAACTTTATTGGCTTCTTCTGATATGCAAGTGGTGCTGGCAGTCCTCAACCTTCTGTACGTATTTAGCAAAAGATCAAATTATATCACACGCCTTGGATCTGACAAGAGAACCCCACTGCTAACCCGGCTGCAGCATTTGGCAGAGGTGAGTCATGGGTGAAGAGTTGGAAGGACACAGAAGTTGGACCCTGTTATTCCTTTTCACAGGTGTTTCTTGCAGTGTCAAAATGAATAGGAATCCGTAAGTTAACTTTACTGGCCTAATTGAGTAGAACTATTGGGGCCCATTTAACTAAGTTACCCCCAAATCCTAGGAAGTATTCTCAATTTTATGAAGTAATTTTGAGGGATTTCATGAATCTCTGCTCACAAAGAGAATCTCTCTTTGTTCAAAAATGGCCACTTCTCTTCTGGAAAGAAAGTTTAGAATCCGATTCTACTTGGAGGGAAATATTAGCTGCAATAAAAGATCTGGATTTTGAATCCTGGCCTACCTTATTAGCTCTGATAGCAGTTTTCTCATCTGAGAATTTAGTTATATCTACCTTAAGAGTATTTTCAGAATAAAATAAAATGTAGGGTTCTTAGTGCTGTGCTCAGTAATTGGTCTGTGGTGGTAATGATTGTTAATTGAAGGCAAAAAAAAGCTCATGTTAAATTCAGCTTAGTCAAACTATTGTCCAGTGTTTGTAGAGGCAAACTGATAATGCATACTCAGGTTTGAGAGAGGTAGCCATTGCTAGAAAGCTTTCTTGGAAGAAAGTTGGTAGGGCTAACTTTTTAAAAGCTGAATAATAAATGGTTACCTCACAAGTCATACAACTCAAGTTTCAGGCTATTGTTAGGTGCATGGTTACTTTAAAATCATTTTTGTGTGATTATAAGTGTAACATGTATTGCAAAAATTCTAGGATGTATAGGAAAGTATAAAGAGAATGTTAATCACCTGTTATTCATCCAGATGGAGCCTCCCTTAGAATTTGAGCATATTTTCTTGGATTTGCAAATACAAGATTTTTTTTTTTTTTTGCGGTACGCGGGCCTCTCACTGTTGTGGCCTCTCCCGTTGCGGAGCACAGGCTCCGGACGTGCAGGCTCAGCAGCCATGGCTCACAGGCCTAGCCTCTCCGCAGCATGTGGGATCTTCTCGGACCGGGGCATGAACCCGTGTCCCCTGCATCAGCAGGCGGACTCTCAACCACTGCGCCCACCAGGGAAGCCCCAAGATTATTTTTAACCATTTTCTCACGATAGTTTTCTAGTGACTCAGTTAACCCAGTGATGTGAGCCAGTTGTGACTATGCACAGATATTAGTGAACTGCAAATGTAGCAGAAGTTCTCCAGGAAGACTTGAATCAGTTAAAAGCCAGTTGGTTGATTTTTGTGAGGGTCTGGGTACACTGGTTCTCAAACTCGAGCATGCATGAGAAAGAGTCGATTTATTAAAGCATAGATTAGTCTCCCTCCCCTGTCTGCTCATACCCCTTTACCTCAATTCCTGCAACCCCCATTTCTGATTCAGTAGGCCTAGGGCAGAGCCCAGTAATGTGCATTGCTAATAAGTTTCCAGGGGATGTTGAGGCTGCTGGTCCAGAGATCATACTTTGAGAACCATTGGTTTAATCTATCCTATTGGGCAAAGTTACAAAATCTTACCAGATTCTTATAGTTCCGTCTCAAAGGCATCTAGACCTTTTCCCTGATACCTGAATACATACCCATTCTTGAGCAAATCCCATCTAGTGAGATGGTGTCAAATATGACATGGTTGATATAAATGTTATTTATTGGGTGTCTACTTAATTGCCAGGATCATATGGTAACTGTGGAGTAGGTGAGGACGATGAGATTCCGAAGTTATATTATTTTTAGGAAAAGCCCATGGGCTTTTAGCCCCTGATAAAGTGTAAAATGTGATAACTGCTGTTTGTAGAGTTGATTAAGCATGGTTTATGTTCCAAACCTGGGTGTCAGCCTGAGACCCAGCTCCTTGAATCCACACCCAACTCTTCCACTTGATAACATTCAAGAAGTATATGGCTAATCCTGTGCTGGATATAGTATAAAACATGTTCTTTTCTTTAAAAAGCTCACATAGTAGTTGAGAAAGTGATATAGGGGCATAATTAAAAGGACAAAGAACTAGTTATTCTTAGTACTAACTAATAAGTACCCTTGAATCTTAAACATTCCATAGGTTTATCTTGTTGGCTGCAAAACAAACATAATAAAAATATGTGCTTAGTATTTAAAAATTTTGGAAATGTACAGAAGAAAATTTATCATAATTATGTGTCTACTCTTCACATTTTGGTACATTTTCTTAGTCTTTATGCATATTTACATAACTGAATGCATATAGTATATGTAACTTGATATCCTACTTTATTTACTTAACATACTAGCATCAGTGTTTTCCCATATTAACTTTACATAATTTTGTAAGAAATGTTTCTTTGTATTTAATAATGGTAATATCTCAGAAATGTCACAACATCACAGACTTTCATGAATCAAGTTTGGCTTGACATGGCCTTTTAAGGATCCCAGCTTACCACAACTTTCTTATCGTAGGCACTTGATTTTTATTAGATTACAAAAGATAGATTTAGTGGTGACAGTAATAGTTGAACTATTCTAAAAAACAGTTAGTTGTGACAACAGAAGAAACAAAAGGAAAATAATTGTGGAGATACATAGCCTTTCGAGCTTATTCTGCCTTGCAAATTCAGATCCTTGGTTTGACTTACCTGTCACCCCTATGTGGCATCAAGTATTTATATATCCCTTGTCCTCACAGTTTTCAGCAAATTCCATGTTTCTTCACTGGAAGTCCTGGGAATAGCCAAGAAAATATTGAAAATGAAATGAGGAAGTACTCTTCCTATTGGGTATTAACTTTTTTTATAAAGCTAAAAGTAATTAAAATAGTGTGGTAATAACAGTGGAAAATTTCCAGAAATGGATCCAATGTGTAAGAATCACTAAGCTTAATCATTTTTAGCTTTTGATACAAAGTGAGAGATGTGCAACTAACTGTTCCTTTTACTTGAATACTTAGAGGCCCTTGTAAGTTTATTAATTGGCCTAATTTCAGTATTATTGTGTCTCAGGGAACAGAGAGGCCTGAGGAGAGGGAGAGAGATGGTAGAACAGCCAGTCAGTGGAGCAGTCAGAACACATTTTTTTTTTCCATTAAATTTGCCATCTTGTATGGGCATGGTTCATGGCACCCCAAAATAATGACAATAGTAATAACAATGATCACTGATCACAGATCATCATAACAAATATAATAATGATGAAAAGGTTTGAAATATTGCAAGAGTTACCAAAATGTGACACAGTGACATGAAGTGAGCAAATGCTGTTGGAAAAATGAAAAAACCAGTAGACTTGCTCAATGCAGGGTTGCCACAAACCTTCAGTTAAAAAAGCAGTATCTGCAAAGCACAGTAAAATAAGGTATGCCCCTGTGCATAGGCTCAATTTTGAGGTAAAGATCAGAGAAATCAAGTAACTTGTTCTGGTCGTTATTGAAGATGAACAGAATAGCTGTCTTAAATCTTTCCCTTTTCACTGGTTCCTCCTATATGTATATTTTAATAGATTTTTTTTAATTAATTAATTTACTTTTTGGCTGTGTTGGGTCCTCGTTTCTGTGTGAGGGCTTTCTCTAGTTGCGGCAAGCGGAGGCCACTCTTCATCGCGGTGCGCGGGCCTCTCACTATCGCGGCCTCTCTTGTTGCGGAGCACAGGCTCCAGACGCGCAGGCTCAGTAGTTGTGGCTCACGGGCCTAGTTGCTCCGCGGCATGTGGGATCTTCCCAGACCAGGGCTCGAACCCGTGTCCCCTGCATTGGCAGGCAGAGTCTCAACCACTGCACCACCAGGGAAGCCCTATATGTATATTTTAAAAGAACAAGCTTGAGAGAGCAAGAACATACTTTTTTTTTGGTCAGTGTAGCTAAAGGTTTGTCTATTTTTGTTGATATCTTCAAAGAAACAAATTTGGTTTTGCTGATTCTGTTTTTCTATTTTGTTTCATTTATCTCTGCTCCAGTTTTACTATTTCCTTCTTTATGTTTGCTTTGGGTTTAGTTTGCTGCTGTTTTTCTAGTTCCTTAAGGTAGACTGTTAGGTTACTGATTTGAGATCTTTCTTTTTTAAATGTTGTAGGCAATTAACAGCTGTAAATTTCCCTCTAAGCACTGCTTTATCCCATAAATGTATCCCATAAGTTTTGATATGAAGTGTTTTCATTTTCATTCATCTTAAGGAATTTTCTAATTTCCCTTTTGATTTCTTCTTTTACCCATTGGTTGTTAACAGTATATTGTTTAATTTCCATGTGTTCGTGAATTTTCCAGATTTCCTTCTGTTACGGATTTCTAATTTCTTTCTGTTGTTGGAGATGATACTTTGTATGATTTTATTCTTTTTTAGAAGTTTCTTAAAGTTCGTTTTGTGGCCTAACATATGGTCTATATGGGAGACTGTTTTGTATGTACTTGAGAAGAATGTATATTCTGTTGTGGGGTGGATTGTTCTATATATATGTATATATCTGTTAGGTCTAGTTGATTTAATGTTCAAGTCTTAGTTTTCTTGTTTTTTGTCTAGTTATTAATGTTTTCCCTGTGTATTACAACTGACATCTTCATTAATGAAAAGTTAGTTCAAATTAATACCAACTTAGTTTTAAGAGTAGACAAAAACTTTCCTCCTATATAGCACTTTCCTCCCACTGTATGTTGTTGCCACAAATTACATTTTTATATATTGTGTGCCCATTCAACATAGATGTAGAATTTACTTTTTTATGTAGTTGTCTTTTAAAACACTCAGAAAAAAAGGAGTTACAAACTAAAAATACATTAATAATGCCTTTTATATTTACCTATGAAATTAACTTACTGGTGTTCTTAATTTCTTCATATGGAGTCAGGTTACTGTGGTGTGTCCTTTCATTTCAGCCTGAAGGACTCCCGTTTAGCGTTTCTTATAGGCAGGTCTGCTAGCAACAAGCTCTTTCAGCTTTTATCTGAGAAAGTGTTAATTTCTCCTACATTTATGAAAGATAACTGTGCCAGATATAGAATCTGATTGGCAGTTATTTTCTTTTAGCACTTTGAATATGTCTTCCCACTGCATTCTGGCCTCCATCGTTTCTGATGAAAAATCAGCTGTGAGGATCCCTTGTACATAACAAGTCACATTTCTCCTTCTGCTTTCAAGATTATTCTCTCTGTCTTGGCCTTTGACAATTTGATTATAATGTGTCTTTCTGTGGATCTGTGTTGTTTTATCTTGTTGAATTTCATGGAGCTTCTTGGATTTATAGATTCATGTCTTTTGTCAAATTTGATGTTTTGGCCATTATTTCTTTAAATAATCTCTTTGCCCCTTCTTCTGTCTCTTCCCCTTGGACTCCCATTATGTATATGTTGGTATACTTGGTGAAGTCCCACAGATCTCTTAACCTCTGTTTACTTTTTTTTCCCTCTATCTGCTCTTCAGACTGGGTAATCTCAGTTGACCTGTCTTCAGGTTCATTGATTCTTTTTTTTTCCCACCTTCCAATATTTATTTTCAAATAAATTTGTCAGAATTTTTATAAAAGTGATGCATGTTCAGTGTTGAAAATTAAGAAAATACAAAAAAGTATAAAGAAGAAAATAATAATAATCCTCAACCACCACCATGTAGAAAAAATAACTAACATTGTGTTTCATATGCTGCTTCCCCCCCCCCCCCATGTAACCTATGGTGAGTATTTTCCCACAGCATTAAATATTCTTTGAAAATACTATTTTTAAAGTCTTAGCTTCTGAACCACCCTCCTGGTCCTCCATTGTTGCCCTTCTATGTCTGCTTGACTGGTGCCTCCTCTTCTGCTGCCTCTGAGTGTTAGAGTGGCCCAGGGCTCCACCCCAGGCTCTGTGTCTTATCCAGCTATCAATACATTTTGCCTAGGTGATCTGATCCAATTTCATGGTTTTAAGGACCATTGACTCCAAAAATTGTATGTTTTCCTTGAACCTCAAACTTGTATATTTACTGCCTTCTCAAAATCTTTGCTGGATATCAATTGTAATGTGTATAAAATCAAACTTTGACCTCACCTCACATTTCTTTCCCCCAGGCTCAGTCCATTCCAGATAACTGGCACCCTTGCTTTCCTGGACAGTGGCAGGCACACTCTTGCTGCAGGGCCTCTGCATAGCTACATCCCCAGTTGTCTCTATGGCTTGCTCCCTTATCTTCTCTAAGTCTTAAGAGCCACCATCTCAGTGAAGTCTTCCCTACCATCCTGTTTTAAAATTAGAACACCTACCATACTCCCTATTACACTTTTCTTCATTTTTTTCTGTAGCACATATTACCACCTAACGTTATATATATTTAATTAAGTTCATTGATTCATTTTTCTCCCTGCTTACATCTGCTGTTGAACCACTCTAGTGAATTTTTCATTTCTGTTATTGTGCTTTTTCAGCTCCAGAATTTCTATTTGCTTCCTTTTTTATAACCTCTGACTTTTTATTGACATTCTTTGTTTGATGAGACATCATTCTCATGGTTTCCTTTAGTTCTTTTTATATGATTTCATTTAGCTCTTTAAGCATATTTAAAAAAGATGATTTAAAGTCTTTGCCTACTAAATCCAGTGTCTGGACTTGCTCAGGAATGGTTTCTATTAATTAATTTTTTCTGGTTTTCTGGGGATATAATTGAATTAAAGCATTGTGTAACTTAAAGGTATACAACATGATGATTTGATACACTTAATATATTGCATAGTGATTACCACAGTAGAAGTTTGTGCGATTTGACCAACATCTCCACATTTCCCCCAATCCCCAGTCCCTGGCAACCACCATTCTAACCTCTATTTCTATGTGTTGAGCTTTTTTAGATTCCATGTATAAATGATACCATTCAGTAGTTGTCTTTCTCTGTCTGATTTATTCACTTATTAGAATGCCCTCAAGGTCCATGCATGTTGTCACATAAGGGGAGATTTCCTTCTTTCTTGTGGCTGAACAATATTTCATTGTGTGTGTGTGTGTGTGTATGTATGTGTATGTACAGCACATCTTCTTTATCCATTCATCCATAGACAGACACTTAAGTTGTTTCCATACCTTGGCTAGTGTGAATAACTTTATAGTAAATATGGGAGTGCAGATATCTCTTTGTCCTGATTTCCTTTCTTTTGGATAGATAGCCAGAACTGGGATTGCTGGATCATATAATAGTTCCTTTTTTGAGGCACCTCCATACTGTTTGTCTTCTGTAGTGGCTATACCAATTTATATTCCCACCAACAGCGCACAAGGGTCCCCTTTTCTCCAAATACTCACCAATACTTGTTATCTCTTGTCTTCTTGAAAATGGCCATTCTATCAGGTGTGAAGTGATATATCATTGTGGCTATGATTCGCATTTCCCTGATGTCTAGTGATGCTAAGAACCATTTCATGTAACTGTTGGCCATTTGTATATTGTCTTTGGAAAAATGTCTATTCAGTTCCTCTGCCCATTTTAAAATCAGATGGTTGGCTTTTGTTATTGTTATTCAGTTATATCAACATGAGTTCTTTATATTTTGGATAGTAATTTCTTATAAGAAATTACTAAGGTTTGCAGATATTTTCTCCTATTTTGCAGGTCGTCTTTTCATTTTGTTGATTGTTTCTTTTGCTGTGCAGAAGTGTTTTAGTTTGATGCAGTTTGCCTTTGTTGCTTTTGGTGTCATGTCCAAATAATTGTCACCAAGACCAATGTTGGGGTGCTTTTACCCTGTGTTTTCTTTTAGGAGCTTTATGGTTTCAGGTTTTATGTTGAAGTCTTTAATTTAGGTTAATTCTTTTTTTTTTTTTTTTTTTGCGGTACGCGGTCCTCTCACTGCTGTGGCCTCTCCTGTTGAGGAGCACAGGCTCCAGACGCGCAGGCTCAGCGGCCATGGCTCACGGGCCTAGCCGCTCTGCGGCATGTGGGATCTTCCCGGACCAGGGCACGAACCCATGTCCCCTGCATCGGCAGGCGGACTCTCAACCACTGCTCCACCAGGGAAGCCCCAAATTTAGGTTAATTTTTTGGATGGTATAAGATAGGGGGTCAAATTTCATTTTTCTGTGTGTTATCCAGAAAACTGGTTATCCAGTTTTCCCCAGCACCATTTATTGAAGAGAGTATATTTTCCCCGTTAATTATTGTCTCCCTTTCAAATATTAGTTGACTATGTGAAGATTTACTTCTGGGCTCTTGATTATGTTCTGTTGGTCTGTGTGTGTTTTTAATATGCTAATACCATACTGTTTTGATTACTATAGCTTTGTAATGATGTTTGAAATCAGGAAGTATGATACCTGTAACTTTGTTCTTTCTCAGGATTGCTTTAGTTATTTGGGGTCTTCTTGGTTCCATATAAATTTAAGGATTGTTTTTCCTATTTCTGGGGAAAATGTCATTGAAATTTTGATAGTAATTAAAATCTGTAGATTGCTTTTGGTACTGTGGACATTTTGACAGTATTAATTCTTCCAGTCCATGAACATAGGATGTTTGTGTCTTCTTTAATGCCTTTCATCAGTGTTTTATAGTTTTCAGTGTACAGATTTTTACCTCCTTGGTAAAATTTATTTCTAAGTATTTTACTGTTTTTTATGCTATTGTAAATGGGAATGTTTTATTTCTTTTTCAGATAGTGTATGGAGATGTGACTGATTTCTGTATGTTGATTTTGTATCCTACAACTTTACTGAATTTAATTCTAACAGTTTTTTGGTGGAGCCTTGAGGGTTTTCTATATATAAGATCATATCATTTGCAAATGGAAATAGTTTTACTTCTTCCTTTCTGAATTGTATGCGTTTTATTTCTTTTTCTTGCCTAATTGGCTCTGGCTAGTATTTCCAATACTGTGTTGAATAGGAGTGGTTAGAGTGGGCACCCTTGTCTTGTTCCTGATCTTAGAGGGAAAGGGTTCACCCTTTCATCCTTGAGTATGCTGTTAGCTGTGGGCTTGTCATATGTGGCCTTTATCATGTTGAGGTATGTTCCTTATATACCCCATTTTTGAGTTTTTATTATGAAAGGATGTTGAATTTTGACATTGTTTTTTCTGCAACTTTTGAGATGATCATGTGATTTTTGTCTTTCATTCTCTTAATGTGGTATCACACTTACTGATTTGCATGTGTTGAAACATCTTTGCATCCCAGGGATAAATCCCACTTAAATCGTGGTGTATGTTCCTTTTAATATGCTGTTGAACTTGGTTTGCTGGTAGTTTGCTGAGGACTTTTGCAAGTTTGTTCATCAGGGATACTGGCCTGTAGTTTTCTGTTCTTGTAGTATCCTTATCTGGCTTTGTTATCAGGGTAATTTTGGCCAAACAATGGTAACTTTTCAAGCAATGAGTTTGGAAGTGTTCCTTCCTCTTCAATTTTTTGGTAAAAGTTTGAGAAGGATTGGTTATTCTTTAAATGTTTGGAGAAATTCACCAAGGAAACCATTTGGTCCTGGAATTTTCTTTTTGGGGTATTTTTTGATTACTGATTCAGTCTGCTTACTCATTATTGGTATATTCATATTTTCTATTTCTCCATGATTTTGTTTTGTTAGATTATATATTTCTAGGAATTTATCCAATTCTTCTAGGCTATCCAGTTTGTTGACAGTTTGTTCATAGTAGTCTCTTGATGATCCTTTGTATCTGTGGTATCAGTTATAATGTCTCTTCTTTTGTTTCTCATTTTATTTATTTGAGTCTTCAGCCTTTTTTTCTCAGTGTAGCTAAAGTTTTGTCTATTTTGTTGAGTAGTTTTTTTTAAAAGAACTCTTATTTTCATTAATCTTCTCTGTGTTTTTTCTAGTCTCATTTATTTCTGTTCTGATCTTTGTTATTTCCTTTCTTCTGCTAACTTTAGGCTTAGTTTCTTTTTCAAGTTTCAAGTTGAGGTATAAAATTAGGTTTATTTGAGATCTTGTTTCTTAATGTAGGCATTTATTCCTATAAACTTCCCTCTTAGAACTGCTTTTGGTGCATCTCATTCGTTTTCATGTGTTTTGTTTTCATTTTCATTTGTCTCAAGATGTTTTTAATTTGCCTTTTGATTTCTTTTGACCCATTGGTTGTTCAGTAGTGTATTGTTTAATTTCCACATCTTTGTGAATTTTTCCAGTTTTCTTCCTGTTACTGATTTCCAGTTTCATACTGTTGGGGTCCAGAAAGATACTTGGTATGATTTCTATCTTAAATTTGCTAAGACTTGTCTTGTGACCTATCATATAATCTGTGTAGGAGAATGTTCCATGTGGGTTTGAGAAGAGTGTGTATTCTGCTGTTAAATAAAATGTTATACATATGCCTACTAGGTCCATTGGTCTAAAGTATAGTTCAAATCCAATGTTTCCTTCTTGATTTTTCTCTCAGTACAATCTAGCCATTGTTGAAAGTGAGATGTTGACATCTCCTACTATTATTGTATTCTCTGTTTCTCCCTTCATATCTATTAGTATTTGCTTAATACATTTAGATGCTCCAACATTATGTCCATATAATTTACAATTGTTATATCCTCTTTGAATTGACCCTTTGATCATTCTATAATGACCTTAATTGTCTCCCATTACAGGTTATGAGTTAAAGCCTGTTTTTTCTGATATAAGTAGCTATCCCTGCTCTTTTGGTTTCCACTTGTGTAAAATATCTTTTTCCATCCCTTTACTTTGAGCCTATGTGTGTCCTTAAAGCCGAGGTGAGTCTTGTAGGTAGCATATAGTTGGATCTTGTTTTTTTTTCCATCCAGCTACTCTATGCCTTTTGATTGGAAAATCAGTCCATCTACATTTGGAGTAATTATTGATAGGCAGGGACTTAGTAATGCCATCTTACTAGGTCTTTTTTTGTTGTTTTGTATTTCCCTTGTCCCTTTCTTCTCTTGCTGCCTTTCTTTGTGAATGATGGTTTTTCATAGTAGTATGCTTTCATCCCCTACTGTTCGTCTTTTGTTGTTTTGTACTTCCCTTGTCCCTTTCTTCTCTTGCTGCCTTTCTTTGTGAATGATGGTTTTTCGTAGTAGTATGCTTTCATCCCCTACTGTTCGTCTTTTGTGTATCTAATCTAGGTTTTTGCTTTGTGGTTACCATGAACCTTACATAAAACATAGATATAATAGTTTTGGGACTTCCCCTGGTAGTGCAGTGGTTAAGAATCCACCTGCCAATGCAGGGGACACGGGTTCGATCCCTGGTCCAGGAAGATCCCACATGCCGCAGAGCAACTAAGCCCGTGTGCCACAACTACTGAGCCTGCACTCTAGAGCCTGCAAGCCACAACTACTGAGCCCACGTGCCACAACTACTGAAGCCCACGTGCCTAGAGCCCATGCTCCTCAACAAGAGAAGCCACCACAGTGAGAAGCCCACGCACCGCAATGAAGAGTAGCCCCCACTCACTGCAACTAGAGAAAGCCCGAGCGCAGCAGCAAAGACCCAATGCAGCCAAAAATAAATAAATTAATTAAATAAATTTATTTTTTAGAAAAAGATATAATCGTTTTATTTTAACACTGAAAACAACTTAACTTTGCATCTGAAAAACTTTACTCTTTTATTCCTGTTCCATTTTATGTTTTTGATGTCACAGTTTACCTCTTTTTATATTGTGTATTCATTAACATTATTTTAGCTCTTATTTTTTTTTTAAATTTTGTCCTTTAACCTTTATCATCCATGGATGATTGTTTAAGACAGTGTTCTCCTCGGGCTCTCAAACAGCTGCTGAGAGTGGCTACAGCTGGTTCACAGGCCACTGCAGGGTCTACAGCTGGGACTGAGGTCTGTATGCCTCCTCCCAGGTCCCTTTGCATATGAGGCTGGTTTCCACAGCTCCCATAAAGGCACTTTTCTCCATGAATGGATGCCAAATTGTTGCAGGGGTGGGGGGTGCAGTGAGAGACATCTTATTGGGCCGTCTTGCTGGCATCACTCCTTATGTTGCTATAATGGGCATTTTGGATATTATATGTGGCAACTCTGGAAATCAGATTCTCACCCCTCCCCAGGGTTTGTTGTTATGATTTGTCGTTGTTTGTTTAGACTTTTCTGAACTGACTTTGTAATTCTTTGTTTTGTGTGGTCATTGAAGTCTCTATTCTATTAGCTTAGTGGTCAGCTAGTTTTATTTGCTTTAAACTCCTGGAACCGAAATATCTCCGTCTTTGCCGGTGGGGTCTGTGTGTATGTTGGTATCTTCAACGTGAATACTCACTGTCTTCAGTACTCAGGAAGTTTACAGCTCTGACTTAGCCTTCACTTCTGGCTTGCATAGAGCCTGATGTCAGCCAGAGATGTGGGAACTTAGTGCTTTCTCAGGTCTTTTCTGAGAATGTGCCCAACCTTGGGCATACATGTGGCCTTCTAGATTCCCAGGAGTGTGTGGAAAGGGCTTTTCAAAGCCCTTATTCCCCAAAGCATTGCACGCCCCAGCCTTTCTTCCCAAGCTTTTCAGTTTGTCTGTTGTTTACCCCAATTGTATGCCTCTCCCAGGGGACTAATGCACTTACTCTTGAATGTTTTCAACAAGTGCCCGCCCCACCCCTGGGAGAGTTCAGAATTAGGCAAAAATGATGGATATCTCAAACGCTGTTGAAAATGCAGGCTAGTTTTTAAGCAAGATTGTATGGCTGAGGTTTTGGATTTGGAAGTCAATAATAGTGTACAGTTGAGCCATTCTCCCCTATTACCTTAAGGGCTAGTACTTGTTGATGAGTTTTTTAGACTTTGTGGTGGCAGAGTATAGTAGTAGTAAGCAATGCAGAATCTTCTACTTTGCACTTTGGCTCATGTCAAAAAGTAAGAAACTGGAGAGCATGTAATTCCACCCTATGTGAGAGGTGAGCAGGCTGAGCATGGAAAGCACAGTACAGTACTGAAGACCCAATGGATCAAGACTGACCTTTCAGCAAGCCTGACTGCAGGCATATAAAATACATTTGCTTGCAGGAGCTGTTCATGTTCTCAGTAGCATCCTCACAGAATAATGAAATTGATCTCATTGGAGAAATCACCTTTAGGCAGACCATCTTGCTTTGAGTCTTACTGAAGTTCTTGCTTCTCTTTGCTCCCTCTTTTTGTTTGACTTTAACATTGGATGTCTTCTCAACACTGTGTTCCAGGCAGCCACATACTCATAAATATTTTATACACAAAGCTACCTTAGGCACTGTTTTAACACTGTCTTTTCTCTTTTTCCAAGAGCTGGGGTGGAAAGGAGAATGGCTTTGGACTTGCAGAATGTTGCAGAGACTTGCATATGATGGTAAGTGACTCTTTGGGATATGGGTGTCTTTTGACAGAGCTGTGCGTGATCTGTTTTTGAGCCTTACTTTACAATGAATATATGGTATTTAAAGTTGCCACTTCACATCAGGACTTTTGAGGAACCTGAGATCAATTGAGATATAGCATACCTTTTCTAGAAATGCTTGGGCTCTCAATGTACTGGTGGTAAATGAAGAATCTCAGAAACAAAGTATATGATCATACCCATCTCTTGAGTAAGAAACTGCGTTTGGTGAGTCAGTTTGAAAGTGATGAAAAATCCCAGAAAGTACACTTCCTTGTACTTTTTTTTTTCTTTTTTTCTTTTTTTGTGATACGTGGGCCTCTCACTGCCGTGGCCTCTCCCGTTACGGAGCACAGGCTCCGGACGCGCAGGCCCAGCGGCCGTGGCTCACGGGCCCAGCCGCTCCGTGGCATGTGGGATCTTCCCAGACCGGGGCACGAACCCGCGTCCCCTGCATCGGCAGGCAGACTCTCAACCACTGTGCCACCAGGGAAGCCCCTTCCTTGTACTTTTTCACTGGAACTATCAGAACTCTGGGCAGTCTGGCATGATTTAAGAATGGCTGCTTGGAGAACAGTTCTGCCATTTTGGTTATTGAGAACTTGTAGTGTTCTGTGTGTTTTCCATGTTTACCCCTCATGCCTGTCCTGCTCATACCTTTAACCCATGTTTAGACTATGAACTCAGGCCATCCTCCCCTCTGCTTTGATACGTTGCTGTAGAACCACAAAGCACAACTGGATTATTATGATACAATTCCATGCCAAGAAGCAGCTGTATTTTCCAACAGATGTACTGCTTCTTTTATCAATTTGTCATGTATAGGACAAATGGCTGCAGTGAAATTTAGTATATTTATCTTAACAAGCCTTTTTACCCCTAGGAGAATGGTTTTTTTTCTGGTCACAGAAAACTACAAATAGAACAAATTACTTTCCCACCTTAGCTGGTATACTTTCTTTAGTGTACATTATATGAGTGGATATTGGGTAATATGAGAGGTGAATGTTGTCTGTTTTAATAATCAAAGCTATATAAATCTTAAAGGGTATTCAGTTTGGAATTCTAATTCTGAGAAAATTATTTTTCATCTTAAAGTTTAGTTGATTAATTCTGAGACTCCTTATGTATATCAAGCTTGTTCTTGGCCACTTGAGCAAAACAGTATGACATACTCTACTAGGCTTGCGTGATGTCTGTTGCCCATCTTGGTCTCAGCCTATATTAAGAAATCATGCATTCTTTTATTTATTGATATTTGGCATGTCATAGGACTTTGAAAACTTTGTGTACTTTGAAAGGAAGTAATACATATACATGTTAAAAAATTCTAAGAGTAGAAAGGGGTATACAGTAATTCTCCATCCCCAGAGGCAACCACTGCTACCGGTTTCTTTCAAAGATACGCTTTAATGGACATGCTCTTGCAGTCTTACTTTGTTTTTCATGTTGCTTTTCTAGAGTTAAATAGGATTTGTTGTCAGGGTCTGGTTTATATTGACTTGGTATCTACCTGTGCAGAAAAGCAGTTGGATATCATGAGAAATGATGTAGGATGGTATGGAAAGGAGTATTTAAAGAATTATGAAGGTAGGCCCATGAGGCATAGTTTGAATAAAATATTTCAAAAGGTGATTATATTCACTGAGATTTCCATAAGAGTGTTCTTTTCCATTCTCGAACTGGTACCTAGACCCTTGTATTTGTCCTTCATCCTTGGATTCTTATTAATTATTCGGGGCAGACTTGCCTCTCTTTTTCCTCTTGAGAATAGCTGCAGTCAAAATTGATCTCTTGAAAGAAAGAACAACTGATAACTTGAGTTATCAAGTAAGGAATATGAAAGCTTTTAGAGCTCTGGGCTCCACCCTCCTGATTCTGTGTTGTTACAAGACATCTGAGCTCTGCTAAAACAAGGAGTGAAGGCACTGTAGCTGCTGACGACACTGCTCATTCTGCTGTCACACTGGGTTGGACAAGTGGCTAAGTCCGAGGGAAGATTTAAGAGAAGATGGTATCTCATTCTTTCATGTGCTTTATACACAGAAATACCCACCCAGTGCAACTACACTACACTTTGAATTCTATGCAGACCCTGGGGCCGAGGTCAAAATCGAGAGAAGGGTGAGTCTCATTCACACTTGTTCTAATAAAGTCAGTAATCCGTAGCTGGGGTCAACTTTTCTAGGACTCCTCAGTAAAAAGAGGGAATGATGTTGAGCTACGTTGCTGCCCTTCCAAGCTAAATATATCCAGCAGCTTCTCAGGAATAAGTGTTCATTGTTTGCCCAGCTCTGATAGGTTTGAATCTTACTTACGTTGGAACTGCCAAAAGACAGGACTCTGTTTGTGTGGCACTGTTAGGACTGGTGTATTTTTCTCAGTCTCAGTTGAGAATTCCACTGTTTGGTATAATAGTCTAGGTAGTGATCGGCTGAACTTTCTCTACTTAAGCCAGCCTGCAAGAAGTCTATGTATTGCTTACAAGGTCCTGCTTCAATTATCTGGACATTGCATATTCTTTGAGGAGATAGCAAAATTCACTTTGGTTTAGAAGTGGCCTAGTGAACAAGATCTTTTTTTTTCCTTTCTACTTAAAATATATAATAATAATAAATAATCTTTCTAGATTATTGGTGCCTTGAGAACAGCTCTAATGCATATTTAGAAAGAAACCATTTACATGGATTCACTCTACTGTGAATACAGAGGCTGTAGGTATTAAGTCAATACAGGTTAAAAAGGGATAAGGAAGAACATGAAATGTATCTGGCTATGTGCATTATATATTTAATCTACTGGTTTCAAAGAAGCTTTGCTGAAAATATATAAAATGAACATTTGGGGGGATTCTAAAGAATATTTTGATTTTTGAGAGCATTCAGTTGAGGCTTCAACCTAGGGGTGACATCTTGTTTTTCAGATAGCTCTTGCAGTCCTATGGCAGGGGAAAGCTAAGGTATACAGTGACTCCTAACAACTCTCCTATCTTTTTAATTTCAGACATCTAGTAACACACTACATTATATTCACATAGAGCAACTTGACAAGGTAAGAGGAATCTTTGACTATGGGTTAGTTCTTAACATTTGGTTCACTTTTTGTTCCTAACAGTTTTTTTTCTAATGTAGATTTCAGAAAGCCCTTCTGAAATCATGGAATCTCTTACCAAAATGTACAGCATTCCTAAGGATAAGCAGGTATGATATGTCTTAAAAATATCTAAAGGGTGTGGTTGTTATCCATATAGATCAGTGATATGTGCTGGGGCTGGGATATAGCATAGCAGAAAGAATGGAGTCAGACAGTGGGCAAATTAGCCTCCGTGGGCCTTAGTTTCCTCATCTTTTATGAGGCCAACACTTAAACTGACTTCCTAGGTCCTGGTGAGACTTTGAGGAAAACAGAAGCAGCCTTATTCACCATGAATATCTAATAAGTGGTGGTAGCTCAACACTTTGGATACCAAAGAAGAAAATGTTTAGTTGTGTTATTTTTTTCTGCTCATTGTAATGGTGATCAAATATTTGATTTGATTAATAACAATCAGAACTCTTGCCAAATGTCAAGTAGCCCCGTGAGTAAGATTTAGCCCTTCCTCAGAAAGTATAGTCACCTTTTCCATTGGTTTCCTAATTTAGGTCTTATGTCTCTACAGATGCTGTTATTTACACACATACGGCTGGCCCATGGCTTTTCTAATCACAGGAAGCGATTGCAAGCTGTTCAGGCCAGGCTGCATGCAATATCTATATTAGGTAAGAGAATAACACCCTATAATTAACAGGCCCTGGTTAGGCAGTTTAGACTTGATTTCCTTTGAACTTCATCTGTCTTTGTTGCTATGGGGCTTATTGTATTTACCTAGGTGGCAAGTTAAATTGTAAAATTGCCAGCATTCCTAGTGTTCACTGTATTCATCATCCTTGGGCTCCTTAATGTTGGATCAGAAAGAGGATATGATTGACATATATCACATAGGTTTAGTCTTTATTTGGGTGGGGCGGTTTTTGTTTTGTTTTTCTTAATGAGTGTTCAGATAGTCGTCTTCCTCTGGGCCCTATTTTTCCTCTTGCCATTTCATCTTCCTCTTCTTTGGGAGTATAATTTTGAAATTCATTAAATAGTACTGTGCATTTTACTTTTAACTGTAGGGTGGTACAGTGGAAAGCACACTGGTTTTGAAATCAGTCCTGGGCTTTCGCCCTGACTGCAGTTTATTAGGCACCTGTTTATCCTTTTGGCCTCAGTTTCCTCATTTAATAAGTATTTTATAAGCTGATCTGAGGATTAAATGAAAACCTGTAAAGTACCTAGCACAGGCCAGGCACATAGGTATAAAATGGTAGCTCCTGTTAATATTACCATCCTTCATTATGTAATTACTTGTTTTTCTACTCTTTAAAACTATGAGTTCCTTGAAATGAAATTCCTACTATTCTATTTGTATTCATACCTAGCATAACATACCTAGCATAACTTCTGGTATGTTAGTGGGTACCCAGGAAATGTTTGTTGAAAACTGAATGTGCTCAAATCCCATTAGTTTGCACTTCAGGAGACTGTGTTCAGTATTACCTTTGTGTGGGATTTATTGGAAGTAGATTACATGCATTCTCTCAAATTTTACTACAGTGTCATACAAGTTTCTGATTTAGTCTGCAATAGTCCATAAATTCTGTTCTTTACAGTTTGTATAAGTGTTTCCAGTGTAAAACAGAAACACATGAAGAGACTAAAATGGAAGTCCTGGGTGTAATAGAGTTATCAAGTAGTGATGTTATAAAATATTAATTCTTCATTCTCTTTTGATTCCTGAAAATCTTTGCCCAAGACAATATCATTAATAGGAGAATCTGTCGGTTTGGTGGGTATTTAGAGCTTATCACTGTGTTTGATCCAGTCCTCTAGAATTCAGTGATTCTGCCCTCCATTGCTGGTGGGAAGGGAGTCCTTCCCCAGAACCAGTAGGTGCCAAAAGGTTTGTCATTGGGCAGTGGCTTGACCACTGCCTTCTTGCCTAAAGTGTTTATTTCTCCTTTTGCAGTGTATTCCAATGCCTTGCAGGAGTCCGCAAACAGTATCTTGTATAATGGGTTGATAGAAGAGTTGGTAGATGTCCTTCAGATAACAGATAAGCAGCTTATGGTAAGTATTTATTAATATTTTCCTGTGTATATCAGGCTCATATGTATTTATCTGATTTTTGGTTTTTCCCAGAGGTTAAAATGAACCCCAAGAGGGAAGCTTAGCCCTTTCCTCTTTGGATATTTCGCTGCAAATTTAACAAACGCAGGATTTTCAATGTTATTCTCAACAGACCTCCATCTACTCCAAGCAATTACCAGTAGAATAACTTAAATTTTAGAGTGGGTATTAGCAACTTGGTTCAGTCATCTACTTCTTATTTAACACATCCCATGTTTACTTTCTGTTTTCAAAGGAGATTAAAGCTGCTTCTTTACGAACATTAACATCAATTGTCCACCTGGAGAGAACTCCCAAGCTCAGCAGTATTATTGACTGTACTGGAACTGCCTCCTACCATGGATTTTTGCCTGTACTTGTGCGGAACTGTATCCAGGCCATGATTGGTAAAGTTTTGGTGGTTATTGTCCTAGCCACCAAGAGGAACCCTACCCTTTGCTTTGTCTGCCTTTGTTTAGCATCCTGCCAACTTAACACCAAATTCTGAGCTTGTTCTTTCTCTCTCTCTCTCCACTTCCCTTGTAGATCCTTCCATGGATCCATACCCTCACCAGTTTGCCACTGCTCTCTTCTCTTTTTTATATCATCTGGCCAGCTACGATGCTGGTGGCGAAGCCTTGGTCTCCTGTGGAATGATGGAAGCCTTATTGAAGGTGCTCTACTTGTTTTAAAAAATACATTTGTGGGGAAATCAACTAAGAGGGTACAGAGTTGTGAATGGTTTGCAGTGAGAACAGTTAGCATAAGAAAGCGTAACCCAGAAAATGTTATACTTAATTTCTCAAGTTTGGCCTTCTAGTTATCTTCATTAACAACTTTTAAGAGCAGCTATTTCCATTATTTAGAATTGCTCATAGTCCAGCATGATGTGATAGGAGGCCCTGGGTACTAATTAAGATATTGCCACATCTTATCGTGACCTTAGGCATGATAGGCTTTGCCATGTGCCTGGGCACTGGGCACCAGCTCTTTTCTCCCTGAATATTTTATTTAATCCTGAAAGGTAATTTATGTCCCTATCACCTCAGGAGGTTGAGTCTCAGAAGTGATAGAGCTATCATTTGGCAAGCACCAAAAATCAAACATATATTTTTTTCCTTCTATACCATGCTGCTTCTCTGAAACCCTAGACTGCATGTTTCCAGAAGAGCACATTATTTACAGCTTTGTGTCTTTTCATTTGATTGGTTTTACCTTTTTCTCTCCCTCATAGGTCATAAAGTTTCTTGGTGATGAACAGGACCAGATAACATTTGTCACCAGAGCTGTCAGAGTGGTTGACCTCATCACCAATCTGGACATGGCAGCTTTTCAATCCCATAGTGGACTTTCTATCTTCATTTATAGACTTGAGGTATACAAGGAGCACTTCGGAGCACTTTGCATATACTTGTATGTAGTGAGAGCTGAGCCTAGGAACTATCCTTATAACCCTAAAGAGCCATTTTATCCCTCTTTTGTTTTTAGAAACCAGTTCTGTAATCTGCCTGTGATATTCTTTTGTTATAAATATTTTTAATCTCCGTTATTTATGTAGGATTATCTTACTGTTTTCCCCTTGATCGTAGCATGAAGTGGATTTGTGCCGAAAAGAATGTCCTTTTGTGATCAAGCCAAAGATCCAGAGACCCAGTACTACACAAGAAGGAGAAGAAATGGAAACTGATATGGATGGTAATTAACAGTTACTATAAGCATTGGTTCATTATCTTCTTTTTCCCAATAAAGTGTGAGCTCCGTGAGATCAGGTTACTGTTTTGTTCACTGCTGTAATCTCCAGTAGTGCCTGATATGTATATCATAAGTGTTTAAATATGTGTTAGGGAAAGATAAGGAGAATGTAGACACTAAAATGGGACCCTGTGAAACTACCTGGCCATTTTGAGAAGGAAAGGGAGAGGTGAAAAAGTTGTTGGGTAGGGAACAAATTTTAAATCATAAAATCTGAAAGATAGAAGACAAGGTATTCTTAATCTTGGGGTGCATCAGGTAAGTCCATTTTTAAAACTTCCCCCAGTTCGTAGCTCTTAATAGTACCAAAAATAAAAAACTTCCACAAAACAGCTTTCTTAGAATTTAATCTTATCTTGACCCAGGATGTCATTACATATATCTGTTATCATGCTAATAATAAAGGTATTAGAATTTTTATAATGCTTTCATTCTTTACACTAAATATACCTAAGTTTTCATTCCTTTTTTTCCCGAACACAATTAACTATGTGCATTGCTGCCCCTAGAAGCCCCTTTACCCAATTTCTATCTGTAGTCTACAGTGGGTGACTTGGCATTTGAGGTAATGGGTGTGGTCATGTGGTCCTGAGTGCTGATTAAAATGTGACATCTCCTAAATGTGGTGGTGTAGAAGACAATTTAAAGACTCACTGTTCACTATAAATCAGTGGTTGTCAAACTTTAGTAAGCATAAGAATAAATTAAAGTGCTTGCTAAAATAAAGATTTAGTGCAATGCTTGATTTAGTAAGTAAGACCAGGAAATCTACATTTTTAAAAACTAATCTTGGTGATTGTGATATACTCGTAGAGAAAATTGTATATTCACTGAAAAGCAGGTTAGAAAACCATGAGTTTGTGTTTCCTGTGTATAAGTAGGCACATGTATGTATGTTTGTGTATGTATAAAAAAGATCAGAAGAAAAACCCACAGTTGGTTGAATCCGCAGATGTGGAACCTCGGATATGTAGGGCTGACTATAAAGTTATATGCAGATTTTTGACTATATAGAGGGTTGGGGCCCCAACGTTTGTGTTGTTCAAAGGTCAACTGTATTTTCATTTTGGGTTTCAATATTCTAATCCTTCTCCATTTTGATATCATTCATCTCACCTTACGGAAAAAAATTGTTCTCAAATAACCTTCTCTTTGGTGGTGCCTTTTATTCTAATTTCTTTATCATAACTTTTACTTTAGTTGCAGATGTGACTATGGAAAGTAGTCCCGGCTCATCCATCCCTATGGAGCACCGGCTGGATGTTGAATTAAGGGCATCAAGTTCCAGCAGCACTAGCATCTCCTCTGGCCCTGGCCCTCGTCCTGGTATGTAGACGTGGAGAGACACAGCCGATAACAGTGATTGAATTACTAAACTAGTGAAGCAAGGTGCTTTGGGGGAGCTCAAGCAGTACATTTGGAGGTTTGCTTCTTATGACTGTGACTGTTACTTTGCCATTCTGGTATTCATTTTCTCGTATTAACATTTATTTCATAGCATTTTATAATTTTCCAACTATTCATACTTTGATTATTTTATCAAAACATCCATGTTTGAGGGCAGATAATATTCAAAATAGTAACTGAGGATCAGAGTTAATCTTTTTACTTTGTAATTTTTCTTTTTTACTTTAGACTTTTAATTTTAGTATAGGTTTTGTGTAGTCCTTGGTGATTTATTTTTTCCAGTTTTAAAGCTTAGGTAAATGTTCTTCCCAACATCCAGAGATTTCACTTCGCATGTCTGCTAGTGTTGCTATAGTGCATGTGGATCTAAAAATTTGTTTTATGTACCTGCTCATTGTACATAATGGTGAACCAGTATAATCCTCTTTCTCCCTTGCCAGGAGTCCAGTGTATTCCACAGCGAGCCGCACTTCTGAAATCCATGTTGAATTTCCTCAAGAAGGCCATTCAAGACCCTGCTTTCTCAGATGGCATACGACATGGTATTTGATTCTAGATACTTTCTGGAGGGGTGTTTGACTCTCTCAAAAATTGGTCCTTTTCATACTTTTTAGGAAAAGGCCATGCCATTTTGAATAGCTTTTAGTCCTTTAGTGTCACTTTTCCTAGACCTAAGGATTGTTCGTTCAACTATTTAATAATGATTCACCTATTTTTTTTCCTTTTCCAGCTTTTGAATCTGTGTTCACTTCCAGCCTGCTACCCCACTCTGTCTCTCAGTGTCTGTATTCTTTTATTCTTTGACCTACTGTTAAAAGGTTATTGCATGGACAAGGAATAAATAATAGAATATCAGGAGGAGACAAGTGGAGGCCATTAAATTGGAATCAACATAGACTTTGCCACCATGTGGTATATGTAATATATTGATCCATCATCCCCACCCATCAAACTACTACTGGTCTCATCATATTCTTCTTGATGTTTGCTTTTCTCTTAGTGATGGATGGTTCTCTGCCTACCTCCCTGAAACACATCATCAGCAATGCAGAATATTATGGCCCATCACTTTTTCTCCTAGGTAAGTGGAGTTGAATTTGTTCATACCAAGCTGGAATAACCTAGCAGTGTTCTCTGTGTGTTTTATATCCTTGTAGAATTTTACTATCCACATTTGTCCACTGTGTGATTATGTATCTTTCTAGTTGGTGATGAAATAGAGAAAGGTCAGAGTCCAGTTTCAAATAAATATCCATTTGCAGTGTATTGTGTCGGGCAAATGTGATAACTACTACACTACAGAACTCTTTTTTGCAGTGTATTGTGAATCATTTGTAATCAGTAGTATTATTGTACACTTGGATTTTTGTGCTACACTTACATTGCAGGTGTGATAGGAAACATGTCTTTATTCAATGGTTAGTCCCTAACCTTGGTCTAAAAAGCCCAATCAGAATGGTTTCCATTCTCAGAATTAAATGTCAGACCTGTAAGCTATAGTATAGAAAATTGTTTCTTACTGTAGAAAATTGTTTTGGAACCTGTGGGTACTTTGTAGTTACTTATAGAAAATGTCCTTGCATTTTGACATCACCACTACTTTGAGTATTGCTGTTGTTAAAACCTCATATTTATTAACTGGCATTTATTGAGTGCCATACATATTCAGGACAATACACGAGATGTATATGCTTCTAGAATTCTCCTTAAAACTGCAAAGGAATTTAGTGGGAGGTGTAGAAATAGAGAAAGCCTCCTTGTACCAGTAGCACACATATTTTAATACTTTGGGGTGTCTAGAGGGGGAAGTTTTGGCTACTACAGACTCAGATGCTTAACTGCCTTGCCGAAGCAATTTAGGAGTTTTTTTATTAACTTTGTATCCTGTGACTCTACTAAATGCTTTTTATTTTATTTTATTTTATTTTTTGTTCCTGAACTCAGAGGGGAAAGCATTCAGTCAGTATTTCACCATTAAGTTTGAGGTTAGCCAAAAAAAAAAGTTTGAGGCTAGCAGAAGATTTTGTGTTGACTGTTTTGTTCCTCTTGATCAGGTTGAGGAAATGTTCCCTTGTGTTACAGCAACTCCATTTTGACATGGAGAGGCTCCCTCCCAAGGTTAGTTTCAGGTGGAGAAACTCCTGACAGTAGTCCTTTGGTATGATCAAAAAAGGATTTGTTAACACAGTTGGAGAAGTCCCAGGTCAAGGGACAGGGAAGGATGGCTCTCTTTGGGAGAAAGCCCCAGAACAGAGAAAAGCAAGTGCACAGGCCTTTATTTATAAAGGGGAAGTTTAAAAGGCAGCAAGAGGATACATGTTCTTGTGGGTTGGGGTGGGGAGCAGGTGAGCCCTCTCAAGATGATGAAGGAAGCAGTAAATGAGACTTAGAGCATAAAAGCAAACGTCAATGTAGGTCAAAATTCCTTCTTTAAAGTCTTGATTCATCCCTGGCGTTTGAATTAGCATAACAACCTCCCAGGTTCCCTGTAAATAAACTTGTACTTGAAAGGGACCAGATTTGCAAAGCCAGCCCAAAGTAATTAGTCCGGCAATTATTTTAGCTCCATAAATAATAGTGTAGAGCCTTGCACCCCAGGCAGAAGGAGATGGCCAGGAAAAGAAATTAATGGGGATTTGAGAATCTCTTGGAGTATTTTAGTAATATAATTGGCTGTTTTGGTTTGTTATTTTATTTGTTGAACTATTCTGGATATCTTTCCTATATTATTAACCCACATGCAACAGGAGGTCCCCTTCAAGGCACAAGCTCCACTTCGAAATACCAGTAGGTAGTTTAATGTAATGTATTATCAATTGTCATAGCAAATAGATTGCTTTGTCCCTCATTAAGGGCTTCTAAGACCTGAGTTGTTTGGTTTATGTGGTCGGCCAGGAGTTATGCCATTATCTGGGTAGCCTCTATGAGATGAATCTGTTACAGAATTAAAAAGACCTAAACACCTTGTGTCTATTACACCAAAGCTGGTGATGAGGCCAAATATAATAGGTAAAAAGATGTCTCAGTGCTCCCTTTTGTAGCCAGTTGATGTTGCAGCCTAGGGGGAGGGCATGAAGGGGAAGTCAGCGAGGAAGCACCTGGTGAGGTTGTGGTGTCCTGCTGCAACAATTCCATGCTAAAACCCACCAAATAAAGATTCTGACTCCTTTCATATCCTACCTCTGGCTCTTCTACCCACTTTTATACCCAGTTGTGTCCCCTTTAACTTCCTCAACTGCCTTTTCTTCTCTCTCACCTCCTGTCTTAGCCTTGCCACATTTTAATCTGTTCAAGTCTGCATATGCTCTGTTCCTAGCCTAGCTGACACTAGTACCAACATGGTTATTGTGGACTCCTTAACTGGAGAGGGTGACAGGTAGTCAGTATGAATATTGAAGACCTCCAGAGCAGCAAGAGTTATTTGTATAAGTGGTTGCGTCTCCTGGGGCACCTGGTAACATTGCTGGAGGTTTAGTGCTCAAGTGACATTCTCTGTTACTATTACAAAAAATGTTGTCCATCAAGTTGAGGAAGAAGGAAATGTGGGGTCGTCATAGGGGAATAATAGAGAGTGAAGTATGAGACTGTCCGATGAGGGGAAATCAGCTCATGGGGCCATGGAGTTGTGATGAGTATAGCAGCAGATATGGGACCAGTTAACATTTGAGGGTGTCAGCATCGAGTCTGGGACTATCAATTATGCTGAAATCATTATCTAGGATGCTGGGTTGATGGGAGTCCTGGCCTAGCCCCAAAACTTTGATGGAAAGTTTTATACATTGGAGAAGTACTTAGAGAAGTGACTGAATATCAGTATTCCTTTGTCCCCAGGAGTTATAATGTAATTTCTTACAGGAAAACTGTGGACTGATTGAATACCCCAAACAAGTGAAGTCACAGCATAGACAAGAAAGGGCCCAAGGAGTTTGGCATTGAGCTGGAGTGGTAGAATCCCAGACCCAGGCCAGCCAAATGAGGCATTGCCAGGCCAACCAGAGTCTGGCAAAATGTTATGCTAGAATGTTGCATAATATTTTCAACCCTGTGGTCTCCGGGCCTTGGCATGCTAGAGGTGCCTATATATTATAGGGGCCACGGGCATTGTTATCCCAGATTATGTAGTGGTTTCTCAGTCAGTATCTCCGTAATAGCATGGATTCAGAGCTAGCATCCTATTTAAGAGTGTTGGTACTGGGAACTAATTTAAGATCTTCCTTTCCTCTTTGGAAGAACCATAAAGTTGTAGACGTGGGGCCAGCCAGGCACCAAGACCTCCATTTCCTGCAAAGAGGGATCTCCAGTTAGTGAACCTTTAAAACTATTGGGTTAGCCAAAAAGTTACTTCAGTTTTTAAGTAAAAATAAAAGACATATTTTTCATTTTCACCAAGAACTTTATTGAACAACGTATTCACCCTTTTGTTCTACTACCTTCTGCCATTTTTCAGGCAACTTCATAATTCCATCTTCCCAAAACATTTTATCTTTTTGAACAAAGAACTGTTCCAGGTGCCTTTTACGGTCTTCCAGAGAACTGAAATTTTTCTATTAACAGAATTTTGTAAAGACCAAAATAAATCCGAAGGTGCAGTATCTGGTGAATACGGCGGATGAATCAGAACCAGCCAAGCTGTAACAATTTTTGCCTGATCATCAAAGAAACATGCAGTCTTGCATTATCCTGATGGAAGATTATGCATTTTCTGTTGACTAATTCCGGATGCTTTTCGTCGAGTGCTGCTTTCAGTTGGTGTAATTAAGAGCAGTACTTGTTGGAATCAATCGTTTGGTTTTCCGGAAGGAGCTCATAATAGAAGACTCCCTTCCAATCCCACGATATACACAACATCACCTTCTTTGGATGAAGACTGGTCTTTGGTGTGGTTGGTGGTGGTTCATTTCGCTTACCCCACGATCTCTTCCGTTCCACATTATTGTAAAATGTCTACTTTCATTGCCCGTCACAATTTGTTTAAAAACACAACATTTTTGTTAGTTTAAGTAGAGAATCGCATGCAGAAATACAGTCAAGAATTGTTTTTTTGCTTAACTTATGTGGAACCCAAACATCAAAGCGATTCACATAACCAAGCTGGTGCAAGTGAATGTCAGTGCTTGATTTGGATATTTTGAGTGTGTTGGCTATCTCCCGTGTGGTATAACGTTGATTGTTCTCAATTAATGTCTCGATTTGATCTCTATCAACTTCAACTGGTCTACCCGACCATGGAACATTCTTCAGCGAGAAATCTCCAGCATGAAACTTTGCATACCACTTTTGACACGTTCATCAGTCACGGCACCTTCTCCGTAAACTGCACAAATCTTTTTTTGCATTTCAGTTGCGTTTTTACCTTTCTTGAAATAATAAAGCATAATATGCCGAAAACATTGCTTTTTTTCCCTCCCATCTTCAATATTAAAATGGCTACACAAAAATTCACCAATTTTGATAAGGTTTTTTTTTAATGCATGCTGATAGGACAGCTGTCACAATACAGTCTAACAAAATTGTTTCGAATTAAGTTAAAGACAGCTAAGCTACTAGAGCCATCTTAACGGAAGAAAAACTGAACGAACTTTTTTGCCAACCCAATATATTGGGCAAGGTCTTTGGCAGAGACCTTTCTCGTGGCATACAGAATAGTCTGTTTGGGAGTGTGAGGGCCCTCAATTTCCAGCGAATCCCAGTCTATTATCCACTCTCTGGGTAAGTGCCAGTCTATATATTGCACCAGGATCAAAAAGGGAAGGGGTCTTTAAGTGAGGGGGGATTTTCTTTGGGATCATAGATTCATATATGGGGAATGTCCCCTTTTGTGGCCAGAAAAGGGAATGGAGAGGTCCTCATTGCGTTTAATTAGGATGCCCTATGAATTAAAAGGTTAAGAGTTCAGAATAAAGTGGGCAAAAGAGAGACCCATTTAGGAGACCATTGTCCATTTTGTAAATTTAAGAGAGCATCCTTGAGTAGGCCATTATGTTTCTCTGTTAGCCTGCTGTCTGCCAACAGTAAGACAGATTGGAAGCTCAAGTGATGCCTTGTTTTTACAGCCCATGTCCAGACTGAATGAGCAGTAAAATATGTACCCTCATCAGAGTCAGTGTTACCAGGAAGCCCAAAGGGAACTAACATTTTGTGAGGCCTATAATAATACTATTGTTAGCAGTAGCATGACAGGAAGGATAAACCAAGATCAGGCCTGTCTTAACAATCAATCTTTGTTGAGGGCATAGCAATTTGCGCCAGCATATTGAGGCAGTGGCTTAACAAAATGAATTTGCCAGTCAGAGAAGGGGTGTTCATTCCTTGGTATGGATTTCCATTGGCCATAATGCCAATGACAGGACAGGACACAAAGATCACAATGAGAGGCCATAGTTTGGGCTAAGGCCAGTGTCATGGGGATGCCATGGTGTTTAGCCCATATTTAAGGGTCTGGGGACTGCGGTGACTGGACATCTCATGGACCCACTGAACCAAGGACAGGTAGTAATATCTGAGCTTATTTAAAAAGTGTGAGCAAGTTAGTCAGCTGTGGCATTAAAATGAACTTCTTCTCTGGTGGCCTTAGCATGAGTTGAGACACGAAACTTCAATTGTAATATGCAAAGTATGAGCAGTAATATATCCCCAATGTGGAAGGCCCCATAGGGCATGATCCTGAATGGGATAATTACTTTGAGCCCATTGACCAGAAATAAACAGTGAGGCCATTAGCTACCACACAGGAATCTATAAACATGGAAAATGGACATAACCATTATTGAAGTGTGTTCTCCAGTGCCAAAATGACTACAGTCAGCTCTCAAGTTGAGTTGACTCTTAAGTCCCATCCTTTATCAAGAGTGACGCAGTCAAGGGGTGGAAAGCAGCAACTCTCCAGCAGGCTCTATCACGTGTGATTGCCATCCATAATATAAATGAAATCCCCTTTTTACTGGATTTTCTACTCAACAAAGGTATGTCCCTGTGCTTTTATGTCCTATTCCAAGTACCCTAAACAGTCTTGAAAACCAAGGTCACTTGGTTAGGTAAATTATCTGCAGGACAAAAGCCTGAGGCTCTAAATTCTTGGTGCTTTTTTCATATTCTGAATCTTAATTTTCTTACTCCTCTTTTTTGTAATTGCTATCCTTATATTGTTTTATCGCCATCTAAACTTTTAAAATCCTCTGCCAAAATGGACAAAATAAGACCATTAGCTTGCCTTAACGTCACTTCTTTTTCAGCATTCTCTTTGTTTTCTTTTTAGTAACCCTTGGCTTTCCCTCTCTTCGATGCATTTTTTAATTTTGTTAGAGTACCTCTTTGGGTAATCTTTAGGGTGTTATACTTCCTTTAAGAAGTTTGTGGACGTTTCTCCACTGTCTTACGTTACATATTGTAAATAACCATGTTGTTAAACTGGTTCTTGTTCCTTTGTAGGTAACTTCATTTTCTCTTTACCCTTGAAGTTCACAAACTTTACCAAGATGTATTCATTTATTTTATAAATTGACTTATTTTTTTGTTTTTTGTGGTTTTTTTGGCGGGGGGGGCGGTGGTTGGCTGTGTTGGGTCTTCATTGCTGTGTTCAGGCTTTCTCTAGTTGCAGCGAGCGGGAGCTTCTCTTCGTTGTGGTACGCAGGCTTCAGTAGCTGTGGCACACGGGCTTAGTTGCTCCGCGGCATGTGGGGTCTTCCCAGGCCAGGGATGCAACCCGTGTCCCCTGCATTGGCAGGCGGATTCTAAACCACTGCACCACCAGGGAAGTCCCTACCCAAGGACTCTTAACATTGCTGATGGTATTTTTAAATTGCTGAAAGGGCTTTTTAGAAGACATTTTGTCCATTTTTTGTCCATTATTAACCACTGCGCCAATAGGGAAGCCCTACCAGGATGTATTTAGTTCTATTTCTTTTCATTGTTCCCTCATAGCACTTGGTTAGGCTCTTTTAAAAATCTAAATATTTTTTCCTGCTTCAGGGAAATTCCTTTGGTTCCTTTTAACTTACATGTTCTCTCCTGGAAACCCTATGGTTTAGCTAATTAGACTACCATATTGATCTCATGTCACTTACTTTCTGAGAGAATTTCTTTATAATCTTTCAAGATGCCTATTGCATTGTCAAATCTTTAATTCCTTACAAATGTTTTTGATCGCCAACTATTACCTTATTTTTCAGAGACCCTTTGTCTTAGATTATTGCTGTTTTATGGGTTTTGTGGTTTCTAGAATTTTTTTTTTTTTTTTTTTTTTTTTTTTTTTTTTTTTTTGCGGTACGCGGGCCTCTCACTGCTGCGGCCTCTCCCGTTGCGGAGCACAGGTTCCGGACACGCAGGCTCAGTGGCCATGGCTAACGGGCCCAGCCGCTCCGCGGCATGTGGGATCCTCCCAGACCGGGGCACGAACCCGCGTCCCCTGCATTGGCAGGCGGACTCTCAACCACTGCGCCACCAGGGAAGCCCTAGAATTTGATTTTAATCATAAATTTTTTAAGAGTTGTTTCTTTTAGGAGTTAGTTGCTTGGTTCCATCTGGAACTAATTGGTTTTAGTGTGTTCATTCGAATTCTTAATCATCTATTAATTTTAAAAGAGGGCTTAAACTGTCCCCGTTGCACAGTAGCATTATGACATAGCATTATATTAAATAGTTAGACCTCCTTAAAATAACAGACTTGATGTCTTAGTAACCTCTAATAGAACACTAATTTTAGTTTATGAATACTCAATTTTAATAGCTCCTTAGAATTTAGACGTTTGTACGAATGGAAGTCTATTGAAGGGTCTGTCATACACCAATAGAAACCCAAAAAAAAGGACTTAAATTTTCCATAAGTTTATAGCTCATCAGAAATACCAAAGGCCATTGACAACTGTTGGTCCCAGTAATTGTCATATATCTGCCATTTCAATAGCATTTGATGAGAGGTGCTCTGTTGACCATCATGAACTGAAAATCCTCTGGTTTCTTTTAGATCTCAGGCATCAGCAATTATGAGTTTGTTTTATACATGGTTTATGGATATTGTATGTGCATGTGCCTTCCTTGTCAGGTTTTAAAATGAAACTTTTAAAAATCTCATTAAATGAGTTAGGAAGCCTTGTTTTAATTGCTCCTAGAAGGTTTAATAACACTCACATCTAAAATTGTTGGCTTGGTTCCTTTCTGTTACTTGGCAGTATTTTTTAAAAATTCTTGTAATGGTCTAGTCTGCTTTGCTATCATTTCTTCATAGTCGATTTTTATGACATTTTCTTACAAAAGCATTGCACTTCATTGTTAACACGCAGTTTGTAAAATTTTATTTGTTCTGAATCCAGTTAAATCTCTTTTTTTCATTGCTAATATATATTGCTCTCTTTATTAGATTTCCCTTAAGTTTGTAAGCTTTTTCAGTCTTTTCAGAGGGCTGGTTATTGGTTTTAATTATTTGTGCATTTTGCTTGCAATTTCACTAAATTCTACTTTCTTCTGTTTTTTCTAGTTTCTCTTTTGTTTACTTTTTAATGAATGCATTAATGCTGTACTGTCTTCTCTTGCATAGAGTTTTTTCCATATTCTTTTTGCCATATTTGCATTAATGGTAGTCTTAAGGCACGTTTCTATATACTGTCAAAAATTGGTCAGATTAATACGCAAGGACTCTTTTTTTTCCGCGGCATGTGGGATCTTCCCGGACCAGGGATCGAACCCGTGTCCCCTGCATTGGCAGGCGGATTCTAAACCACTGCACCACCAGGGAAGTCCCTACCCAAGGATTCTTAACATTGCTGATGGTATTTTTAAATTGCTGAAAGGGCTTTTTAGAAGACATTTTGTCCATTTTCATCAGTAAGTTTACATTCACTTTAACCCAGCAAACACACACTGCCATCTTACATTTTTTCCTGCTTAAGCAGACAAAAAAGGGTATATTTTTAGGTTTATCAATTCTCACCATTATGGACTGGTTTATATGCATGGTGGTACATGTATTTAGTAGAACAGTATGCAGCCATTCAAATTGAATGAGCTGTAGTGACGTGGGAAAGATAAAGGAGATTATATGGTGCATATTACAATTGAAAAAACAAGTTAACCTCATTCTTATCAAAATATGCTCATAAAAATCTTGAAATTTTCAGGTTTTATTTATATATTTTTTCTTAAATTTTATATATTTAAGGTGTACAACATAATCTGATATACATAGTGAAATGATTTCTACAGTCAAGCATTATCTCCTCACATAGTTTCCCTTTTTTGTGTGATGAGAGCACCTGAAATCTACTCTCTTAGCATATTTCCACTACTCATTACAATATTACTAACTATAACTGTCATGCCTATACATTGCCCCATAAAAATCTTGAAGAGTAGTCACTAAATTCCTAATGGTGATCAATCTCTGATGGGCAATATTAGTACTTTTACTAAGCTCATGCACGCGATTAAATTGTTGTACATTGAGCTCTGGGTTTGTTTTTTTTTATTTTGTTTTGTTTGAGCCTTTGAAGTTTTGCTTTTAATACCTGTGAAGAATCTCTCAGTTTCTTATATCTTTCATCCTTTTTTTAGCTACTGAAGTGGTGACTGTGTTTGTATTTCAAGAACCATCATTGCTCTCCTCACTCCAGGACAATGGATTGACAGATGTCATGCTGCATGCACTGCTGATCAAAGACGTGAGACCTTTCTGCTGATCTGTAAAGAATGTTCCATGCATACCCCTTTCCATAAAATATACAGACATATACACACACACACACTTGAAAAGCAGTCTTATGGCATGAAAATCCTATCTTTTGTTTTCTACGTGTAGTATTGAAATTATTGGAGGGTGTGGGGAAGGGATAGTTAGGGAGTGTGGGATTGACATGTACACACTGCTGTATTTAAAATGGATAACCAATAAGGGCCTACTGTATAACACAGGGAACGCTGCTCAATATTCTGTAACAACCTAAATGGGAAAAGAATTTGAAAAAGAATAGATACATGTATATGTATAACTGAATCACTTTGCTGTACACCTGCAAACTATCACAACACTGTTAATCAACTATACCCCAATGTAAAATTAAAAGTTTTTAAAAAAGAAAGAAACCTTTGGACCTGGTCATCAAGATCCGTTTGATCTCTCTGTGTAGTACCCCTGGCCAAAGTTTCCTAACTTTGTACCTGGACTCTTTCAGATGTCTTCAAGCTCACTTTATTTTCTCTCTAGGTTCCTGCTACCCGTGAAGTCCTTGGCTCCCTCCCAAATGTATTCAGTGCACTCTGCTTGAATGCCCGAGGTCTTCAGTCATTTGTACAGTGTCAGCCTTTTGAACGTCTCTTCAAAGTTCTTCTGTCTCCAGATTACCTCCCAGCCATGCGGAGGAGGAGGAGTTCCGATCCTCTAGGTAAGTAAGGATTTGCCTTTAAATAAATAATTGGTTGGCTGTTGTGCCAAGAGTTAGGTGATTATCAAGCCACCAGTTGGCAAGGAAACCCTTCCTTGACCTCACTTCATCATGTGTCTGGCTAGGTGTGCTAAGCTTAATGGGAATTATCACCATATAGTCTATTGCAGGGAGAAAAGAATACTTCATCCTTAACCTCTGCTTATAATATTTCCATGCTTCTCAACAGTTCACTGTTAAATGTACTGTTACAATGCTGGTGAGAAATAGGTATTAGAAAACCAGCAGTAGATTTTCAGGTCCACCATCTAGTCTTCAGCAACAGGAGATCCTGGTAATCTTCTGTTCTAATATCCAAGTCCCTAAGATAGTCACAAATTAATAGATTTCCTTCTCAGTGTATTTGAGACCAGATCATTGAGGTGTAGCAAGAAGGAGGGGTTCCAGAAAGAATCCAGTTTTCAAAAATGTGCTTTGTCACCACTGTAGCATTTTAGCCACTACCATTCTTTACCGGGGCAGTCAGGGTTAATGGTTTATGGTTCTTTTGTTTCTCGTTCTCTCTTCACCCTACAATACTAGTTCAGACCTTGACAGTAGAGATTACTACGGTAGAATGTAGCATACATGGTTACTTTAAAATGTGTTTACTAGATGATAAATTTCTTTCCTCCTCCCCAGTGATTTGGTTGCAGAGGTTGGTGTGAATTCATTTGAGAAAGCATGGCATTAGAAAATCACAACAACCAGTTCAGTTTCTTCTTTCCTCCTTATATTGGCACCAAAAAAAAAAAAAAAAAAAAAAATAGCCCAAGCTCTATTTTCTTCAGTCTTTCTAACAATTCCATTTTTGACTTTAAGGGGATACTGCCTCCAACCTCGGGAGTGCTGTTGATGAGCTCATGAGACATCAGCCAACCCTCAAAACAGATGCAACGACTGCGATCATCAAGGTGGGAAGTGATACGGCTGTGACCATGGGCATGAGAGAGCAGTGAAGTGGGAGTTTTTAGGAAAAGGCAAGACCTACTGGAGGTCATTTGGATTCTTAGACTGTGCCTATAAGAGGATTATTCTGCCTCATTTTCTCCAAGTCCTTGGGTTGGTCCTTTACCCCACCCCCCAAAAAAGTCACTTAAGTATTGCTTTCTTATACAGGATATTAAGAAGTTGCCAAGGCTTAGCTTCTGTTTGTAAAAGCATATTACCCTTTCTAATCTTTGTTGCTTGGTTTTTGTTTTGGGGTTTTTTTTTTCCACATTTACTAGCCCTGCCGGTTGCCTCTTAGGATTGTTGAAACTGGTAAATGAGTTACTGGTGGTTGGTGAATTAGAACATGGGGTCACATCAATCAGTCAGTCACTTAACAGCCATGTGACCCTGAAGAAGTTATTTAACTTCACAGAACTTCAGTTTCCTTGTTTGTAAAATGAAATTAATGACTATATTCCAGGAATAGTGTATATAAAGTGTTTTGGCACTTCTGTATATAGCACATAGAAAGTGCTCCAAAAATGTTAGTCATCACCCCATTCCTTAATTACTAATAAGTAATCTTGTTTCCTTTGCCTTTCAGTTACTTGAAGAAATCTGTAACCTTGGAAGAGACCCTAAATACATCTGTCAGAAGCCATCAATCCAGAAGGCAGATGGCACTGCCACTGCTCCTCCCCCAAGATCTAATCATGCTGCAGAAGAGGCCTCTAGTGAGGATGAGGAGGAAGAGGAAGTACAGGCCATGCAGAGCTTTAATTCTACCCAGCAGAATGAAACTGAGCCTAATCAGCAGTAAGTGTTCACAAGACAGGTTCTCTAGCCTTGTGATCTTGAGCATGTTGTTTTCATCTGTAAAAATGAGGGAGTTGGATTAGATCCAGTTATAAGGTTCTTCCGGCCCTAAATGTCTGTAATTTATCTTTCTTTGACCCTTGTGTGTCGTTTGTGCTTTGGTGTTTGTTTTGGTTGCTTTAGCAAGCTTTCTTTTTTAGACGCTGTTCATGAAATTCAATCAGAATTCAGTATATCAAATTAAAAGGCCTTCTTCAGAGGATTTCCCTTTGTTGATTTGGTATTCCATGTCATTGACTGCTTGATTGTTTTCCATAAGTGAGCATACATTAAACACATTGCACTTTTGAAGCCTATCTCCTAAGAAGTTCTTAAGAGTTACAGGGATTTGTTGTTGGTTGGTCTCTGTTTTTGTTTATTTCATCTGTTCATTCCAGATACATCAGAAGGCTTTGGAATGTACTATATGATTGTAACTAGGCACAGTAGATTTTCCTTCTATTTATTTGAGGTTTGTTCTACATGAAAATTGATTACCTGGATGGTGAGATGGGGATGGGGGGGTGAGCTTAAAGACTGCTGGTAGACCTGGTTCTTCGAGCTTACAGTGTTCGCATGCAAGGGATGAAAAGCAACTGCTGTAGCTGTAACTCTTAATCACCTTCATGCTCGAAATGGGCATGATCCCTCTGGACAGTCATGCATTCTTTAATAAGTGCTCTTTTGGTGTATATATAGAAGTAGTTCTGAGAAAAGCATGAGCATTTTATTTAGGTGTGGATTTGAATGGGTTTGAGCTCATCTCAAAGGGTGGCTTGGGACTTAAGAGAAGATTATGGTGGAGTAGACAGCAGGAGCGAAGGTCTAGAATCCAAAACAGGTATGCCCTCTTGGAACTCTAGAAAGTAATGAGCCTGTTGGTGTGAATTTTTTGGAGGGGAGGCATTACGTTTTAAGTATGTTGCTTTCTTGGGCAGATATATTTTCATTGTCTGAGAAGGCAACCCTGCCTTCATCTAGCACCATCTTCTGTTTTGATTAAAATGTTGTCTTTCTGAGAGGAGGTGTTTTAGAGTGCTGGTAGTAACATAGTGAGTTCAATTTGTATAAAACTGTCAAGCTGTTCACTTAAGTTTGTGCACCTTTTGCTTGTATGTTGTGTGTCAATAAAATGTTTACACGCGCACACACAAAAAATGTTCTCTTTCTGGAAAAGGAGGGTACCCTAAAAGAAAGCAGGACTTTATTTGCAAAGGAGTCGGAATCTTAGTGCTTTTTTGCCACATCCTTGATTGTCAGCCGTCCTGCTGGTATAGGATTCCTGTTCCTGGCTACAAACTAGGGATGGATTTCTTGAATGTTAGTAATGGTGGTGGTTTTGAGTCAAGCTGTGTACATTCATCTGCATATAACTTTTCTACCTGGATTTCTTAATACCTTTTGTCTAACATGCCCAGATTTTAAGCTGCCTTGGTAAATTGACATTTTCTCAAGCCCTCATATGTCTTCACTCTGCATGCTTTTCTTGGAATATCATGAGTCACTGTATATTCTATTCATATTTATCCCCCATCCCCAAATTATCTATCTCCTTCTTTTCCATCTACCAAATTCCTACAAGTCTAGCTCAAATGTCTTATTCTTGTTTTTTTTTTTTAAGTTTATTTATTTATTATTTTTGGGTGTGTTGGGTCTTCATTTCTGTGCGAGGGCTTTCTCTAGTTGCAGCAAGCGGGGGCCACTCTTCATCGCGGTGCACAGGCCTCTCACTGTCGCAGCCTCTCTTGTTGCGGGGCACAGGCTCCAGATGCGCAGGCTCAGTAGTTGTGGCCCACGGGCCTAGTTGCCCCGCGGCATGTGGGATCTTCCCAGACCAGGGCTCGAACCCATGTCCCCTGTATTGGCAGGCAGATTCTCAACCACTGCGCCACCAGGGAAGCCCAAATGTCTTATTCTTAAAAGAACTTTTTTTAACCTCTAAATAGGAAGTTGATCTTTTGTGTTCTCCCAACAGTTTTGTTAAAAATCATTTATATATTCTAATGGTTTCCCCCACTAATCTATATAGTTCTCCAAGTCAGGAACAATGTCTCATTCAACAGTGTATCCTGATCACTTTGTTTATAGTAGGTAATCAGTTAATAACTGTTTGTTTATTGAGTTGATAAAATGAATCAAGAGTATTAGATTAAGGAGTCCCTGAGTCTTAAATGCCAAGAGATCTGGGCCTAATGAAACATGAACAAGAATGAAGAAATAGTTAAAATCTAGACCCACAACATTAATACTGTATCATAGTATTAGTCATATGTAGCTTCTAAGCTGCAAAGGACTCTAATAGTTGCTGTTCCATGGTATTGATGTTCTTCTGCATGGTCTGGGTGTTCATCAGCACCTCATTCACATAACATATCTAAGAATCTCACAAATATTGACACATGTACTTTTCCACTTCTGCCACCTTCACAAGCTTCAATTGGGTCATTACGTGGATTATTAGGGCTGGAAGGGAACACAAAAGACTATCTAAACTCAACCTACATTTTGAAAGCCACTACCTATTATAGGTAAAATTCTTTTATCTCCTTATCCCAGGTAGTTGTTATGGTGGGAGTTGCTATGTACTTTCTGCCAATATGGGAAAGTGGCTTTGAAACATTTGCAGTGTGTGCCACCTCTCCCCAAAAGTCTTGTTTGTATTCTTCCCCCACCCAACGCAAAATTCTTCAATGGGACTCCCGAACAAATTCTGGTCTCCCATGCCCACATCTGTTTTCCAATGCCTTAAATACACGCATGAGTAATTTTTTCCATTAATTTTAATTGAGGTATAATTCCTATACAGTAAATGGTACAGATTTTAAGTTTCCTATTTCCCTACCCTAAAATGGGGCAGCTACCTATCTTATTTCTGTCATTCATAGAATAAGTTTGCCTGTTCTGGAACATCGTATAAATAGAATAAACGGAGTCTTATATGTATATCATATCTAATGTATGTACTTTCTTGTTTCTGGCTTTTGTTGCATAGCGTATTTTTGAGATTCATCCATGTTGTGTCTATCAGTATGTTGTTTTTGTTGCTGAATAGTATTCCACTGTATGAATATACTACAGCATTTATCCACTCACCTGTTGACGAAGTTTTGAGTTTGTTTTTTTTTCCAGACTAAGACAGTGTTCTTCTCCCTTGGTTTTGTCCCCAAAATCAGCAGCTAGCATTGAGTAAAATGATTGATTGTATTTGATCTTGAGACACGTGGTTTTGTGCTACAAATCTGCAATAAGGAAACTTAGGCATTACAGTCTACCCCAAATACATGGAGTTCTGTTGTACATTCAAAGGCATTCACCACAAGTAGTTCTAAATACTTGGCTTTTGGCCTCTTTCTTCTGCCTTCTGAATTGTTTGAGCTCAGCAAAACTGATATTGCTGGGGGTGAATATACTTGCCAGTAAGTAACCAAGGTTTTCAGTTGGGGCACCATGGTTTATTTTTGTGATTGATTCCATTTATTTTGCCTAACTTAACCACCTACCCTGAACAACTTGAAAGAAATGGGTTATATATATCCATGTGGTCTTTGGAACTTGAATAGCAACTGTCTGGGCTTTAAAGGCATCAAATGCAGAGAAGCAGTTGTTCCCTGAATTGTGGCCCACTGGGAGGGCTCTTTTGCCAAAGGCAGCTGTGTCTCCTCAGGAGTGGTAAGAGAGACCTGATTTTCCTCCCCCCACTCCACCCCACCCCCGAAAAACCCCAAAACATGAGATCTGTTGTCCTGTACCCATGTACTATGACACTCAATTGGAATCCTTCTCCTCCACATCTGATTAAGGGCTCCAACATCATAAATACCCATGTAAAAGTGACTAGAGTTAAAATTAAGTTTGGGAATGTGTGTCTGTTTTGGAGAAGGCGGCGAGGCGGCAGTTTTTAATTTGACAGTTAAGATAAATTTGTTTCATTCTTCATGGAAATGCAGTCTTTCATTGTTTCAAAGATGCTATGGGTCAAAGTTTCATATCAGGTTAGGATTAGAATGACTTTTCTTAAAACCAGTGGTAGGGGGATTTCTACTGAAGAAAGTTGATCATTTTTACTATTCCTATATGATGCCCTGAGCCTAGAAGCCAAAAAGATGAGGGTGGGGAGAAAAGTGGTTACTGAACAAGTTCATTCCTGGAGTTTAAGAACCACTGTTGGTTTGTTTTCTCTCTTGTTCCCTCCAACTTCCATCTAGCAAATGAAGAAAGTACATTTCATGATGGTGCTTTGAGTCTTTACCATTATATTTGGCTTCTGCAAAGGGGCAGGTATCTCCCTGGGCTTAGAGCCATACCTGTACTTCTTAGCTGTAGAGATGGATCTCTTGAGTTCTTCCCAAGGAAGTGCAGTCAAGCTGGGGCGGATAATTGGTGTAAGTAGCAGGGAATGTGGCAGTGGTTCTGCGGAGGAAGTTTACAGTCAGGGAAGGGTTTGCAATCTTCCCATGGAATCATTTCACTCCTGGCTTATGTATAGGTCCTCCCTTTGTACAAAGTTCTTCCCCAGATTCTTCATTGAGCATGTTCACAACATCCTACCCAAGCCCTAGCTCGAGATATTTTAGCTCTAAAGCCATTCGTCATGCCTCTCCACTCTCTTTGCCTATTGCCTAGTCTCTGTTTTGCTGCCACATATCCCCATGCCTGGCAAATCTTTGTTCACATTTTATCTTGCTCAGAGACAAAATTATTTTTTGCCAATTTTTCTGCCTTCTCCCCCTACCTCTCCCTTCTTCTATCTCTGCCCTTTTCTCCCAAATTTCTCCCAAGGGCCTATATCTAAAATGTTCTTATTCAACTCAAGTTTTGTCCTTTTCTAGGGTTTATCTTTTAGGTAGATTTTGTTTCATTTCAATATACTTTGTGGGGTTTTTCCCTCTGTTTATTTCTTACAAAAGCCAAGGTGTAGCCATTGGTCTAAAGGCTGCATTTTCTGCAGCTATGGCATTATTGCAGCCTTCTTATCTTCAATGCATCATTGAAGCATCTGAAGCAGAAGGACCTGATCACAATTTTGGGGTAGTTCAGGAAAAGGTTGTTAGAGAAGGAGACCTTGGGTGTTGCCTTCATCTTTGACCAACTTTGACTTTTCTGAATGGTTTACCAATCTAAGCATGGAATCTTGACCAAAATTAAATTCCATTTCCTGCTCTCTATAACATTAAATCTGATGCAAGAACACGGTAAGATGTTTATGTATTTGTTTCTTTGCCTAGCTCCTTTCTTCAAGCAAATATTTAAATAGTCTCTTAATTGAACATGCTTATTTTTAGTATTTTCATATTGATGAATTCCTCCTATAATAGTTTGCCTAAAATAGAATAATTTCTTTTGAGATATGTATAAGTGCTGAGTTTGTGAAAGCTTGGTTTTTCCTTTTGTGCTCTCAACCTACTCAGGCTAGGAAAGCTACCTTCAGAATTGATTTCAGCTCTTTTCTTTTTCCTTCTTTTTTTTTTTTTCTGTGCTACATACTAAAGGCTATAAGTCTAACTGAGAGAAAGGACTAGAATTTCACGGTTTCCTTTTCTTCGCTTTGTTCTCTTGCATTGGTATTGTGAATTTCTGTGAAACTCACTCTTTTCTCCCTTAACAGGGTTGTTGGTACAGAGGAACGTATTCCTATTCCCCTCATGGATTACATCCTTAATGTGGTAAGATTAATGGTAGGGCAATCTGAGTAAAGGTGTGTGCTCTTCTGGAAAATGTGTGGGGTTACCAAATAGTCTGATGACTTGTGTTTATTTTCACTGGGGCCCTTCAAGTGCAGAGAGCAGCGGGGAAAGATGTATAAACCTTGTTCTGTGTGATTTGCCAAAAATTAGCTAACAGTCCCTTTTTTAATATTCCCAATTTTCTGTTCATTCCCCTTTGGAATCCAAACAGGAGGAGAATGGGCTTTGTTAGACCAGTCCAGTATTATGTTCTTTGAGTGCATCCCAGCATATTTTTTTTCCCGTTACTTGCCATTTTTTCCCATTAACTTCTCTTTTACCAATAATAATAATAATAATAATAATAATAATAATAATAATAATGTGGTGTTTTCTTTTAACTTCTGTGTGTCTCACAGGAAAAAAGGAAGAGTTTGAATTTTCCCAGAGTTATTTACCTATAAGGGGAAGCCCATTTAGCATTTGTTCTAGCCCAGTAAGCACTTCCAGACTTCCAGAGATGGTTTCTCTTTTGCCTGTGTGTTTGTTTCCCGTATTTTACTTTCTTACCCTTACAAAATGCTCTGTTTAGTCTGAATCACTTCCAGAGTTCTAGGTTTCATTTGCATTATGAGCACATTTGAAGAAAAGTATCCGTGATGTTTGCTTCTAGGGGAGAGGCAACACATTATCTTTAAGAATCACTAAATGAGCAAATTAAGAAATTAGACCTGATTCTGCCACTAATTCATGGTGTGGCCCTGAGCAAGTCATTTAACCTCTCTGTGCTTCTCAGATTATGTGACTTTAGGTGTGGCTGAAAAGATACATTGGGAAGAAGTTGTAATTCCTTATTTTCTGGATGTTTAGGGGTCATTTCATATACCTATTACTGCTTACCTGAGGTTTTGATATTCTAGAAAATACTGATTTCATGACTATAAGGTTACCCCTGTCCTAATTCCAAGCTGGCATTTTAGTTCCAAGTGTCAGGCTCTAACTTTTTTTTTTAATTTTTATTACCTAGATGAAATTTGTGGAATCTATTCTGAGCAACAATACAACCGATGACCACTGCCAGGAATTTGTGAATCAGAAAGGACTCTTGCCTTTGGTTACCATTTTGGGTCTTCCCAATCTGCCCATTGACTTTCCCACATCTGCAGCCTGTCAGGCTGTTGCAGGTGTCTGCAAATCCATATTGGTAAGAAGCATCTGGCCGAATATTTTCATTTCTTTTAGAAATCAATTTTGCAATACTTCTGTATACGTGTTTTTACTGTGGTCTCCCCTTCAACTAAAACATAATGAAGAAATTGGCGGTTATGTACTGTAAGTGGATTTTGTGACTAATAATAGTGTGCTACGTTATTTCTCATTGAAAAGTCAAAGTGTTTGTTCTTTGTTCCTGAGTTTGGTACATAGTTCTAACATATGAGTTTTTTGGAAGGGAAAATAAATCTGCAAGAAAGCTTTGGAAGTGGGTTTTAACACAGTCTGGTTTGTTTAGCCATGTATTTTTTTTTCCTTTCTCAGGCTTGATAGTTGTGTATTTTAAGCATGATTGACCTGTAGTTCATTGCTCAAATTTTGCCCAAAAATGAAGTTGCTTTATTTAAGTAGTGGTAAAAGAGATATAACATGATATTTACCGCTTTAACCATTTTTGAGTGTATAGTTTAATAGTGTTTAGTACATCACATTGTTGTGAAACCCATCTCCAGAACTCTCTTCCTCTTGTAAAACTGAAATTCTGCACCCATTAAACAACAACTTTCAATTCCCCTCTCCCTACCAGCCCCTGGTAACCACCATTCTACTTTCTGTCTGAATTTTGACTGTTCGAGGTATGTCATGTAAGTTGAATTCATGAAGTACTTGTCTTTCTATGACTGGCTTAATTTGCTTAGCATTTTCTCAAGATTCATCCATGTTGTAGCATATGTCAGAATTTTCTTCCTGTTTTAAGGCTGAATAGTCCAGTGTATGTTTAAACTGCATTTTGTTTATCCATCCATTCATTCATTGATAGACATTTTGGTTGCTTCCACTTCTTATGAATAGTGCTGCTACGAACATGGGTGTGTTCTCCAGACCCTGCTTTTTTGTATGGTGAAAACACTTAAGATCTACTCTCTTAGCAAATTTCTAGTATATAATACAGTATTATTAATTATAGTCACCACGCTATACATTAGATCCCCAGAACTTTTTCATCTTATAACTGAAAGTTTATACCCTTTGACCAACATCTCTGCAACTTCCCCCAGCCCCTGGCAACCACCGTTCTACTCTCTGGTTCTGAGTTTGACTTGAAAGTGAAATCATACTCAAGACTCTGCTTTCAGATATTTTGGTTATCTACCCAGAAGTAGGATTTACTAGATCATTTGGTAGTTCTGTTTTTAATTTTTTGAGGAACTGCTATACTGTATTATTCACAACATCTCTACCATTTCACATTCCAACCAGCAAAGCTCAAGGGTTGATTTCTATGCGTCCTCACCAATACTTGTTATTTTCTAGTTTTTTCATACTAGCCAACCTAATGGGTGTGATATGAGATCTCGTGGTTTTCGTTTGCATTTCTCTGTTGATTAGCGATGTTGAGCATCTTTTCATGTGCCTGTTGGCCATCTGTATGTCTTCTTTAGAAAAATGTCTGTTCAGGGCCTTTGCCCATTTTTTTTTTTCCGGAACAGTACATTTTATTTGACAACAAACTCCCCAGTTTGTCTCAGTTGTGACATATAGATGGCTTTAGATTGCTTTTTTGGTGGTCACCCATGCTGAACAAGATTTTTCAATCTTCCAAACAACCAAGGCTCAGAGATTCTGCGTATCACTTCAGTTCACAAATCCAAGTGTGTCCTCCATTCATTGGAGCATTTTGGCATAGATTCCCTTTGAGGTAGAAGGGTAGAGATGAAGCCGTTCCTCCAAGTTTAAAGAGGTAAGGTGTTGCTGGCTGGTGCTTCTCAGAAGGCTGGCACATCTGTGTGTTTCTTGCCTAATTCTTCTCATTGGCCTGGAGCCTCTCTTCACTCTTCTCTAGATAGCCTGGCACTATTTTTTCCCCTCAATTGCCTGATGCTTTCCTTCTCTCATCAGCCTAGAGCTTCTGAGGAAAAGGGAGAGCCCATTTTTTAATAGGGTTGTCTGTTTTTGTTGTTGAGTTGTAAGAATCCTTAATATATTTTGGATATTAATCCCTTATCAGATAAATTATTTGCAGATTATTTTCTCCCATTCCATGAGTTGCTTTTCACTCTGTTGATAGTGTCATTTGATGTGAAAAAAAGGTTTTAATTTTGATGAAGTCCAGTTTGTTTTTTGTGGGGGGTTTTTTGTTGTTTAGTTTTTGCTTTTTACTTTTCATTGCCTGTGCTTTTCATGTCATAACTAAGAAATCACTGCCAAATCCGGTGTCGTGCAGCTTTTATCCTATGGCTTTTTCTAGGTATTTTATAGTTTTAGCTCTTATATTTAGGTCTTTGATCTACTTTGAGTTAATTTTTTGTATGGTGTAAGGTAAGGTTCAGTTTCATTCTTTTGCATGTGGGTATCTAGTTTTCCCAACACTATTTGTTGAAAAGATTGTCCTTTCCCTATTGTACCCTTGTTTTGGCAACCGTGTCAAAAATCATTTGACCATATATGCAAGGGTTTATTTTGGGGCTCTCTGTTCTGTTGGTGTTGATGTCTGTCTTTATGCCAGTACTACACTTTTGATTACTGTAGCTTTGTGGTAAGTTTGCAAATCTGGGGATGTGAGACCTCTAACTTTGTTCTCTTTTAAGATAGCTATATCTATTTGGGGTCCCTAGAGATTCTGTATGAATTTTAAGAGAGATATTTCTGTTTGTGCAAAAAAGCCATTGGGATTTCTGTAGGAATTGGATTAAATCTGTGAAGCTTATTTATTAGCTGAGTTGTGCAATGATAAGTAATTTCTGCTAAAAATCAGAAATCCAGTTTCTTGCGGACTTGGAAAGATCCATAATTGTGATATCTGCATTTGATATTTTATTCTGCTTTCCTTTTTGCAAATATTTAATTAAGTGCTATTTATGAGAGAGAGGGGGGAAAGGGCTGCTCCATCTTTATCCTACCCGTAAGATACCGTGTGAGGGTGGATAGATTTATTTAAAGCCATAGGAAAAGCACATAAGTTCTCCTGTCTTTGAATGGCAAGTGATAGTGTTCACTGTCAAGATTTTTCTTCCTACTCAGAAAGAAATTGCAGGGGCCATATAATCCTTGAGTTGTCTCCAAAATAAAATGCCTAGCTGATGCCTATCCTAGAATTGTCTCTCTTATTGTGGTAAGAAAAAAACATTTGTAATAGTGGTTCATTTCCATGCTTTGGAACCTTGCCTAATAACATTGCTCCCTGTTGTGCAAAATTTGGAATTAATCTTACAGCATGGAGTCCTTGCTGTAACAGTAGTCCAGTTTGGCCATCACAATCTTTTAAATTTGATTGGCCTACCACCTTTGAAAGCCTCTCATTCAAGAGAAGTAATGTGTTGCTCTAAAAGGCGTTTAGGTATGTCATACGTTCGTTCATGTTTTGGCTTCACCATTTACCAGGTGCAAGACCATGGCCAGGTCTGAAATTTGTGAGACTTGTCTTCCACTTCTTTCACTGTGACTATTAAGACATGCATATGAAGTTCATTGTACATTAATGCTGTAATTATTCTTCTTATTTCAGACACTGTCACATGAACCCAAAGTCCTTCAGGAGGGTCTCCTTCAGTTGGACTCCATTCTTTCCTCCTTGGAGCCCTTACACCGCCCAATAGAATCCCCTGGGGGCTCAGTGTTGTTGCGAGAACTGGCTTGTGCTGGCAATGTCGCTGATGCTACCCTCTCAGCTCAAGCCACACCTCTACTGCATGCGCTCACTGCTGCCCACGCCTACATCATGATGTTTGTTCATACTTGTAGAGTTGGACAGGTAAGAATTATGTTGGCTTAAAGTCGGTAAAATACCTAGGGTATATACGTGGCATCTTAGTGTACTTAGAAGCAGTTCTACGTAGGCGAGCTGCTGGAAGAACAGTTTTAGGGTGAGTTCTTTTGGGTGGATGACTTAAATTTATGCTTCAAGTTGCTGTCTAGTTTCACTTCCCCTTAGTATTTTTTTCATTGGAAGTTGGGTGACCATATAACTTGTTTTGTGAACTGGACCTTCTTGAGAGTGAAAGAGATTGAGATAAATACAGGTATTAATAGATCTGTAGCATCCATATAGGCCTTAGGGATGTATAGTCACCCCTTTTAGCAGACAAGGCTCAATTGGATGCTCATCTGACCGTATTACTTCCTAATCTTTCTACAAATGCCTGTAGGCTTGATAATAAGATGGCAAGAAGGAAATGTGACCACAGAACATTTAAGTTAATGGTGATTAACAGATTACTAAAGATTTCCTAAATATCAAACCTTATGTTTGCACTCCATGTGAGGATCCTCTTATGGTTCCAGAAAGTTGAAGTTTGGGGGCGGGGGGGTTTGTTTATTTGTTTTTTGAGTGCTCACAGTTTTGCCACCCTTAGTTGTCAAGTAATCAAGTCTAAAGATTATTGGTGTCGTATTTTTAGCAGCCCTGTTTTATGCTGTTGAGCTAGGAGTGTGTTCTTTGGATCAAATTAAGTGAAAAGCACAATTATAAACTATTTAGAAAATAATTAAATTACACAGAAAAGCTTTAGGGACTGATTTGATTGATTGATTGAAATAAAGAAATAAACAGGAAATAATAAGCCCCCTCACCATCTAAAAAAATTAGTAAGCTGCCAATGAGTCTATAAAACTGTTTCTTCCATTTAGAAGAACAGAGTTGCCTGTGACTCCTGTTTTTCACTTTACAAAGAAGAAATGAGAAGGGATGTTAGAGACATATTGTAAATATTGTACAAGAATACCCTCTGGAACTATGATCTCTTAAGTGTGGAAATTTTGATGAAGTACACAACTCTGAGAATAGTAAGGAAGGAAAAGTAGAATCCCTTATCCCTTGTAAATAACTAAAAGTTGATTTTGAATATAAATGTTCAGAGGGCATCCCAAAGATCACCTTTTTTACTTTGGCTACAGAGTGAAATTCGTTCCATCTCCGTAAACCAGTGGGGCTCTCAGTTGGGTCTGAGTGTTCTGAGCAAGCTGAGCCAGTTATACTGTTCCCTGGTGTGGGAAAGCACTGTCCTTCTCTCCCTGTGTACCCCAAACAGGTAAGGAAATGGTCATCTCTTTTACTATCTCTGTTGTCTTTGCTAACAGAAAAACTAAGCTTAGTGAGCCTGGGGTATTACTTTGGTCAAGGATAGAAAGGTAAAGAGTTCAGAGGCCTCCTTGTCTGTCTTAGTTCATTCGGGCTGCTATAACAAAATCCACAGATTGGGTCCTTATAAACAACAGAAATTTATTGCTCAGAGTTCTGGAGGCTGGAAGTCTGCATGGTTGGGTGAGGGCTGTCTTCCACATTGCAGACTTCTCATTGTATTCTCACATGGCAAAAGGGACTAGGAATCTCTCTGGAGCCTCTTTTATAAGGCGGTAGTTCCATTCATGAGGGTTCTACTCTTAAGACTTAAGCACCTACCAAAGGCCTTACTACTAATACATCTCATCAGACATTAGGATTTCAGCATTTGAATTTTGAGGAGACACACATTTAACCAATAGCATTGTCCTTCCCACTTATAAGCCAAAGGACTTCCTTACAAATGTGTCATCTTTGACCTGGTATCTCAATTATGCTGTGTCAGCATGGTGGGTGTTTACAGTTTGGTCCTGTTGTTAGCCAGATATAAAGAGTTGAGTTGGAAACCTGTTGAGTACTACCTCAGGAATTCCGTCATTGCAGATGTTTTATTAGGTTAACTTACCTGCTATAGGAGGGGGATAGTGTCAGCCAAGCAGGTCAGAGACCAAGCACAACATTAAAAAGATGAGTTATCAGAGGTTTTTTTGCTCACTGTTTCTCTTCTTGCAGCCTGCCATCTGGGTGTGAATTTGGTCAGGCGGACATGCAGAAACTGGTTCCAAAGGATGAGAAGGCAGGTACGACCCAGGGCGGAAAAAGATCAGGTAACTCCAAGAAACTAAAATCCTAGCCATTAATTCTCTTAAGTTCTGTCTGTCTCTGTCTTTATAGGTCTATCATCTGTAGTCTTCAGTTTTTTCCATTCATTAATTTTTAATTATTTATTTTAAAATTAAACTATTTTCAGTTATTTTTTCTATTAAAAAAATACATACCCACAATGATAAAAATTAGAAAATGTAGTAGAAAGAAGAATCACCGATATTTATACCACAAAAAATATTTTGGAAATATCTGCTAATCTTTTCCCCTGAAGGTATGTTTTATTAACATAGTTGTGATTATCTTAGACGTAATATTTTACAGGTCTCTTTTCACTTAATATTAAGTGCCATGTAAAGGTACCATGAATTAACCATTCCCTGTTAAGTTTCTAATGTACTATTTTGAAAACTGAACATCTTTATATGTAGTTTTTTTGAGAATGTAAGATTGATTCTTAGAAATTACAGTAACAAAGATTATAGTGGGTCTTTAATTTTTTGTATGCTTATTTTTCAGAAGCTTAATTTCTTACGTTAAAATGGTAAATGACTATTCTAAGTGGCTGTGGAGCACTTTAGACCCACACTGTCCAATATGGTAGCCACCAGCCACGTGTAATGTGGCTATTTTACATTACTACTTGTAATGTGGCTAGTACAACTAAAAAACTGAATTTTCTTTCTTCTTTGCTCCCTCGCTCTCCCTCCTTCCTTCCTCTTGTCCTTGTGCGTGCTGCCTCACACTCCCCCCCACCTCCACCCACCACCCACCCCTGTCTGTCTGTCTCTCTCTCTTTTTCTCTCTCTCCCCTCTTGTTAAGTGGAGGGTGTTATGGGTTGAATTGTGTGCCCGCCCCCAAAAATTATATGTTGGAGTACTAACCCCCAGCACCTCATAATGTGACCTTATTTGGAAATAGGGTTGTTGAAGATGTAGTTAAGATGAAGTCATAGGTTGGATGGAGAAAACTGAATTTTTATTAATTTTTGTTGTTGTTGTTTGGGGTTTTTGTTTGTTTTTTGCGGTACGCGGGCCTCTCACTGCTGTGGCCTCTCCCATTGTGGAGCACAGGCTCCGGGTGCGCAGGCTCAGCGGCCATGGCTCACGGGCCCAGCCGCTCCACGGCATGTGGGATCTTCCCGGACCAGGGCACGAACCCGTGTCCCCTGCATCGGTAGGCGGACTCTCAACCACTGCGCCACCAGGGAAGCCCCTATTAATTTAAATATAACAACTATTAACTCTATTCAGTTGTTGGAGGACTTTTAAGTATGTTTGGAAAACTTGGGTATGTGAATCTTTTTTTCCCCAGTAAATTATATGAAATATAAATATAGATCGATTAATGAAAACTTAATGTCTGTATTGAGATGCTCTGTAAGCATAACACTGATACCTGTTTTTTTAAATACTTAATTTAAAAATGTATGCTCAGTCATTTTTATATTTGATTACATGTTAAAATAATTTTATTATATTGGGTTAAATGTATTAAAAATTATAGCTGTTTTTTACTTTTTAAGTGGTTACTAGAGATTTTTTAATTACATATGTGGTTCACATTATATTTCTCTTGGACAGTGCCGTTTTATAAAATAGCTTTTATGTTATATTACAATAGAAGTTGCAAAATGCAGTAAGCAGAAATTACATTGGGTGGGCCAAAGAGTGCCTTCGTTTTTTGTTTTAAGTAAAAATACAAGACACATTTTTCATTTTCACCAAGAACTTTTTTGAACAACGTATGCACCCTTTTGTTCCACTACCTTCTGCCATTTTTCATGCAACTTCATAATTCCATCTTCCCAAAACTTTTTATCTCTTTGAGCAAAGAACTTGTTCCAGGTGCCTTTTACAGTCTTCCAGGGAATTGAAATTTTTTACATTAAGAGGATTTTGTAAAGACCGAAATAAATGGAAATCCGAAGGTGCAATGTCTGGTGAATAGGGCAGATGAATCAGAACTTCCCAGCCAAGCTGTAACAGTTTTTACCTGGTCATCAAAGAAACATATGGTCTTGGATTACATTGATGGAAGATTATGCGTTTTCTGTTGACTAATTCTGGACACTTTTCGTCGAGTACCGCTTTCAGTTGGTCTAATTGGGAGGAGTACTTGTTGGAATCAATCATTTGGTTTTCCAGAAGGAGCTCATAATAGAGCACTCCCTTCCAGTCCCACCATATACACATCACCTTCTTTGGATGAAGACCGGTATTTGGTGTGGTTGGTGGTGGTTCATTTCGCTTGCCCCCACGATCTCTTCCGTCCCACATTATTGTACAATATCCACTTTCATCGCCCGTCACAATTTGTTTAAAAATGGAACATTTTTGTCACGTTTAAGTAGAGAATCGCATGCAGAAATACAGTCAAGAATTGTTTTTTTCGCTTAACTTACGTGGAACCCAAACATCAAAGCGATTCACATAACCAGGCTGGTGCAAAAATGAATGTCAGTGCTTGATTTGGATATTTTGAGTATGTTGGCTATCTCCCGCGTGGTATAACGTTGATTGTTCTCAACTAATATCTCGGTTTGATCGCTGTCAACTTCAACTGGTCTGCCCGACAGTGGAGCACCATCCAGTGAGAAATCTCCAACATGAAACTTCGCAAACCACTTTTGACACATTCAATCAGTCACAGCACCTTCTCCATACACCACACAAATCGTTTTGTGCATTTCAGTTGCGTTTTTACCTTTCTTGAAATAATAAAGCATAATATGCTGAAAATGTTGCTTTTTTTCCCCCTCCCATCTTCAGTATTAAAATGGCTACACAGAAATTCACCAATTTTGATAAGTCTCTTTTTAAATGTGTGCTGATATGACAGCTGTCACATAAAATCTAACAAAATTGTTTTGAAGGAAGTTAAAGACAACTAAGTGCTACTGGAGCCATCTTATGGGAAAAAACGAACGAACCTTTTGGCCCACCCAATACAATCTTCTGACCGTAATGCAGCAAACCTAAAATTAATAAAAGTAGCTTTTCTAGAAAGTTTTTTTCTCCTATACTCTGCATCAAGGAGAAAATGAATTTGATAAACAATTAAGAAAACAGTGAAGATAATTCTGTGTATAAAAACCTATCACAGAGATAAACCCATGCACATATGGTCACCTTATCTTTGATAAAGGAGGCAAGAATATACAATGGAGAAAAGACAGTCTCTTCAATAAGTGGTGCTGGGAAAACTGGATACCTACATGGAGAAGAATGGAATTAGAACACTCCCTAAGACCATACACAAAAATAAACTCAAAATGGATTAAAGACCTAAATGAAAGGCCAGACACTATAAAACTCTTAGAGGAAAACATAGGCAGAACACTCTATGACATAAATCACAGCAAGATCCTTTTTGACCCCACCTCCTATGAGAAATGGAAATAAAAACAAAAATAACCAAATGGGACCTAATGAAACTTAAAAGCTTTTGCATAGCAAAGGAGAACCATAAACAAGATGAAAAGACAACCCTCAGAATGGGAGAAAATATTTGCAAACGAAGCAACTGACAAAGGATTGATCTCCAAAATATACAAGCAGCTCATGCAGCTCAATATCCAGAAAACAAATAACCCAATCCAAAAATGGGCAGAAGACCTAAATAGACATTTCTCCAAAGAAGATACACAGATTGCCAACAAACACATGCAAGAATGCTCATTAATCATTAGAGAAATGCAAATCAAAATTACAATGAGGTATCACCTCATACCAGTCAGAATGGCCATCATCAGAAAATCTACAAACAGGGCTTCCCTGGTGGTGCAGTGGTTGAGAGTCCGCCTGCCGATGCAGGGGACGTGGGTTCGTGCCCCGGTCCGGGAAGATCCCACATGCCGCGGAGTGGCTGGGCCCGTGAGCCATGGCCGCTGAGCCTGTGCGTCTTGAGCCTGTGCTCCGCAATGGGAGAGGCCACAACAGTGAGAGGCCCGCGTACCACAAAAAAAAAAAAAAAAAATACTACAAACAATAAATGCTGGAGAGGGTGTGGAGAAAAGGGAACCCTCTTGCAATGTTGGTGGGAATGTAAACTGATACAGCCACTATAGAGAACAGTATGGAGGTTCCTTAAAAAACTAAAAATAGAACTACCATATGACCCAGCAATCCTACTACTGGGCATATACCTTGAGAAAACCATAATTCAAAAAGAGTCACGTACCACAGTGTTCATTGCAGCTCTATTTACAATAGCCAGGACATGGAAGCAACCTAAGTGTCCATCGACAGATGAATGGATAAAGAAGATGTGGCACATATATACAATGGAATATTACTCAGCCATGAAAAGAAATGAAACTGAGTTATTTGTAGTGAGGTGGATGGACCTAGAGACTGTCATACAGAGTGAAGTAAGTCAGAAAGAGCAAAACAAATACCGTATGCTAACACATATATATAGAATCTAAAAAAAAATGGTCTTGAAGAACCTAGGGACAGGACAGGAATAAAGACACTGACATAGAGAATGGGCTTGAGGACACGGGGAGGGGGAAGGGTAAGCTGGGATGAACTGAGAGAGCGGCATTGACATATACGCACTACCAAATAGATAGCTAGTGGGAAGCAGCCGCATAGCACAGGGAGATCAGCTTGGTGGTTTGTGACCACCTAGAGGCGTGGGATAGGGAGGGTGGGAGGGAGGGAGACACAAGAGGGAAGAGATATGGGAACATATGTATATGTATAACTGATTCACTTTGTTATAAAGCAGAAACTTACACACCATTGTAAAGCAATTATACTCCAATAAAGATGTTAGAAAAAAGGTATGCTTAAAAATTGTATTGAGATTGCTAAAGATAGAGAAAATGATAAGGAACTAATAAAAAAAGCAGACATAAGTTTTGAAACAACAAATAAGGATTTATATGACAGCTAATTATTGTATTGTGGAGGAAGGGGACAGAATTAATAAAATATACACGAAAATGGATGAAACCAAATGTTAGAATCACAAATTTTGTCAGTCTTAAATATACCAACTTTAAGTCAAGGAAAGAATAAAATAATTTACTAAAAACCAAGAACGAAATTAGACTCGCAGTCAAAGAATTGCCTTGCATAACAATTTAGATACATTTTTTCCCAGCAGTTTCTTTCACACATTTAACAAAGGTGTCTTCATTTCCACATAGTTTTTCCAGAATATTACACAGAAAATTTGATGTGTTTTATAGTTTGCCTAATGCTGATTCTTAGGTCAAGAGCACACGCCCCCCCCAGAAAAGACTCATCTCACATTCATATACAAAAATCTTAAATTCTAGGAAATATATTTCTCCAGTGGTAATCTGTGATGTCCAAATTGAGTTTATTAACGAGCTCTAAAATTCTAGCAGGGTGTGCGCCTTGAGTGCATGGGGTCACCACACACACTGTAGTTTATGTGAAGTTTCTGGGTCATGCAGTGTGCCTACAGTCTTCCAAGGTAGTCCTTGAAAGTTAAGACTTTTAACATGCTCTCATTGGAAGATGTCAGTGTTAGCTACTTAGAAGGACTCCAGGGAAAGAAGTACAGTTTTGTGGTTTTTTCTTTTCAGATTTAGGAAGTTGTGGACACTTAAAGAGTAACAAGCACTATAGATAGCTCTTTCTTTGGACTCTTCAGAACAAGGAACCAGGTGAGTGCTGGCTCAACATGGTCTTATTGCTCCCCTCTTATGTCTACAGATGGGGAACAGGATGGAACCACTGGAAGTATGGATGCTTCTACCCAGGGCTTGTTGGAAGGCATTGGGCTTGATGGTGACACGCTGGCTCCTATGGAGACAGATGAACCTACTGCTTCAGACTCTAAGGGCAAATCTAAAATTACACCTGCCATGGCTGCCAGAATCAAGCAAATCAAGCCGTTATTGTCAGGTGAGTGATTCTCTTCCTTCTGCTCCCTTTTAGAGCCTGGTATGGCTGTATTGTTTCCTTTAAGGAAGTTTTAAACTTGGTGGCTCATTTTCAGGTGTCTGCCATGTGACAGGCTCTGTACTAACTGTTAGGGATACAGAGATGAGAGAATCGCTTTCTGAAAGCCAAGTCTACCCCTCCTTTTCTTCCTGCTCACTCTTCTACTACTGCATATAACCTCTGCTCCTACCGTTTCCCTGAAATGTCTCACCAAGGTATCTGTAACCTCCTTGTTGCTAAGTCCATTGGATACTTTTCAGTCCACTTCTCACTTTTCCGCAGCATGATGGTTGACCTATCACCTCCTTCTCAAAATACTCCTTTCTTGGCTTTTGTGGTATTAATATTAAGCCCTCCTGCTTTCCTGTTACCTGTCTGGCTACTGCACTCAGTCTCCTTTTCCTTTCTCTGTCCCTCAGATGTAGCTGGCAAGTGACATAGTTGATCTGTGTTGTAGTAGTTACTTTGCCAGCTCTGTGGAGACTACAGTAATATGATGCAAGACCACATTAAAGATGTGCACTGGGGACTTCCCTGGCGGTCCAGTGGTTGAGACTCTGCACTTCCACTGTGGGGGGTGCAGGTTCAATCCCTGGTCAGGAAACTAGGATTCCGCGTGCTGTGTGGTGCAACCAAAACAGTGAATAAAGATGCGCACTGATCTGTCTTTGCCATCTTTTGCCCCTTAATGTAAAATCAGTGGGGAGCCTATTTTCTATGTTCTGTACCTCTACCAATTTTGTACATTTGCCACTTTCTGACACCTTAATGTGAAGGAAAATGTAGACAACTCCTGGGAATTGGGGGCTCTGCCCAAAAGCAAGCAAAACTTGGCCTTTGGTGTTTCCATTTGTTACTTTAAACCCCCTTGAATTTTATGTTCTGTTTTAACTTGTTTAATTCTGCTCCTTTGTTTTAATTTGAAAGTCTACTGCCACTTTCCCCAAATTGAAGGAAAACTGACCATCCAAGAAGATGCTAATGTTTATCTCCCCTTTCTTTGTTAGACCTCTGTGACCTTGGCACATTCTGGGGTTTCTGTGTGGGCCCAGCCCATGCTTTTGATGTCTGTTTCTCTGTGGTTACTGGCCTTTTGTTTTTCTCTTTTATCCTTGCTGACTACCTTTGAGCCACTTTGCTGTCTGTTCACCTGAAAACGGTGGTGGAAAAGTACAAACTTAATGTGTACATGCATTAGGCTTTCAGAGTCTAGGCCCACCCACCCTCCAGCCAGGCAGTGCGAGTATCTGTAGCCTGATCCCTCATTAGGATTGGGAGATCCTAATTTGGGTGGATTGGGAAAAAGAAGAGACCTGTTCCTTTCTTCTTATGCTGTATATCTCAGAGCTTACTGAGTTTTTGGGGTACGATATGTGGCACCAGTTCAAGTAGAGCCTATTTGTTTACAGTGGGTTCATATATACATGTATATAATTAAGAGATGTGCTTTGATTCAGACCTGAATCGTGATGAAATAATGTTTATTTCAGGCATTCTGTGACAGCGTTTTCATTTGTGATTTTAAGAGTAATAAATATTCACTATAGAAAAAGTACAGAGAAATGTTTTAAGGAAAGCAAGGAAATTACCCAAATATAATGTGTTTAGATATATTTTCTTTCCCTTTTTCTGTACATCTCCTTTACATGTTTATATTTGGATTCTGCTTTTTTTTTTTTTTTTTTTTTTCTTTTTTTCGTTACGCGGGCCTCTCACTGTTGTGGCCTCTCCCGTTGCGGAGCACAGGCTCCGGACACGCAGGCTCAGCGGCCATGGCTCACGGGCCCAGCCTCTCCGCGGCATGTGGGATTTTCCCGGACCAGGGCACGAACCCATGTCCCCTGCATCGGCAGGCGGACTCTCAACCACTGCGCCACCAGGGAAGCCCCAGGATTCTGCTTTTTTGGTTCAGCAGTATATACCAAAAAGCATCCTACAAAGATGAAAATTTGAAATACTTGTAATCTACCTAACACCTTACAAGATTTTTATAAGAAGACCGCTTTTTAAGTTTTTATGCTTTTCCTAACAATCTTTTTTCCTTTGGGGACCATACATTTAATGTTGTGATGAGACGTTACTAGTATATTACAGATGTTCTTTTCTGGTCTAAGTTGTTAGCATTTTTGCCATTTTTAAAGTTCTCTGTAGGCATTTTAAGTGACTCCATAATTCAATACATAGATATATCATTTACTTAATAAGTTCATATTGTGTATTGCTTTCTACAAAGGTGGTTTCAGTTTATATCTCCTAACAGTGTGAGTGCTTATCTTGTTTGTCTTTCATATTTATTATATATTGAATGCCAACATACTTCTCTGTCTCCTGCCTTCAAAAGAGGCATTTATTCCCTGTGGAGCTTCCTTTTCAGATATCATATGTAGAGACAAGTCCAGGTGTTCCATAGAATGTTTGAGTGGGAGGGAGTAGTCAGTCATTAAAATGTATTAACAGTAATGTGTCTGTTATAATGAAACCATTCTGAAAGTACTATACAGCCTTATTCTGACTTTTGGGTTCCAGCTTCCTCTAGATTAGGCAGAGCACTGGCTGAGCTATTTGGACTCCTTGTTAAACTTTGTGTGGGGTCACCTGTCCGCCAGAGAAGGAGCCATCATGCTGCCAGCACCACCACAGCACCAACACCCGCTGCTCGATCAACGGCCTCAGCTCTCACTAAGCTCCTCACAAAGGGCTTATCTTGGCAGCCTCCACCATATACACCTACTCCACGCTTCAGGTGAGGTTCCGCTTGAGATGCAGAATCTAATTGGTTCCTTCTCCACTTGAATGTAGAGTGAGCCACTGAATTAGAGGACTTGGAGGTCCCTTGTTTCCCTTGTTTTACTCTTAAATGTGTACCCCAAATACTGTTTAAGCTACTTGTTTTGGTTCTGCCTAGTCTAAGATATAGAAATTTTAAAAGCATTTGTAATCAAACTGCATTCCAATAACCTCGTATTTACTAGTAGGTGGGAACTGTCACCCTTTTTTGCCTTAGAAATTTTTTTTTTTTTTTTTTTGCGGTACGCGGGCCTCTCTCTGTTGTGGCCTCTCCTGTTGCGGAGCGGACGCGCAGGCTCAGCGGCCATGGCTCACGGGCCCAGCCACTCCGCGGCATGTGGGATCTTCCCGGACCAGGGCACGAACCCGTGTCCCCTGCATCGGCAGGCGGACTCTCAACCACTGCGCCACCAGGGAAGCCCTGCCTTAGAAATTTTAATATCCAAACTAGTCACCCAGTGCAATATTAAATTTTACTTTTGACTTTTACTTGAATTTCCCATCGCTTCTGTGTCTGCCTCAGAGAAGGTTAACTTTCTGCTTTTTCCCTCTTCCAGGCTGACATTCTTCATCTGTTCAGTTGGTTTTACATCCCCAATGCTGTTTGATGAGAGGAAGTATCCCTACCACCTCATGCTGCAGAAATTTCTCTGCTCTGGAGGCCACAATGCTCTTTTTGAGTAAGGATCATGTTGCTTTACAGAGAAGCATTGTTTGGAGTTTGGTCTTTTCTGTGTGCCTTAGCAGCCCACAACTTTCTAAGCCACCTATCCTGTGACAGTGAGATACATAGAGACAGCCATTGGGTATACCCTTTCACGTTTCAGGAACTAACTGTATGTATCTCCATCTTCCTGGAGGGTGTGATTCAGCCTGTCCTAGGAATGTTTGTAAGGGTCTCTGTTTTTCTTCATTTGGCTTGTAATGTCTGGTACATATTTTTCTAATAGACTTGTCCTTTGCTGCTGTTTCTCTGAATATGATCATTTTTCTGCTTCTTTTGATCAGAAGATTCTAAGCTAAGTTTCACTTTGGGGTTTTTGTTTGTTTTGGCTTTAAAAGTAAAGCTAGAAGTGGTAGTAATTTTGCCATATATGCGTATAACAAATATATGTCAATAATATATCAATAAAGCTGGAATAAAAACCCAAATAAAAGGTAAAGCTCTGTATTCAACATCTTGTAATTACCTATAAGGAAAAAGAAGTTTTTATATATATATATAACTGAATTGCTGTATACCAGAAACTAACACAACATTGTAAACCAGCTATACTTAAAGTAAAAAAAAGCGGGGGGGGGGGTGGGTAAAGTTAATAAATGTTGGACAGACTGGAAGCAATAGCTCCAAGAGGAGGGACTGGGAAGCTTTCGAATGTGTCCCTTTCTCTCCCCATCCCCAATCTAAAATACTAATATTCTATCTCTATACTTTCTCTTATTTGAATTTAGAACATTCAATTGGGCTCTGTCCATGGGAGGCAAAGTTCCTGTTGCAGAGGGATTAGAACATTCAGACTTACCTGATGGCACAGGAGAATTCCTAGATGCCTGGCTAATGCTGGTGGAAAAGATGGTGAATCCCACCACGGTGCTTGAATCTCCACATTCACTGCCTGCCAAATTGCCTGGAGGTGTTCAGAACTTTCCACAATTCAGTGCCCTCCGCTTCCTTGTGGTAACTCAGAAAGTGAGTAGTTAGCATTCTAAAACCAAGAGCAATTTCTCATGCCAACTGGGTAGCTCCCACTCTGTTTTGTCCTCCTTAGTGAAATAACTCGATTCGGTAGAGAACCACTGGCTCCTACTCCCAGATAGGGCTGCCTTGCAGAATGGGATAGAGACCACTTGATAATTTTCTGTGGTGTAAACATTTGAACTGTAAACTTCAGATTGGTACTTCCAGGTTGGGTTAAATGCCCCTTCTCTGTACTTCCTTGGGCCCCCCCAACCTCAGTACTGCCTAGGATTTTGTTGTTGGCACTGACTGTGGAAGGACCGTCTCATAAGTCTTTGACTTATTCTTCCTGGGGTTTTGAATTGAGACAAAATGATCTTTACACAGCCTTTCAAATGACTTACAGGCAGCCTTTACTTGCATCAAGAACCTGTGGAACCGGAAACCCTTGAAGGTGTATGGTGGGCGAATGGCTGAGTCCATGCTGGCCATCCTGTGCCACATCCTCCGAGGAGAACCTGTCATTCGAGAGAGACTGAGCAAAGAGAAGGAGGGGTCTCGAGGAGAAGAGGATACAGGACAAGAGGAAGGTGGCTCCCGCCGGGAACCTCAAGTCAACCAGCAACAACTACAACAGGTGGGGTTCTGGCCTCACACTCCAGGATCAAGACTTTGCCCCGGAGAGTATACTGCTTGTGGGGTTTCTAAGTTTCTTAATGCCTGGTCCTGTTAGGGGATAGGTTTAAATTTGTTCCCTCTTTTACTCTTTATTTTTTTCTCTTGAGAAAGCTGGAGAATAGTTTCAATACTCCTAATAGGTAAAAGATTTGTGTCCTCCCAAGCATATTGTTTAGTATTGGAAGTCTTTTACATATTCTCAGTAGGCTGTGGTTGCCATGTTCTTTGGAGGCAAACTGTCCTCAGCTACTTTCTCATTAATCTATAAAGAGAAGGGATATTGTGGCCCAAATTTATTTTCCATCAAGAGCTTTCGGAAACCTTAGTCACCTACAAAACTTTTGTTTTCATTTTTAAATTTTAAAATATTGGAGGCTAGAAGTGTGGGGGGGGGTGCACTTAGATCCTCACATTTCAGTCTCAAACAGCATTTAGCATACTCCTCTTGGAATTTGTGTGTATGTATATGTGTTCTCTTTATATCTAGAGTCCTGTTCAAACATGTCTTCTGTATGTACATGCAACTTTTTTTATTATAATAGTTAAAAGTGCTCACTTAAAGAAAAGTTAGAAATATAGCAAAATACGTTTTAAAGGCATTCTTAATATCACCACACAGAATAGTCATGTCCTTTTTTTCATCACTTAGTTCTATGCCTAATTTTTACATAGTAACATCATACAGTATGTAGGCTTATACTGCTGTCGTTAAGAAAATGGGTCTTTTTTACTTCTTAATCATTCTTTTACTGCTGGATATGTTGATTTTCTTATTATTTGATGTTGTAAAGCTGTGATGTATAGTTTCTTTTTCTACAAATTTTTCTATGCATCTCATGATTATTTCCTAGTTGTAGATTTCCTGGGTCAGTTTTTCAGGCTCTTGTTCTGTTGCCAGTTTGTCTTTAAGAAAAGTGGGACCCAGTTTTGCTTCTGTGTGTGAGTCTCAGTCTTTGAATTAGAATAATCTTCCTAATGATAATAACCATCTAGGTGAATTTTCTTAAAGGATGGAACTGAGAATCACCTTGGCTCCTTGCCTCAATGTGTAGCTCTGTGTAAATAGTATGGAGGCACCAGGCAGAAAGGATCATTCATGTTATCTAACTGCCTTACCTTATAAATGTTCTCAGTTCATATGAAGTTAGGAAAACTTGTTTACATCTTAAAAGGATTCCTCTTTTTAAAATGCATTTGGATTTCTCTTTTACCATGGTTCTGAGATCCTGCCTTCTTTTTGTAGCTCATGGACATGGGCTTCACAAGAGAACATGCCATGGAGGCCCTGTTGAACACCAGCACCATGGAGCAGGCCACAGAGTACCTTCTAACCCACCCTCCCCCGATCATGGGAGGAGTTGTTCGGGTGAGTTGGCTCAGGGGCTCTAATCTTTCATGGCATTGGTTTGGCTGCTGATGTGCTTTACTTCTCCGTGCCGAAATTTTCTTTGTATGCTAACTCTAATAGCTCTAGAATATAAGGAGCAGAAGCTTTCTGTCTCCTAGTCATGCAAATTACTGGACTTTGCAGAGGAACTCTTAAATTATGCATAATCAGAAAGTAATAGGAAGGCTCTCTTTTGTGAGATGCCAAATAGGTGGTCACATTGAAGCTCCTTTCCTATATTTAATTTTGTTGTGATTTTTCCCTCTCGTTCTCATAAGTGACCAGGTAAGCCTAATTGAGTTTGACTCTAGAGAGCAGCATTCAGAGCCCCTTCTCTTCCTCTCTAAAGCTTGAACACAGGATGTCTGGTTCCTTATGAGTTGTGTGTGTAGTTCCTTGGAGTGTGTGTAGTTGCTGGAATTTCTGTTGTTGCTCTTTAGGATCTGAGTATGTCTGAAGAGGACCAGATGATGAGAGCAATTGCCATGTCTCTGGGACAGGATATCCCAATGGATCAAAGGGCAGAGTCACCTGAGGTAACTAGGAAACGGGGCTTCCAAGAGGGTCTGACACATTAATCTTAGTATTTCTATGAACATTCTGCTACTACTGCAGAGTAATTGGTCGAATTAAAGTGTAAACAAAGACATGTGTGAATACTCATTCATCCCAACCTTGCCATCAGTAATCTACATTACATTGACCTGAAGCTTTAAGTGAAACAGATGAAGCATTAATATTTATTGTCAAATAAGAGGCCCAAAATGTCCTTGGTAGTACCCATTAGGCCAAACTTGGCTGTCTTTATTACCTAGGAATCTAGGTAATAATTACTTCAGTTTACCATACCTGCAGAGAATGCAGCACAATGTCTACCAGTGCTATTTGTGGGGGGTGATGTAGGATGATGCACATAAGTTGCCAGTGCTTTGAGGATTGGAGGTGTCCTTCGCCTGTCTTGCCTTAGCCTGTGTGGCTGCCCTCATACTCATTGCCACACTCTAACGAGTGTATCACCTGCTTGAGGAGAAGGTAGAGAATATTCATATGGTAGGGCAGATACATTTTTAGAGTCTTCTCACTTTCTTCCTTCCCTGCCTCCAGGAAGTTGCTTGCCGGAAGGAGGAGGAGGAACGGAAAGCTCGGGAAAAGCAGGAAGAGGAAGAGGCTAAATGTCTAGAGAAGTTCCAGGATGCTGATCCATTGGAGCAAGATGAACTCCACACTTTCACAGATACCATGTTGCCAGGCTGCTTTCACCTTCTTGATGAGCTCCCAGACACAGTGTACCGGGTGTGTGATCTGATCATGACTGCAATCAAACGTAATGGAGCAGACTATCGAGACATGATTCTGAAGCAAGTAGTCAATCAGGTAAGTTCTCCAGGGGTCAGAAGAGGGGAGTATGTAAAATGGTTTTCCTGCCATCTATCAAAACCTGGTTTCTTTTTTTATTTTTTTAATCAGTATCTTTGCATTTTATCTGATATGGATGTATTCTTTCTTTGAATTCTGTAGATCTAGTAATCTAGCTCTTTCTTGAGTGTTTTCCTGCAAAACATGAATTAACTGCTTCACACACAAAATATCTTCGAAAGAAAAAAACAAAGCTCTCTTTTTCTAGGTATCTCTTCTTAGATTCATCTAAAATGTCAAAAATGTCTCTCACTCTTGAGCCAAGTTAGGCCCCCTGGCCTAAATAAATGTTTTTCCCTCTCCTCCTATGCAACAACCATTTTGACAGATGAGTCCCCATCCTAATGAGTAGTTGTGACCTATTGTCTTTTTTTAAGCAGTGTTTTTCCTCATTATGAAATTAATGTATGCTAGTTGTTGAAGTAGAATAAGAAATAAATTACCCTAAATTCCCACATAGCCAGTTAGCATTTTGGTTTTATTTCCTTTACTATTTTTTATGATTTATGTATTTAAATCATTGGAATCTTGTTTTATATATTTTTTTAAGTTTAGAGACAGAGGAAGAAAGTAAGTATTGTATGTAAACATAGCTTTAGTGTATGGAAACATCACAAGAGTAAAAGGCAAACTGAATAAACCTTTTTTCTTCCCCCCACAAGATATGACCAATGTTTAGTTATCTTTAATCTATATTAAGAGCTTATAGAAGTGATTTTAAGCAAACTAAAACCTTAATAGACAAGAGCAATTACATAAAATTCATTACAAGAAATTTTTAACATGCATACTAAAGCAAGACCAATGTTTCTAACTGGGATTTTTGTTTTCTGTTTTTAATGATAATTCTGGGGCGGGTGTAGTGAAAGATTTTAAGTTGGTAGAACCTTTGTGGGATTGACTCTATATATGCACCAGAAAATTTTTAAAAATATTCATTTTCTTTAACTTCTAATTTAGACTTCTTGTAATCTAGCCTAAGAAAATAATTTTTTAGAGGCGCTCCTTTAGTAGCATACATCTTTTGATACAGACACCCTATAGTAAATATGTTCATATTTACCCCCCTCCTTCAGTGAATGTATTAGAGGTGGAGGGAGTATTTTACAAGGTTGAGAATGTTTTGACATACCTCATCATACTCAATCTACAGTTCTTGACTTGGCCACTTTTCTGCTTTCCTAGGTGTGGGAAGCTGCTGATGTATTGATCAAAGCCGCTCTTCCCCTGACAACGAGTGACACAAAAACAGTGTCAGAGTGGATCAGTCAGATGGCCACCCTGCCCCAGGCCTCCAATTTGGCTACTAGAATCTTGCTTTTAACACTGCTTTTTGAGGTAAGATTTAGACCTTTTGGTCCTTGTGATTCATTCATCAAAGAATCATCAAACACTTACCATTTGAGACATTGAAGAAGGTAGAGAGAAATGTAGGACATGTCTGCATTTCATAGCCTACAGCTTCTAATAGACTTTAATGTACACAATTAAGTACAAAATACAGCATTCTATGCCACGTGAATGGCATAAACAGTTTTATCTGAGTTCGGGGGGGGGCAGTATGCATCACTTCTGGATAATGAGAGAAGGGCTTCTCAGAACAAATGTTAATTGAATTGGGTCTTAGAGGATTGGGGGATGGGGTGTAATTATAAGACAGTACTTAGAATGACTATTAGCAGTTAAGTTGTGGAATATTTTTGGCTTCTCTGAGGAAAACAAGCAGCCAAAAAGAATGGGGTAGGATGTGGAAATTTGGTAATAGGTGTCAGATAGAATCTGACTCTTCTTTCCTACCTGGTCAGTCAGCAGATTATTTGAGGTAAAGCATGGCTTGGCCAGGACATGTTCTTGTTCCAGCCATCATAGGAATTAGGAGGCACCTAACCTTGAACAAGTGATTCTTCATTCTTAGCTTATCATGTTTAATGGTAAAACCTGGATTTAATGGAGTAAACCCTTATAGCAACTCAGGAGTTAAGTCCAATATATGTGTCAGTCTGTGTGTCTACAGTCTCAGGGCTTTCCTTTGTGGTAAAAGTGGTGATTCTTATTATATAGCACTTGTGAATAGATACTTGTGGGAAATGTTGCAAAGTACTGAATGCTGGGGGTCCCCCAAAACATTACAATATAAAGAAATCACTCATGAGCCCCCCTTTTTTAAAAACTCACAAATGACAGCCTAATATTTTTCTTCTAGTCTTTTTTCTGTACATTTAAACAGTTGGGATCAGAGTATTTAGAAAGTTTTGTATTCTTTTCTCTCAGTATTATGTTACAAATATTCTCCCACGTCATGTATATATTATTCCATTTTTTTGATGTCCCCTAGTTTAAATAACTACCTATTGTCAGCCATTTAAATTACTTCCAGTGATTTCCTGTTACATCAGTAACACTTTATGTAGCCCTTGTAAGGGGAACCATTAAGTATGTTGCTGTGTTTAATTATTCCATCTTCCTTGGAAGGTTATAAAGGTTCTCTGTAAATCAGAAGCTTTTCAACTAGTGTAGGTAACAGTTCTTAATGATATTAATGATGCTAGTAACAGTTTCCATATTAAGCACATACTAATGTACCAGCCACTGTTTTGGCACAGTGTATCACAATTACCTTGGAGATAGAAATTATTCCCTTTGACCCTTGAGGAAACCAAGGCCTAGAGAATTTAAGTAACTAATCTCGGACCACATAGCTGGTAAGTGGTGGAAATGGAATTTGAATTCAACCAATTCTATTAGCGTTCGCTCTTATGTTCTATACCATGCTAATCCTTGATACTGAGTAGAAGCTGGTATTTGTTTTATTTTTTTTCCTTTGATTAATCAATCAGGAGTTGAAGCTACCTTGTGCTTGGGTGGTTGAATCTAGTGGCATCCTTAATGTCCTAATCAAACTCTTGGAAGTGGTTCAGCCCTGCCTACAGGCCGCCAAGGAACAAAAGGAGGTCCAGACCCCAAAGTGAGTGACCCTGTAATCTCTCTTGTTTTCATTTCTATTGCCCTGGGGATTTGGGCCCTCAAGCTTAGGGCTTGAATCAGGGAGTTTTCTGGGTCATGTACGGGCCAAATCTTGGATACCTTTTGTGGTTTGAAAATTGTGAGGTACCTGATGAAATCAAGATAAATTTTCCCATGTTGTGCAGGTTTCTGGCTTGCCCAGAGTAAATCATTTCTCCTGTTTTAGGTGGATCACCCCAGTGTTGCTTCTGATTGATTTCTATGAAAAGACAGCCATCTCCTCAAAAAGGAGAGCCCAAATGACTAAGGTACGTAATATGGTGTATGTGGTGAGCAGAACAGCTCAGCTTCTTGAGGCAAGAATAGACCAGAAGAGAATATGGGATAGTGGTAAAAAAAAAAAATGTAAAGCTCTCTGATCAAGGCATAAATCTCTTGAGGGATCTTGATAGCTAGAGTTTTCTTTTGAATTGGGAGTTAGAATTTTTTTTTTTTTTTTTTATGGAGCTGCTGGCTAAAGGGTCTAAGAACTTACCCTGGAAGTAAATGTTAAAGAAGTGTTCTGTCTCCAGAGGAGGAGTGGCTCTTCTTTTATGTGAAGGACTGAGTGTGCAAGGATTCCTCCAAAAGCAAGTGCTCCTTATACGCAAATTATATACGCCACATCATCTTAGTACCTTCCCAGAAACAGAAGTTTTGCTCCAGTACATCTAAAATGTTTACCTTTTGTGGAAAATAGTTGGAAACAAAAGGAAAGCAGAGCATCACAGGATAAGGGTATTTATAGAGTGTTTTGTGCCTATGGAGAGGCTTAGGAATGCGAGGGTTAAGGTATATAAAAACTTCTCTCTTGGTTTGCAAAACATTTAAAATGTCCAATATATTTCTTTTTCTTGGGTTCGCTTTAGCAATGAACACTGATGAAATTACTATTTCTTCTAACAATCAACCTTGTAAGGAAGTACAATGAAACTTTGTGTTCTTGTATTTAGTACCTACAGTCCAACAACAACAACTGGCGCTGGTTTGATGACCGCTCTGGACGTTGGTGTAGTTACAGTGCAAGCAACAATAGCACTATTGATTCCGCCTGGAAATCTGGAGAGACAAGTGTGCGTTTCACAGCAGGCCGAAGAAGATACACTGTCCAGTTCACTACAATGGTGCAGGTACATGCTCACTCAATGCCATAAACTTGGTTGAAAAGAGGGGAAGGTGCTGAGTATGCCTTTCCGTTTGCTTCTTCCTGAACCAGCAGTCCTGTTATAAGAACAGTATTACCACTCCTAAATGGGGTATAGTTTTCAGAGAACTGAGTCTTCTTACAGCCATGTGTTAGGCCATGAGTCTGTGGCAATTTGATACTGTCCCACCCGGAAATGATTTTAAGTGTTCAGTCAAGGATTAGGGAGTGGTTGGGGATGGAGTCTGCTCTATTGGAAAGTTTATAATTTGCTGTAGGGTCTTGTGTATGCCACTTTTCTTCTGAGGACCTTCAGGCTTTCTCTCTGTAAATGATAGGGGTGGGATAAATTGCCAAGGTTCCTTCCTGTTACAGCATTTTGCTACAGAGTTCCAGCTCTCCCACCCCCCTTACAATTCTTTTTTCAGTAGAGATGTTTTTGCTTGAATTCCTAGGTTAATGAGGAAACAGGGAACCGGCGCCCGGTGATGCTGACACTCCTGAGGGTACCACGGCTGAATAAAAATTCTAAAAACAGCAATGGGCAAGAACTAGAGAAGACATTGGAAGAAAGCAAAGAAATGGATATCAAACGTAAAGAAAATAAAGCCAATGGTATGTACTTTTAGTTGTGAATCTTTCAAGGAGTGTCTTACACAAAGCTAGTGTGCCTTTATGGCTTAAATTCTGGCCAGATTTCATCATGAGTGATTTCTTATCCATCAGATTGCTTGGTGACTTAAAGATACACAGTCCTCTTTATGTGCCTTTTCATCTGGTCTTTGAATTGGTATTTGGTCTGTTTCTCTTATAGGACCTTAAGAGGGAGAGGATGGGAGGAAATGTCAAGTTAACTGTCTGAACACTTACTTTCCCATTTATAGATACCCCCTTGGCCCTAGACAGTACAAATACTGAAAAGGAGACAAGCCTGGAAGAAACAAAAATTGGGGAGATCCTGATCCAGGGCCTGACAGAGGATATGGTGACTGTTTTAATCCGGGCCTGTGTGAGCATGCTAGGGGTCCCTGTGGACCCAGACACTTTGCATGCCACCCTTCGCCTCTGCCTGAGGCTCACCCGAGACCACAAATATGCCATGATGTTTGCAGAGCTGAAGAGTACCCGCATGATCTTGAATTTGACCCAGAGTTCAGGCTTCAATGGGTTTACTCCCCTGGTCACCCTTCTCTTAAGACACATTATTGAGGACCCCTGCACCCTCCGCCATACCATGGAAAAGGTGAGTTTTTCTGGTGTCCGATGCTGGTTTAGCTTTACATAATACCTTGTTCTCCTTGCTCTCAGAGCAGATAGACTTCCGATTCTTCATCAAGTATATATAGCTAGGTGTTACAGATGATATGCTCTGCCCAGCAAAATTTCCCAACTGTGTGCTCAGGTGCTTGCTTAGGTATGGTAGGTCACTCATTATCCCATTGAGTGACATTTAAAAGGTACTAGAAAATACATTTTTTACCCTTAAATTTACTATAGTGATAGCTCTTATCTAGAAAGTCCTCTCTAGCAATATAGGTTTCTTGAACCAAAACTTTTTTTTTAACATCTTTATTGGAGTATAATTGCTTTACAATGGTGTGTTAGTTTCTGCTTTATAACAAAGTGAATCAGCTATACATATATCCCCATATCGCTTCCCTCTTGCCTCTCCCTCCCTCCCACCCTCCCTATCCCACCCCTCTAGGTGGTCACAAAGCACTGAGCTGATCTCCCTGTGCAATGTGGCTGCTTCCCACTAGCTACCTATTTTACATTTGGTAGTGTATATATGTCCATGCCACTCTCTCACTTCATCCCAGCTTACCCTTCCCACTCCCCGTGTCCTCCAAAACTTGTTAATAAGGAACTAGGATACCCTCTACCAAGTTCATGTTTTAAAGGTCATTCTCTTATAGGAGTACTTCACCCAAGAGCCTGTTTTCCAAACGTTGTGTTTTGGGGTTGTAAAAGTACAGTTGACTCTTGAATAACACAGGTTTGAATTGCACAGTTCCACTTATATGTAGATTTTTTTTCCAATAGTAAACACTATAGTACTACCACAATCCACAGTGGGTTGAATCCACAGATAAAGAACCTCAGATGTGGAGGGCCACTGTAAGTTATTCGTGGATTTTCGACAGCATGGAGGGTTGGTACCCCAACCCCCATGTTGTTCAAGGGTCAGCCGTAGTAAAATTTTTGGAATGTTTATGACTGTGATAAGCTCTTTACAAATACGCATTGTGCACATGAGAAAACTGAGGTCTATTTGTTTATTTTAGGAAACATATAAAGCAGTAGAAGAAATAACAAAGCAGTTAGAAAAATAAAAACCTTTATGTCATCAACTTTAAGACATCAGCAGAGGGATTGGGGGCTAACATCTCACCAATAAGGCTTTTTCTCCACAGTACTTTTACAAACTCTTTCCTACTTCTTTCTCAGCAATCATCAGGTGAATGCTACTGACTTCACTTTCAATTTCCTCTCTTGGAACATTGTTTCCCAAGTTGATATATAGTGTTGCTATTTGTATTTTTGTGCATAGCTTTGTCACATTTAAGGTCGTTTTTCTTATAAATGCTTAGAAATTGGATCAAAAGGTATATATTGTTTTTTAGCTTGCTTGCCAGAAAGGTGGTGCCGCTTCATACTTCTATGCGTATATGAGTATATATCTCACATTCTTCAGACAGTTCTTCTTTAGCCAGCCTGTTTGATTTCACCTGACATGAGCAAAACCAAAAGAAGGCTGTTAAAGACAGCATGTACACTGATCCAGGGTCAGGAGACAGCCCAACAGAGAAGAAACAACTATATACAGACAGGATTCTGACTTAAAAACAAACATACTTAAAATGTTTAAAGCTTATACAACTTTTTAAAATGCTATGAAAAAATATAGGTTCTTTTTGGATGACAGAAAACTTTGTAAGCTTAAAGGCAATTTTATTTGGGGGTGTGGGAAACAAAGGAAGATCAGTGGCAGGTTTAACGTATCAAGTAGCAAAATGTAAATGCTTGATAATGTCCATTGCAGGTACGGGTGTGAAGAACCAGGCATACTCTTACTTTTGGTAGGAGTGGAAATTGGTGCAACCACATTGGAGGGCAATTTGGTACTGTCAGTTTAAGATATCCTTTGACCTAGAAATTCTGTGGCTAAGAATTTATCTGATAACTAAAGTCAAGTATGCCAAGTACATATACAAGAATGTTCACTGTAGAATTAACTTGTAATATCAAGACTAGAGATCTAATGTCCAGCAGAGGACTGAATAAACGATGGCACATAGTGGAATTACACTTTTCTGTATTTAAAAAATGGGAGTTATTTTACGATTGCAGCCTGGCAGGCAAGATGTAGAAGTTGTTAGGCTAAACGGAAGAGCATGACCAATTTGGTAAGAAAGGCATTGAGTCCAAAAGATTTTTACCTTTATGAACATAATTCACAAAGCAATAGATCGTGGAAAATACAGTGGAACTATTTTCTTTATACTTTCCTATACTTTCCATGATTTAACAAGTCATTTTATGAGAACAAAAGCATGACAATGTCTAAGCCCTGTGGTATCAAAGCAAACAATCCATAAGTAGTTTGATATCTCCTGGCTGTCATTATCCAAGACTGATTATTGACTTTGAAACATAAAGAAAGCATTTAATTTTGTTCTTATATACTAAGTGGATGTCAGTATTACATATTTTTAGAGTTTGAACCATTCTGGTTTAAAATCGGGATGGCATTTGGGAAGGCTAGGAGCTAGCACTTAAATTTGGGAGCCATAATCTGGATGATCAATGATCTATATACGTTACCCATTTTATATAAAGGTCACGTATCATCTAGTCTAATAGTTGATAATTTTGGGGGTATGCTGAATGCTGTAACTTTTCTTGTAAGCCACATTTTTTGAATTGGGAAGGAATAGGACTTGAAAGACCAAGTGTATCTTTCTCCCAAAGATCAAAGGCTGTCATCCACTGTCTTGAGGCAGAACTTGGTTGGTATTTTAATCCTTGGTAGCTCTTCCTTGAATGCAGTTGTGTTTTAGAAAGTGGTCTTTAATCAGCAGTGTTCTCCCTTTCTTTACTAGGTTGTTCGCTCAGCAGCTACAAGTGGAGCTGGTAGCACTACCTCTGGTGTTGTATCTGGCAGCCTCGGCTCTCGGGAGATCAACTACATCCTTCGTGTCCTTGGGCCAGCCGCATGCCGCAATCCAGACATTTTCACAGAAGTGGCCAACTGCTGTATCCGCATTGCCCTTCCAGCCCCTCGAGGCTCAGGAACTGGTAAGTTTACCCTTCTCTTAGCCTTTGAGACATTGAGGTCTGTGGCTTAGTATAACTCCAAAAATTTTCTGTGAGAAAGCCTATAACTTGGAAAACCTCCTTAGGCAAGCATTGGGACATTGGCTGGTTGATCAAGTGGGTCAATTCAGGGGTAGTTCAGTAGCTTCTCTGGTCCTTGCCCTGTGGTAATTCCTGCCAGAGATTCCAAGGACTCATTCAGTCTAGTCCTTGCCTTCAAATAACTTAGCTTGATGTGACAACAGTGAATGTAAACAGTGAATGGTTTACAGATAGAGTGATAATTGAGGGACAAATGGACATGTGACTTATGTGATACAGTAGGAAGAATCACAGTGTATTCTTGCCAAAAATGTTTGACTTATAATTATGAGGAAACAATTAGATAAGTACAAATTGTGAGACATTCCATAAAAAAACTGACCTAGACTCTTCCAAAATATTAATGTCGTGAAAGGGAAAAATGCAAGGATCTCCTAGATAAAAGGAGATGAGAGAAAACCACCAACCTTGATGGGATGCTGAATCTAGATAAAGGAGATTTGGAGAAGTTAGAACAGTTACTATATATTAGATAATATAATTGTATCTGTGTTAAATCTCTTGGGTATTATGGTATTCTGGCTATGTAGGAAAATATCCTTGATCTTAGATGCAGGTAGACATGACAAATGGTGATTCTAGATGAAAAGTATATGGATTTTTTTGTACTAACCTTTCAACTTTTCTGTGGGGTTGTGGGGCTTTGGGGTTTTTTCTGTTTGTTGGTTTGTTTGTTTTTTAAATTAAAAGTTGGGAAAGGGGGCTTCCCTGGTGGCGCAGTGGTTGAGAGTCCTCCTGCCGATGCAGGGGACACGGGTTCGTGCCCCGGTCCGGGAAGATCCCACATGCCGCGGAGTGGCTGGGCCCGTGAGCCATGGCCACTGGGCCTGCGTGTCAGGAGCCTGTGCTCTGCAATGAAAGAGGCCACAACAGTGAGAGGCCCGCGTACCGCAAAAAAAAAAAAAAAAAAGTTGGGCAAGGGACTACTTATTTTGGCAGCCCCACCCTGGCTCTGCGCTGGGCATTTCTCATGTATGGTCTCCTTTAATCCTCAAATTTTCAAGAATGAGAAAATTGAGGTTTGTTGAAATAATTTGGCCATGATCCTGTAACAGAACTGGATTTCAAAACCAAGTGTCCCCAACTCCAAAGCCTATACTCTTTTTTTTTTACTATTTGATATTGCTGTATGAAATCCTGTGGGATTTAGGGAAGGTAAAAGCCAGATTTTCTAGTAGACTACTTGAACATTGTTTGGAAGTGGCCCCCCCGCTTCTGAGTCTTTATCAGTAACCAAATGTAGGTACCCGTTCATTATTAACTAATTTTTCCCTGTCTCACTTTGGCTTAGCTTCAGATGATGAATTTGAGAATCTTAGAATTAAAGGCCCTAATGCTGTACAGCTGGTGAAGACAACCCCTTTGAAGCCCTCACCTCTGCCTGTCATTCCTGATACTATCAAGGAAGTGATCTATGACATGCTAAATGCCTTGGCTGCATACCATGCTCCAGAGGAAGGTATGTAACTAGCCCACCTGAGGAGGCTGGGCACTTTGTTTAGGTCACTTCAGCTAACTCATGGCTTAGTGAGTACTCAAGTATTTGCCCACTCTCTGGGAATCAAGATGAATAAGACACATAGTCACTTCTCTGAAGAAGTTAATAGTCATACAGTATGAATGATAAGGATAAGGAGATTGCCAGAATCTTTTGTATGAGAGTACATCCCATACAGAGGAAAGAATGAACAAAGATTAAAAAGGAGAGGGCTTCCCTGGTGGCGCAGTGGTTGAGAGTCCGCCTGCCGATGCAGGGGACACGGGTTCGTGCCCCGGTCCGGGAGGATCCCACGTGCCGCGGAGCGACTGGGCCCGTGGGCCATGGCCGCTGGGCCTGCGCGTCCGGAGCCTGTGCTCCGCAACGGGAGAGGCCACAACAGTGAGAGGCCCGCATACCGCAAAAAAAAAAAAAAAAAAAAGGAGATAATAAGCAGGTTGAGCAGGTTGAAAATAAAATACCAAGAAGTCTCCAATGTTTTCACTCTCAGAAACAAAACATAGTTGTTGCCCAAAGATCTGGGAACAATATTAGAAGGTGTGGCTAGGCTTCCTGACCTCTGAGACCACCATCCCTATCTTTTGTCCTTAGTTAAGGTGCTGCTTTTAAGTATTGGGAAAGTCATGAATGAATTGCCTGGAACTCAAGTTCCATTCCAGTCAGATCCTTCTGGATTTTATTCAGGACATACTTATTTGATAGGTCCCACAGAATTGCCAAAAGTTGATGAATAGTGCATTTAACAAGTCAAGAAAATCTGAGTCTTTACTTTAGTGCTTTTCATCCATACATTACTCTAATCCTTATAGAGCTCCTTGCTTTACCCCACCTCCTAAACCCTCCTTCCCCCCAAAATAATAATAATAATAATTTAGCTATATATAGCAACCATTTATTGACCTCTCACTGTACTAGGCAAAATGTCAGGTATGTTCACTTAAGCTTAGTAGTGACAGCTAAGGACAGTGAGGAGAGTAAATTGCCTGTGGTCACAAAACTAGTTACAGAATGAGGCTTTCAACCATGCTCTCTCTACATTTCTCATTCTTAAATCAAAGCCTAGCAATATTACCTTGTAAACACTTGTAGCAACTTGGAGCAAAATTGACCAGGCTACCAGATGGTCATTAACATTGCACAGTCTAAAGAGTTTTGTTTTTATTTTTCTAGCAGACAAATCTGATCCTAAACCTGGGGGTATGACTCAAGAGGTTGGCCAGCTCCTGCAAGACATGGGTGATGATGTATACCAGCAGTACCGGTCACTTACCCGTCAGAGCAGTGACTTTGACACACAGCCAGGATTTTCCATTAATGTAAGTCAGCTCCAGCCTTCTATCTGCCTTCTCCCTTTTCAGTACCTACTACGGGATATAGGGTTATGCCAGGGATATTTCAAAGGTATTAATTTTGATGTATCTATAAATTATCTGTTGCCTCAAAATGAAGATCGGGTTGTCCCTGGGATTTTCTTTTTTCTCCTTGGATTAGAAATGTTTCTTTAATTCATTTTTCATTCTCATCTTCCCCCGTTCCCTTTCCCCTCAAGCTTCCAGTCGCTGTTTATAATGATGGCTTCCCACGGATTATAGTATACAGAAGGAAAAGGTGGTTAAAAGATAAAGAGAGTCTATAACATTTACAGCCAGTACCCTGAAAAGGAGTCCTGCCATTTGGGGACAACTCTCTTTGAAATTAATAATGGCTCAGGAGTTTTCTTCCTCCATAGAGTCAGGTCTTTGCTGCAGATGGTGCCTCCACTGAGACTTCCACATCTGGGACAGCCCAAGGAGAAGGTAATGGTTTGCTTTTCTCTTGTTCTTATTTCTTGAGAAGACAGCTTGAAGAAACGGAGTGTCCTGGGCAGACAATAGGGGAATACAGGCATAATTGTCACGTTTACTTGCGTAAGTGAACTTTCTCGGGGGTGAGCACAGCGTTCTGTAAACAAAAGGTCCATCCCAGTTATCTGAGACCAGATTAAGTCTTTATATTCTTCAGGAATTCAGGAATACATGCAGATCTCCTTAGAGCTAGCAGCTCAGGACTGTAGGCCCCATTGCCACCAGCTCTAGAAATTACAATGCTTTCTTTAGGGTCTTCAGAAGACTGCCATTTGATTGCCCCAGTGAGAGCTGGTGCTATAGGCACAACAGTGATGTTAAAGAGTGTCCATTAATGACCCAGAGCCAAGTAAATCAAAGACCCTGGGCCCAAAAGCCAGCTTTCTATATCAACATTTCACGTGTGCCTACGTTTTCTTATTGGGATCTATTCCATTTCATAGTATATGGCATCCTGGCCCTGCACCCACTCCTCATTATATGCCAAAGTTAATGGAACTTGCCATTAAAAAGAATGAAATTTGCAGCAACATGGATGGGCTTTGAGGGCATTATGCTAAGTGAAATAAGTCAGACAGAGAAAGACAAATACTGTATGGTATCACTTATACATGGAATCTAAAAAAATAAACTAGTAGGACTTTGCTGGTGGCGCAGTGGTTAAGAATCCTCCTGCCAATGTGGGGGACATGGGTTCGATCCCTGGTCCAGGAAGATCCCACATGTCGCAGAGCAACTAAGCCCATGTACCACAACTACTGAGCTTGCACTCTAGAGCCCACGAGCCGCAACTACTGAGCTTGCACATCACAACTACTAAAGCCTGCGCGCCGCAACTACTGAGCCTGCGTGCCTAGAGCCCGTGCTCCACAACAAGAGAAGCCACCGCAATGAGAAGCCTATGCACCACAACAAAGAGAAGACGCCACTCGCCGTAACTAGAGAAAACCCGCGTGCAGCAATGAAGACCCAACGCAGCAAAAAAATAAATAAATTTTTAAATATATGTGTGTATCTTTAAAAAACTAGTAAATATAACAAAAGAGGCAGACTCAACAGATACAGAGAACAAACTAGTGGTTACCAGTGGGGAGAAGGAATTGGGGAGGGATGGTATAGGGGGTAGAGGATTAAGAAGTACAAACTATTAGTTATAAAATAAGCTACAAGGATATATTGTACAACATGGGGAATATAGAATAAATAAAGTTAATGGAACTGTAACTTAACTAACCCAGTAGTGGTTGCTGTGGTAACATCCTTTAGTTCTACTCTTTAAACCTCTCCGTATATTTCTTTTGGTAGCGTCCATGCTAGCTTATAGAACTTTGGTGCCAGTGACACTATTCTGGCTACAAGATTTATATGGTGGATTCTTACTTTCTAGCAGTTTCAACAGAGCCCATTGGCTACTTGCCAAGAATTAGAGAAATGTCATGTGGAAGCAATTCTAATGAGACCTTTCAAGAGCTCCTCCTTGACAGGAAGGATCTTTGAAATCTAAGTTGAGATGTACTTAATGCCAGTTTAGTCCCTGGAGGATAAGCTTAAAAGGCTAATAATTGGTAAAATATTGGTTAACTCATTTTGGTGGACTTACTGCTCATATGTAGTGTATAGTGTGGGTGATGGTAGTATCATTCAAGGGAAGCATCATTGCCCACTATGTGGCAGACTATAGTAGACACCAAAATGAATCAGACTCATTCCCTGCACTTAAAGAATTTTGTCTAGTGAGGGTGACATGCAATGCTTTTAGTACAAGATAACTGCTGGAATGGAGGCGTGCTGGGATAAGATATAGTGGGCACGTGATAATGATAGCATGTCAGTATGCCTGGATGAAGCAGGAAAGCATTTATAGAGGAGATCATCTTTTGAGCTTAGCTAGATTAAGTAAATGTGTGCCACACAGACATGTGGGAAGAAGAGGTAAAAAGTGTATACAAGGCATGTTTGGAGAACTACCATTAGTACAGTATTTCTGGAACATAAAATGTATAAGAGGAGGGAAATGGCGGAAGATGTGCGAACAGTTGGGTAAAGCCTGTCTGTTGTAACTATATCCGTAGAGCACATCTGAGACCTGTGTCATATTAGCTATCTGTCTTTCCACTGCAGTAGGAGGAGGGCATTCAATTTGTACTAGTGGCCTGAAGTATCCTTTCCACCTAAGACTTGATTTTGCCAATATTCCAGTGTGGAATTGAACCAGTGTTTGGCTCTTTCTCAACAGCTTCAACTCCGGAGGAGTCTCGGGATGGGAAGAAAGATAAAGAAGGGGACCGGGCGTCTGAGGAAGGCAAGCAGAAAGGCAAGGGCAGCAAACCGTTAATGCCCACCTCCACTATTCTTCGGCTTCTGGCAGAGTTGGTGAGATCCTATGTTGGTATTGCTACCCTAATTGCCAACTACAGCTATACTGTGGGCCAGTCTGAGCTGATCAAAGAGGTAAGATTTCTAATTTCTGCTTAATATTTTATACTGTTAATCATTTGGATACCTGCTATGTGTTGGATGTTTTGCTAGGAGCCCGTGCATGCTAACCCAGTGATGAGAGAGGCAGAGGCCTCTTAAGACACATTAAAGAGCTAGGCCTTTTTTTCCATGATGTGGAGCCATCAGGCTCATTTGCAGGGAGTGAGTTGATGTAGTTTGTTAATTTGTTTTGTAGAAAATCACTTGGTCTGCCTTATTAGAGACTGCAAAAGGCAAGGTTGGAGTCAGAGAGACCAGTCAGGACGCTGATATAGTAGTCTAGGTAATACAGGACCTTGATGAAGTTGGTGGGGGAAATGAATGAGTTGAAGAGATGTTTTAACAGTAGAAATGGACGAGATGGGATTTGGAGGATAAAGGTGAAATCAAGGACTCGAGAGATGTTTCTTGTTTTGTTTTTTTTATTCCTTTTGTTAGAGGAGGAAATGGTTTGAAGAGAAAATATAGAATTTGAGAGGTATCTGTGGATCACCTAGGTAAAGGTATCTAGGAGACAGGAGAATAAATGAAGTACACAGTATTGGAGCTTATCTTCCAGATGTACTCACACCTGTGCAAAGACACCTGATGTGGTAATAGTATTGGTAATAAATAGAATATAAGAAAAGCCTAAATGTTCATCAGTAGAGCATGGGAAAGAATGAAGTCATATTTTATATGTCCTGATACAGAATTATCTTCAGGTTGGATTTTTCAAGTGAAAGGACACTTTAAGAAACCATATCATGTTCCCATATATGTAAAAGGGGTACCCAAGGAGGTTTTTTTCATAAAGGAGACCTTGTTTTGGAGGTCACATAGTTATTTTATGGTTAGTAAGCAGTAAAGGGTGTGAGAATGGAACAGGGGCAATAATGTTGCAGACAAAGAATCTATGACAGCAGCTGCCATTTTTTAAGCTATTTTTATCTTAATGCAAGCTTTTAAAATGCATACAAAAATACACAACTCCTAAGTGATTCACCAGTTAATTTTTCTTGGATGACTACCACTAAATTCAACATTAGAAACTCCACAAAAACTAATCCCACTCACACCTTTGCACATCTCCCCTTCCCCTTTGAACTTCCATAAGGTCACCATTATCTTGTGTTCGTGAATTGGGTTTGTGCTTTATATAAGTGGAATCTTACAGTATGTTCTGTGTCTGGCTTCTTTTGCTTAACATGTTTGCAACTACATCTTTGTGTGTAGTTTTAGTTTATTTTCATTGCTGTATAGCATTCCATTGTGTGAATGTAACACAGTCTTATCCATTCTAGTGCTTATTGACAGTTGGCTAGTTTTCCTTTTGGAAGTATTAAAAGTAGTGCTGCTACAGTCACTCTCATACAAATGTCTTGGTACATACATAAGTTCGTGTCTGTGTGTGTATTTATACACACACACTCAACACACGTTCATACGTGAGTTCATATATTTCTGTTGGGTGCTATGTGCCTAGGAGTGGAGTTGCTGGTCTGTTCAGCTTTAGCAACTGATAACAAATTTTCCAGAGCAGTTGTGTCAATTTATATTATCACCAGCACAGCATATGGGTGTTTGGATTATTTCACCTCCTTGCCAATACTTGGTATTCCTGTTTTTCATTTTAACCATTCTAGTAGGTTCATACTGGTATTGCATTGTGGTTAAAATTTCCCTGTCTTTATTGGCCATTTGTATATTCTTTTTTGTGAAGTGTCCAAGTCTTTTATTCTTATTTTCTACTGAGTTCTTTATATATTCTGGATATAAGCCCTTTATGGAATGTGTGTATTAAGTATACATTAGGCGTTTATTTCAAAGCTTATACTCATTTATGCCAGTTGTAGTTATAATAGCATACTTATGGAATAAGACACTTAATTGCAAATTTATTAAGTATCTGCTTTAATATGTGTCAAGTCACCCACTTACTGGTACTGGGTACTCATAGGTGCTTTATAGATACTATTGATAATCCTCACCTCAGCACTGCAAGGTTGTTGGTATTGCTCCCCTTAACAGAGAGAAGAGAAGGCTCAGAGAGGTCAGTAACTTGCCCAAGGCCACACTTCAGAGTAGCAAGACTAGGATTAGAGCCCAGGTCTCTGGTTTCAAATCCAGATTCCTTCCACTCAGTCATGGTTGCACGAATCCACTCAGTTGCCCAAATTGCAAGGCTTTTTTTTTTTTTCAGTTTTTACTGGTAATGTTACACTTTTTTTCAGAAAACTGTTTTAACTTTGTATTTTATTCACTACTGGGAAATTTTTATTTCTAATAGTTAACAGGGTCACCTTATCTTATTACCCAGAGCCTAGAATTCTTCAATGCATTTTTTAAAAATATTTATTTATTTATTTGGCTGCACCGGGTCTTTGTTGCAGCACACGGGCTCTTTTAGTTGCAGTATGTGGGCTCTTGGTTGCAGCATGCAGGATCTAGTTCCCTGACCAGGGCTCGAACCCAGGCCCCCTGCATTGGGAGCTCGGAGTCTTAACCACTTGACCAGCAGGGAGGTCCCTTCAATGCATTTTTTAAATTGAGGTAAAATGCACATAAAACTAAGTATCTTAAAGTATACAGTTGAGTGGCATTTTACATTCAGTGTCATGCAACCATCATCTCTATCTAGTTCCAAAATCGCCACTGCATTTTGATCCAAAATCTACTTGAATAACAACAGAACTAAGTTTCTTTCTAAGATAAAGAATTATCAGGGCAGAAATCATTTTTAGAGGGGGAGGGAAAATCTGACTTAATTTCCTTCCCTGTTATTGGGCCTTTTTTGATAAGTAACACTGCATTAACTATTTCTGCATATCCATATCTGTGACTGTGCTGTGTGTTTCTCATTCAACCCCTGCCAATTTTTAGCCCAGGGTCCTGGGCACATTGTAGGTTTCAGTAAATACTACAATTTAATTAGAAACTGGAGTAATTGTAGCACTGAATTAGGGATCAAGGTTTGAATCATCGCCATTGACTTAAGTTCTTTGGCAAGCCACATTTCTTTAGGCCTCAGATTAATGAAGATGTGTAAGCTTGTGAAAAATGAATGGAATTTGGAAGCATAAACTCAAGATTTGTTACTCACTTGGCTTGCACCTTTAAGTCTTGGTTTTTTCGTCTATAAAGTGGGCCTGATAATCATTGACTGGATGACTCCAAGGATCAGTTCTGTATGCGTGTACCTTGTTGATGTGCAAACAGTATGGCGTAATTGTGCTTGTGAGTAAATGTCACGATTAATGACTTTTCAGGACTGCAGTGTGCTAGCTTTTGTCCTGGACCACCTCCTCCCACATACCCAGAATGCAGAAGACAAGGATACACCTGCCCTGGCCCGCCTATTCCTCGCAAGCCTGGCTGCCGCAGGGAGTGGCACAGATGCCCAGGTGGCCCTTGTGAATGAAGTAAAAGCAGCCCTGGGAAGGGCACTGGCTATGGCTGAGAGTACAGAGAAACATGCCAGGTAAAATCCGTGCCTGACTTAGTGCTAATAACCAGTAGCATCCCCTAACTTCATTCTTGTCCCATGGATTCCTTGCATTTGAACAAGAGTTCTGGTCATCCTGGCACTGTACATTCTCTGGTTCTCTCAGATAGTTCTAGTGCTACCAAATACCCAAAGTACTAATGACACTTGGAGGAGGTGGGTAAACGGCTTAGAGAAAACAAGGGGATGTTTTCATTATATTTCTAGGGTCTTCAAGTAAGAAGTTGAGGGGGTTATTCAACTTCACTTTTTCAAATTATGTTTAAAGAAAATGAAGAATGCCTCCACCCAGGGAGTGAGTTCTTTCTTACTTGTTTAGATGTTACTTCCAGAAGGAAACACAGAAGAAACCAGGAGGGTTATCTGAGGCAAGTTAGTGAAGACGTGGCCTAAGAATGGGCTGTATTCACGTGATAGAGATGTCAAACTTCTCTCCTAGGCTTCAGGCAGTGATGTGTATCATCAGTACTATCATGGAGTCCTGCCCCTCCACCTCCAGTTTCTACAGCAGTGCAACAGCCAAGACTCAACACAATGGCATGAACAACATCATTCGACTCTTCCTGAAGAAGGGACTGGTTAATGACCTGGCCAGAGTGCCTCACAGCCTGGACCTGTCCAGGTAAAATTATTCCTGACCTCCAGCACCAGGCTTTTGCCCTCTTCTTAATCGTGCTTCATACTTGTCCATTTGCCTAGTATTTCATGTATCCTTGCCAGATAAGTAATTAGCAGCCAGTGTGATAGGAAGAGTTTGGATGTAGGCGGGAACCTGAGTTCTTAGTATTGTTGCTTTTAAGCAAGGCACTTTCCTTTCTTTGGGCCTTAATTCTCTCATTTGCCACAAACTCATGAGTTGGTCTGTATCAGTAGTTTTTTCCCAAGCTTCCCCCCTCTTAATGATTGTAAGAAGATTATTATGGACCTTGTATTACATCTGGTTATGTCCTCTGAGTCTCTGTTATTCTAATACAGGTCCTTAATTTTTTTAATCTTCATTTTATTGCTGTTGTTCATGAACGAATTTATTGAAGTGATCAGACCTGTAGAATGTTTTCCTAGATTTGGTCCACTTGGTTCCACGAAGTGTAGTTTAACTTGTTGCTTTTACTCCCTGTTTGCTGTAAGCTTAGAGGTAGAGGCTTAATGGAGCAATTTAAACATTATTTGGCTAGGATATATCATAGATGATGATGTACATTTCATATTGTATCATGGGGAAATGCATCTCTTTGAACTACCATTAATCATGATAAGATTGACCACTAGGGTAGAGTGATAATCATCATTGTACTGTTATATTTTCCTCCTTCTTACCAGAAAATAACAGTGTTATTACTTCAGCACTGTACAAATGTCTAGTTCCCTATCAACCATATACCTAATTAATGGTCTTAACACCAGTTGATAATCCTTGCCTGTGTGTTTTAATTTCTTAGAGGGTTATCGATGACAACTTTGTAATTTCTGTCATTCCTTCTACATTATTAGCTGCTATATTTCTGTGATTCCAGCTCCAGTTCAAGAGGGAAAGTTGGTTACCCTATAATACAGTTCCTACTAAAAAGCCAGGATAAAAACTTAATTTTTTCCCTTCAGTCACCAATTTTCAGAGTAAAGTCAAAAATGGATTAAATTCCACCTCAAATACGAGCTCTGGCTTTCTATTTTCTGTGTAGTATTATGGACTCATGAATTTTCCTTGATTTTTAAAATCTGATTGAATTACTTGGATCACTACAGTTATCCTTCTTTTCATGCTCATTCTTCATGTTCTTTTTCATTACACCTTTGGGCTTGTGGGACCTCTTCAAACTGACTTCTTTGTTCATTTGATAACAACCTCATCAGTTTTTTTAAATGTTTAAAAATTTTGAGCTCACAGTATAATGAGCACTGTATGTCTCACCTAGATTAACCAGTGGTTAGCATTCTGTCCTATTTGCCTTAGTCCCCCCCCCCTCCTCTTTTCGTGAGGTAAATCATTTGAAATTTGTTATAAACGTGATGCTTAACCTCTGAATACTTCAGCATGTGTCTCCTAAGAACAAACATTCCATTACATAGCTAAAATACCGTCATCACCTCTAAGAAGCTTACCATTAATATAATAATACTCACTATGTACTTCATATTCATCTATCTCCAATTATTCCAAGAATGTCTTTCTATCCCGGAGGAGAGTGTGTTGATCCAGGATCCAGAGAGCATCATTCATTGTATTTGATTGCCACGTGTCTCTTATTTTTTTGACATTTGACTGTTTTGAAGAGTCCAGAAGGTCGAATGTCTTATAGAACATCCCATAGTCTGGATTTGTCTAAGTGCTTCCTTATGGTTAGGTTTAGGGTAAACTTTTTTTGGCAAGAATGCTACATAGGTGATGTTTGCCTTTTTCAGTGCATCACATCAGGAGACGCATAATGCCACTTGGTCCCATTATTGGGTGATACGAAGTTTGATCACATAGTTAATGGTTAGAGTTCCACTTTGTATTAACAAATTATCCGTGAGGTGATGCTTTAAGTTCACGTGAAGATCACGTGAATATCCTATGCCCTGAAGATTTTTAACTCACTAGTTTTAGCATTCACTAGTGGTCTTTACCTAGATCACTTAACATTGCTGGTTGCAGTGATAGTTTTCTGATTCTCTCATTCCTGTTTATTAGCTGGCATTCTTATATAATGAAGACCTTTTTCTGCCTGCATTTGTTTCCCTGTGGCTGCAGATTATATTTAATGTGTTATAATCTATTACCATCATTATTCTTTTTGATGCTAAGGTTTGGCCTGTGGTAATGACCCCATTAATTCTTTAAAGCCTTCTTGCTTTTGAAGGCCTTCTGGCACAACAAGATGTCTCAGGCTCACCTTGTACCTTCCATGTCCCATTCCTGGGATCAGTTATTACTCTGATGAGCCTTGGTTCCTTTTAGTATGGATTTCTGTGCTCAGTTCATCTCTGTATCTTCCTTTATCTCAGTCCCAACATGGCCAACACAGTCAATGCTGCTCTGAAGCCTTTGGAAACACTTTCCCGGATTGTGAACCAGCCCAGTAGCCTTTTTGGCAGCAAGAGTGCTTCTAGCAAGAGCAAGTCTGAGCAGGATGCCCAAGGAGCTGCTCAAGACTCTAATAGCAACCAACAGGACCCAGGTAGGGAATCAGCCAATGGACTGGAGAGCTGGCCGGGTGGGTGTAGTTATTTTATGGGCATGGAATCACAACTGTTCTAGCTTGGTATTGTTTCCCTGGGAACTTGCTGGCCTTCCACAGATCTGTCATAGTGGCGTGGGAATCTGCCCCACAAAGAATTCCTTAAAATTGCAGCCTTATTTGGCTATCCTCACACGTAGCCTTGTCTTTTCCTTTGTCACCCATTCATGTATTCTCTGAGAACTTGTAAATTTGCCCAGGGAAGGGACCTTACTGTCTTACGCTTGTCTCATGGTGCCCTGCACATAGGCACCCTTTGATTATTTTGCTGGTTGGTTGATTGTTTCAGGCGAGCCTGGGGAAGCAGAAGTGCAGGAGGAGGATCATGATGTCACTCAGACAGAGGTGGCAGATGGGGATATCATGGATGGGGAGGCTGAAACCGACTCAGTGGTGATTGCTGGGCAGCCTGAGGTGCTCAGTTCACAAGAGATGCAGGTAGGGAGGCAGATCACCCAGCATACCCCTGTTGTGGTGCTGAACCAAACCCCCAAGTGGTGTGGGTGGGTGAGTACTTTAGATCCTTGCCTAAATTCATTTGTCTATTTTGCAGAGGAGCACAGATGATAATGCATAGTAGATGCTCAGTAAATGTGTTTGAATTGTATTAAATGAGGGGTGGGTGCAGAGCCAGGATGCCATATACTATCTATAAAATGGAGTAGATCCCAACAAGAAAACATAGGCATGGGTGAAATGTTGATATAGAAAGCTGGCCTGAGCCCTTTGGGCCTAGGGTCTTTGATTTACTTGGTTCTGGTCATTAATGGACGCTCCTTAACATCACTGTTGTGCCTATAGCACCAGCTCTCACTGGGGCATTCAAATGGCAGTCTTCTACAGACCCTAAAGAAAGCATTGTAATTTCTGGAGCTGGTAGCAATGGTAAGAAATGGGGCCTACAGTCCTGAGCTGCTAGCTCTAAGGAGATCTGCGTGTATTCCTGAATTCCTGAAGAGTATAAAGACTTAATCTGGTCTCAGATACCTGGGATGGACCCATTTGAAGGGCAGTCTGAGTGTGGATTGGCAGCACGTGGTAGTTGCTGTGCTCTTAGCACCAAGTGTGTGGTGTTTCTGTAACATTCTCTGTCACATATTATCCTAGAAATATATGCCCCCTTGCTGGCTTTTTTTAGGGTTGAGCACCAGCACAATGATAGACTTGTGTGCATCCATATATATGTTCTATTTCTCTCCAGGTTGAGAATGAGCTGGAGGACCTGATAGATGAGTTGCTTGAGAGGGATGGCGGATCTGGGAACAGTACAATTATAGGTGAGAGCCCCAGAACTGAGTATAGCCTCTTCCTTTGCCTCAGTCTCTCTCGGGAGGACCCTTTTTCTCATCATCTGCTTGCTCAGCTCTGCCTAAGGGCTCATAGCCAGCCTAGATTGCTGCTTGTCTTGATGTTGACAGTCTTACAGATGAGAAATTCACAAGCCATCTACAGACCTGTGGCTGGTCTGAAGTGTTGCCTGTGTCGGGGAGGTGGAGGGGGTGGCCATCAGTATAGATAATACATCAGGCACATCATAGAGGCCTAGAGGAGGCTACAGGCACATCAAGAGTGTTTATTCATGGAGGCCTAGAGGAGGCTATGGAGGCTGTAGGGTGAGAAAGTACTTTCCTTTCAGTTCTTCAGTGACTCCAGGAGCTTTCTGCCTCTAAGTCTCAGTAGTGTAAAAAGAGTGATCATTCCCTAAGGATCTTTTACAACTTTTACAGCTGAGTTGTAAAAAAGTTGCTTTTTACAACTCAGGAAAAACAGCAAAGGTACTCTACTGTCACCTGGCTCCAAGGGTATGTTACTTGTTTTTATTTTATTGATGAAGAAAATCAAAGGATAAACAGAAGTAGACATGTATTCTTAAACTTGACAAGGCTTTTTCACACCCATTATCCTCTGTGGTTTCACAGTTAGTGGGATTGGCAGGGCAGATGTGATCATCCCATTTTACGTATGAGGAAACTGAGACTCAGACAGGTAAAGTGACTGGCCAAGCTCACCTAGCTAGTCAACAGCAGAGAACCCAGGTCTTCCTCATCCAGAAAAATAGTGGATATCTGCTGGGTGTACATAGCTACTTTAGGCCCACCCAATCTGGAAAGGGAAGTCCTCTGTTGTTCAGTGAAGGCTCTGCTCTGTAACCTTCAGTGAGCAGAAGTGGAGAGGATGAATCACAAGAGGACGTGCTGATGGATGAAGCTCCTTCCAACCTCAGCCAAGCTTCCACCTTGCAGGCCAACCGAGAAGGTGAGAGTGCCGAGGCCGGAAAGGCCTCCCTTCTTGCCCTGCACGTCTGACAGACACTATACTAGGGTTTTCCTGGAGGCAGCTGCCCACATGTGCAGAATAAGGAAGCATCTGTCTGCATGCGCTGACATACACCATCCACTTTATCCTCAGCCAGTTTTTCAAATAACATGTTAACTACTGCTTGCCCAAAAGTTTGTCACTTCTTACTTGGTTCGCTTTCTTCTCACCCACCTGCTATCATCGCTCCAGATTCCTTCTTACCAGCAGGATGCAGTCAGTAGCAAAGTAGGGCTGGAAAGGCAAGGGGGCACCAACAGACTTGGCCAAGTCCTAGACCATGGCTCCTCAAGCACCACCCTATAGCCAGCCTCCACATTCAGCCGCATGGCTCAGCATATTGATGCATTGGTTGGCACTCTCAGGAAATCGGGGCTGGCTCACTAAGTCTGTACATCACCCCAGATCTGGTTCTTCCTCTCCTAGAGTCAAATACCCCATCGCCTTCCCACTCAATCTGCTGGCCTGCACAGTAGCCTGTTTTCTAGCTACTCAGTATAGTCCTCCAATGTGCTCCCTTTGTTTTAGATTCCATGAATATCCTGGACCCTGAGGATGAGGAGGAGCACACTCAGGAAGAGGACAGCAGTGGCAGTAACGAGGATGAGGATGATAGTCAGGATGAAGAGGAGGAGGAGGAGGAAGATGAGGAAGATGATCAGGTGAGGGGGGACTGTGTTTGGGTTGGTTCAGACGTCCTCTTCCATGGGAACACACAGCTGGAGAAAACCAACAGTCTGGGTTGCTAGCCTCAACGCCTCCCTCCCTCATGTGCAAATGTGGCCATGACACCAGACTTCAGAAAATCCTTACCTCCAGCAATTCTCCATCTCCTATTTTCCCCTTAAGGAGGATGATGAAGGTGAAGAGGGAGATGAAGACGATGACGACGATGGCTCTGAAATGGAATTGGATGAGGATTACCCTGATATGAACGCTTCTCCCTTGGTCCGATTTGAGCGCTTTGACCGGGAGGATGATCTCATCATTGAGTTTGACAACATGTTCTCCAGTGCTAGTAAGACACAGGGGCTCAGCTGGGTTTTATCTCTTGCTTCTTATACCCTGAACTAGAGCAGCTATCAATCTGATACAGAAAGCACCTCTTTTCTTATGCCAACTTCCTGGGGCAAGGGATATCTGAATCCATCTCTCTCAGTAAGTGTATACCTAGAAGGAGGAACTGTGAGAGGCTCCTTTTGTTCTCTCCACCTCAGTAAACAGGCAGCCAGCCATTTTAGAGCCTGGACAACTTGATGATTTGCTTGAATTAAAAAAAAAATGAGACCACGGCTGACTGCATCAGGCACCCATGTGTACGCTACAGTGATAGGGCAATCACTAATCCTTATGTCTGTAACACTGGATCTTGAGAGTTTGGGTAGACACCTTTGAGCTTGGCATTGGGGAGTAGATTTGAACACATTCACTCTGTTCATCAAAAATGCATCTTTTCGGAGGAGAGAGTGAATCTCTTCTCTCTTCCCCCATCAACGTCAGAGTTCCCTTTTAGCATCCAGTTCTTAAAACCAAGCTGTCTTGAGAAGGCAGGTCTTTACTCCCAAATCACAAGCATGATATAGCAGAAAACACTGAACTGTTCTGGTCTGTTGTCTTGGCCAAGTAGTCTCTTACCTCTTTGAGCCTCAGTTTGTCACCTTTGAGCCTCAGTTTGTCACCTGTAAATGAAAAATGTGAAAAGAAAAAAAAATGGGGTGGATTACATAATTTTCAAGATACTTTCTATTTTGTGATTTTCTTTGCATTTTTGTGATTTCCATCAATCTTCCTTATTAAGTTGAGCCTCTGTCCATTCAGCAAATTGAACAAATATTTGAGGAGTGCCTACTGTGTCCTAGGTGCTAGGGATACGGCAATAAAAAAGAAAACAATCCTTTTCCCTCATAGGAGCTTATGGTCTATTAGGAATTATGAGTCAGCAGGCATTACATTGTAGTATGGTAAGAAAGCACAGAGTAAAGGGTTTTTAGACCCATTTGTAGAATCAGAAAAAGTGATATCTAGGCCAAAAACAAAAGTGCAGGTGAAGAAGGGGGAGAGGAGTCGTCAAGGTGGAGAGAACAGCATGTTTCTGAGGGGCCTACAAGCATCACTGTGGCTTAGTATAGAGAATGGATTGGGAGCAAGTACTATTTAGGAGGCTGTCGCAGTATCTAGGTGAGAGATGGTGGCATAAGCCATGGTAGTGTCAGTGATCGTAGATAAGGCGTGGGAATGAGGGAGAAAGGACAAAGCTCAGGTTTCCGTGTGAGGAAGTAAGGCCCAGGAGACATGGTTCTGCTTGAACAACCACAGAAGAAATTTCTTTTTGGCACTGACCCCTTCGCATACTGTCCTTGCAGCAGACATCCCCCCATCCCCAGGAAATATCCCTACCACCCACCCACTGATGGTACGCCATGCAGACCACAGTTCCCTGACGCTGGGCAGTGGCTCTTCTACAACGCGTCTCACCCAGGGCATTGGGCGCAGTCAGAGGACCCTGAGGCAGCTGACGGCCAACACAGGGCACACCATTCACGTTCACTACCCTGGGAATCGTCAGCCCAATCCTCCTCTTATACTCCAGAGGTGAGTTACAAGGAAGATTGTTGGGCTCAGTGAGCTTCAGCATTGTCTTGACCTGGGGGGATAATGCTCTTGTCACACACACAGATAATGTATTTGTCCTGTTTCTTTGTGGATTATATGTGCAGCCTTTGGGAGAATACCAAATTGTATAACATGTTTTTCTGCTTAAGTGTCCTGTACATACAGTCAGCAGTCACTAAGCATCTCATACGCCAAACACTTAGCACTTAAGATATGGTCAGGACAGGATCCCTGCCCTTTAGCTTAGAGTTTCTCCCACTAGGGAGAAACAATTTTAGAAGTGAAAGGAAGGAATGTAGTTATCATAATGGTCAATGCACAGACGGTAGTGGGTGTATAAGAGAGATACTATACCCTAACACAGTGCCTGGTATTATCAGTGACGCTCACTCTGTTCCAGGAACTATGGAGTAATATGCAACCTTAGCCCAAAACAAGTTTGCAAACTGATGGAGTAGTTAGAAAAGTAACTAAGACTTATGTGCAATATGATCGGGTCCATAATAATGTCATGCATTTCGTAGAGGATACAGAAAGGATCTCACAATAACAGTTTGCAGTGTCCCTGTGGATGTACAGTGACCATGGTACCCCACCATCACCCTACAGGTTGCTTGGTCCCTCTGCTGCTGCTGACATCCTTCAGCTGAGCAGCAGCCTTCCCCTACAAAGCCGAGGCCGGGCCCGCCTCCTAGTGGGCAACGATGACGTCCACATCATCGCCCGGTCTGACGATGAACTACTGGATGACTTTTTCCATGATCAGAGTACAGCTACCAGCCAAGCAGGCAAGTTTATGTGGTGAAAGAGAGGGTAACGTTTGTCTGGTTCTTTTTCCCTGCTGAGGGAAAGCAGAACAGTATCTGCCCTGCCTGGAGAAATCCCATTTTATAGGAACCAGAACCACTCAGTGATTTAGCCAAGGGCAATAAAACCCGTATTATATCTGGATACCTATGATGTTCCAAACCTTGTGATAGACATTGGGTCCTGTTAGGGAAATACTGCAATTTTTGGATCAATTGATGCATGACAATGCCAAGAGTCTCACTCTCCTTTGTTTCTCTACAGGGACCCTGTCCAGCATCCCCACAGCCCTGACCCGTTGGACAGAGGAATGCAAAGTTCTTGATGCTGAGAGCATGCATGACTGTGTTTCAGGTGTGTGGCAGTTTGGTTATCAGGGCAGTAGTGAGTCTTCCAGGGCTGGGACAGTGCATGGAAAGTTGTTTCCCTGGTTCTCTGTGGCCCCAAGCTCTGCCTCTTGGCTTTCTCCCCCACCTCCCCTGAGCAGCCTCCGATCTTTGCTTCTTTGGTCCAGTTGTTAAAGTGCCCATTGTCAATCACCTGGAATTCCTGAGGGATGAGGAGCTGGAAGAAAGGCGGGAGAAACGCAGGAAACAGCTAGCTGAGGAAGAAACAAAGATAACCGACAAAGGCAAAGAAGATAAGGAGAACAGGGATCAGAGTGCACAGGTGATTCCCAGGAGCTGGGAGGATTCATCTTTGGCTATGTCTGCCTTAACTTTCCCACGGTTTTAGCATACATGTGGCTGGCCCCAAGACTCATTGAAGATTCTAGGACGTTCACACTGAAACTGAGAAATGATCCACTTCAAATTCACTGTACACTTGAATGGTTTTTAGGGGAAAAGAAATCAAACCCAGAGGGAAAATTGTTTCTCCGGTGTTTTGCTGGGGAAAACTGGAGCCAGAACCAGAGCAGCTCCTGACTTAACCAGTTACACTATACAGTCTCTACTTTCAGTGACTACAGCTAGACAAGAACAATGACCTTGACTAAGCCCATGCTCTTAATGGTTCAATTCCGTTTCGGTGGATTGCCTTCTTAAGTGTCAGGGAAACCTTACCAATATGATTCCATTCCAACATTTGAATAAGTTGGGCTTAGGCTTCAGATCAGAGAAAATGTTCCTACCCTGAACCCCATGACCACATGTCATTTTCTAGGGCTCAATTTGTGAAATCTCTAACATGATTTTGGTTTTTCTGAAACTTCTGGAACCTTGAATAGTATAGCTTTGAAATAAAATGAAGTAAATGCTGATAAAAATACGAGGAAACTAAAAAACTTGAGTGAAAGACTTTATTATACCGCACTCAACAGGGCATCAGATTTAAAAGGATATTGTAATGTTCAATTAATGATAACAAGCTTGATCTAACAAATATACCTTTGTATAGAACTTTTGCCTAATAAATAGTAACATTGTTTCAAGCACATGTAAAGGGATAGGAAATAAGCCTGGCATATGATTGAAAAAGCCAGAGTGTACAAAATGAGCTCAAGGAAGGGAAATATATATAGATGAAACTTCTAAGAATTTCTTGCTTGTCTCAACGATTGTGTTCAGGTCATGTCCTATGTCCAAGCCCATCTCCAATGTGGTTTTTATTATCCTTTCCTCTCCTTGTTTAGTCAGCCCCCTGACAGTTTCTCCCTTGTCCCCAAGCAATCCTTGAGCATGAGTATGTATTAGAGAAATTGGAGGTATGTTTGCATGCTCAAGTGCCCATCTTCCATCCAGGTCATATGTGTCATATGTGGGAGATGGCAACTATTTTAAAGTTGACCTCTATCTCATGTGCTTGCAAAGTCCCACATTGGTCTGTCCCTTTTCTTTGCAGTGTACTACATCTAAGACAAATGACTCCACTGAACAGAACCTCTCAGGTAACTCTCCCTCCCTTTTCCCCTTCTTGCTAATTGATTGGTTTTTTATCCTGACCCAAATAGCTGGCCCAGGTGGGCTGAAGATGAGCACTGGTGCTCTGTGGGATGAGGTAGTAGATTGTATAGTTTTAGGGTCATACCCCATCTTGGAGATAACTATACAGTCTACTGTCTTTCCCACGGTGGTGCACTTCCCCTCCGACGTGCTGTGTTTTTAGGTTCTCATTCTGATTATGCTGTACTGCGTTCTGGCATGTGTAGTGAGGCCATGTGTCCTGTCCCCTTTACTGACCCCCATGGTGTGGTGCTTAATGAGAACACCTGATGACAGTGGTTCCTAAATGCTAGTCCTCAGTGGAAATGAACAGAATAAGGGAGGTTTAATGAGTTTTTCAAAAAGCCGAGTTTGTTCAATTTAAAGGACTATTATAAATTACAGAGATTATGTATTTCCTACTTTTTTGGTATCAAAATATTTTTATTAAATGATATTAATGGGATTTTTTTCTTGGCTAAATTAAAAGTTGGTGATCCTGTGTTAGTCTCTTGTCTCTTTATTTTTTCCTTTTTCTATAAATTTCGTGGGTCTGTGGAATCTAAAAGTCTAATAATGTTGCCTTGAGCAATCTGCTTTTGGGGAAGGTAGCTCGGTGGGCTAACTGGTATTACTACTATATGCTTTCTATTTCTCCTAATTTTCCTAACGTCAGTAGCCATTTTGTGATTCTAATAACTGGTCCATATGGTATTATATGTCTCCCCCACCCCTATTTCCTCAGAACTTTCTTCTGCTTCCCTATACCTTCTGTCTCCTTTGGCACTTGAGTTGGGAAATGATTGTACCAAAGCCTACACAGTATTTTTTAAAGCAGTGAAAGAGGGTAGGTGTCCTGGTGCCCTGAATCTGGTAGAAGGTCTTTGAAAGGGTCTGTCATCAGGTAAAATGGCCTTTTGCCTACTGCCCTTGCTAGAGGATTCTGTTCATGCCGGGGTGAGGTAGTAAGTTGTATTGTTGTGGGGTAGGGATTTTAAGCCCCAATTAGAAGATAACTATACAACTTACTACTTTCCCTGGTGTGTTGCATATTCACATTTAGTCTTAACACCATTGCCTCCATCAGACAGAGTTGTAGATGTTCCTTGGATAATCAGGACTGCAAGAAAAGGGAGGTGGAAGGGGACAGGTGGTATTTAGGGTGAGGCAAGTATTATAAAGTGACTTGAACTCTCCCCCTTCCACCCAGGGCACAGAATGGATTTAATTCATAGGGATCTACAAAGAGTCAGATCTTTTGGTTCTTGGGACTAAGATAGCACTGTGCCTTAGCCCTCATCCTGAGTATACCAGAACAGCCACGAGCTGTTCCTAGGAGCAGTTGGTGACTGAGGGGAATCCTGCATCACTGACTGAGGGGGATACTTGTCATGCCACATGTGCTGATTGAGTGGCTCCCCCGGTCCTTGGCTGATTGCCTTTTAACAACCCCATTGTCGTTCTTTCCGAGAAAGATGGGACTCCCATGCCTGAAAGCTACCCAACAACCCCATCTTCAACTGATGCAGCTACATCTGAGCCCAAGGAGACCCTTGTCACTCTGCAGCCCTCACAACAGCAACCAACACTCCCACCCCCACCAGCCTTGGGAGAGATTCCTCAAGAGCTGCAGTCCCCGACTGGAGAAGCGGGAAGCTCTACCCAGCTATTGATGCCTGTAGAGCCAGAGGAATTGGGTCCCACAAGGCCAAGTGGAGAAGCAGAAACAACTCAGATGGAGCTATCCCCAGCTCCCACTATAAGTGAGTAGAATTTCAAGGTTTGCGGGTAGGGGTAGAACAGGGGGGAAGAATGGACATCTTTGTAGTTTCTCTTTACTCTCTTACTTTAGAGAATTTCTAAAGTAGAAGCTCAAGCCCTCATAGTAGGGTCTCACATTGCACATTACCTTTTTAGCTAAAGTTGAGGTTTCTTCTCTGTGTCCTCAAGTGATTATATATACATCGGAGTGTCTTAATGATACTAGTGATGGTGCCAACAGTTTGAGGTGATCACTCTGTTCCTGGCTATCATGCCATGCTTATTTTATTATTTAACTTCTTTAAAAAACAATCATCCAAAGTAGAGGGTGTTATCTCCATGAATAAACTGAAACTCAGAAGTGAAATAATTAGCCCAAGGTCACTCAGTAAGTGGTTGAGCTGTGATTAAAATCCAGATCTGTGTAACTCTGAAGCTTGCTTTTCTTCAACATTTCCAGGAATGGGCAAGCACGTGACCGCACACTTAGCAGCTCTCCCATCCTGGCAACACCATTTATCTCATGGCACTATTTCCCACTGGTTTGAAATGGGGCCTCAAAATTCTTCTCAGCAGTGTTCCAACAGGGTAAACAAGCCTGTTTGCCGTTCCTGCTCTTTACTATACTGCCTGTGACGTGCTCTGGAAAAACCTTAGGGTGTAGGGGGTTTTGCCTTAAAGGAACCTTGTTTGTTTAGATGAGCAGAACCAAAGAGCTTGTGTAAATGATGCCTGCAGGAAATCTGAAAGTGACAGGATCCCTTACCTTGGGTGCCTAGAGAAGATGTTTCACAGGCATGCTTGGAACACCATAAATGTTCAACAGATAATAGAAAGGGCTTGAGATGAGTTTTTTAAAGCAAATGAGATTGAGGGGGGAGCATCAGGCCAGCGTGAAGTGAAGGTGAAGAAGTGAGAAGTCTGATCTGGCTGCTTCTTAATTCAGCCTCCCCCTCTTCGAAGCAGAGATCTAACCTCTCCATGTGACTTCCTCCTAGCCTCTCTTTCCCCAGAGAGAGCTGAAGATTCTGATGCTCTGACAGCTGTCAGCAGTCAACTGGAAGGCTCTCCCATGGACACCAGCAGCCTGGCTTCCTGCACCCTGGAGGAAGCTGTGGGTGACACCTCAGCACCTGGCAGTTCTGAGCAGCCCACAGCAGGCAGCTCCACTCCTGGGGATGCCCCACCAGTTGTGACAGAAGTGCAAGGCAGGAGTGATGGGTCAGGGGAACCTACCCAGCCCCCTGAGGACAGGTAAGCACTGTGTGAGTGAGAGGAGGGCAGGGTGTGTTGGTGGGTATTTCAAGCCACGTTCATACTTAGTAACCAGTACACATGCTTTGTATACTGGGGAAATCAACTTGGCTTCTGTGAGAAAGGGGGTACTATAGGAATATTTTATAAGTGGGAAAATATAATACAGAGAACCTGAAAATGATTTCCTTTAGCTCTACCCCTGCATCCTCTGAGAGTTCTTCCACCAGAGATTCTGCCGTGGCCATTTCTGGAGCAGATTCCCGGGGAATCCTAGAAGAACCACTGCCTTCAACAAGCAGTGAAGAAGAAGATCCTCTAGCAGGTGAGCTTCATGCGTGCTCAGGCCATCCTGGGGCTGTTTAGGCTTCTAGTAACCCTTGGCATGGAAATGCCCACCAGTCGAACCGTTCCATCCAGATGGCGGGTGGCATATATATGGGGGGAGGGCCTGCAGTAAGAGGAAGCTGATGCTACACAATGGAATGAACCCAGGCCTTTGGAGTCAGACTGATCTTAGCTCAAATCCCCTCTCTGCCACCTCCTACTTTTGGGACCTGGAGCCATTAACTTCCCTGATCCTCATTGATACTGAGAGGGTGATGATAGCTACATGGTGGGGTCTTGAAGGTTAAGTGACAGTGCACACACAGAACTTGGCATATAACAGCTGTTCTGAGCCTAGGGAAGGGTGGGTGGGCCTTCTCTCTGTCCCCTGTGTCCTTGGCATGAAATGAGGACAGAGAAAGCTGGTCTCCCTCATCCAAGGCCATGGGTTTCTTTGATCCAAGTACATCTTTAGGCTTCAGTAGAAGTGAGAGTCCCTTCACATCTTGCATATCCCCTCAGGTATTAGTCTTCCCGAAGGCGTGGACCCCTCTTTTCTGGCCGCTCTCCCTGATGACATTCGCCGAGAAGTTCTACAGAACCAGCTGGGCATTCGTCCACCAACGCGGACTGCCCCCTCGACAAATAGCTCAGCTCCTGCAGTGGTGGGGAATCCTGGTGTGACCGAAGTGAGCCCTGAGTTCCTGGCTGCCCTGCCTCCAGCCATCCAGGAGGAAGTATGTGAGCGGGGGGGCTGGTGGTGCCAGGCTACCTGGCTGTGGGTATGCCCCCATTGACTCCTCCTGCTCTGTAGGTACTGGCACAGCAGAGAGCTGAGCAACAGCGACGGGAACTGGCACAGAATGCCAGCTCAGACACCCCCATGGACCCTGTGACCTTCATCCAGACTCTGCCCTCAGACCTGCGCCGTAGTGTCCTAGAGGACATGGAGGACAGCGTGTTGGCCGTGATGCCACCTGACATTGCAGCTGAGGCTCAAGCCCTGAGGCGAGAGCAAGAAGCCCGGCAGAGGCAGCTCATGCATGAGCGGCTTTTTGGGCACAGCAGCACCTCTGCACTCTCTGCCATTCTTCGAAGCCCGGGTACAGAGGGAGGCAAGTGGGAGGGCTCTGGAATGTCTGGCTTTGGCCACATGAGACTCTTTGTTCCCCTTTGTATTACTTGGACCCAGCTCAGCACACACCTCCTCCCCAATTTCAGTTTCCTTTTTCTTTCCTTCCAGCCTTCACCAGTCGCCTGAGTGGCAACCGTGGGGTCCAATACACTCGGCTTGCCGTGCAGAGAGGCGGCACCTTCCAGATGGGGGGTAGCAGCAGCCATAATAGGTACCCTTTGCCTGTCTTTTTTTCCTTGCCATACCACCTTCCATGTCTACTACTAGTCCAACTCCCTTTATTTATAGGTGGAGAGGCTGAATGACCTCTCTAGGATGTTTACTTGAATGAATTGGGGAAGCCAGATCTTTGGACTCCCCCTTCAGAAAGCCACACTTCTGGTTAGTGTAGCTACTGTAGACCATAATCACAAAGTAAGGTAGGCAGGCAGCAGGCTCTAGCTGTGGTTACAAGGAAAGCCACCTGCCTCCCACACAAATAGGAAAACAGTGAGAACCGCTTGCCTTGAGATTACAATATCTAGGCTGCAGAAGAGTTCATTATTAACGAGGCCAGAGCGTAGAGTGATCAGTCCCTATTCAGCAGGCAACCTCCTGGTGGTCTATAGAAAGCCAAAGTAAGCATTGTGTCCTAGGACTTTATGGGCAGTCCAATTTTAGCAGTTGATACAGACCTGGGCTGCAATCTCTGCTCTCTTCTCAATCGTTGTGTGATGGTAGGACAAGTCACTTAACCTATTTGAGCCTCTTGCTCATCATCTCAAAATTGGGTGGTTCTCTAGTCTTTACAGGAGCCCCATGAGGAAGCTGTTACAGATATTGTAGGGTGTCTGGAACATAGTAGGCACTCAAGGAGACAGCTGTTGTTACTATTAAGAATCCTTAAGAGTCCTTGGACTGGACACCCTCCCTGCTCGAGCCTCCTGGATGTATCCAGCTCATCCCCCTCCCTTAGGCCTATGCCTGATCCCAGAGCTCTAGCCGAAGTATTACCCAGAAACCATGCTCTGTTCCAGGCCTTCTGGCAGTAATGTGGACACTCTCCTACGCCTCCGAGGACGGCTCCTCCTGGATCACGAAGCCCTCTCTTGTCTCCTGGTCCTACTTTTTGTGGATGAGCCGAAGCTCAATACTAGCCGTCTACATCGAGTACTGAGAAATCTCTGCTACCATGCCCAGACCCGCCACTGGGTCATCCGAAGCCTGCTCTCCATCTTGCAGCGCAGCAGTGAGAGTGAGCTTTGCATTGAAACACCCAGGCTCTCCTCAAGTGAGGAAAAGGGCAAAAAGTCAAGCAAGAGCTGCGGGTCAAGCAGCCATGAGAACCGGCCCCTGGACCTGCTACACAAGATGGAGTCTAAGAGCTCCAACCAGCTTTCCTGGCTCTCAGTATCCATGGATGCAGCCCTAGGCTGCAGGACTAATATATTCCAGATCCAGCGTTCAGGGGGGCGCAAACATACTGAGAAGCATGCAAGTAGTGGCTCTACTGTCCACATCCACCCCCAGGCTGCTCCTGTTGTCTGCAGACACGTTCTGGATACACTCATTCAATTAGCCAAGGTGAGGAGCTTGGAGGAACCCAACTCCTGGGGATGGAAGATGGTTGTCAGCCATAGTGTAGTGAAATCTGAACTCTGAGGGAGCTACCAGGTCCTCATCATTGGTGCTGAGGCCTGTATTGTTTCTGGGAGGTTGTCCAGTAAATAATTTTGTGGGGGTTTTGTGTTCACTCTTCACAATTTTTATGCATTGTCTCATTCAGCCATCAAACAACCCTCAGTGGTCTGCATGGTTCCCATTTTACAGATGAAGAAGCTGGGATACAGAAATCTTTAGTGGCTTTGTCATGTGGCTAGTAAGTGATGGAGCTGGCTGGACCTAGAACTTAATTCAGTCCTTTTTTTATCTTTTTTTTTTCAGTCCTCTTTTTCATAAGCTTTGCTGCCATTTGTTGAGGGCCTGCCTTATACCAGGCACTATGCAAAATGCCTGGTAATCTCAACAATTTTGCACAGCCGTGTAGGTATCCTCCCCATTTTGTAAGTATAGAGATAGATGTTCAGAAAAGTTTGCTAATCGTCTGTCTCCCTACAGAGCTTTTGTTAGTTTCTCTAGGCTGCTTCACAACATCAGTTGGATAAAACTCCTATGTTACATCTCTCCAGTGTTACTAAAGCTGTCCAAAGGAGTGGAGAGTCTAGGAGCCAGTTGTCTTTCCTTGTCACAAGACATTTTCTGTGTAGACCTCCTAGACCAAGCCTGTCCTTCTTTTCCTGGCAGGTGTTTCCCAGCCACTTCACACAGCAGCGGACCAAAGAAACAAACTGTGAGAGTGATCGGGAGAGGGGCAGTAAGCAGGCCTGCAGCCCATGCTCTTCACAGTCCACGAGCAGTGGCATTTGCACAGACTTCTGGGACTTACTGGTAAAACTGGACAACATGAATGTCAGCCGGAAAGGCAAGAACTCCGTGAAGTCAGTGCCAGTGAGCGCTGGTGGTGAGGGGGAAACTTCCCCATACAGCCTCGAGGCCTCTCCACTGGGGCAGCTCATGAACATGTTGTCACACCCAGTCATCCGCCGGAGCTCTCTCTTAACTGAGAAACTCCTCAGACTCCTTTCTCTCATCTCAATTGCTCTCCCAGAAAACAAAGTGTCGGAAGCACAGGCTAATTCTGGCAACAGTGCTTCCTCCACCACTGTTGCCACCTCAACCACATCTACCACCACTACCACTGCTGCCTCCAGCACACCCACTCCCCCTGCTGCAACCACCCCTGTCACTTCTGTTCCGCCCCTGGTTGCTGCCACGACTATATCCACCATTGCTGTAGCCGCTTCAACCACAGTGACTACCCCCACGACTTCTACCACTACTGTTTCAAGTAAGTGTGGATATAGGCTGGGAGCTGTGGGGTGTGTACACCCACCTCACCCCCAACTCTGCCCCACCCAGGTATTCCTCCCTAAATGACAGCGATCAGCGTGGTTTGTGTTTGTGAGAGCCAAATGTGTTAATTCTCACCCTCATTGGTCCAAGTTCTCTCTCTCCATTTTCCCCTCCCTCCCCCCTCCACCACTCCTGTGGAGACCACTGAATGTGGCTTCCCCTAGGCTAAGCTCAAAAAGGAGGAAGGGGAGAAAGTCCCTGTCTTTAAAGAATCCCCAGTCTTTCTAGCCTAGTCGAGGGAGCCAGTTCTCAGAGGAAGCAGTTCAAGAGCAGGCAGGATACAGTGGGAATCAGGGTAGAATCAAGTAGCCAGGCCACCCCAGGAAGTGAAGGGAATGAGCCCTGTGGCACACTAATAATCATTTGAAGAAACAGATTTTGAAGGAAGGGGGGCTTTCAGAGGGCCCTCTGATGGTAGGGGAACAGTTGTGAGAAATATCTGGGATTCTTTGTCACTTTAGAAGGTACAGTCATAAGAGTCCTTGGTATCCCAAGTCATTTGGATTTGGCTATGTGGGGTGGATCTTCATTTTCACTACTTTTCCATTTTGAAGCCCTGGGCAGTGCAGCGATTGGCTCTGCCACTTAAGTCTCTGGCATGTGAGTTTCAGAGGCTTACAGTGTTCTGTTTCCTCAAAGCTTCTACTACTACTAAGGCCAGCAAATCTCCAGCGAAGGTGGGTGATATCGGCAGCAGCACAGACTTTAAGATGGTATCCTCTGGCCTCACTGAAAATCAGCTCCAGCTCTCTGTGGAGGTGAGTCCAAGCTCTTCTGACCTCCCTCTGGTTGGGGGAGAAAGAGTTGACTGGGGTAGATAATGTTTTAATTCTCAAGTTGGGGTTCACCCCATCGCCTTTCTTTTTCCCAGGTGTTGACATCCCATTCTTGTTCTGAAGAAGGCCTAGAGGATGCAGCCAATGTGTTACTGCAGCTCTCTCGGGGGGACCCTGGGACGCGGGACACTGTTTTGAAGCTGCTACTGAATGGAGCCCGCCATCTGGGTTATACCCTTTGTAAACAGATAGGTAATAATAGGAGTAAAGCACCCTGTTTTTCTGAAACCTTCCACTTAGGTGTCATCTCTTTATGGAAGCCTTCCCTGAACCCCCAGGCTGAATCAAACTCCTCTATGCATCTGTAGCACAGCCCCATGAGCTCTTCTGTCACAGCACTGAAAATACTAGGTTGTCATCTGTTTTCCTCTGCCCAGTTCTCTGAGAGCAGGGCTGGTCTTCTCTCTACATTCCCAATCCCCGGCACACAGCTGGTAATTGGTGCTTAGTGAAGGAAAATGAGCACCCATAGGACCGACATTGCTTTTCCATTCTGGGCACTCATAAGAGCCCTATGATGAGCCTGCTGAGGCAGTTCGCCACCTCAGAGATGCACCTATGCTACATTCAGGCTCGGGAATTGAAAGAATAATACCCTCTGCCTTTGTGCAGTTTTGAGGGTACAAAAATTCCAAGAATACTTGCAAATTATCTAGTTTCAGTCTTCCTGTTTCACCAAGAAGAAAACTAAAACCCAGGTGACGGGGTGACTGAATCAAGGAGTGGGGCCAGATTTGCTTTCAGCATAGAGACTCTCTTTGCTCTCTCCCACCCCCCATCCCAATCATGGGTCTCCCTAGATCTCAACCACCTGTGTAGTTATCTCCTTCTCACAAACATCCCTGGAGCTGAGGTGATAAGAGAGTCAATTAAACTGTGTGACCTAGGATCTTCTTTGTTGCATGAGAATTACAGAGTTCTTCCAAAAGAGGCCTCTGATCTTTCTTGACTGCCACCATTTATTCAACATCCATAGGTTAGGCAGTATCCTAGGCACTCTGCTAGACAGTTATCTCCTAATTCTCAAAGCAGCCTTGTGAGGTTAGGCAGTATGAGCCCCATTATTAAGATGGGTAAGCAAATTGGGAAAGAGGTTAAGCAATTTGCCTGAGATTACCACAAAAACCTAAGAAGTTTGAGAGGTATACGGGCTTCAAAAGAGATACTTTTTCCCCGCTGCACTGAGCTGTTATTTCTTGTAGATTCAGCAAATTCTCAAGGCCAGATAAACCAGTGGCCCCTGAGCAGTTAGTTGATCTGTGAGCACACATAGTAAAATGAACAGAGCAAAATTCCTGCTTACTCCAGGTTCAGTGCAGCTGAGCAAAGCACCTAGGAAGTTTTCTTGGAAAGGTTTGGCTTTTCACTGCTTCATTAGGGAAGTCTCTGAACACTTGCTGGCTTCTCTGCCTGCCCAGGAACCCTTCTGGCTGAACTACGGGAATACAATCTGGAACAGCAGCGGCGAGCCCAGTGTGAGACCCTCTCCCCTGATGGCCTGCCTGAGGAGCAGCCACAGACCACCAAGCTGAAAGGCAAAATGCAGAGCAGGTAGGTGGCAGCTGCCCATTTGGCTGTGGGGTTGGGATCAGGGACATTCTGAAAAGTGGCTCTTCCTGGCTTCCTGGTTATTTTTTCCCTCTTCACTGGACAGATTTTGTTTCTGTCCTGTACACACCCGGCCCTATTTTTCCTACTTGTGTGATTTTCTTCTGAGATTCCTTACCCCCTGCTTGACACAAGAAAGCCGTGCCTGCTGTGGGTGTTGATGCTTTGATGCTCTCAGTATACGCAAGCCACCTCTACACTCTCCAGGTTTGACATGGCTGAGAATGTGGTAATCGTGGCATCTCAGAAGCGACCTCTGGGTGGCCGGGAGCTCCAGTTGCCTTCTATGTCCATGTTGACATCCAAGACATCTACCCAGAAGTTCTTCTTGAGGGTACTGCAGGTCATCATCCAGCTCCGGGACGACACACGCCGAGCTAACAAGAAAGCCAAGCAGACAGGCAGGCTAGGTATGGAACTGGGGTGTCCAGTTGAGGGGCAAGGTTGGTGGTGGAAAAACAAGAGACCCTGGAGGGCAGGACTTAATGTCATGTCTCCTTCCTGTTTGATCTTTTCTAAGGAAAATGATGATCCTATCTTAAAATGTTGGTGGCTGCATTCTGTATCTCACTCAAGCCGTCTACATAGGAAATTTCACTAGGGCAAGTGGGAATTAAAGGGGAGTGGAAATCTGGCAAGGAAATTGGGGACAGATCTTTTGGTGAACAAGATTTAACTCACTGAGTTTGTCTCCTCTCTGCTTCCTTGAACACTCTTGGCTAAAATATTGTAGCCATGTTGCCTCAGCTATGGCATGCCAAATCCAATGTCTTTCCCCCTGTCCCGCAGAACTCTCTCACCTGCCACCATCCGTCTGCCCAGCCCCATGTCACCTGCCCTTATCTGTAAAGGTAGTTCTTAGTGCCTTACGATGAGCATTCTGAGACTGCCTGAGCTTAAAGCTCAAAGGCAAGGTGCCCTGTGGTGGCCCAGGAGATGGGAGAGAATATTGAGCATTCTCTCTTTCTACAGTTTACATCTTACCTTCTTTTTTCTTTCTCCCAGGTTCTTCCGGTTTAGGCTCAGCTAGCAGCATCCAGGCAGCTGTTCGGCAGCTGGAGGCTGAGGCTGATGCCATTATACAAATGGTACGTGAGGGTCAAAGGGCGCGGAGACAGCAACAAGCAGCAACGGTTAGCATGATGCCTGTGGCCCCTCATTCATTTGCCTCTCCTCCCTCCCCCACCACATCATCAGTGGGGTTTCATTGCCCTTACCTTGTATGCTTTTGCATTAAGTTTGCTATATGAATGCTTCTGGGCAACAGGGTTACTTTCTCTTGGTGCTTTCTTTACTGTTTGTTTATTGGTTTGGTTTGGTTTGATTTAAAGCTTGGCCATCATACCCCACTCCCAGCTATCCAGTCAACAGTGGCGCTTTTGCAAACTGCATAATGCTAAGTGTCTGGGTTCTGAGGGGATTCATGATAAAAGATTTTTCAGTCTCATGGAACAATGCAAGTACCTCAGAGACACATCAGGAATCCTGCCCTTGAAAGTCCCCCAAGCTTGGTACACATCCCAAACAGCCTCTTCTGGCTATGGCTGATCCCTCCACCCTGGTCTCTGCCTCTATTCTTCATACTCCTTTGGCACCCAGGCACTTGGGCACTTTTAGGAGGAAGCCTTTTCAGGTTCCTAGGTAGTCAGTTCATTGTTGGGATCTCAGCACAGAGTGGCTGTAGGGAAAGCCTGGCATCATGTATATATGCTGTGGCACTCATTGTTTTCCTGTCCTTGTAACAACATGCAAGTTGCCTTCCCAAGACCCGGGAAATAAGAATATCTTGAGGCCTATTTTTTCTTTGTCTGTAATTACTATTATACAGTGTGATTTCATTGAGCATGCTGGGAACAGCCTAGAATTTAAGGGCTGTAGTTCTGGCAGGGTAGAAAGGGATAGAGAACTATTATTCTGGAGTATTTTTTCTGCCCAGTCTCTTTCCCACACCTGATAGGACAGATGTTGGCTTTTTTAAAAAGCCAATCCCACCCATCAAAGATTGCACTAATTCATTGCCGTTATTTCCCCTTTTGTGAGCAAAAAGGAACAAAGAGTAAACCTACCTTCTGCCCATCTGAGTTTTATATATAGGTATATATACGTGTGTAAACTGTCCCTAGAAGTTTTGAAGTCCAGGAGGATGGTGCCTGACTGGACACAGGCCTGGAATAGAGTGGAGGCAAATGGGGCATCCAGGGAGCTCTTTGCAAAAACTTGCTAGCTCAGGGTGGAGGACAGCAAAGGAGGTGGGAAGGCCATTGTTTTGTCCTGGAGAGCTACCTAAGGAAACTTCTTTCCATATGGGAAGACATGGGAGGCTTCTTTCCAAGCTTATGATATGTGAGAGATTGTAGGACAGCCTCTCGCCTGTCCCTGAGGAAAGCAGAGTTGCACCCTTTATGTGACTTTGTCTCCCTTTTATCCAGTCGGAGTCAAGCCAGTCAGAGGCATCTGTCCGAAGGGAGGAATCACCCATGGATGTGGACCAGCCATCTCCCAGTGCTCAAGATACTCAGTCCATTGGTCAGTACTACTTCCCATTTCCAGCCCAACAAAAGGGAGAACCAGTCTTCATGGAATGGCTGCTGGATCCCCTCCTTCCAACATACATAAGCTCAGTGTTTTCCAGTTTGTTCAAGTGAACCCTGGTTTCTGTATGTTGATAGGCCCGTACCAATCAACTAAGATCACTAACCATCACCACCTGGTCCTCATTGGAGAATCATAGCACACACTGCAATTTCTGTAGTAAAGAAACAAGAAACTATGATGATACTGTGTGGAGACAGCATACGTTTGAGTCTTGTCTCCCCATTTACTATCTCTGGGACCTGAGGCAAACCTCTCTGTTTCCTCATTTAAAATAGGGATATTCATAGTTAGGATTGAGTTAACACGTGTATATATAGCATTTAGAGCAGTACCTGGCACACAGTGGATGCTATTATTATCAGCATTTCTCAAGGTTAATTTCATATAGAATGCTTTTTGGCACCCTTTTAACACATTCCTGTGGGATAGTGTTGTCATAGGACATCCAGTTTTTAAAATATATTAAATCATTTAATAATCCATAGGTTTTCTGGGAGCTAGTAAGGCAATGAGAAGACCAATGCTGTCTGGTAGAATTTTCCTTCAGTAGCCGTTAGCTACATGTAGCTATTGAGCACTTGAAAAGTGTCTAGTGCAACTAGACAAACTTTTTCTTGTATTAATTTTATTCAGTTTAAGTTTAAATGCCATCCAGTATAGGACTAGAGCTTGCTTTCAGATGTCACTCAATTACTCAGTGGCCAGTGGACCAATTTACTTGATCGGTCTAATGGCCTGTGCATTTGGTCTGAATGAAGGAAAAGCCTCAGGGGCTTCCCAGTCTCTCCTCTCTGTGCCCACTAGGCTCAGATGGAACTCCACAGGGGGAGAAGGAGAAGGAGGAGAGGCCACCTGAGTTACCCCTGCTCAGCGAGCAACTGAGCTTAGATGAGCTGTGGGACATGCTGGGAGAGTGCCTAAAGGAACTGGAGGAATCCCATGACCAGCATGCGGTGCTAGGTGAGTTGTGGCCTGAGGGAGAGCCCAGGTCCACTGATCTGCTCTGGGGCCCTTTCTGCCAGCTTAATTTTCTTCCTTCCAGATTACTCTTCTCCGTCGGATCTCCATAATAGGAGTTTAAAGAAGAGGATTTTTTTTTCTCTGACTTCATTGTCAGAAAAAAGACTAGCCTTCTCTTTTGGTAGCTGGTATCTTTTACTTTTTAGACCGGGGGAATCTTTATAACTGGTTGCCTATCCCATTTTTCTCTGGAAGCTCTGACTTCCTCTGTGGCACCATTATATTTCTCCTGCAAGTTTTCATTACTTTTTCATGTAGTACTTTTGAAATTTGATTATGAGGGGGGAAGAGGTTTGTATGTTGAAGTTTATAAAGTAAATTGTCACTATCCTATCGTTCCTACCCCCAGTACTACAGCCTGCCGTCGAGGCCTTCTTTCTGGTCCATGCCACAGAGCGGGAGAGCAAGCCTCCTGTCCGAGACACCCGTGAGAGCCAGCTGGCACACATCAAGGACGAGCCTCCTCCACTCTCCCCTGCCCCCTTAACCCCAGCCACTCCTTCCTCCCTTGACCCATTCTTCTCCCGGGAGCCCTCGTCTATGCACATCTCATCAAGCCTGCCCCCTGACACACAGAAGTTTCTTCGCTTTGCAGGTACAGAGAACTCTTAGGCCGCCAAATGTAGAAGGCTTCATTTTTTTTACAGGGTCAATTCATACATTTTGTTCTTAGCTGATTTGCAGGGTGAGAGAGAGAGAGAGAGAGAGAGAGAGAGAGAGAGAGAGAGTGTGTGTGTGTGTGTGTGTGTGTTGGAAAGTGAGGCTAGTGAGGTAGGGACTGGATCTGGAAGTCCTTGTGTGCCACACTACCTTTTTTCCCCCTGAAACAAGGAAGAGAGAGTTGCTGGCTGGTTGGCTTTCATTCATTCTTCTGAGACCCATGATGTGCTGATTCCTGCTGTCCTTTCTCCCCCCAGAGACTCATCGCACTGTGTTAAACCAGATCCTACGGCAGTCCACCACCCACCTTGCTGACGGGCCTTTTGCTGTCCTGGTAGACTACATTCGTGTCCTCGACTTTGATGTCAAGCGCAAGTATGTGCCCTGGTGTTGGGGGGATGGGAACTCTCTAAATGGTATCTCCTCTCCCAGAAAGGAGCCAAAATTTCTCCTGGGATGATGTTTTCAGGGAAAGAAGTTTCCCTTGGTGGCAGCCCTTAGAATGGTGCTGGGGGGTCGGGGGGCGGGGAGAGACTCATCTGTGCCATGGACAATCATTGTACCTAAATACTCCTTGGCCTTCTCCAACCCAGTCTCCATTCTTCATCAGAGAAATGCAAGCCTTTGTTTAATCACATGATTTCTAAAGTCCCGGTCCTTCCTTTGGGGTAATACAGGAGGTGTAGGTAGCCACAGCAGGGCTCGTGGGGGGGCGAGCCTCCACAACACTCCTGTCATTTTTTACTCTTCTCTTCCTTCCTGTGCACCTACACATGCTTACCTGCTTATTGCAGAAATTCCATGCCATAATGTCTGTGGGCCCCTATTCGATGGAGATGGGAAAAATTTAGAGTTGGTAGTGAATGACCTGCCTCTCCCAAACACTGGAGGGATCAAAGTGTCTGGAGGATGAGGGGAACATCACTGCGGATCTTCATCCTAATCAGGCAAACAAAAGTTTACTCTGCCACTCCTAATCTTACTTTCCTTCCTTTCCTACCTCCCAAGATATTTCCGCCAAGAGCTGGAGCGTTTGGATGAGGGGCTCCGGAAAGAAGACATGGCTGTGCATGTCCGCCGTGACCATGTGTTTGAAGACTCCTATCGTGAGCTGCACCGGAAATCCCCTGAAGAAATGAAGAATCGATTGTAAGAGCCCAGAGCAGAGAATAAATAGGATGGGAGGGTTGGGACCCTCCCTACGTGGTAGTGAAGGCTTACTTGGGGCCCAAATGTGCAGGGGAACTTAGGGAGGTGCTGCCCTCCCCAGTAGGAATTCCTAAGAGGAATCCAGCTTAGATAATCTCACTGAACTGTCACCCGTCTTCTCCACCCAGTCTCCCAGCTACTCCTTCACAATCGCTCTCTCAGGTCATGCTATGCAAAAGAATGGATTTGTCCTGGGCTTTCTGCACATCCCTGTTTCTGCTCTCTTATACAGGTATATAGTGTTTGAAGGAGAAGAAGGGCAAGATGCTGGAGGGCTCCTGCGGGAGTGGTATATGATCATCTCTCGGGAGATGTTTAACCCTATGTATGCCTTGTTCCGTACCTCACCTGGTGATCGGGTCACATACACCATCAATCCATCTTCCCACTGCAACCCCAACCACCTTAGCTACTTCAAGTTTGTCGGACGCATCGTGGCCAAAGCTGTATATGACAACCGCCTCCTGGAGTGCTACTTTACTCGGTCCTTCTACAAACACATCTTGGGCAAGTCTGTCAGGTGAGGATGTGGCACAAACCTGGGACTGTCTTCAGTCCTGGAAATCTGGTCCCTTTTCTTGTGTCCCATCACTAGGCTGCCTGTCCTCCACCCCAACCCATGGCCCTAATTTTGTTTATCTAGATATACAGACATGGAGAGCGAAGATTACCACTTCTACCAGGGCCTGGTTTATCTGCTGGAAAATGATGTCTCCACACTAGGCTACGACCTCACCTTCAGCACTGAGGTAGGTCCGGAGATCCTGACCATAGCACATCCCAGCTAGTCTAGGAAACCCATTATGGGGTTGTCCTTGAACTGGCATTGGATAACCTCTAATGCTTCTAAGGAAGCATCTTGATGTCTTAAGTCACATTCCCCGTTCCCCATCTGGCAGAGAACAGTGGGTATTTGCATGAGATGGCACAAACAGAAAAACCAGAATTTGTAAAACAATCCAGGCTGTTTCCTAGTTTCCTCTATATTTTGAAAAAATGCTCTAGTACATTATTCTTCATTCCCAAAGTCAGTTCACTCTAGAAAAATTGTACAAATAGACATAAATGAAAAACAAATTTCAAGGTTACTCTTCGCCCAAATTGCTTTCCATAAAGATTCTGTTGTGTTACATTATGTATGTTATCCATGCCCTTTTCCCTTTTACTATTGATAGTTTCCGTATGTTTTAGGACCAAACCCTTGGCCTTTCCCTATTAGGGATTTATGAGCTCATGAGAAAAGTCACTGTTATTTATGACCTTGCTTCATCTCCTTGCCCAGGATTCAGCAAAGAGTTTAGGGTGTGTTTCCAGGTATCTATGTAAGTTCCATCCTAGACCAAGCCTGATTCATATTATTGGTTTTGGGTATTCTAGGTCCAAGAGTTTGGAGTGTGTGAAGTTCGTGACCTCAAACCCAATGGGGCCAACATCTTGGTAACAGAGGAGAATAAGAAGGAGTATGTACACCTGGTGTGCCAGATGAGAATGACAGGTAGGGGAAATGTCCGTTAGACCCCCTAGTTGCTCAGTATGGGGCAAGGTCAGGCCTCACTCATTTCACAGACATTGTTTCTTCTCTTCCCCTATGCCAGCCACAAATGCCTTGCATAAAAGGAGTCCAAAAACCTGACCAAAAAATATTTCCCTTCATCCACCCTCATATGGGGGCCTAGAAACAGAGTGGTAGGTGAGGTAGGCAGATCAGTCAGCATCCTGCCAGATTGGGGATCTCTGACCTCTAACAGTTGTATGAGTTCAGATGCCACGTGGCTTGTTGGTTCTCTCCCCAGGAGCCATCCGCAAACAGCTGGCGGCTTTCTTAGAAGGTTTCTATGAGATCATTCCAAAGCGCCTCATTTCCATCTTCACTGAGCAGGAGTTAGAGCTGCTCATATCAGGACTGCCCACAATCGACATTGACGATTTGAAATCCAACACTGAATACCACAAGTACCAGTCCAACTCTATTCAGGTGAGCTGCTGCTGGCATCCCTTCCTGTATCCTTAAGCAGTGTTAGTTTATATGACACCAAATAAACCAGTACTCTTAGGGGAAGGGAGTTTTGAGTGACAGCTTACCTGTACCTAACTCTTCACTCTTCTGGAGTTTCAGTTTTCAGGTGATCTCCTTGCTCATCTTGTGAATGGAGGAACTGAAACCTGTCTCACAGAAGAGACTTGCCTAACATTCCAAATCCCATCCCCCTTTCTTCGAAGAACTCTCTACCTAACACTGGCTTCTTATGTTCATTCCTGTAGATCCAGTGGTTCTGGAGAGCATTGCGTTCTTTCGATCAAGCTGACCGTGCCAAGTTCCTCCAGTTTGTCACGGGTACTTCCAAGGTGCCCCTGCAAGGTTTTGCTGCCCTTGAAGGCATGAATGGCATTCAGAAGTTTCAGATCCATCGAGATGACAGGTCCACAGACCGCCTGCCTTCAGCTCACACATGGTAAGAGGAAGGGTTTGTTCTCCTTTTCAGCATTTAGATTGAATTTGCATATTTACTACTTCTAGGCCCCTACCCGTGGTCAGGAGCGCAAATCTGGCCCCGGGTACCCTGGACCTGGGATAACTCACAATTTGGTGGGTTTTGTGGAGAAGATGATATTTGAGATGAGAAGCTGGCCCAGACTCACAGTGGGGCTGGGGTGACATTGCAGGTGAACACTGCCATGTGAGAACAAGGTGTATTCCAGGGCTCAACGTAGCCAGAGCAAGGAGTTGCACGAGCAGAATGCTAAAGAACTCGGCAGGGGTGACCAGTGACCCTGAATACCTCCTTGGAGCTTTCATGTAGGGCCGTGGTGTTTAAGGAGGAGTGACAGGGTCAGATTATGTTTTAGGTGCCTGGTGGCCAGTATTGGGGCCAGATTAGAGGAGGGCAGACAAGGCTAGGACAGGATTGGGAGTCTACAAGCAGAAGTCAAGTGGGCACCATGGGAACACAGATTTGGTTATCATCTTTTGTCATGAATTGATCTTTCTTCTTTCCCTAGTTTTAATCAGCTGGACCTGCCTGCCTATGAGAGCTTTGAGAAGCTCCGCCACATGCTACTATTGGCCATCCAGGAGTGCTCTGAAGGCTTTGGGCTGGCCTAATAAGGCCCCGCCCACCACTGTGGGGTTTTTCTACCATTGTTGGACCTGGGAATGGGGGGAAATGGAATAATGAAAACAAAAAAGAACCAGAAAGAAAATGTCAAAAACCAATAAGTGAAAATCCACCAACTCACCATGTGTGTGTCCCAGCTGCCCCATCTTCCCCAGCGCATACCCGTTCCCCCTTTCCTGCTCATTCTCTCTCCCCGCTCCCTTTTTCTCACCTCCTCTCCCCGTTCCATGCCGTCCAGGATCCCTCACCCATGTATTGAAAAGGCAATAGCCTTTACAGGGACCCGTTTGTCCCAACTGTTTGAACAGTGTGCTCCTCAGATTCTGTGTTCAGAAGGATTTGCTGCATTGAGACTTGAAACCTTTGGATAGGGGAAAAAATTATATATATATATATTTTTTTGTTCTGTTTGCATTTCTTAATTTGTGCTTGGAATGTGTTGATGTGCACAGCTAATGATTCAATGCGAGACAAGATTGGCGTCTGTGTTGTGGAGGTTTCAAATAAAGAGCACTCTTCATAACTCACTTTTCACAATGGAGTTTTTTTCAAGTTTAAAAAGAAATAAACCCTCTTGAGCACATGTTAGATGGCTGGAGAAGAAATCCAGTGGACTCTCCAGAAAGCCACCTCTGTCACCACATGGGTGCATCCTCCTCCTTCAGAGTCATCAGGAACTGGGGGGATCTTTTTCAGAATGGGATCTGCACTTGGGGGTGGTGATGGTGTTAGAGATTGCAGCCAAGGACAAAGCATCGCCTTGCTCTAGGGGAACAAACCAACCAGCAGGTTGTAAGAGAATTCACTCAACCCAACTGAAGGTTCTATTTCCTGAGCCTTTATAACAGTTTCAAGCCTGGAGCTCAGTTTAAAATTTTGATTTCATTTATTAATGTTTTAGTTTATTTCTAACAAATTTTCATAAGCAAATAATTTGACTAGCTCCCCAGAACAGTCTTTCCATCCTTTTTGGTTTTGTTTTGTCATCTGCTTGTTTGCCAGTCTGTTCACAGATCGCCCAACAGTCTTTTGTGGTTTTTTTTACTCCATCCAGCACTTAAAGTTGATCTAAGGACTTTGATGGTTCCAGCCTTCAAAGAAAAAAGTAATAAAAGTTCAGTTAGAAAAATAACCTCAAGTGGTACTTGCTTTGTGTGGTTTTTCTCATTCTCCAAGGCTCTACTTCTCTTTTCCCCTTGACCATGTCCCAAAGTGTGGATCTAGGAAAGCAGTGGTGTGTCTGTCCTTAACCTGATCCCTTTGTCCTGATGCAAATGGCAGCTAATCTTTTTTTTTTTCCTTCCAATGTTCACACTTGTCTGTTCCTGGCCCTCCTGACCACTGAGAAGACAGATGAATCAACCCTGTCCGGCCTATTGAGCTTCTAGTCAAGGGATAGAGACAGATCAGTTCTGAAGGGGATCTGGGTGCCCAGCACAAGTACCTGGTCTAGCCTGGGAGATCAGGAAAGGCTTTCTATTGTCAGTGGCATTTGGGTTGAATCATAAGTCTGTGTGAGAGTGAAGATTAAGAAGAACAGGGTAATCTAGCTCAATGCAGCAAGAGTCCAGTTGATAGGGCAAGGCTTGAGCAAAGGATAGTGGCCTGAGATGAGGCTGGGAGTCCACCAGGGCTTTAAAATAAAAGGAACAAATAAGCAGAAATACAGTAGAATTGATCAATACACTTAAGAACTGGTTCTTTGAGAAATCAAAGTAGAACAAAGCTCTGACCATTTAAATTTGAAAGGAGTGCAAGGGTTGGGAGTCGGGTGTGGAAGTTTGGAGTACAGATGGAATAATCTTGAAGGAAATAAATGAATCTAACTCAATGGCATACCACAAAAACCTAATGTGACTGAGTATGATTTGCCTATGGGATATTCATCACCTCAATGTCAAAAGAGAAAAACCTTTTGACAGTAGATGAAAGGCATTTGCCAACAGTAACTATTCCTGGTAACTTGTAAAGATACTACCTTGATAAGGTAGCATCAGACCAACAGTCAACATCACACTGCAAGCATAAAGTGGTCAATTATCACCATTAACACTGTTCTGCAAGTTCTAGCCATTTCCATAAAGCAGGAAACAAGGTATAGCTGTTGAAGAGAAACTATTTTGCTAAACCAAGAGAATCAAAAGTTATTAGAGCTTAAGTGAGTCCAGCAAGAGGCCTGGTTATAATGAACAAAACATTCGTGTAAACATTTATTGTCCAACAAGTATAATCTGATAAATTAATATAAAGAAATCCTATACAATAGTAAAAATATCCATTGCATATATCAACATACACAATCTCAAAGATAAGCAAAAATGTATGAGACCTGCCTGTTTAAAAATTGCAAAACAATACTACATACATGTGTACCAAGAACATGAAAAACCACATGTATGAAGAGTATGGAAGCCCATGCATAAGTATGACAGTACTGCATGATGTTCAGGATGAGCTATGGGGGACAAAAGGGGATGCAGTTGGGAAGAGGTACATTACCCAGAGGGCTTAAATTAAATGTTTTATTTCTTAAGCTGGGTGGTGCTGGGTACATAAGTATTTCTTATAATACTATAATACTTTATAACTTTTCTACACCTGAGGTATTTCAAAGTAAGTTTTTTGAGATGGACAATTTAATAGTTCCAAATGAATTTGAGGCAGGTATCAGGGAAGTCAATAACAGGCCTAATTCTACGTGAAGGCTAATTAATAGCTGCTTTCATGATATGATTAAACATGTCTCTTTTTGCCCCCTAATAATTCCCTCCACTGATGTGTGTGTTACAATTACTACTGGTTATCTCCTTATTAAAATAGTCCCCTTTTCTTATAATTAGGGTGACCATATAACTTATCATCCAAAGTTGGGCAAATTTTAAAATAAAAAGGGTGTTATTAATTATGCTGTGGGACTTCCCTGGTGGTCCAGTGGTTAGTACTCCATGCTTCCATTGCTGGGGGCGCGGGTTCAATCCCTGGTTAGGGAACTAAGATTCCTACATGCCACGTGGCACAGCCACCAAAAAAAAAAATTATGCTGGGCCACAAGTGCAAACAAACCCAGATAAACTGGGATGTATGGCTCTATACTTATGAAACATAATATGTCTTGGCTGGAGAAACAATTATTACCCAACATAAACATTTTTACTGAGCGCTTACCATGTACTGACAACACTGAGAAGTCACTGCTTTCCAAAAACTCACTGAAGGGAAGGGGTTAGGTGTTGGGAAAGTTCAGGGAGCAATGGATACACAAAGACTCGATAGGCAGGGGTAGTAGGATTAAACATTTTCTCAAATACAAGCAATGACCAGTTAGAAAACAACAGGAAATAGATTCCCTTCACAACAGTAACATAAAATACCTAGGAATAATCTTAAGAAGCAGTGTTTGGGATCCATGTGAAGAAGGATGCTGCAAAACTCGTGTGAGAAGCATAAAAAGAGGCAAATAAATGAACAGGCTTACTGTCTTCATTTGCAAGTATAGCTGGCCTTGAGACTTTGGAAAACAGACATGCTAAGCAAGGTGGAAGCTGAAATGAGCAGACCTGACAGAGAATGGCTTCAAGCCATGACTATTCAGTGTGCTATGGTCTACTGTAAAGAGAAAATGAAGCACCAAGAACCAGTTGGGGAAGGAATAGCTTTGTCAATGTTAAGTTTGGGAAACTTGCCTAAGTATTGGAAGGGGGAGAAATAGAAAGTTTGCTCTGCAATTCACACTAAATAAATTCCAAATGGAAGATTCAAGTGTGAAAAACGTGAACTTATTTTTGGGGGCAAATAACAAGTGATCTGGGATATGGAAAATCTAACACTAAAAACTACAAAAGACATTATAATGGAAAAGACGGATATATTTGACTACTAAAACATTGGCAACACCACGAGAAGAATTAAAAAGCAACGGCAATCTAGGAAAAAATACATCTCTAACAGGCAATGGGTTAATCCTTACTGTATATATATTTTTTTATTTACAAATCACTGAGACAAACTCCCCAACAGAAAAACATCCAAGGACATGAAAAGGCAATTCAGAAAAGAAGAAACACAAATGACAGATGGCCAACAAACACAATGAAAAGATGCTCAACATCACTATTATAGAAATGCAAATCAAAACTACAATGAGGTATCACCTAACACCGGTCAGAATGGCCATCATTAAAAAATCTACAGGAACTTCCCTTGGTGGCTCACTGGTTAAGAATCTGCCAGCCAATGCAGGGGACACGGGTTCGATCCCTGCTCTGGGAAGATCCCACATGCCGTGGAGCAATGAAGCCTGTGCGCCACAACTACTGAGCCTGCGCTCTAGAGCCCGCGAGCCACAACTACTGAGCCTGTGTGCCACAACTACTGAAGCCCGTGTGCCTAGAGCCCATACTCCACAAGAGAAGCCACCACAATGAGAAGCCTGCACACCACAACAAAGAGTAGCCCCCACTCACCGCAATAAGAGAAAGCCTGCACGCAGCAACGAAGACCCAACGCAGCCAAAAGTAAATAAATAAATAAATTTACTAAAATAAATAAATAAATAATTTAAAAAACCTACAAACAGAGACCTCCCTGGTGGTCCAGTGGTAAAGAATCTACCTTGTAATGCAGGGGATGAGGGTTCAATCCCTGTTCAGGGAACTAAGATCCCACATGCCTCGCGGCTACTAAGCCCACCCACCACAACTACTGAGCTCGTGAGCCTCGACTAGAGAGCCTGCGTGCCACAAACTACAGAGCCCATGCGCTCTGGAGCCTGCACGCCACAACTAGAGAAGAGAAAACCTGTACGTCGCAACTAGAGAGAAGCCCGCGCGCCACAACAAAAGATCCCACATGCCTCAACGAAGATCCTGTGTGCCGCAACTAAGATCTGATGCAGCCAAAAATAAACAAAAACATTTTGTTTAAATCTACAAACAATAAATGCTGGAGAGGGTGTGGAGAAAAGGGAACTTTCTTGCACTGTTGGTGGGAATGTAAATTGATACAGCTACTATAGAGAACAGTATGGAGGTTCCTTAAAAAACTAAAAATAGAACTACCATATAACCCAGCAATCCCACTACTGGGCATGTACCCAGAGAAATCTATAATTCAAAAGGATACATGCACCCCAGTGTTCATTGCAGCACTATTTACAATAGCCAGGACAAGGAAGAAACCTAAATGTCCATCAACAGATGAATGGATAAAGAAGATGTGATACATGTATACAATGGAATATTACTCAGCCATAAAAAAGAACGAAATAACACCATTTGCAGCAACATGGATGGACCTAGAGGGTATTATGCTAAGTGAAATAAATCAGAGAGAAAGGCAAATATCGTGTGATTTCACTTATATATAGAATCTCAAAAACAAAACAGACAAGCAAAACAAAACAGAAACAGGGACTTCTCTGGTGGTCCAGCGGTTAAGACACCATGCTTCCACCGCAGGGGGCAAAGGTTCGATCCCTGGTCGGGGAACTAAGATCCTGCATGCCTCACAGCGTGGTCAAAAAATAGGAAAACAAAAAACAGAAACAGACTTACAGATAACAGAGAGCAAACTGGTGGTTGCCAGAGGGAAGGGGGGTGGGGGTGGGGGTGGGGGTGGGGGGGTGGGGGGGTTTGGGCGAAATAGGTGAAGGGGATTAAGAGACACAAACTTCAACCTAGAAAAATAAGTCACAGGAAACTAACATACAGCATAGGGAATATAGTCAGTAATACTGTAATAACTTTGTATAGTGACAGATGGTAACTAGACTTAACATGATGGTCATTTTGTAATGTATTTTAGTTCCTGACCAGGGATTGAACCTGGGCCCTCAGCAGTGAGAACTCAGGGTCCTAACCACTGGACCACCAGGGAATTCCCTATCTGTATTATTATTATTGTGGTGATGGTGGCGGCGCTGGTGGAGGCAGTAGCAGCATTTTTGCTGTCTTTTTCATGGTGAGCATGTATTTCCACAATTAAAAATAAACAGCCTCGTCAAGAATATACAATGGAGAAAAGACAGCCTCTTCAATAAGTGGTGCTGGGGTCTTCCCTGGTGGCGCAGTGGTTGAGAGTCCTCCTGCCAATGCAGGGGACACGGGTTCGTGCCCCGGACCGGGAAGATCCCACATGCCGCGGAGCGGCTGGACCCGTGAGCCATGGCCGCTGAGCCTGTGCGTCTGGAGCCTGTGCTCTGCAGCGGAAGAGGCCACAACAGTGAGAGGCCCGCATACCGCAAAAAAAAAAAAAAAAAAAAAAAAAAAAGTGGTGCTGGGAAAACTGGACAGCTACATGTAAAAGAATGAAATCAGAACACTCCCTAACACCATACACAAAAATAAACTCCAAATGGATTAAAGGCCTAAATGTAAGGCCAGACACTATAAAACTCTTAGAGGAAAACATAGGCAGAACGCTCTATGACATCAATCACAGCAAGATCCTTTTTGACCCACCGCCTAGAGAAATGGAAATAAAAACAAAAATAAACAAATGGGACCTAATGAAATTTAAAAGCTTTTGCACAGCAAAGGAAAACATAAACAAGACGAAAAGACAACCTTCAGAATGGGAGAAAATATTTGCAAACGAAGCAACTGACAAAGGATTAATCCCCAAAATTAACAAGCAGCTCATGCAGCTCAATATCAAAAAAAACCCAAAAAACCCAATCCAAAAATGGGCAGAAGACCTAAATAGACATTTCTCCAAAGAAGATATACACATTGCCAACAAACACATGAAAGAATGCTCAACATCATTAATCATTAGAGAAATACAAATAAAAATTACAATGAGGTATCACCTCACACCGGTCAGAACGGCCATCATCAAAAAATCTACAAACAATAAATGCTGGAGAGGGTGTGGAGAAAAGGGAACCCTCTTGCACTGTTGGTGGGAATGTAAATTGGTACAGCCACTATGGAGAACAGCATGGAGGTTCCTTAAAAAACTAAAAATAGAACTACCATATGACCCAGCAATCCCACTATTGGGCATATACTCAGAAAAAAACCATAATTCAAAAAGACACATGCACCCCAATGCTCACTGCAGCACTATGTACAATAGCCAGGTCATGGAAACAACCTAAGTGTCCATTGACAGATGAATGGATAAAGAAGATGTGGCACATATATACAATGAAATATTAGCCGTAAAAAGAAACAAAATTGAGTTATCTATAGTGAGGTGGATGGACTTAGAGACTGTCATACAGAGTGAAGTAAGTCAGAAAGAGAAAAACAAATACCGTACGCTCACACATATATATGGAATCTAAAATAAAAAAAAATGGTTCTGACTAACCTAGGGGCAGGACAGGAATAAAGATACAGACGTTGAGAATGGACTTGAGGATACGGGGAGAGGGAAGGGTAAGGTGGGACGAAGGGAGAGAGTGGCATGGACTTATATACACTACCAAATGTAAAATAGATAGCTAGTGGGAAGCAGCCACATAGCACAGGGAGATCAGCTCGGTACTTTCTGACCACCTAGAGGGGTGGGATAGGGAAGGTGGGACGGAGACGCAAGAGGGAAGAGATATGAGAATATATGTATATGTATAGCTGATTCACTTTGTTATAAAGCAGAAACGAACACACCATTGTAAAGCAATTATACTACAATAAAGATGTTAAAAATATATAAATAAATATAAATAAATAAATAAACAGCTTTGGGACTTCCCTGGTGGTCCAGTGGTAAAGAATCCGCCTTGCAATGCAAGGGATGCGGGTTCGATCCCTGGTCGGGGAACTAAGATCCCACATGCCACGGGGCAACTAAGCCCGCAGGCCACAACTACTGAGCTCACACACCTCAACTAGAGGCTGCGTGCCGCAAACTACAGAGCCCACGCACCCTGGAGCCTGCACAACACAGCTAGAGAGAGACAACCTGCATGTCACTAGAGAGAAGCCTGCACTCCACAATGAAGAGCCCTGTGCCCCAATGAAAGATCCCACATGCCTCAAAGAAAATCCCACATGCTGCAACTAAGACCCGATGCAGCCAAAAATAAATAAATTAAAGTAAATAATAAATAAAACTTAAAAAAAAAATAAACAGCCTAGGGAATTCCCTGGCGGTCCAGTGGTTAAGACTTGATGCTCTCACTGCAGGGGCCCAGGTTCGATCCCTGGTCAAGGAACTAAGATCCCGCAGCCTAACCTACAAGGACCTACTGTATAACACAAGGAACTCTGCTCAATATTCTGTAATAACCTAAATGGGAAAAATTTGAAAAATATATATATGCATGAATATGTATAACTGAATCACTTTGCTGTACACCTGAAACTAACACAACACTATTAATCAACTATACTCCAATACAGTATAAAATTAAAATTAAACAGCATACCACCTAGTGGGAGAGCAGCCTGAGGGCCTGGCCCCGTGGACTCGGCCAGAGCCGCAGCCCCAGGTAAGCGGGCATCAGGAAGGGAAGGAGGGAAGGAGGGAAGGAAGGAAAGAAGGGAGGGAGGGAGGAGGAGAGGAAGGAAGGAAGGATTAAAGCATCCCATCCATATGATATTACTTATATGTGGAATCTAAAATATGACACAAATGAACTTATCTATGAAACAGAAACAGGCTTACAGACATAGAGAACAGACTTGTGGTTGCCAAGGTGGGGGGATGGATTGGGAGTTTGGGATTAGCAGATGTAAACTATTATATATAGAATGGATAAACAAGGTCCTACTGTACAGCCTAGAGAACTATATTCAATATTCTGTGATAAACCATGATGGAAAAGAATATTAAAAAAAGAATATATATATAAAACTGAATCACTTTGCTGTACAGCAGAAATTAACACATTGTAAATCAACTATATTTCAATTAAAAAAAAGAATGAGGGAGTTCCCTGATGGTCCAGTGGTTAGGACTCAGCACTTTCACTGCCGTGGCCCCAAGTTTAATCCCTGGTCAGGGAACTAAGATCCTGCAAGCCACGCGGCATGGCCAAAAAAAAAAGAATGAAATTAGCTGTAGTTTTTATGTAGGTGCCCTTTATCAGATTAAAGTAGCCCCCAAATTTCTAAGAGATTGTTTATTGCTTCTTTTTTATTTTATTTTATCAGAAATGGATGTTGGATTTTGTCAAATGCTTTACTGGCATCAATCAAGATGATCATATGGTTTTTCTTTATTAGTTCATTAATATGGTGAATTACATTGATTGGTTTTCAAGTGCTAAGCTAACCTTGTATTCCTGGGATTAAAACCCACTTCGTCATTATGTATTATCTTTTTCATATATTGTGTTGGATTTGATTTGCTCGAATTTTCTTAAAAACTCATGTATCTGTGGGGGTTTTCTCAGCTTTATTGAGGTATAATTGACAAATAAAATTGTAATGTATTTAAAGTGTACAATATGATGATTTTATATCTATATACATTGTGAAAGGATCCCCACAACTGTCTACTCCTCTCTTTTTTTTTGAAGTAACATTGGTTTATAACATTATGTAATTTTCATGTGTACAACATTACAATTTGACTTCTGTATACCCTAGAGCATGCTCACCACCAAAAGTCTAGGTTCTATCCATCACCATACAATTGACCCCCATTACCCATTTCTCCCTCTCCCCACACCTGTTCCCCTCTGCTAACCACCAATCTGTTCTCTGTATCTATGAGTTTGTTCTTGTTTTGCTTGTTCATTTATTTTGTTTTTCTAAAATATTCCACATATGCGTGAAATCATATAGTATATGTCTTTCTCTGTCTGACTTATTTCACTTAGCATAATACCCTCATCCATGTTGTCACAAATGGCAAGATTTCATTCTTTTTTAAGGCTGAGTAGTATTCCATTGTAAATATATATACCACATCTTTTTTTATCCATTCATTTGTGTATCTATGTTTATGAGGGATATTGATCTGTAGTTTTCTTTGATTTTTTTATTTTTAGAGCAATTTTAGATTCATAGCAAAATTGAGAGGAAGGTACAGAGATTTCCCATATACCCCCTGCCCCCACACATGCATAGCCTCCCCCATTAACAACATCCTGCACCAGAGGGGTACATTTGTTACCATTGATGAACCTACATTAGCACATCATAATCACTCAAAGTCCATAGCTTACATTAGAGTTCACTCTTCGTGCTGTGTACACTCTGTGGGTTTGGTCAAATATGTAATGACATGTATCCATTACAGTATCATACAAAGTATTTTCACTTCTCTAAAAATCCTCTGTGCTCTGCCTCTTTATCCCTCACTCCTTCCCCCTAGCCCCTGGCAACCACTGATCTTTTTACTGTCTCCATAGTTTTGCCTTTTCCAGAATGTCATATAGTTGGAATCATAGCTTTTCAGATCAGCTTCTTTAACTTAGTAATACACATTTAAAGCTCCTCCATATCTTTTCATGGCTTGATAGCTCATTTCTATTTAGCACTGAACAGTATTTCGTTGTCTGGATGTACCACAGTTTATAAATCTATTCACCCACTGAAGGACATCTTGGTTGCTTCCAAGTTTTGGTAATTTCCACATGCAGTTTTTTGTATGGACATAAGTTTTCAATCCCTTTGGGTAAATACCAAGGAGTGTGATTGCCAGATGATGTGGTAAGAGTATCTTTAGCTTTGTAAGAAACTACCAAACTGTCTTCCAAAGTTGTTGTACCATTTTCCATTCCCACCAGCAATGAATGAGAGTTCCTGTTGCTCCGCATCTTAGCCAGCATTTGGTGTTGTCAGCATTCTGGATTTAGGCCATTCTGATAGATGGTAGTGGCATCCCATTACTGTTTTCATTTGCATTTCCCTAATGACATAGGATGTGGATCATCTTTTCATATACTTATTTGCCATTTGTATGTCTTCTATGGTGAGGTGTCTGTTAAGGTTTTTGGCTCATTTTTTAATTGGGTTGTTCATTTTCTTACTGTTGAGTTTTAAGAATTCTTTGTGTATTTAGGATAATAGTCCTTTACCAGATATCTCTTTTTCAAATATTTTCTCCCAGTTTGCAACTGGTTTTTTCATTCTCCTGACAGTGTCTTTCACAGAGCAGAAATTTTTAATTTTAATGAAGTCCAGCTTGTCAATTCTTTCTTACATGGATCATGCATTTGTTGTTTTATCTAAAAAGTCATTGCCAAACCCAAAGTCATCTAGATTTTTCTCCTATGGTATCTTCTAGGAGTTCTATAGTTTTGCATTTTACATTTGGGTCTGAGTTAATTTTTGTGAACAGTGTAAGTTCTGTGTCTAGATTACTTTTTTGGCATGTGAATGTCCAGTTGTTTCAGCACAATTTATTTTATTGTGATAAGAACTCTTTAACATGAGATCTACCCCATTAACAATTTTTTAAGTGTAAAAATTATTATTGCTGACTATATAGGTACAATGTTGCACAGTAGCTCTCTAAAGATTATTCATCTTGTTTGACTGCAACTTTACGCCCATTGATTAGTAACTCTCCATTGCCCCCTCACCCCAGCCCTTGACAACCACCATTCCATTCCTTGATTCTATGAATTTGACTACTTAAGATACCTCATATGAGTAGATTCATGCAGTATTTGTCTTACTGTGACTGGCTTATTTCATTTAGCATAATGTCCTCAGAGTTCATCCATGTTGTTGCATATTGCAGTTTTCTTCTTTTTAAAGCCTCAATAGTATTCCATTGTATGTAAAATATTTCTATTTATTTAGGCTGCACCAGGTCTTAGTTGCGGCACGCCAGGATCTTCACTGCGGCATGTGGGATCTTGGTTGAGGCATGCGAACTCTTAGTTGCGGCATGCATGCAGGATCTAGTTCCCTGACCAGGGATCAATCCCAGGCCCCCTGCATTGGGAGCTTGGAGTCTTACCCACTGGACCACAAGGGAAGTCCCTCTATTGTATGTATATACCATGTTTTCTTTATCCATTCACCTGTCAGTGGACATTTAGGCTTTTCACACATCTTGGCTATTATGAATAGTGCTACAATGAACATAGGAGTGCTTATATCTCTTTGAGATACTGATTTCAATTCTTTCAGATAAATAACCAGAAGTGGGATTCTTGGATCCTATGATAGTTCTATTTTTAATTTTTGAGAACCTGCCATACCATTTTTCCATAGTAGTTGTACCATTTTGCATTTCCACCAACAGTGTGCAAGGGTTCTAATTCCTCCCTATTCTCACCAACACTTGTTGTCTTTTGTCATTGTTGTTGCTGTTGTTTTTGATAATTACCATCCTGACAGGTGTCAACAGCCTGTTGAAAAGACTATCTTTGCTCCTTTGTCAAAGATCAGTTGACTACATTTATGTGGGTCTATTTCTGGTCTCTCTCCTCTGTTCTATTGATCTGTTTGTCTATTCTTTTGCCAATACCACACTGTCTTAATTACTGTAGCTTTATAGTAAGCCTTGAAATCGGGTAGCATCAGTCCTCCAATTCTGTTCTTTACCTTCAGTATTGACTTGGCTATTCTAGATCTTTTGCCTCTCCATTATACATTTTAGAATCAGTTTGTTGATATCCATAAAATAACTTGCTGGGATTTCTTTGTCTGGTTTTGATATAAGATCAGGGTGATACTGAACTCATAGAATATGTTGGGAAGTATGCCTTCCTTGTGGTAGGCAGAATTCTAAGACAGCCCCTAAGATTTCCAGCCCCTGGTGTACACATACTTTCTCCCGGTTATTTAATTAAACATGAATCTAGTTACTGCTGTGAAGGGATTTTGCAGATGTAATAAAGGTCCAAAATCAGAAGGACAAAAAGTATTTGACACACTGTTGATGTCCCAAAGACAGAGGGGGGCCACATGGCAAAGAATGTGGGCGGCCTCTAGGAGATAAAAGCAGCCCCAGATGATGGTCAGCAAGGAAGTGAGATCCTTAGTCCTACAAGTGCAAGGAACTGGATTTTGCCAACAACAAGAATGAGCTTGGGAGCATATTTTTCACCAGAGCCTCCAGACAAGATCTTGGCTTGGCCAACACTTTGATTTCAGCCTTGTTATACTGAGCAGAGTCATGTTATACTGGACTTTTAAAGAATTTTTATTTTATATTGGACAGTGTTGTGTTATACTGGACTTCTGACCTACAGAAACTGAGATAATAAATGGATATTGATTTAAGCCACTAAGTTTGTAGTCATTTATTATGCAGCAATAGAAAATTAATACATGACTCTTCTATCCCCTGGAAGAGTTTGTGTACAACTGCTATTATTTCTTCTTTAACTGTTTGGTCAAATTCACCAGTGAAGCCATCAGGGCATGGGGTTTTCTTTGTAGGAAAGTTTTAAACTATGAAATAAATTTCTTTGAAGACATATGGCTAGGGACTTCCCTGGTGGCACAGTGGTTAAGGATCCACCTGCCAATGCAGGGAACACGGGTTCGAGCCCTGGTTCAGAAAGATCCCACATGCCGCGGAGCAATTAAGCCCATGTGCCACAACTACTGAGCCTGCGCTCTAGAACCCGCGAGCCACAACTACTGAGCCCATGTGCCACAACTACTGAAGCTCATGTGCCCAGAGCCTGTGCTCCGCCACAAGAGAAGGCACCACAATGAGAAGTCTGCGCACCGCAATGAAGAGAAGCCCCCACTCGCCACAACTAGAGAAAGCCCACGCACCACAACGAAGACCCAATGCAGCCAAAAATAAATTAAAAAAAAAAAAGACGTAGCTATTCAGATTGTCTTTTTCTGGAGTGAGCTCAGTAGCTTGTGTCTTTTAAGGAATGTCTCTATTTTATCTAAATTGTCAAATTTATGAGCATAAAGCTCTTCATGACATTCCTTCAACATAAATCGTACCAATGTTTTCTTAGGTCAGTCTCCCAAGGCAATAGAAATAAAAACAAAAATAAACAAATGGGACCTAATCAAACTTACAAGATTTTGCACAGCAAAAGAAACCATAAACAAACCAAAAAGACAACCTTCAGAATGGGAGAAAACATTTGCAAATGATGAGACCAACAAGGGCTTAATTTGCAAACTATACAAACAGTTCATACAACTCTACAACAAAAAAACAAACAACCCGATCGAAAAATGGGCAGAAGACCTAAATAGGCATTTCTCCAAAGAAGACATACAGATTGCCAATAGGCACATGAAAAGATGCTCAACATCGCTAATTATTAGAGAAATGTAAATCAAAACTACAATGAGGTATCACCTCACACCAGTCAGAATGGCCATCATTAAAAAGTCTACAAAGAACAAATGCTGGAGAGGGTGTGGAGGAAAGAGAGCCCTCTTACACTGTTGGTAGGAATGTAAATTGGTGCAGCCACTACGGAAAATTGTATGGAGGTTCCTCAAAAAACTAAAAATAGGGGCTTCCCTTGTGGCGCAGTGGTTGAGAGTCCGCCTGCCGATGCAGGGGACACGGGTTCGTGCCCCGGTCCAGGAAGATCCCACATGCCGCGGAGTGGCTGGGCCCGTGAGCCATGGCCGCTGAGCCTGCGCATCCGGAGCCTGTGCTCCACAACGGGAGAGGGCACAGCAGTGAGAGGCCCGTGTACTGCAAAAAAAAACAAAAACAAAAACTAAAACTAAAAATAGAGTTGCCATATGATCCAGCAATCCCACTCTTGGGCATATACCCAGACAAAACTATAATTCAAATGGATACATGCACCGCTATGTTCACAGCAGCACTATTTACAATAGCCAAGACATGAAAACAACTTAAATGTCCACTGACAGATGAATGGATAAAGAAGATGTGGTACATATATACAATGGACTATTACTCAGCCATCAAAAAGAATGAAATAATGCCATTTGTATCAACATGGATGGACCTAGAGATTATCATACTAAGCGAAGTGAGTCAGAAAAAGAAAGACAAATACCATAGGATATCACTTATATGTGGAATTTAAAATATGACACAAATCAACATATCTTTAAAACAAAAACAGACTCACAGATATAGAGAACACACTTGTGGTTGCCAGGGCAGGGGGGTGGTAGGGGAGGGAAAGAATGGGAGTTTGGGATTAGCAGAGGCAAACTATTATATATAGGATGGATAAACAACAAGGTCATTCTGTATAGCACAGGGGAACTATATTCAATATTCTGTGACAAACCATAATGGAAAAGAATACATATATATATACATATATATATATATATAACTGAGTCACTTTGCTGTACACAACAAATTAACACAACATTGTAAATCAACTATACTTTAATAAAATTTAAAAAATAAGTAATATCCTTTTATTATTATCTTAATTTCTGTAGGATCTGTAGTGTTGTCCAAAATCTCACTCCTAATATTAGGCATTTGGGTCTTCTCTCTTTTTTTCCTCATCAATCTGGCTAGAGGTTTATCAGTTTTATTGATCTTCCCAAAAAGCCAACTATTGGTTTCTTTGCTTTTCTCTATTTTTTTTTGTTTTCTACTTCAGTGATTTCTGCTCTTATTTTCTTTCTTCTGCTTACTTTAGGTTTGATTTCCTCTTTTTTTTTTTTTTTTTTTGCGGTACGTGGGCCTCTCACTGCTGTGGCCTCTCCCGTTGCGGAGCACAGGCTCCGGACGCGCAGGCCCAGCGGCCATGGCTCACGGGCCCAGCCACTCCGCGGCATGCGGGATATTCCCGGACCGGGGCACGAACCCGTGTCCCCTGCATCGGCAGGCGGACTCTCAACCAGTGCGCCACCAGGGAAGCCCTGATTTCCTCTTTTTATCATAATTTCTTAAGGTAGAAGCTGAGGTCATTGGTTTGAGACTACTCTTCTAATAATAAGCATATAATTTTCTTTCTAAGCACTGCTTTTGCTGCATTCCATATATTTTGATACATTATATTTTCACTTTAATTTCATTCAAAATACTTTCTAATTTTTCTTAGGATTTCTTGTTTAACCCATGGTGTGCTGGTTATCAATTTATTGCCTCTCAACTTCAAATTCACCCTTTCTGCCTCTTCTGTGATAATGAAGCAATTTTAACTGTGTTTCCTTTGACAGCTGGCACTGAAACTTTCTCAGTAGAGGGTGCTAGAGAGATATTGCAAGAGGAAAAGGGGTTTTCTTCCTGACTCCTGCATGTTCGCTTGACAGGCTCCTTCTGCATGGCTTTTTCTAGAATCAGTCTCCTGCAGTGCTCACAACTCTTCCAGTGCCTGATTTCTACCATGCATGGTGGTCAGTAGTACCCAGTGATCAGCAGCTTTCCTCTTCCTCCAGAACTCACCCTCAGGCAGTTTGGTAGCAAGAAGAATGCTTCTGGATCTTGATGCACTCACAGCTTCCTCAGGGCCTGGCTCTTGCGGTGCACAGAGGCCAGCAGCACTCAGTGAACAGCTTTCTCCTGCCTCCCAGCAGGCAGATTTCTGGAAAGTTCCACCAATGCAGCACCACAATGACTTCTCTGCCCTGCAGTGAACTACAGTCATGCCTCTCCAACAAGATCTGGATCTCAGCCCCAGGGGCATTCTATGCCAGCCTAGGGATAGTGACTAATTCCTTTGCCACACTGCATGGCTTATTGGATCTTAGTTCCCCGACCAGGGATCGAACCCGGCCCTCGGCAGTGAAAGTGCCGAGTCCTAACCACTGGACCACCAGGGAATTCCCTTGTGACTACTTCTTATATCTGCTATTTCTATATTCTTTCGAATTCTCTTCACATCTCACTAACCAATCCCTCATTATTCCAATCCCCTGTTATAGGTAATTCCTTATATTAACTTTCCCTGTTCAAATTACTGTGTTACTCCTCTCTCCAGATAGGACTCAGACTGATACAGAATTGTTACCAGGAGTGGTGCCAGGAAAGAGATCTGCAAAGATGGGACTTTGAGATTGGTTTGTTCACACCTCTGGCTTATGCACGGTGCTGAACTCCTTGCCAATGAGAGATGGATGCTAGTAATCCATGGCATGCCGTTGCATCACAATTAATCAACCTATGGTTGATTGTGATGAAGTGCCAACTGAAGCACATTCCCTGGAAGCTGAAATGGCTGCTGCACTTGACTATTATGGCCATGATCATGACTATGAAGACCGTGATGGGGGATAGATTATTTTGAATGCACTTGAGCGCTTACAAAGAGAAAAATAACAAGCTTGGGTCTGTTAATTTCTCAGCTCAAGTCACAGCCTAAGAACCAGAGAACTTTCATGATGCCTAGCAGCAGGGCTAATATTGCTGAACATCAGACACAACATTTAATTGTATAAGTTGTTGAATTACAACGACAGTTGAATTCACAGTCTTGACAATTTTCCATGTGAAAGTTATGGTATTGACTGTTAAAGAATGGGATCCTGAAACTTGGAATGGGGACATCTGTTTGGTCCCAAATGAAACTCACAGTCTTGAACTACCAAGTCACTCTGAGCCTTCCTTACTAATGGAAGTAGCTTGCCCTTCAGTGTCCGAAACTAACCTTTCTCTCCTTGAAAATGCTGTGATAAACTCACCTGGTCCAGGTGCCTTGAAAAGGGATACTCATTCTCCTCAAAACCCACCACAACCACCCCTACTGCTGATAGACACATGACTGAGGTCAAATCTCAGCATGGTCCAGGGGAACAAGTGCACACTATGACCAAGTTGGAAAGTGCTTATACACCAAAATAATCACAAGACTTTGCTAATATATATTGGCAGAAATCTGGGGAATATATGCAGAAGAGGACTCTAAGGGTGTTAGATGAAGGAGGGCAGAATATAACTCTAGATTAGGCAGAATTCATTGATATAGGTACACTTACTAGAGATTCTGGATTTAATGTGTCAGCACATGCTCTAAGGGTTTACTTGGTTGGCTAACTGAAACTGAGACTCAATTGTGGCCTACAGTTAATGAGGTTGAGATGCCAGAGGTGTCCTGGCATGATATGGAGGAGGGAATCCAAAGGCTTTGGGTAATGGGAGTGTTGGACAGAACTTATCATGTATGACTTGAATGCAATCCCCAACTATGTTCCATGACAAGGCTCAGAAGACATTACTTTCACCGAGACATTGAGAAAGCATTAGTGAGAAGCGCACATGCAAACTTGGAAAGCTCTGTGGTTGCTCTCTTCTGTAGGTCAGGAATGACGTAGGGGAAGAATGACCCTGAAGACAATCCAGAGATCATCAGGGCTGCCCTTCTGATCACAGGCCCAGAGTGCAAGGGCCCTGGGGGCAGAGTAATTTCAAAGTAGGAGCCGCTGGCACACTGCCCGGCACCGCCTCATGTGGTGGTGGGTTCTGCTACTGCACTCGGCACTGGGCTCCCCAACTGCCCCAGGTGCAGCTCCGGCGGCCTGGGGTGGTATGGGCTACATCCAGAAGAACCAAGGGGACATGGTGCCTCCACCTTGATTTCAAAGGACTGGGCCTCCTGGCAGAGCTGCAGGCTCAGGACTCCAGATGCAAGAGCCATGGGGCCGTGGCACAGAACAACCTGGGAGCTGGCTGTCTGAAGCCTTGCGGGCCCAGCCCTTGCCCAGCAAAGCCACACCATTGTGCTTCACCCCAGTGTATCTGGAAGGTGGGCCACCACCCCAGTGGGCCTGGAGAGCAGAGCACCTGGCCAAAGAAGACTTGCTCAGGCCCTTGTCACTCCTTTCTTCTCTCCTATTTCTCCATTTTGGAATAGGAATGTCTACCTTATGCCTGTCCTAACACTGTATTTTGGAAGCACATAACTTGTTGGGTTCACAGCTGGAGGGCAATTTTCCTCAGGATGAATTGTACTTTGAGTCTCACCCATATCTGATTTAGATGATATTTAGATGAGACTTTGGAATTTAGACTTTAGAGTTGATGCTGGAATGAATTAAGACTTTTCAGGTTGTTGGGATGCAATGAATGTATTTTGCATGTGAGAAGGACATTAATTTTGGGGGGTCAGGGGCAGAATGCTATATACTGAATATGTTCCCCCCCCCCCGCCGTGTTCATATGCTGAAACCTAATCCCCAATGTGATAGTATTTGGAGATGGGGGCCTTTGAAAGGTGATTAGGTCATGAAAGTGGAGCCCTCATGAATGGGATTAGTGCCCTTATAAAAGAGGCTCCAGAGAGATCTCTAGCCCTTTTCACCATGTGAGGACACAGGAAGAAGACAGCCATCTATGAATGAGGAAGCAGGCCCTCACTGAATCTGCCAGTGCTTTGATCTTGGACTTCCCAGCCTCCAAAACTGTGAGAAGTAAATTTCTGTTGTTAATAAGCCACCAGTCTATGATATTCTGTTATAGCAGCCAGAACAGGCTAAGATAGGTTTCCTGGCTTCAATGGTGATGATGGAAACCCAGAGAAGCTGAGGCCAAGTAGCAGCACTTAACTGCCAAAGACAAAGTGGGCACATCTGTAAAGGGCAGCATGGATGTACAGGCAAATTGATCATGATGTCCCTAGGAATAAAATAGATAGATAAAATAATAAAATAAAATAGATAAAATAAATAGCCTACTAGATTATCACTCAATATATATGATAGGAAAAGTTCTAGATCTAGTGGCTAAAAATCTGACTCAAGTCACCACAGTGGAGAGTCAGCTTCTCACTGTTTTCAGAAGTCAGTTCACTGACCCAGAGCCCCTTGATTGAAGGAGATGCCAGGTCCACTCGAGGAAGGAGCCTGTACCATTGCTGTAAGAACATACTGTAAATCTTCCTCCAAGCCTTCCCCAGAGGGACCTGTGGCCATTTAATAGAGTGAGTGAGCATTGGGGAAAAGGAAATACCCAGACCTTATGAGGATTACTAAATAGTGGCTCTGATTTGACACTAATTTCTGGGGACCTTAAATGCTACTGTGGCCCAACAGTGAAAGTGGGGGGCTTTACGATGGTCAGGTGATTGAGTCTTAGCTCAGATCTGATTCCCATTGAGCCCAATTGGTCCATTAACCCACCTTGTAGTTGTTTCTCCAATTTCTGAATTTATCCCTGGAATAAACATACTTAGAAACTGGCATAATCCCCACATCAGCTTGCTGATAATAATGAGAGCCATTATGGTAAGAAGAGCTAAATGGAAGTGAATTTCCACTCCCTTCAAAGTTAGTAAACCAGAAGTGGTAACGCATCCCTAGGGGAATGCAGAGATTAATGGCCCTGTAGAAGAAGTTAAAGAAGTAGATGTGCTGACACCTCCCACATCTCCATTTAACTCACCAGTTTGGCCTGTGTAGAAGTCAGATGAATCTTGCATAATGACCATAGACTATGATAAATTTAATCAGATGGTGACTCCAATTGTAGCTGCTGTTCCAGCTATAGTATATTTACTGAAACAAATCAACATAACCCCTGGAACTCGGTATGCAGGTATTGGCCTGGCTAATGACTCTTCCTCCATACCAATTTTCAAGGACTTCCAGAAACCATTTGCTTTTACCTGATAAGAACAACAGTATAACTTCAAGGTGTTGCCTCAGGGCTATGTCAAATCTCTCGATCTCTGCCATAATACAGTCTGCAGAGATCTCCATAACATTGACACTCAACAAAACATCACACTGGGCTACTACATTGATGACATGTTGATTGGATCTGGTGAGCAGGAAGTAACAAATACTTTAGATGCCTTAGTAAGAATGAAAGTGTTGGTTAACTTTAAGGGTCAATATGGCTGGGCCAGTGCCCAGATATTTGGTCCAACGTTATTGTGGATGTTTCTGTGAAGGTGATTTTTTTGGATGAGATTAACATTTAAATTGGTGGGGAGTTCCCTGGTTGTCCAGTGGTTAGGACTCCATGCTTCCACTACAGGGGGCACGGGTTCTATCCCTGGTGGGGGAGCTAAGATCCCGCATGCTGCGTGGCGTGGCCAAAAAAAAAAAAATTGGTTGACTCTTAATAGAGCATATCATCCTCCACAATGTGGGTGGGCCTCATCCAATCAGCTGAAGAACTAACCTTCCTGAGCTAGAAGGAATTCTGCCAGCAGATGGCCCTCATACTTGAACTTCAACATTGGCTTTTCCCTGGGTCTCCAGCCTGACAGCCCACCCTGCAGATTTTAGACTTGGTAGCCTCCATAATCATATGAGTCAATTCCTCAAGATAAAGCTCTCTCTAATATATACACATCCTTTTTGTTCTGTTTTCCTGGAGAAGCCTGATGAATACAGTTGTATATAAACCCTGCAAAAATTCAGGGGCCTGCTGCCTCAATGAAGTCTCTAGGAATAAATGGTCTAGAGCATGTTGAAAATTCCCTCCAAGGGGAAAGACAAGCTGCCACACTTCACACCTTCTACCACAAAGAGGTATAATTCTTGTGCTATAGTCTGAATGTTTGTGTCCCCCCCAAAATTCGTATGTTGAAATCCTAATTCCCAGTGTGACAGTATTAGGAGGTGCTTTGGAATGTACTTAGGTCATGAGGATGGAGCCCTCATGAATGGGACTAGTGCTCTTACGAAAAAAACCCCACAGAGCTCCCTCACTCCTTCTACCATGTGAGGTTACAGTGAGAAGATGGCTGTCAATGACGAAGCGGGCTGTTACCAGACACTGAATCTGCCAGCGCCGTGATCTTGGACTTCTGGCCTCCAGAACTGTGAGAAATAAGTGTTTGTTCTTTTTTTATATAAATTTATTTATTTTACTTTTGGCTGCATTGGGTCTTCGTTGCTGTGCACGGGCTTTCTTAGTTGCAGAGAGCGGGGGCTACTCTTCGTTGCTGTGCGTGGGCTCCTCTTTGTGGTGGCTTCTCTTGTTGCAGAGCACAGGCTCTAGGCATGCAGGCTTCAGTAGCTGTGGCATGTGGGCTCAGTAGTTGTGGCTCGTGGGCTCTAGAGCGCAGGCTCAGTAGTTGTGGCACACGGGCTTAGTTGCTCCACGGCATGTGGGATCTTCCTGGACCAGGGCTTGAACCCGTGTCCCCTGCATTGGCAGGTGGATTCTTAACCACTGTGCCACCAGGGAAGCCCCTAAGTGTTTGTTCTTTATAAGCCACCCAATCTGTGGTATTTTGTTATAGCAGCCTGAACGGACTAAGATACTTTTGCAGGCTTCTTTGGATTTTGGAAAGAACATTTGAGTGTGTTACTTTGAACCTATCTACAGAGTTGCCCACAAGCTTTCCAGTTTTGAATGGGGCCAGAACAAGCTAAAGCTCTGCAGTTCAGGCTGCAGGACAAGCTGCTCTTCACGTTGGACCTTATGATCCAGCAGATCCAATGATACTCGAAGTGTCTATGACAAAGTAGAATGCCGTATGACATTTCCGGTAAGCACTAATGAAAGAATCACAGTGTTGGCCTCCAGGATTTTAGAGCAATTTGAGCCCTCTTTTGCAGATAACTATTCTCCTTTTAAGAAACAGCTGCTGGCTTAGTACTGGACCTTGGCAGAGACTGAACACCTAACCATGAGATAGCAGGTAACCATACAGCCTAAGATCCCCACGTAGGTGTCTTGTGTGATCCACACAGCCATAGGGCCATAAATAAGCCATGTGTAGCAGCAATCTAATATCAAATGAAAATGGTATAGAAGAGACCAAGTTGGGCAGGTCCAGAAGGTCCAAGTAAGTTGCCTGAGCAAGTGGCTCAGACTCTTGACACCAACTCCTATTGTATTGCCTCCTCTCCTTCAGTTGATGTCTATGATGTTATGGGGCATTCCTTATGACCAGTTAACTGAGGATGAAGAGACTCAAGCCTGACTTACATACGCATCTGCATGATATGTTGGTACCATCTGAAAATGGACAGATGCACATCACAGCTCTACTCAGGGGTGACCCTGAATGACCATAGTGAAGGAAAATCCTCTCCAGTGAGCAGAACACAGAGCAGTATATTCATTGTCCACTGTGTCTAGAGTGAGAGATGGCCAAAAGTATAGATCTGTGCTGATGTGTGGTCAGGGATTTGGAAGGAACAAGACTGGAATATTAGTGACAAGGAAGTCTAGTGAGGAGAGAGGTGAACAGACCTCTGAATGGACACAGACAGTGGAGATATTTGTGTCCCATGCGAATGCCCACCAAAAGGCATACATGCAGAGGAGACTCTTAATAATTGGGTGGATAAAATGATGTGCTCTCTGCCTATCAATCAGCCATTTTCACCATCCTCTCCAGTGTTTGGTAAAAGAAACAATGGGCCCATGTGTATTAGTCTGCTCAGGCGACCATAACAGAAGTACCATAGATGGGGTGGCTTAAACATCAGAAACATATTTCTCACACTTCTGGAGGCTGGGAAGTTCCACCATCTGGGTGCAGGCCAACTTGGTTTGTGGTGAGATCCCTCTTCCTGACTTACAGGTAACCATCTCCTTGCTGTGTCTTCACATAGTGGACAGAAAGGGCTCTCTCATGTCTCTTCTTATAAAGACACTAATCTCAAAGTCTTCAAAGCCATTCCACCTCTCAGTTAGGCTAGCTGCTTCTAGATGATGTTGTATGTGGTAAGACCAGTTAATTCCATAGGCATGAACACTTTGCTACACGTCCTTTGCTGTGAACTGAGTTTCTGGATTAGCTTTGAAGACTCAGTTATGATGCTAGTTGGGAAACAACACCCTAAAAGGATGGGATTCTGTTTTATAGGATGCAGTATATACTTTGAATCAGAGACCATTATATGGTGCTGTCTCCCCCCATAGCCAGTATAAATGGGTCCTGAAATAAGGGGTAGAATTAGGAGTGGTCCCTCTAAGTAGTACATCTTATAACTCACTCACAGAATTTTTGTTTCCCATCTTGGCAACTTTGATCTCTGCTAGTTTGTATATCTAAGTCCCTCTGATTTTTTTTAAAACATTTTTATTGGCGTATAATTGCTTTACAATGGTGTGTTAGTTTCTGCTTTATGACAAAGTAAATTAGTTATACATATACATATATCCCCATATCTCTTCCCTCTTGCGTCTCCCTCCCTCCCACCCTCCCTATCCCACCCTTCTAGCTGGTCACAAAGCACCGAGCTGATCTCCCTGTGCTATGCGACTGCTTCCCACTAGCTATCTATTTTACATTTGGTAGTGTATATATGTCCATATATACACTACCACTCTCTCACTTTGTCCCAGCTTACCCTTCCCCCTCCCCGTGTCCTCAAGTCCATTCTCTAGTAGGTCTGCGTCTTTATTCCCGTCTTCCCCTTAGGTCCTTCATGACTATATATATATATATATATATATATATATATATATATATATATATTAGATTCCATATATATGTGTTAGCATACGGTATTTGTTTTTCTGTTTCTGACTTACTTCACTCTGTATGACAGGCTCTAGGTCCATCCACCTCACTACAAATAACTCAATTTCGTTTCTTTATATGGCGGAGTAATATTCCATTGTATATATATGTGCCACATTTTCTTTATCCATTCATCTGTCGATGGACACTTAGGTTGCTTCCAAGTCCTGGCTATTGTAAATAGAGCTGCAATGAACATTGTGGTACATGACTCTTTTTGAATTATGGTTTTCTCTGGGTATATGCCCAGTAGTGGGATTGCTGGGTCGTATGGTAGTTCTATTTTTAGTTTTTTAAGGAACCTCCATACTGTTCTCCACAGTGGCTGTATCAATTTACATTCCCACCAACAGTGCAGGAGGGTTCCCTTTTCTCCACACCCTCTCCAGCATTTATTGTTTGTAGATTTTTGGATGATGGCCATTCTGACTGGTGTGAGATGATATCACATTGTAGTTTTGATCTGCATTTCTCTAATGATGTTGCGCATTCTTTCATGTGTTTGTTGGCAACCTGTATATCTTCTTTGGAGAAATGTCTATTAGGTCTTCTGCCCATTTTTGGATTGGTTTTTTTTTTTTTTTTTGCGGTATGTGGGCCTCTCACTGTTGTGGCCTCTCCCGTTGCGGAGCACAGGCTCCGGATGCGCAGACCCAGCGGCCATGGCTCACGGGCCCAGCCGCTCCGCGGCATGTGGGATCTTCCCGGACCGGGGCACGAACCCGTGTCCCCTGCATCAGCAGGTGGACTCTCAACCACTGCACCACCAGGGAAGCCCGAGTTGTTTGTTTTTTGATATGGAGCTGCATGAGCTGCTTGTAAATTTTTGAGATTAATCCTTTGTCAGTTGCTTCATTTGTAAATATTTTCTCCTATTCTGAGGGTTGTCTTTTCATCTTGTTTATGGTTTCCTTTGTTGTGCAAAAGCTTTTAAGTTTCATTAGGTCCCATTTGGTTATTTTTGTTTTTATTTCCATTTCTGTAGGAGGTGGGTCAAAAAGGATCTTGCTGTGATTTATGTCATAGAGTGTTCTGCCTATGTTTTCCTCTAAGAGTTTTATAGTGTCTGGTCTTACATTTAGGTCTTTAATCCATTTTGAGTTTATTTTTGTGTATGGTGTTAGGGAGTGTTCTAATTTCATTCTTTTCCATGTAGCTGTCCAGTTTTCCCAGCACCACTTATTGAAGAGGCTGTCTTTTCTCCATTGTATATTCTTGTCTCCTTTATCAAAGATAAGGTGACCATATGTGTGTGGGTTTATCTCTGGGCTTTCTATCCTGTTCCATTGATCTATATTTCTGTTTTTGTGCCAGTACCATACTGTCTTGATTTCTGTAGCTTTGTAGTATAGTCTGAAGTCAGGAAGCCTGATTCCTCCAGCTCCATTTTTCTTTCTCAAGATTGCTTTGGCTGTTCTGGGTCTCTTGTGTTTCCATACAAATTGTGAAATTTTTTGTTCTAGTTCTGTGAAAAATGCCAGTGGTAGTTTGATAGGGATTGCATTGAATCTGTAGATTGCTTTGGGTAGTAGAGTCATTTTCACAATGTTGATTCCTCCAATCCAAGAACATGGTATATCTCTCCATCTATTTGTATCATCTTTAATTGCTTTCATCAGTGTCTTATAATTTTCTGCATACAGGTCTTTTGTCTCCTTAGGTAGGTTTATTCCTAGGTATTTTATTCTTTTTGTTGCAATGGTAAATGGGAGTGTTTTCTTAATTTCACTTTCAAGTCCCTCTGATTTTTATGTGTCAAATTGACAGGCCCATGGAGTGCCCAGATAGTTGGTTAAATATTATTCTGAGTATGCCTTTGAGACTGTTTCTGGATGAGATTAACATTTGACTTGGTAGACTGAGTAAAGCAGATTGCCCTCCCCAATGTGAGTTGGCCTCATCCAGTCAACTGAAATCTTGAATAGAACAAGAAGGCTGAGTGATGGAGAATTCACTCCCTCACTGCCTGACTATCTTTGAGCTGGGATCAGTCTTCTGCTGAAAAATCAAATGCAGAATCTCATCCTGTGACTGGCTGAATTACAATGCAAATTGAATTCCTAGCCTCTCAGGGTGTCTACTATTAAACTGAGGGCACTGATGGGGAAGGAATAGGATCCTGTAAGATAGAATGGGTACATGTGGGAAGACCCTAATGAAGCTGGGGGCATTGTGCCCTAAATTCTGATGAGTCTTCTCTGCCAGTGGGAGAGGCCTCTACCAGGAGGCACATCAATGAATGGGAAGGTGAGACATTTTAGGCTCTATGCCAATGAAACTACAGGCAAAAAAAATGGGGGGAAGCGGAGTTAATTTACTGGCTGGAATGATTGATCTTCATTACCAAGGGGAAATTGATTTGCTGCTATACAACACAGGCAAGGAGGACTATGTCTGCAACCCAGAGGATTATTAGTGTGCCTCATAGTACTTCCTGTAGTGTGCCTCTTAGTACTTCCATGCCCAATAGTAAAAAGTAATAGAGAACTACAGCAACTAAAAACTGGCAGGATGATTGAGAACTCAGGAATAAAAGTTTGAGTCACTCCATCAGGTGAAAAAGCATCTGAGGTTCTGGAAGAAAGCAGGGGGAAATACAGAATGGATAGTGGAAGAAAGAAGAAAGAAGACATCGATGGTGATTACAGCCTCATGATCAAATACAGAAATGAGTACTATTGTAGCTTTGCCAATTTTCTTTCTGCTTGTTATATTTATGTATTTATTTTTATATGCTAGCCATTTTCTTTTTCTCTCTCCTTCCCATTTTTATTTTATATCATTTTTATTTTATGTACAAATAGTTGTTGGAAGTTAATTTTACAATTTAGTCCTTAGATAATAGAATATCAGTGGAACTGTGACTAAATTTGAGGAATAACTAACAGCCAGTAATGGATACAATGACTTTTGGAACTGTGTGGTGTCTCCTCATTTGGGGGAGAGAGTGATAACTTCCTCTCTTACGAGAAGAATAGTTATATCTTGTTAGGAAGAAATAAAATTGTTTTGTTGTGCAAGAATTCAAAAAGGGTGCACACAGAAGCTGAGTAGTCAAAGCGGTAGACTGTGCCACTTACTGATTTTTGCCTCTTGGCTTCAAATCCACTCCTTATGCCTGCTCTGCGCAAATGGATCTGGTCCATTTAAATATCTTTTCCTTTGCCAACCCGCACTGAAGCTTTGCCAGTAGAGGGCGCTAGAGAGGCATTGCAAGGTGGAAAATGGTTTTGCTTACTGGTTCTGGGGTGCCCATTCAGCAGGGTCCTGCAGCACACACAGCTTTCTCCAGCACCGGGGGCCTGAAGCACCCACACATTTTCCAGTGCCTGGCTCCTGCAGTGCGTGGTGACCGCCAGCACCCAGTGGCCAGCAGCTCCTCCCTGGAATCCCCCATCAGCCAGCTCACTAGCAGTTTGCCCCCGGCTTCTGAAGCACTCACGCAGCATCTTCATTCTCCAGTTCTTGCAACGCACATGCATAACAACCAGAAGTGCCTAGTGGCCGGCCACTCCCTCCACCCCCCCCCACCCCCGCACCCTCCCTCAGGTAGTTTTGTATCAGAGTGCCTCTGATGACACACCTCCCCATGAACAACCTTCTTTGGCACCCTAGAGGGTGGATTTCTGCCAAGTTCCAGAAAGCAGATTTCCAGCAAGTTCCACCATTCAGAGAACCACGACCATATTATCTCCAACAAGGACTGGATCTCAGTTTGGGAGGAGCAAGGGCAGAGTAAGGTCTTCCTTGGGTGCTGTATTTCAGCCCTGCTCATGCTCTCCTCTACCTTCTTGAACGTATGGATTATATTTGTAATAGCTGTTTTAGTGTCCTTTTGTCTATTGGTTCTCTCATCTGGGTCATTTTCTATGAATTCTTTTTCTCCTCATTATGGGTGTATTTTCCTGCTTCTTTGTTTTTCTTTCGGTACGCGGGTCTCTCACTGCTGCGGCCTCTCCCGTTGTGGAGCACAGGCTCCGGACGCGCAGGCTCAGCGGCCATGGCTCACAGGCCCAGTCGCTCCGCGGCATGTGGGATCTTCCCGGAGCAGGGCACGAACCCGTGTCCCCTGCATCGGCAGGCGCACTCTCAACCACTGCGCCACCAGGGAAGCCCTGCTTCTTTGTTTTATTGGATGTCAGACATTGTAAATTTTACCTTGCTGAATGCTTTTTTTAAATTTTTGGTACTTAAAAAATTGGGAGACGGGGGTGGGCTTTGTTCTAGGACACAGTTAATCAATTTAATACTTTTGAGGCTTGCTTTTAAGTTTTTTTAGGCAGGACCTGAAGAGCCTTTGGTCCAGGGCTAATTTGACTGTTAGTCTAGAGCTACTTTAGTACTGAGGCAATACGTTTCTGAGGAGGTTTTTCCACTCAGGCTGATTTGGAAATGAACTATTCCTGCCTCTGAGGACTGTTCCTCCAGATCCTTTTCAGTGGCCTTTCCTTGGCCTCAGGCAGTTTTATCACATAGGCGTGCTGATCGGTACTTGGTTGAAGACTTGAAGGGAACCGTCTGTAGGTCTCCACAGCTTTCTCTCTGTGCGCAGCTCTCTCTTCCATAGCACTCTGACCTGTCCTGCAAATTCTAGCTGCTGTGACCTCCACAAACTCTTAACTGTGTCTTCTAAACTCAGGGAGACCACCAGGCTCCTTTTGAGTCCTCCCTGCCACATCCTTGCACTGCACATGGAAATTCTCTCCAGGTAATTATATGGTTTATTCATGTTTCCCTTCTCTGAGGAAACATGGTCCCATGTTTCCTGTTGTCTCATATCTATAAACCACCGTTCCATATTATTTTATCTGGTTTTTTAGTTGTTTAAGGCAAGAAACTAACTCTAGTCCCTGTTCCTGCATCATGGCTGGAAACACAAGTCCCCAAACTCTCTTTTCTGACCCACCTCCTGAGATGTTGCCTTTTGGAACTCACACTTAGTCATCAGCAGAATCCCTCCATCCTCAACCTCTTCTCTGAAGGTTGAGTTTGCCTTCTCACTCTAGTGGGAACATGAATCTTCCTGGACAATAGTGCAGTCCTCTTGAGCAGTGAATTCGCTCCCACAGCTCTCAGACCACAGATCTAGGAGGCATAAATGTCCTTGCACTTCACACACAGCCCCCAGATCATGTTCCCTTCCTACTCAGGAAGTCCTCTAGCTCCTCCTCCAGACTGAGGCACAAGCTTCAGTCTACAAGGCCTTCTCTGCATCTTTGTTACAGTCATCTACCACACCCCTCATCACTCCTCTTCAGGTTTTGAGGGTTTTTTCCCCTGGCTCACTGTCACTCTCTCCAGTTTCTCTCTTGTTCAGAACCTTGGTGATTTCAAAATCTACATGATGGTGGATTCAAAATACACATTCCAAACCTCTGGCTTCTCTGTTCCATGAGCTCTTCTTCTCCATTAATATTGTGCCCACCCTCCTTCAGCCACCCACTCCCATCATTATACCCTAACCTGTATGGATAACATTAAGTGCAGCCTCTCTACAATATCAATTTCAAGGTTCTCACTCTTTGGGACTTCCCTGGCGGTCCAGTGGTAAAGAATCCGCCTTACAGCGCAGGAGACGTGGGTTCGATCCCTGGCCGGGGAACTAAGATCCCACATGCCACGGGGCAATTAAGCCCGCACGCCACAACTACTGAGCTTGCACGCCTCAACTAGAGAAGAGAAAACCTGCACGGCACAACTAGAGAGAAGCCTGCGCACCACAATGAAGAGCCAGTGCGCCGCAACGAAAGATCCCACATGCCTCAACGAAGATCCTGCATGCCGCAACTAAGACCTGACGCAGCCATAAGTAAATAAATAAATAAACAAACAAACAATAAATCTTTAAAAAAAAAAAAGGCTCTCACTCTTTGACCACCACCTCTTCTTCCAACTCACTTTCCTTTTGTATTAGTCAGGGTTCTCCAGAGAAACAGAACCAATAGGATTTATATAGAGGGATTTATGATAAGGAATTGGCCTATGCAATTATGGAGGCTGACAAGTCCCAAGATCTTCACGGTGGTGACTCAGCCATCTGGAGAGCCAGGGGAGCCAATAGTGTAGTTCCAGTACAAACCTGAAGTCCTGAGAACCAGGAGAACTGTTGGTGTAGTTTCAGTTCAAAGGCCAGCAAGCTCAAGACCCAGGAAGAGTAGATATTTCAGTTCACAGCCAAAGGCAGGGAAAGGTGATGTCCCACTTCAAAGGCAGTCAGGCAGGAGGATTTCTTTTTTACCTGTGGGGAGAGTCAGCCTTTTTGTTCTATTCAGGCCTTCAATGGATTAGATGAGGCCCACTCACATCAGAGAGGGCAATCTGCTTTACTCAGTCTACTGGTTTAAATGTTAATCTCATCCAAAAACACCCTCAAAGAAACACCTAGAATAATGTGTCACTAAATATCTGGGTACCCCATGGCCCAGCCAATTTGACATATAAAATTAACCATCACAAGTCCACCCCTTGTCAACTTGACACACATACACATCTCCTTAAGTCATACTTAATCTCCAAATGAAGGTAATAACAAGGTCATCCTTCTACCTAACATGATTCAGCTATCCTGCGTACACCAAAAATGCACTAACTCCTTCCCCAAAAGAGGAGGTAAAGTCCTTGGGTGATGTTTAATCTTCTCCTTGATATCCCATAACTTAAATACTATGATGTAAAGTTAACGATACTTAAATACTATGATATAAAGTGAATACATCTTATGTTCCATGATAAGAGAATACAAGCGGGAAGAAAAGGATATTTCACACACACACACACACACACACACACACACACACACACACGTTCATAACAAAATGTCTTATTCCATTTGGGCTGCTATAACAAAAATACCATAGCCTGGGTGGTTTACAAACAATATTTACTTCTTACAGTTCTGGAGGCTGGAAGGTCCAAGATGAAGGTGCTGGTAGATTTAGTGTCCAGTGAGGACCTGCTTCCTGGTTTATAGATGTTCATCTTCTCACTGTGTCCTCACATGGTGGAAGGGGCAAGGGAGCTCTCTGGAGTTTCATTTATAAGGCCACTGATCCCATCCCTTTCATAAGGGCTCCACCCTCATGACCTAATTACCTCCCAAAGGCCCCACATCCAAAGTCCAACACACTGGGGAGAACGAACTTATGGTTACCAGTGGGGAAGGGTGGGGGGGAGGGATAGATTGGGGGTTTGGGACTGACATGTATACCCTGCTGTATTTAAAATAGATAACCAACAAGGACCTACTATATAGCACAGGAAACTCTACTCAGTACTCTGTAATAACCTAAATGGGAAAAGAATTTGAAAAAGAATAGATACATGTATATGTATAAGTGAATCACTTTGCTGTACACCTGAAACTAACACAACATTGTTAATCAGCTATATTCCAATATAAAATTTAAAAATTATTTTAAAAATAAATAAAATTTCAAAAAAAAGTCCAACACATTGGGGATTATGGTTGCAACATATGAATTTTGAGGGGCACAAAAATTCAGTATAGCACAAAATAAGGAGGAAGTACTCACAATTACAGTCGTCATTTCTGTAACTGGTCATGCGCTTGTAGCTGGTATTCATAACCACCTTCTTCCACAACCCATCCCATATTCCTTTTGCTTTTAGCAAGAACCTCAGCTTGTTGTGGTTCTTTACCTTCATTCTTGAAGGATCTGGGCCATTAGTGGCCCTGCCTGAATTGGGTTGTTATAGTTTTCCATTGTCCTCAATCGCAGGGCATGGTAATACTAAGGGATCACCTGTATTCCAGACATACTCTTTCTTACCTCCATTGTGAAGTAGTTGTCCAATGTCCCCTTGGTAATGAGGATTCACGCCAGCCAGCACAGTAATTCACTTCTTTGACTGTTGATTCAGAGACACAAAAGGACCAAAGAGGTGGGCAGCAGTCTTAACTTTCATTTCAATGGAATTACTGTTGCATCTCCTTGTGGAAGCATTCCTCCCTTTTGAGCTAAGGCCTCTGGGCCAGCAGAGCACACGGTGTGGGAACAGGAAGCACCCCATGGTCCAGTAAAGTTGACACATAAAATTAACCATCACACCCTTCAACCCCATTAGGACCCAGAATTTATTGATGCCACTACCTTTTTCCTGTTCCAGACCTCTCTCATGTCCTCACTTTCCTCCTTACCCAGCTTAAATTCTATGGTCCATAATTATGTTTGATTGTACCTCTCTTACTTCATTGGATTCACTACAGCCTATCTCCTAATGAAAATATAGATCCAGGCAGTGATCACTAATGATTGCCACATCCCAAAAAGAGACATACTGGATATCACCAGATGTGAAAACTGTATTCCATTCTGTGTACCTGTGTCTGACAGTGTGTTTTAGGAAAATTTCTATGGCTACTTCTGGGTGTGTGTGACCCCAGTCTGCATGCCCCTTTGTTTCTCAGCACCTTCGCTTGTGTATGTACCTGTGTGACTGTGTCTGTATAGGTTTGGTTTGGCATTGCTGTGTGTTAGCCTGCATGGGCTCTGCTCATACCTGTGCTCACGGGCTGTGTGTCCACATGGCATGTGGGTCTCTATGGGATTTGTGTCTCTTTGTGAGTGACTAATGGTCACTATACTGAGTGTCTCTGGGTGACTGTATCTGCAGGTGTCTGTGTTTGCTGTTGCCATGTGCCAGAGTGTGTGTGCCTATGTCTGGGTTTGTGTGCCATGGGTGTGTGAGCAACGCATGGTCACTGTACGTGGGTGTGTCTGGGTCACTCAGGGGGCTGTGTCTGTACCTCTGACTGAAAGAGAGAGATAGCAAGAAGATTGTGATCTAGAATCTTCTCCCCTCCCACTCCTATAGGCCAAGACATGCACTGCAAGAGTCAGGTGATCCACTGGGTGGGAAGCACCTGCCACCTGTGATAAACCATAATGGAAAAGAATATGAAAAAGAATGTATAGGGAGTTCCCTGGTTGCCTAGTGGTTAGGATTCTGGGCTTTCACTGCCATGGCCCGGGTTCAATCCCTGGTCGGGGAAGATCCTGCAAGCTGCGTGGTGCAGCCAAAAAAACCCAAAAAACAGAAAGTATATATATATATCTGAATCATTTTGCTGTACAGCAGAAATTAACATGTAAATCAACTATACTTCAATAAAAATTCTTTTAAAAAAAAGAAAATGGATTCTTAGGTATAACACCAAAATTACAGACAACAAAAGAAAAAATAGATGAATTGGGTTTCATAAACATTAAAAACTTTTGTGGATCAAAGACCATTATCAAGAAAGTGAAAAGACAACCTACGGAATAGGAGAACGTGTTTGCAAATCATATGTCTGATAAGGGTCTAGTATCCAGAATATATTTTTTAAAAGTCTTACAAGTCAACAACAACAACAACAAAATCTGATTTTTAAAATGGGCAAAGGACTTGAATAGACATTTCTCCAAAGAAGATATTCAAATGGCTAGAAAGCACACGAAAAGATGCTCAACATCTTTCATCATTAGGAAAATGCAAATCAAACCCACAATGAGGTACCATTCCCAATATGACTGCTATAATTTTAAAAAAACAAAAAAAAAAAAAACAAAATAAATGTTGGTGAGGATGTGGAGAAATTGGAACCCCTGTACACTGCTAGTGGAAATGTAAAATGGTTCAGCCACGGTGGAAACAGTTTGGCGGTTCCTCAAAAAGCTAAACAAACAAACAAAAAAGCTAAATATAGAATTACCACCTGATCCAGCAATTCCACTTCTAGGTAGACACACAAAAGAACTGAAAACTCGTACTCAACAAATAGATATGCATACATGTTAATAGCATAATTATTCACAGTACCCAAAATATGGAAACAGCCCATATATTCACCAACAGATGAATGGATAAACAAAATGTGGTATATACATACAAAGGAATATTATTCAGTCATAAAAAGTTATGAAGTACATACTATATATGTTACAACGTGGATGAATCTTGAAAACAGTATGCTATGTGAAAGAAGCCAGACATAAAATGTCACATATTGTATGATTCTACAATGGATAAATACACAGAGATAGAACACAGATTGGTGGTTGTCAGGGGTTGGGAGGGTAGCAGGGATGGAATGGGGAGCAACTGCTTAATGGGTACAAAGTTTACTTATGAGGGTGATGAAAATGTTTTGGAACTAGATAGAGGTGGTGGCTGCATAATATTGTGAATATACTAGTTGTCACTGAATTGCTTACTTTATAATAGTTAATTTTATGTTATGTGAACTTCACCTCAATTTAAAAAAGAAAGCAAAAAAAGAGGGAAAGAGGAGGAGGAGGAAAGAAGGGGAAGGAGGAAGGAATCTAACTCTCTGGTGGGGCCTGGGGGAGTGGGTTTTCCTTCAGACATTTTTTCCAGCTTTACTGAGATGTAACTGACATACAATATTGTGTAAGTTTAAGAAGTACAATGTGATGGTTTGATACACTTATATATTGTGAAATGCTTATCACAATAAGGTTAGTTAATGCATCCTTTACCTCACATGATGACCATTTTGTTGTTGTTATGGTGAGAACATAAAAACTACTCTCATAGCAACTTTCGAGTATACAGTACAGTATTGTTAACTATAGTCATTTCGCTGTACATTATATCCCCAGAATTTACTCATAAGTGAAATTTTGTACCCTTCGACCTTCAGACATTTTCATCACAGTAATTCATGAACATGGGAATAAGTCCCACAGTCCTGAGGGACTTTTGGTGAAAAACAAGGTTTCTGCGTGACCCTGCTCACCCCATATTTCAGGCCCAGAGACAACCATTTATACCTCTTCAACCTCTTTCTGGTTTTAGTTCTTCCAGTGCTTTCTCCCATAACTCTAGAGCAGCACTGTCCAATAAAACATTCTGAATGATGGAAGTGTTCTATTTTTACACTGTCCAATATAGTAGCCACTAGCCATATATGGCTATTGAGGACTTAAATGTGGCAAGTGTGACTGAGGAACTGAATTCTTACTTTAATTTTTTTACTGTGGTAAAATATACAAAATAACATAAAATTTACCATCTTAACCATTTTTAAGTGTACATTTGAGTAGTATTAAGTACATTCGCATTGCTGTGCAACCGTCACTACCATCCGTCTCCTGAACTCTTTTCCTCTTGCAAAACTGAAACTTTGTACCTATTAAACAATCACTCCCCATTACCCTCTCCCCCAGCACCTGGCAACCATCATTCTACTTTCTGTCTCTATGAATTTGACCACTGTAGGTACTTCATATAAGTGGAATCATACAGTATTTGTCCTTTTGTGACTGACTTATTGCACTTAGCATAATTTCCTCAAGATTCATCCATGTTGTAGCATGTGTCAAATACTTTTAATTAATTTTAATTAATTTATTTGCAAATAGACACATGTAGTTAGTGGCTACCATATTAGACAGTGCAGCTCTAGATAATATTCTTCCATCACTTTGTCTCAAACTCGATATAAACTGTTCTAGAGTAGAGAAAAAGGAAATTCCCCAATGGACTTGTTATGGCTCAAGTAACTCTATGTACTAGGAATTCACCTAAAGAATGTTGATAGAATTTTTTTTATTTAATCCAAATCATTTATTTAATCCAAAATTAAAATAAATTGGTGGTAAGGAAATAGATGGTTACATGACACAAGATAAAAAGCCTAATTCTATATTTAAAAAAAAATCAAACCTTGGGAAGTCCCTGGCGGTCCAGTGGTTAGGACCGGGTTCAATCCCTGGCTGGGGAACTAAGATCCCACAGGCCACTGGGTGCAACCAAAAAAAAAACAAAAAAAAATCAAACCTTTTGATAGTATTGAAAAATACCATCACCTCGTGTTGTGTGCATGAGCACCATAGGGTCAGGGATGCAGCAGCTGTCAGGTGGGTGGGGAGGAGGACGAGGCCTCAGCTTGAGGGACCCCGCAGCCCCTCTGTGCCTATGTCTGGCAGAGCTGGTGTGAGATGAAGAGGCAACCCTTCCCAGCAGCCCGGATAATCAAGAGTTTGGGTCGGACCTTTGAGCACACACCAAGATAGTGAGGAGTCAGACGAAAAGCACAGACTATGGCGCTGAAACGAATTAATAAGGAACTTAGTGATTTGGCCCACGACCCTCCAGCACAATGTTCTGTAGGTCCAGTTGGGGATGATGCTTCATTGACAAGTCACAATTATGGGACCTAATGACAACCCATATCAATGTGGTGTATTCTTCTTGACAATTCATCTTCCTACAGACTACCCCTTCAAACCAGGTTGCATTTACCATAAGAATTTATCATCCAAATATCAACAGGAATGGCTACATTTGTCTCGATATTCTAAGATCACAGGGGTCACCTGCTTTAACTACTTTTAAAGTTGGTGATAGAATTTTATTCCACACCTACCCCCACTCCAGGAAAAGAGAAGCAGAAGTTATATTTATTGTGTTAGGATTGAGGAAGTATGTCTTATGACAAAAGGTACAATAGCCTTTGAAGATGAGCTGGGAGCCCACATCTGCCTTAACATCCTTGGGGTGGGGAGAAGGGCCTTTTGATGAACAGAAAGCAGGTGGGAGAATTATCATGAGCGCTGAGCTGGGCTAGAACTACTGCTCTGATGCTCTGCCAGATCCATTCATCATGCATGCATGTACATCACAAATGCTTATGCATTGCTTAACTCTGTACCCGGCCATGTTCTGGCTGCTGGGGACACACAACACAGTAACCAGACAAAGCCCCTGCCTTCATGAATGTCACTTTCTCACAAGACAGAGACAAATAATAAATGAGCAATAAAAATAAGAAACTCAGATGATGATACTGAGTGCAAATCAGAGCAAAGGGAGAGGGAGTGCCGGGTCGTTGAGATAGGGAGGCCTTGTTATTTTATATGACATGGTCAGGGCAGATCTCACTGAGGAGGTGACATTCAAGCGGAGACCTGAAGGAAGTCTGGATTATTAGGCTGACTGCTTCCTATGGTCTAGTTTAACATGTTCTTCTGACGCCTGGAGATCTATAAACTGGTAGTTGGATCTAGAAATTGACCTTCTACACGTTCAGTTTTGGGGCAAGAATCCTTCATAGGTGGTGCTGTGAGGTCTTCCATCAGGAAGCATGTACGTCCGGTTCTCTCTTGTGATGCTGTGGCCCTAGATAGTCATTGCCTGGATCCACTGCTTCATTAGTGGTGTGCAAAGTGATGAGAGTCCATCATTCCTTCTTCAGTATAAGAGTTATTTTTAAAATCCTTGTTACACAGAGATTACTTTCAAACAATTCTGCCTCCCTTTGTCCTAAAGCCCCTCAGTTCAAAAAAAAATTTTTTTTATTGAATGAAAGACTCTTTAAATTCTATAGTGCTTTATAATTTTCAAAAGTTTCACACAGGGACTTCCCTGGTGGCACAGTGGTTAAGAATCCACCTGCCAATACAGGGGACACGGGTTCGATCCCTGGTCCGGGAAGATCCCACATGCCACAGAGCAACAAAGTCCGTGCACCACAATTACTGAGCCTGCACTCTAGAGCCTGCAAGCCACAACTACTGAAGCCCGCGCACCTAGAGCCCACGCACTGCAACAAAGAGTAGCCCCCGCTCGCCGCAACTAGAGAAAGCCTGCATGCAGCAACAAAGACCCAATGCAGCCAAAAATAAAAATAAATAAATAAATTTGTATAAAAAGAAGTTTCACAGCCATAATTTCATATAATCCCATAATACCCCTTTTTTCCCCTACCCCTATATTATCCCTCCCCCCAAAGCTCCTCAGTTTCAATGCTCATGTTACAGGAGTCCCAGTTTGGTCAAAGTCATCTACCAACTCTCATTTCTGTGGAATTTTAGCTCCTAGATTGCTATGCCTCTCTCCAATATCACCCCTCCCTTGAACCTTACTGATTTCATTTCCATTTAAATGACCCTTCCATTTCCACACAGAGACTTGGCCTCTCTTCCTTGACTTTCTCTCCTCCAGTGATCTTCTCAGTCACTCACTCCCACAGAAATAACCTTGACATCATCACCCAAACTGGAAAATGTACAATATTAAGTTCATGCATCCCACTCTCAGACAACTTCTTCCCATTGTTTCAGCTCATTCCCTCTAGTACCCCAACCAATCACGCTAAAAAACAGACGCCAAAACATCTTAAAGACTTTGCACCCATGGATACAGACACCTAGGCATATCAGAGACAAGTCACCATGAAAACATTCCCCCAAATCTTTATGACTTCAAATCCTGACAAAGATCCGTGAAAATCTCAGAAACCTCCCACATGGACTGAACCCCCAAAATTCATAACCCCCTAATCCCCCAGGTGCCTCACACCCTGGGACAAAGACCCACCCAAAAGTACAGGAATTTCAGACCACCTGGGGTACAGACCACCAATAGCACAGACCTCATCCTCCAAAACACATCAGCAAACAACTTAGATACCTCATACATTAGACACATAGTCCCCAAGAGTTCTGAGACCTCCAACCCTGACACAAGCCTGCCTGTTTAAACCTCAGAGGCCCCAATCACCTCTGACACCTCACACATAAGACACAAATCCTCAGAGAGCTCAGAGGTATCTCACACCAGTGATCTTCTCAGTTGGTGATCTATCCCAAACAACTTAGAAACTACACACCCTGAAACACAGATCCACCAAAAGCTCATAGGCCACATATGGTGGCCACAGACCCCAAGCCTACACATCTCATACCATGGACACAGAATCCCAAACAGATTTGAGACCTTACGCCTTGGGACACAGAAACCCTGAAAGAACACAAACATCAGATCCTAAGACAGAAAACTTAAATCAGTTCAAAGATCCTCATTACGTGGCCCATCTCCACAAAAGCATCATAGAGAACTTAACACCCAGAGACACAGCCCTAGAAAGAGTACAGAGACAGCACATCTTGGAAACAGATCCCAAACAGAGGAGAGACATCTCATTCTATGACAAAATCCCCCAAACACCTGTAGATGCCACACATCCAAGGATACAGACCCACAAACTGCTTGGGCACTATCATCTTGAACAGAAACCCAGACAGCTGAGTGACCTCACATTCTGGACATAAGTACTAAATCAGCACAGCTCAGAGGCCTGAAACATACCTCTGAACAGGAACCAGGAATGAAAACCTTAAAATCAGAGCCTCCATACTCAGGGACACAGACCCACAGAATATCGAAACCTCACCATCAGGGAGAGTCTCACAAAAGTTTAGAGTCCCCACACCCTGGATAGCAAAAGCACAAAGGGCTCAGAGGCCTCAAACCCAGGTAGAAAATGGACAATCAGCTTGAAGAATTCACAACCTAGAAAACAGGACACCAGGGATTCCCTGGCGGTCCAGTGGTTAAGACTCCGCGCTTCCAGTGCAGGGGGCAAGGGTTCTAACCCTGGTCGGGGAACTAAGATCTCACATGCTGCTCAGCGTGGCCAAGAAAAGAGAAAAAAAAAAAAAAAGAAAACAGGACACCAAACAACTTAGAGACCTCGTACCTTAGGACACAGATCCCCAAAAAGCCCAGAGACCTCACACCTGACACAGAAGAGCTCAGAGATTGCACTCTGTGGAACAAAGACGCAAGTAACTCAGATACCACACACCATGGTATTGAGACTCTACATATCAAACTATAGATTAGGGATTTCCCTGGTGGTCCAGTGGCTAAGACTTCGCGCTCCCAATGCAGGGAGTCCGGGTTCGATCCCTGGTCAGGGAACTAGATCCCACATGCCACAACTAAGAGTTCGCATGCCACACTAAGAGTTCACATGCTGCAACTAAAGATCCCGCATGCCAAGACTGAAGATCCCGCACACGGCAACGAAGATCCTGCGTGCCAAAACTAAGACCCAGCACGGCCAAATAAATAAATAAGTATGAAAAAAATAAAATAAACTACAGATTAAAGATATCATGACGTAGACGAAGGCCCTCAAGCAGCTCACACCCTGGGACACAGAGCCCCTAAACACCTAGTATCACCGTATGATAAAATGCCCCCATCAGCATTTGAGATTTCACAACTTGGAAGACAGACTCCCAAAATTACTTGTACACTTAACATCCTGCAAAGAGACTAAAAAGCTTATTGACCTCACATTTTGGACATAATTGCTAAATCGGCTCAGAAACCTGACACATGGCTAAACACCACCTTGGAACAGCAACGTGGCCTCAAATTCAAGGAGAGAACCTCAAAAATACAGAGATGTTTATAGTCAGGAACGCCTCAAAATATCAAACACCTCACCACCATGGAAATGGACCCACAAAGACTTCAGAGAACTCATGCCATGGTCAAAAACAAATCAGCTCAGAGATTGCACAAGCTAGGAAGTGTGAGGTGTCACACGTTGAGAAGTAGAACCGCAAAGGGTTCAGAGGCCTCACAGCCTGAGATACAGCCTAGAGACCTCACACTCTCAGACACAGACCCCCAGGCATCCCAAGGAATTCACAGCCTGAGACAAAGAAACACAAATATCTCAGTGACCTCACATCCTGTGGCAATGACTCCCAAACATCTCAGAACCTCAGACTGTGGGTCAGCAACCTCCAAATACTTCAGAGGGCTCATACCCTGGACATATAGACCAAAGTACTCAAAGTCTTCACGTACTGAGAAGCAGAGCCCCAAACAGTTCATGGACCCTGCGCCCTAGGACACAGATCCCCAAAGAACTAAGAGATCTCACACCTGGGACACTGCCCCTTAGCCAGTCTAGAAGCCTTACTCTGTCCCCTGCAGGTAAGGGGACAGTGTAGGTGGTCTGGTGTTGTGGCTGCTGTCTCCCTCCTCCCACCATGGGGCCAGGGAGGGAACTTTCTCCAGATTCTCCCTTATCCTTCCGATGAGAGTTTGGTGGGGTTCCTGAGGTAAAAACCTGCACTTCAGCCCCCAGAAGCTTCACACTCTCTCCCTAGCCTGCACTCAGCCTCCGGCAAACTGTCAAAATTTCTGGTTTAATGTTCCTTTCATCTCATATAGCTTCCAGTGGCTTCTGCCCCAGGTGAGCAAATGCTCTGGTCCTGTGTCTCCCTGCAGGCACTAGTTTCTCTCCAGATTTCAGGATGACCATCTGTCCTGTGATCTCAGTTCTCTGATGAGTTCACACTGTTGTTAATTTGCTCTCTGTCCAACTTATTTCTTGTTGTAAGGATGGGAGCTTCTTTTCTTCAGTTCCTTACATGTCCAAGTTGAAACCAGAAGTCTTTTCATTCATTTATTTATTTATTTTACTTTTGGCTGCGTTAGGTCTTCGTTGCTACACGCAGGCTTTCTCTAGTTGTGGCAAAGGGGGGCTACTCTTCGTTGCAGTGGGCGGGCTTCTCATTGCGGTGGCCTCTCCTGTTGGTGGAGCACGGGCTCCAGGCACACGGGCTTCAGTAGTTGTGGCACACGGGCTTAGTTGCTCTGTGGCATGTGGGATCTTCCCGGACCAGGGCTCGAACCCATGTCCCCTGCATTGGCAGGCAGATTCTTACCCACTGTGCCACCAGGGAAGTCCCTTTTTCATTTATTTTTTATCTTAACAGCTTTCCTCTTTTTCATCTATTTCTCTTAAGCCATTATCTGTTGTGTTTATTTGTTCTTACATTCCTTCTAGTTTAGTCTTTGTTTCTGAAACGAGTTTTTGTTTTGTTTCTAATTCTTTAATTCTATCACTTCATTTCTGAATTTTTCTCTTTTTTTTAATATTTATTTATTTATTTACTTTTGGCTGCGTTGGGTCTTCATTGCTGCACACGGGCTCTCTCTAGTTGCGGCGAGCGGGGGCTACTCTTCATTGCGGTGGCTTCTCTTGTTGCGGAGCATGGGCTCTAGGTGCGCAGGCTTCAGTAGCTGTGGCACGGAGGCTCAGTAGTTGTGGCGCATGGGCTTAGTTGCTCCGCGGCATGTGGGATCTTCCCGGACCAGGGCTCAAGCCCATGTCCCCTGCATTGGCAGGCAGATTCTTAACCACTGCACCACCAGGGAAGTCCGATTGCTGGATTTTTCACGTTCTGATTTATGCTGTTTTTTCATATCTTGTATCACTTGTTAATCTCTTAGCTCATTTGGAAATACCAGTATGGAATTTTCATTGGTTTCGTAGGCATGTCTTTCTGGCATTCTCTCATTATCCATAGGGATGTTATTCTGCTCCTTATCCTCTTTTTTCTTATAATAACGTTATATGGGATTTGACTTCCTCTCTTTTATATGAAATCAATTTTCTTGAATGTTTAGAAGGGAAGCATGGTTCAGGATGGCTTTTTTAACTTCATGGCTCTATAGCTCCCTCTTCTATTTTTTGTGAAGAGCTCAAAACTATGGGTACTTGCTCTCTGAGATATTGGGGTTTCTGTTCTCCTCCCTCACTTTTATCTGGACCTTCTTTTTCCTTTAACACTATGTTCCTCCTACTCACATTGGATTCTATTCCCAGTGTTTCCAGTGTGGTTGTTTTGACAGTTCATAGGACTCAGACTGTTCCTCCTTTTCAGAATTATTCTTTATCTTTGTGTATGTATGAAAGTTCTATTAATAAATTTTTTTAAATCCCTATGAGAGAGAGAGAGTTGGGGCGGGGTGTGTGTGGTGAGAGAATGAAAACACTAGAATATTATTAATAAAGAATAATGTTAGGGAATACCCTGGTGGTCCAGTGGTTAGGACTCTGCACTCTCAGTGCCAAGGGCCCAGGTTCAATCCCTGGTCAGGGAATTAAGATCCCACAAGCCTTGTGGCAAAAAAAAAGAATAATGTTAATGTTGGGGAAGGTGGACATCAGGTAGATGGACAGTGATGGCAGGAAGTTTTCCACTGCACACCATTTTTTTTTTTTTTCCACACCGTGTGGCATACAGGATCTTAGTTCCCTGACCAGGGATCAAACCTGTGCCCCTGCATTGGGAGCACAGAGTCTTAACCACTGGACCACCAGGGAAGTCCGTCTACTGCACACCTTTTAATCTTCATTTTTGAAGTAAATGCATATCACCTATTCCAAATTTAAGTAATTCTTTAAATTGTGCCTACAAAAAAAAAAAAAAGACCTCAACCCATAAGGACAAAAAGAATTATAGAAGAAAATTCTGGAATGTAATTTGGTATGTGGGAGGCATATGGATGAGTGGTAATAGATATAGCAGACCAGAGAAAGCAAAATTATATACTAGCAGTTGGGAGGATAAAAATCAGCATAATATTGAAAGTGGAATCACCAAAAGACTCCAAAATTAACAGTATCAGGTACCTCTGGAAGTAGGAGTGCATCAAAAACATGAAAAAGTGCTCGACATTGTTAATCATTAGAGACATGCAAATCAAAACCACAGTGAGATTTCACCTCACACCTGTCAGAATGGCTATCATCAAAAACAGACCACAAATAACAAATGTTGGTTAGGATGTAGAGAAAAGGGAAACCTTGTACACTGTTGTTGGGAATATAAATTGGTGCAGCCATTATGGAAAACAGCATGGAGCTTTCTCAAAAAAACAAAAATAGAACTATCACATGACTCAGCAATTCTACTCCTGGGTATTTAACTGAAAAAAAAGCAAAAACACTAATTAGAAAAGATACATGCACCCCAATGTTCATAGCAGCATTATTTGCAATAGCCAAGATATGGAAGCAATCTAAGTGTCCATCAACAGATGAATGGATAAAGAAGATGTGGTACATATACACGATGGAATACTACTCAGCCATAAAAAAGAATGAAATTCTGCCATTTGCAACAACATGGAGAGACTTGGAGGGTATTATGAAGTGAAATGTCAGACAAAGAAAGACAAATACTGTATGATATCACTTACATGTGGAATCTAAAAAATAAAACAACTAGTGAATATAACAAAAAAGAAACAGACTCACAGATACAGAGAACAAACTAGTGGTTACCAGTGGATAGAGGGAAGGGGCGGCAAGAGAGGCGTAGGGGATTAAGAGGTAGAAACTACTATGTATAAAATAAATAAGCTACAAGGATATATTGTACAGCACAGGGAATATAGCCAATATTTTACAGTAACTATAAATGGGGTATAACCTTTAAAATTTTTGAATCACTATGTTGTACACCTGAAACTTACATTGTACATCAACTATACTTCAATATAAAAAATAAGAACTTAGACCCAAACATCTCCAGTTCCACTCCATGAATCTGGAAGGATATAAAATACCTGAACAACTATTAATAATTGACATAGGGACTTCCCTGATGGCGCAGTGGTTAAGAATCTGCCTGCCAATGCAGGGGACATGGGTTCAAGCCCTGGTCCAGGAAGATCCCACATGCCATGGAGCAGCTAAGCCCGTGTGCCACAACTACTGAGCCTGCGCTCTAGAGCCCGCGAGCCACAACTACTGAGCCCACATGCCACAACTACTGAAGCCCGTGTGCCCTAGAGCCCTCATGCCACAACTACTGAAGCCCGTGAGCCTAGGGCCCGTGCTCCACAGCAAGAGAAGCCACCGCTCGCCTCAACTAGAGAAAGCCCACACACAGCAATGAAGACCCAACACAGCCAAAAAATAAATAAAATTAAAAGAAGAAAAACACCCACCTTTAAAAGAAACATTTGACATATACAGGACACCAGAGCCAATGAAAACAGAATAAACTTTTTGAAATGCATATAGAACATTTACCAAAATTAGCCATATCCAGAGCTATAGAGTAAGCTTAATAAATTTCAAAGTATTGAAATAATTCAGAGCACATTCTCTGATCATAGTAGAAATATGTGATATCATAAATAACAATATGATAACTAGAAAATCCAGAACTGCTGGGAAATTAAGTAGTACATCACTAAATAACAGAAGGGTCAATGTAGAAATCAAATTAGAAATTAGAAAACTAGGGGGTACAGCCAAAGCGGTCCTTAAAGAAATTTTTATAATCTTGAGTGCATATGTTGGGAAAAGAAAAGCCTGAAATTCCAAGGCAGTAGCAAAAAAAAAAAAAACAGGAAGTACAGAAAACAAAATGGACTAATGGAGTGTCTGGCTCATAGTTAACATTCAAAAAAAAAAAAAGGAAGTACAGAAAACAAACACAAACAAAGTATAGAAAACAAATGTACAAAAAATATATATTAATAACCAAGAGTTGGTTGTTAGAAAACTTATTTTAAAAATTGATAAGGGCTTCCCTGGTGGTGCAGTGGTTAAGAATCCGCCTACCAGTGCAGGCGACACAGGTTCAAGCCCTGATCTGGGAAGATTCCACATGCCACAGAGCAACTAAGCCCGTGTGCCACAACTACTGAGCCTGTGCTCTAGAGCCCGCAAGCCACAACTACTGAGCCCACGTGCCACAACTACTGAAGCCCAGGTGCCTAGAGCCCATGCTCCGCAACAAGAGAAGCCACTGCAATGAGAAGCCCACGCACCTCAACGAAGAGTAGCCCCTGCTCGCCGCAACTAGAGAAAGCCCACGCAAAGCAACAAAGACCCAACACAGCCAAAAATAAAATAAATTAAAAAATAAAAAAAATTAATAAAGACCTAGAAAAACTAATCAAGAATAAAGAGAGAAGATATTAATAACAAATATCGGGAATAAAAAGGACATCCCTACAGGGGACCGCCCTGGCAGTCCAGTGGTTAAAACTCCATGCTTCCAGTGCAGGGGGCACAGGTTCAATCCCTGGTCAGAGAGCTAAGATCCTGCATGCCGTGCAGTGTGGCCAAAAAAATAATAATAGATAAATAAATTTTTTTTTTAAAAAAGGACCTCACTACAGATCTTATAGACATTGCAAGTATTAAAACATGGTTATGAACAATTTTATGCAAATAAATTTCACAATTTAGATTAAAATAGGTAAATTCCTTGAAAAACACAGCTCTCCAAATGAACATGAGAAGGTAGAGACAATCAAGTTTTGGTCACAGTAAGCTGAAATAAAATGAGGTAAGATATATCCCCTTATTCTCCATTTTCTGTAAATAACCATGGAGGCTTGATATTTCCTCCTTAAATGTTAGATAGCATTCACTGGTGAAGCCATCTGGGCCTAGAGTTTTTTGTGGGGGAATGTTGTTGAATCCAACTTCTTTAACAGTTATAGAACAATTAAGAGTTTCTATTTCTTCTAATGTCAATCTTAGTCATTTTATTTTCGGGGAACTTGCCCATTTTATGTAAGATATCAAATTGTTCAAGTTGTTTATTGTATTTACTTATTATCCTTCATATATCTGTAGGATATGTAGTGATATCCTACTTTTTATAGCTGGTGTTAGTAATTTGAATTCTCACTTCTTTCTCTTGATCAGTCCTGCTAGAAAATTTTCAATTTTTTTGACCTTTGAAATGATTAGTAAAACTTATTTCATGAAAAAAAATGTGCCTACATACTGTCATACACTGCAGGTAGGAATGCAAAATAATACAGGACCTATGGAGAAAAATTTGGCAGTATTCATTGAAATTACAAATGCACATATACCCCTTGACCCAGCAATTTCATTTCTGGAAATGTACAAAACAATGCATATGTGATTATTCATGACAGCATTTTGATAGTTAGAAACAGAGGACAACTCAAGAATAAGTAAATTATGGTACATACACACAAAGAAATGCTCAGGAACTGTAAAAAGAGAATGAGAAAGTTCTCTATGTATTGATTTGTAAAGATTTCCAGGATATATGGTTAATAAAGCAAGATGCAAAACAGTGTATCTAGTATGCTACCTTTTGTGTAAGAAAGGGGGAATATGTATTCATACTTGTTTGTACATGCATAAAGGTATTCTGGACAGATACTCACTAAACTAATAAAGATGATTACAGAAGAAAACCCAAGCTCTTTGGCCTGGAATACAAATCCTTCAAGGATATGCTTTGAAGCCAGATTGCCTGCCACTTACTTTGGTCAAATTATTCTTTCTTCACCTGCAACACAGGATAATAGTACCTATCCTCATAGGGTTATGAGGATAAAATGGACTAATGGAGTGTCTGGCGCATAGTTAACATTCAATAAACGTTAGCTCATTTATCATCACAAGTATCTGGCTCTAGCCTACCTTCCCACCCATGTCCTCAACAACTTCCCTACAGCTGTGGCTTTCAAGTCCAACTGTGTATTAGGATCACAGGGATTTTTAAAAAAATACTGAGGCCTGGGCCCCACCCCCACCCCAGACCATACAAATCAGAATCTCTAGGGAAGTGGGTTAGTGGAGCCCAGGCATTGACATTTTTAAACGACACCCCAGATGATTGTGATCATGCCTACCAGATTATGGATTCCCTCAATGCACCTGACACACGTCAGGCTCATTCCTGCCTCCACGCCTTTGCTCACACTATTCCCCGTCCCACTCCCACCCCGACTTGGGAAAACTTCTTCTCCATCCCACATCCCTGCCTGTTGAATTTCTGCTCATATTCCAAGACCTAATTTAGATGCCCTCGCCTCCATAAGGACCTTGCTTTTCTCCGCACACTCCTCCATTTGATGATTTCCTGCTGCCTACAGGATAAAGTTCTCCCCCACCACATATTTATTCCCTGTGCTTGTACCATACCAAACTATTTGCCCTCCTGCAGCCGCACTTATGCCTCAGCCTTTGCAATGCTCTTCCAAACCCCCAGCCTCAACCACACACTTAACCAACTCCTACTCATCCTTCAAGACCCAGCTCATGCAGCACTCCTGTGAAGCCTACTCTGAGCCCCTCTGCTAGTCTCCCTGAGGTAGAGTTAGGTATTCTCTGCCCTCTGTTCCCTCACACTTTGGACTTATTTCTAACACTCAGCACATTGTGTTAATTGTCGTATATTTGTCTGGGTTGCCAGTTAGTCTGAGCTTCTGGAGGGCAAGGATTGTGATTTTTCCATCTCTCTTACTTCCCTATAGCACAGACCCTGAACAAAGGAAGTACTTAGAGAATGTTTGACGAATTCTATTACTCTGTGGGGGTATTCATTCTGAAAATTGCTGGTCTTCCCTTCCTTCAAGTTAAAGCCCTGATAACTGAACAAAATAATCTAAGACTAGTATGAACATCACTGAGGAAACCGGTTTATATCACCTATTTCATTTTAGCCCATTTCTGTCCATAGACTCTAGGGCTAAGATCTCAATACCTTATTTACATTGTATTATCAAGCCAGGCTTTGAGGTCTAAGATCTCATTAAGATTAACAAGCCAGCCTTTCAGTACCACCCCCTCAACCAATTCACTGCCTGACAAATTGTTTTGCTTAGTCAATTGTCCTCACCTAGGCTATACATTAAAAAATCAGCTGGAGAGCTTTTCAACATCCTGCTGCTCAGGACGCCTGGCAGGCCGGTTACATCTGGGGGAGGGTTCCAAGCATCAGTGTTTCTTGAAGCTCCCCAGGCGATCCCAAAGAGTGGTCAAGGTTGAGAGCCACTGGTAGATTTAAAGCCATACAGCTCTCACCACCGGCTCTGCCCTTTTATTTTTTCCTCCTTCCTACCCTTGTCTCCACGCTCCTCTCCTCTCCCTCTCACTGGCTTGTTCTCCAGTCGTTCATACTTATTGCGTTGATACGACCCGCATGGCAACTGAGTAGTGGAAACCGCACTGAGCTGGGAAAGCCTGCCCCTTTGTGGTCTTGGCCCTTCACTCTGGATCTTTGTTTCCTCTTGAGTCGAATGGGGGATCATAACACTTGTTCTGCCTTCTTAAGAGGCTTGTGTGAGGAGCACAGGAAATATTGGACCCTAAAGTTCTTTGGGTGCTAGAGAGCTCTGTGGAGATGTAGGGAATATCTAGAGCTGCACGACCAGCATAGGGGCCACACAGTGTTAATACCACTCATGCGAAACAAGACTATATCAGGAATTCCCTGGTGATCTAGTGGTTAGGACTCTGAGCTTCCACTACAGGGGGCACAGGTTCGATCCCTGTTCAGGGAACTAAAATCCTGCAAGCTGCGCAGTACAGCCAAAAAAAAAAAAAAAAAAAAAAAAGACTATATCATGTTTGCAAAATAATGAGACATGCATGGACATGAAAAATTCCTAATTCAGGACAGTGGTCACTGGGGGAAGAACGGGATGCGCCTGGCGAATTGCTGAGGGGGATTCAACTGTACTGTTAATGCTCTCTTTAAAAAACCAAATCTGGGGAGTTCCCTGGTGGTCCAGTGGTTAGGATTCGGTGCTTTCAGTGCCGTTCAATCCCTAGTCAGGGAACTGAGATCACGCAAGCCGAGGGGCGTGGCCAAAAGGAAAAATAATAAAATTAAATAGATAAAAAATTAAAAGCCAAATCTGAAGTAACTATGACAAAATGTGAAGGTTTGATAAAACTGGGGGTGTTTTCTACCAAATGTAAAATAGCTAGTGGGAAGCAGCCACATAGCACAGGGAGATCAGCTAGCTCAGTGCTTTGTGACCACCTAGAGGGGTGGGATAGGGAGGGTGGGAGGGAGATGCAAGAGGGAGGGGATATGGGGATATATGTATACGTATAGCTGATTCACTTTGTTATACAGCAGAAATTAACACACCATTGTAAAGCAATTATACCGCAATAAAGATGTTAAAAAAAAAACTGGGGGTGTTTTATACTATTCTTTACTTTTCTGCACATTTGAAAAGAAGATAATAAAATAACTATACAACAGAAAGATATAAACATTTTTAAAGCAAAATAAAATACATTTTCTCAACTAGAGAAAGCCCGTGCACAGCAATGAAGACTGAATGCAGCCAAAATAAATAAATAAACAAATAATTAATAAAAATAAAAAACTATTAAAAAAAAGAAGCCATTTTATCACACCAGTCAGAATGGCCATCGTTAAAAGGTCTACAAATAACAAATGCTGAAGAGGGTGGAGAAAAGGGAACCCTCTTACACTGTTGGTGGGAATGTAAATTTGTGCAGCCACTATGGAAAATATGGAGGTTCCTTAAAAAACTAAAAAGAGCTCTCACCTTCTGAGATGGCCTACTCTGTCTATGGAGTATGTATTTCCCTGAATAAATCTGCTTTCACTCAAAAAACAAAAAACTAAAAAGAGATGCCATATGATCCAGTAATCCCACTCCTGGGCATATATTCAGAGAAATAGCAGCACTATTTACTATTGCCAAGACATGGAAGCAACGTAAATGTCAATCTACAGATGAATGGACAAAAAAGATGTGGTATATGTATACAATGGAATACTACTCGGCCATAAAAAAGAATGAAATAATGCCATTTGCAGCAACATGGTTGGACCTAGAGATTATCATACTAAGTGAAGTAAATCAAGAAAGAGAAAGACAGGGAATTCCCTGGCAGTCCAGTGGTTAGGACTCGGCACTTTCACTGCCGAGGGCCCAGGTTCAATCCCTGGTCGGGGAATTAAGATCCCTCGAGCCATGCGGCATGCCAAAAAAAGAGAGAGAGAGAGAGAAAGACAAATACCATATGATATCACTTATATGTGGAATCTAAAATATGACACAAATGAACTTATCTATGAAACAGAAACAGACTCACAGATGTAAAGAACAGACTTGTGGTTGCCAAGGGGGAGGAGAGGTGGGGGAAGGAAGAACTAGGAGTTTGGGATTAGCAGATGCAAACTATTATATCTAGGATGGATAAACAACAGGTCCTACTGTATAGCACAGGGAGCTATAGTCAATATTCTGTAATAAACCATAATGGAAAAGAATATGAAAAAATATATATGTATGTATAACTGAATCACTTTGCTGTACACCGGAAACTAACACAACATTGTAAATCAACTATACTTCAATAAAAAAAAGAGAGAGAGAAGCCATTTTAGGCCTAAACCATTTTGTGATCTAAGCCTGGCCACAATGCTTGCCCTTGAACAGGTCTCAGTAATAATGATCTTAAGGGAACAAAAGAACAAACTGTTGTAAGGCAAGAGAAGTAATAATAGCAAAGATAATAAATCAGTTGTAAAGACTCCCAGTTCTGTTTCAAGGGTAAAGATTAGCCAGAAGCACTTTCTTGAGCTGTTTTGCAGAATTCAAACCCCCTCGGGTGCTCAACCACCAGATCAAGTGGAACCTAAAGGATGATGATGCTGACCTTTGCTGATGTCATGACTTCAACTATAGCTTGGACTCTGATGACCTTTGCCCCAATTCTATGCTGAAATCTCCTCTGCTCAAGCCCCTCCATGTGTATGCATACACCACCCAATCCCCTTCATGAATATGCATGCACCCTTAGCTTAAAACTTCCCCAATTTTGCTGTTCGGGGAGATACCGCTTTGGAAAAAATCCCCAGTGTTCTCCTTATTTGCTGCAAGTAATAAATCCTTCCTTCTCCTGCTCTTTGACTTGGTTGTATCTTTTGGCTTGACACCCACCAAGAGGCGAACCTAGTTTTTGAGCAACATAATTGCTCTTACACTGACCAACCCTCTTACCTGCTTTTTGTAATTTTTCACTTCCCTCACTCTACTTGAGCCCCTGCTTCCTTCTCCTCCCTCCTCTCTCATTCTCCCTTTAAAACACGCTGCACAAATTGGAACGGAGCTCAGCTCTTTCCCCTACTGTCAGTAGTTACTGAACAAAATCTGTTTTCACTGCTTTAACTAAAGTCCAACTTTGTTGATCTTTGACACTCTCCACCGTCACCCTCCCTCAGAGACTCAGGGACAGAGACCACGTCTGTTTTGTTCACTGCTGAATCCTAAGTGTCTCCAAGAATGACAGGCACAACAAACATTTGCTGAATGAACAAATAAATGTTTGTTAAAATGCATATAGTAAAAAGACCCTGTTGGGCTGCACCCCGCAGACCTATAAGCCCTGTGCTTGCCCAGCTTCAAGACTGAAGAAAGAGCCCAGAGTCTGAGACAGGGACATCAGTGGTTTAATGGATGGGGGGATCTTACATGTCTGAAGCAAGGTCCTGGAGCGACATCCCACCGTGTGCTGCGGATGGCGGGCAGGACATAGCTGCAATCTTTGCTCCGGGGGAAGAGGAGATTGCCAGTTATAGGGGGAATTGACGTCAGGTTGGCTCATCGGTTACCAGGGAAACTAGCAGAGGAGCATGCCCCTCATTGCCCCACTGATAAGAACATTCGTCAGTAGCTGGGGCCTGGGGCAAGTATGTAGGAAGATCAGTCATGTGAGTAGGGGATAGGTGAAGCAGGCACTGGCAGAGCAGGGGATGTACAGAGAGCAAGAGAACAGCCATCTTCAGTGGTCTGACCATACAGACCCCAAGATTGTGAGACAGGAGACCTAGATTTTAGTCTCATCATTTG